>NC_083615.1:13279762-13879762 GCF_963584025.1 Labrus mixtus
TCTCACATGTAAATGGTCGAGCTTCAAAAATCTAATACACATCTTTATTTGGAGATTTGAAGGTAAGTTGCGCAGCTTAAACCGAGGCTAAATTGTTACCGTCTTCTTATTGCAATACAGAAAGTCCGTGAAACTGAGCGTAATGTTGGAGGCTGATTGTTTGTTTGTTGTGCACTTTGTTGCAAACCTCCTGCAGCCGCTGCTAGGCAGAGCTAGCTCCTGTGCGTCATGATAGTTAAGCAGTTTTTGCTTCCTGTCAACTGTTAAACATGTTTCTGCTAAACTTTAATCAGTCATTAAGTTGTCAGCCAAGGATTGTGTTTCTTTGTAGCCTTACCAGCTCTGTTTTAAAATGAATGAACACGTCGTATTGTGTTCAAAACCATGGACTGAACTTCACTGATGTTTTCAGGTTTTCATCTGGCTGCAAAACTGAACCAGGACCAAAAACAATGAGCACTCAAGTAAGCAACACTCTCACCTTTTCACACATAGTTTAGTTACCTTAAGTCATCAGTTTGCTGGATGGAAGAATTAAAACATTAACTCAAAGTGTCTGCTTTGATTTCAGTACAGCATCCTCTTCAAGCAAGAACATGGTGAGTAATGTTATGACTAAACAACTCTGACTGTTACCTGTTACCTGTTACCTGTGACTAACCTGCTTACTTTTTATGAATTTTATGAGCTGAGTTATTATGTTGCTTGAATTCTTGTGATTTTTGTGTTCTGTTGTTGGTCGGGTTTTTAATTTGGGTTTTACTTTTGTTAATGTTTTTGCACTTGTCAAAGCACTTTTTAAACCCTTGTTTTTAAAAATTTCTATACAAATAAAGTTATTATTATTATTTCTTCTTCATAAGCAACCCATGTTTTTACCAGAGGAAGTTGTGTTACGTATCGCTACTACAACTACTGTCTTTGTTGTTGTTTGTTGATGTTTGTTGTTAAAGATAAGATAAGATATACTTTATTCATCCCAGCAGGGAAATGTAGGTGTTCCAGCAGCCAGCATACAAACAAACACACAACACATATATACATATATATCCCACCCATACAAAAAAACATGAGCCCACAATACATAGCCAGGATAAAAAAGTGGTATGGATGGTCCATGTGCATAAGTAGCTGTTACTCATAGATAACAGTACAAAATACGAGCTCTGCCAGTGCATAGTATGATAGATAAATAATTATTATAAAAAAAGCAGTCAAGTGTGAAAATATACAGTTTGATATATGCAGCTCAGGCTAAAGTTTAAAGTTTTTCTTTCTCACTCAGTGAAAGAAAAACGTTGACACAAATTGCTCTAAGGATCAAATTTCTGACTTGTGATAAATAAGTTATCTTTTATCTTCAATACATTTCTTTTCGTTTTGTATCTATGGATTATTTTTTCCTGCTCCATGGAGCTGCTATGTGCGCCAAGTTTTCTAAAAACTTACTGAAAAGTAAAACTATGTAATATAAACTGCATGTAGATATTTAAATCATTGTTTTAAAAAGGAGCTGTGAACTACAGGCAGGGTACTTATGTCAGAAGTTAGGTAGAATTGTCGTAAACATTATTTATTCTGTGTTATACTTTCTGGGACTTGTTGACATCACAAAAAATAGAATAATTCCAGACTCATGCTGGTCATGAATTCTCATCCGCCCGGTGAATATCTTCAGAGTTTTAACTTCAGTTTGTCTCCTGTCAGCTCACGATGATGCGATCTGGACAGCAGCGTGGGGTAAAAGTGAGGCGGACGGGACAGAAACTATTGTCACTGGTTCCTTAGATGATATGGTGAAAGTCTGGAAATGGTGAGTGTTCTTTTCATCGCTACTCCTCCTGTCAATAGAACTTAAATATTTTGGTCGCACACACACATGCACACATGCCCTAATTTTTAACTAGAGATGTACTGATTCCAATATTTATTTTCTCATAATTAAATAATATTGTTGTTGGTATTATGTGTAAGGCTACACAAAGCTGTAGTAAACCTGGCATTGCATTGTGCAGGCTTAAAAAAAAAAAACATGTAGCGGTAGATTTCTACTTTTGATCTTATAGAAGGAGCGGCTTCATGTCGTCTGAATGTCCTGATGTAAACGATTTGTGGGAACTTTGCAGTTGTTCCGTCTGAACGTCTTCAGAGTGAGACTGTGCGAGTGACGTAGATCAGCGCTGTACGTCCAATAACCAATATATAAATTAAGTCAATACCAATATTAGATCAGATCAGATGGATATTTTTTTTCCACAATCACTTTTTTTATCATAAATAAAAGACGAAAAATAACAAAGCAAAAAATAATATATAAAATATATATATATATATATTATGATGGACAAAAGAAAGGTAGCAAACGGCATATACAAACTTAAAAAAATATATCATATATGATACAATTTAACAGGAAAATGTTTACGGCTTTAAAAGAGTTGATTACGCGACACAAGTTAATCATACACACTCAAAGATGAACCAACCGAGACCAAAAAGAAACAAGTGAAAAAATGCACCCCTTTATATTTAAGTTCCAGTCCCACTTATGACGGGTGTCATGCTGGAGGTCTTTTCACATGAAGAAGTCCTTGTTCACTCAGCTCCACTGGTTTCTATTTTTATAGACAGAGTCTGCAATAGCCCAGTTACAACAGGCCTCACTGTGTAACCTTGTTAGCTTCACCTAAACCTTGGTGTTAAAATGTGTTTCAGTTTAGATATTTGTTTGACGTGTTCACTATAAACCAAACACAACAGCAGCTACAACACTGAGGTGCATGAGCTCCACATCTGAAAAGTGTCACACTCTCAGGACTGATCTCTATGACTCAGTTTTTCTTGATTCTTTGTTGAATGTTTTACAGAAAAAAAATCCATTTGACTCATTGATTTCACATCATATTCTATGTAATAACATCCCGTAACTTTTAGTTACATCACTTAATATTCCCCAGCAGACAGAGTTTTTATGAACGTCTGTTGTTGGGTTAAAAGTTGAGTTTATTTTGGCGTGACACGATGGAACAATCTTTCTGCCGCTCGGCTTCTGCAGGTCAGACGAGAAGCTGGAGCTGCAGTGGACTCTGGAGGGCCACCAGCTGGGCGTGGTGTCAGTGGACATCAGTCACAACGGAGCCATCGCCGCCTCCAGCTCCCTCGACGCTCACATCCGCCTCTGGGACCTGGAGTCTGGAAAACAGATCAAGTCCATGGATGCTGGACCAGGTAAGACAGGGCCCTAAAGGGTCATTCATGTTGTTTGTTTATGAGTATGTATTGACCGGTAGAAGAGCAGAAAAAAATTAAGTTGAGGCTGTGACTGTGATGCCTTCTCTTTCCTTTAATTCACAAGTACCTTTAACTTCTTTAATCAATTCAAGATTTCAGGTTCAGGGAACTTTATTTGTGACCGTAGGAAGATTTGTTTAGATCCAGCAAGATGGACATCCATCATGACAAACAGATTACAAAACAGATGTAACAATGAACAACACGTTAGAGAGAAAGAAAACAATTACACCAACTAAAACGTGATCAACCCTAAAAAATTATTAAAATGATAAAAGTGCTCGAGGTTCCACCAATCAGGATATGAGAGAGAAAAGTTTCAACCAATAAGATCAATAAAAAAAACACAAATAAATAATCTCTTCAGACAGGGTATAAATATGTTTTGGACATATGGCCACAGTCATACAAAAACAAAGCTGTTTCTGTATCGCTTTCTTCTCCACCTCTGGACTACAAACCTGACCAGGTAGCTGACAGTAACTGTCCACTTCCAGTCAGCATGTTTGTCTTTCTACTGTAAATACTGTTACCTAAAGATAGATCGATTAACAGAAACCTAAGCAGCGAGTTTGTGGTTATAGATGAATAAAAAAGTTATTTTCGAGATGCCGTGGTGTGATGTTTAGCTTCTCATCACTGACCATTTGTAACCGCTCCTTCTGTTACATGATCAGAAAAGTAGAAATATCTTTGGATTTCAAATCCAGTCTCTCTTCTTAGACTGAAAGATTTTTCACAGTTGTCTCTCATTAAACACATTCTTAAAATAGATTGCTAAATACAGAAAATAACGAATACGAATGACCATTTCTTATAGCTTTATTGTTTATTTTTGCTATATTTAGTTGTTTAGGTATTAGATATTGTACATGAGACTTTACAGTGGCCATTTTTTAAAGGCAAAATAAATTACATTTAAAAAAAAAAAAAGAAATCCTAGTGCCAAAGTTAGCAAAGCTCATTTTGAAAAGCCTGTCTCCTTAACTTTAAATGAGATTAATATTTTACCCTATGAATGAGCTCTACTGTGTTCTATTGAGAGTTTATTCTCTGAATTTCACTGTCAGCCTCTCACCACTGAAAATTAGGTCACTACAAAAAAAAAAAGTCACCCAGTTTATCATGAAAAAAGACCTCCAGGGGTGACAGTCTGCCTGCTCTGCTGTGTGGCACACTGAGCTGGGTTTTATTTTTTACTCTCACCTCTCAGAGACCCCACACCCATGGATGTGTGTGTGTGTGTGTGTGTGTGTGTCTGTGTGTGTGTCTGTGTGTGTGTGTGGCGTTGTATGTCCTGAACCAAGCTGTACTTCATCTAAATGTCATGTCAGCTTCCATTAGTGACACTCTGTTTCACACAGCGAGCGGTCTGGGTCAGGGGATGTAAGACCCTTTCTTCCCGCTTTAACTTACTGTATCTGTACTGTAGGAATATTTAGACTCTGATTCATTCATTTGTTTTTATTCAAATTTGAATACTAACCATATAGTAAACATTGATTTATCATATCAGAAAGTAGGTCTGTAGTCTTTTCCAGGGGCAGTGAGAAAATAGAGTAGATATACACATTAATAAAATCTATAAGTCTGATAACACAAACGTTTTGTAGACAGCTGGTTAAATGAACATTTCCTAAATAAAATCCATCAGTTGCTCTGTGTTAACCTTCTCTCTGTCTGCTCTCTCCCTCCAGTCGACGCTTGGTCGGTCGCCTTCTCCCCGGACTCCAAACACATCGCCACAGGAAGCCATCACGGCAAGGTCAACATCTTTGGTGTGGAAAGTGGCAAGAAGGAATATTCCCTGGACACCCGAGGAAAATTCATCCTCAGTATAGCTTACGTAAGGAAGCATACATTGTCATTCTGGTCAGCTCGGTGGGAACTTGACAAACTCTGAGTCTCTGCAGCTCTGACAGCTCACTGCCTTGACGTTCTCATTTCAAGAGTTTCTCTCGTTTAGTCGCACTATACTTTCTCTCCTGGTCCAACTGAAACCTTATACATGCAGAAGTGTAGACTTATCTGGTGTTGTGCCTTTACCTTTTGGAACTTGCATTCCTAATCAATGTTTTTCCTCCTTTTTTGCACTGCAGAGCCCTGACGGTAAATATTTGGCCAGTGGAGCTATCGATGGAATCATTAACATCTTTGACATCGCCACAGGGAAGCTGCTCCACACACTGGAAGGTGACTTTAATCATTCGTACTCTTCGTTGAGGTTGTAAGCGATGCATGCAGGAGTTGGCAGTAGCTCAGTCTGCAGGAACCTGGGTTGGGTCGGGTCGGACCATAATATGGAAGTATGTCTGGTCGCTGGAGAGGTGCCAGGGCACTTCTTGAGCAAGGCACCAAACTCCCAACCGCTCTGTCGTGATCCCTGGGTAGCAGTGTGTATCAGCCCCGCTAATGCATGTCCACAGGTCCTGTTCGTGCATGTGTGTGAGAAGCATGTTCCTAAATAACAGAGTGTAAACCAGAATTTCCTTTAGGGATTAATAAAGTATGTAAAAATAGAAGAAGAAGAAAAAGTATTTTGATAAATGTATTCAGCTTTTTTATCCATTATACATTTCTTAGGCCAAATATAAATCATGTTAGGAACAAAAAGTAAACATGTCTACAACACAGAAGAATTAAAAATGTTGCTGTCAAATAATCATTTCAGCAAGGGCGTACAATATACACACATTGTAGGTGAATTATACACACACAGGTTTGGTATAAAGGATGGAGAGGAGTTTTGAGCTTATTGATTAACATAGAGTATCCTATGATGTTCACACTAAGTGATTTCCTTCTCTCTCTCTCTTCAGGTCATGCCATGCCCATCAGATCTCTCACCTTCTCCCCCGACTCCCAGCTGCTTGTTACCGCCTCTGACGACGGTTACATCAAAATATACGATGTGTGAGTTCAGCCGAGAGTTTGTGGAGAAACTCCGGTCCATCGCATTTGGTTGTTTGAATGTGTGTATAAAAAAAAGGAACGCATAAATTGAAACACACACACCTATTAGATGATTTGTTTGTCCTTGTCTTTTAGGCAACATGCTAACCTGGCTGGCACCCTGAGTGGACATGGATCCTGGGTTCTTAACGTCTCCTTCTCCCCAGATAACACCCACTTTGTCTCAAGGTAAAGTTAAACAGCAAAAACATGTTCAGGTGGATTCATAATAAGAAAGAAATCATCCTGCCAGATTTGTTTCTGTGCTGATGAAGATAGAGGAAGAAGATGTACTTTAATAATCTCCAAGGGGAAATTACATTTATTCACTCTGCTGTTTAGATGGTACACACACATGCACAAACAGGATCTTGTGGTCATGCACTAATGAAGGGATGTCAGAGTGAGGGGGCTGCACACAGGAGTGCCCAAGCAGTTGAGGGTTTGATGCCACGCTCAAGAGCACCTCTGCAGTGGTCAGGAAGTAAACTTGCAGCACTCCAGCAACCAGCCCAAATTCAAGTCTTGATTTGTACCGGGATTTGAACTAACAACCTCCAGTTTCCAACTCGGGTCCCTACAGACTGAACTACTGCCGCCCTTCAAATATTATAACAGATTTACACTTCGAGTCCAGATGTTTAGACTTGAAGCAGTCTGTGCTGTTAAAAAAAATCTGCACATTTGAGAGCTGGGCATGTTGTTCCTCTGTCTGCTTTCCCATGCCGACACTCATGGTGTGTGAAGCAGTCGTCAGCTTGAGCTGCTTTTTCAGACAAAGTTTCCAGCTCCCAGTGCCAAGATAAGCCTGAGCAGGTCAGCCAGACAACACAACGTCTGATTAAGAAGAGCTGTACAACACATCTGATGTTCTCTGTCCTCTGCTGCCCCTACAGCTCGTCGGACAAGAGTGTGAAGGTGTGGGACGCCAGCTCCAGAGCCTGCATCAACACTTTCTTCGACCATCAGGACCAGGTGACAAAGTTAACCCCCGAATCATCCTCGCTTAAGTGTTTATAATCCGATCCGACGTGAGAAAAGACGTCGGCTGAAGGTGCTGATGTGTTATAGTGGGAAATCAATACGTCCAATGTCTCTCGCATGACCCGTCTCTGGTGTTTCAGCTCGGGCTAAAGCAATAATCCCAGCTGTCATTAGATCTCCGGTTGCAGGCGCCTGTAGGGAGGCTGATCTTTTTCTCCTGCAAAGCCTCTAATTGAAAGCAAGGCTCCTCAGAGAAGGAGATCAGAGGCGGTCGACTCTGCCATAGTCTTTGTGTTTCTCATCATGAAACGACTGCAAAGCCAGGAAACCTACAGGGACATTCAGCATCCAATGACTCTCTCTCTCCATCTTTCACTTAATCACACTGTTAAAGGTTTTCTTAGCCAAGGCTTCAACTAATCATAGTTGTCATTTTATCATCTGTTAATTTGCTTTTTTATTTTTACGATTGTTCCTTTAGTTTGAAAAATGTCAATAAGTTTTGAAAATGCTCGTCACAATCACTAACTTTTTGAAGTGTTCAGAATATTGAGTGCATGTGATCCAGATTGTTGTAAAATTATTGAGTTATCATGCTGAACAACCGTTATCTCAATATCAATCAAGTTAATCCTGATTATGATTTTTGCCATTATGAAGCAGCCCTACTTCAGCAACACAACATCAACTTTATTAACTTTATTAGACCAACGTCAGGGTCCTCGATTGTAATTTGGAATATACATTTTTCATCCTCTCCGTCTCCTCTCTCAGGTGTGGAGCGTGAAGTACAACAGCAACGGCTCAAAGATCATCTCGGCTGGAGACGACCGCGCCATCCACATCTACGACTGTCCCATGTGATGGAGCAGGCTACGAGAGGATCCACGCTTTAGAGCTGCTCAGTCAGATCGTCCAGTTGAAGTTAATGATCAGAGGGTGGGAGGGGTTAAAAATGTAAATGTGGTAGATTTTTCGCACCTGGCCCAGAAAGGTCAAATAAAGGGGTTGTTTTTTTTTTTTAACTTTTGTGTCATCGTATTTCTTCGTGGGACAGATATTCATCACTTTAATGTTGTCGATCTGATCTGTTACCAGGATTGTGCTTAACATAATTATAATTAAGATGACATTTTTAAGTATTTGGCTTTACATTGAGTGATAAAAGATAAATGAATTATTCACTTTTTAACATATTTTTTTAGTCACTTAATTGCCAAAAAAACCTTTTTTCATTATTTTAGGTATTTTTTTGCATTTATTGAAGGACAGCTGAAGAAAGACAGGAAATGTGAGAAGAGAGGAAGTGAGGTAGACCTGCAGCACAGCTGGGAGTGGAACCTGCGACCGATGCATCAAAGGCTTCAGCCTCTGTGGGATGCCTGCTCAGACTGAGCTAAAGATTGGTTTGTTGTTTTTGTAAATTAGTCAAAGTAGAACAATGTGGGAGCTCCAATAGATAAGCAGTTATGTTGTTTGCTCCATGTGCGGAGGCTGTAGTCCTCCTCGCAGCAACTATTGGTTCGAATCCGATCTCGGCCCCTTGCTCGCTCCTCCCAACAGTTCCTGTCTCCCTTCAACTGTCCTCTCCAACAAAGGCAAAAATGGCCCTAAAAATAACTTTAAAGAAAGTAGAACAAAGTAATTGTTATTCAGTTTATGTCGTCTCTGTATGTATTAACATGAGGGATCAGACTGCAGGAGAGAAGTATGATCAGGTGCTCCCTCAAGAGGGCGAGCAGGTGTACTGCAGCCAAAGAATACTGACGTTTCTTCAATAACCGACCTCTGCATTAATTCAGAATTCTTTATTACGTGTCGAAGGTCCACAAGTTCAAAACACATCAAACTGTACTCTCTTTTTTTATACAATCCTCTGATATATATCACACACAGCAGGTAGTCTGTAAATAAGATGTAGAATCTCCTCCATACAGGCATAAGTCCATGTTTTTCAGTACCTGGAGGAAATGCTGAGTCCAAGGTTCTTCTTCAACATTTGTGCTGTTTGCAAAAAACACAGAACAGTTTGAAAAAAGGAGAAACCTCACTGAGGTGGGTTTCCTAGCAGTACGGATTTCTAAATATGGCTGACTGCTCCAGCTGTATTCCATGGCTATATCACAGTGGCCTGCACCTCTCACTCATTCAGAGACAGATGAAACCTGAAGGCCACTTTGGAGTTTTATTATTCCAGCTGGTGTGAAGCTGCTGCATGAGTCTCCGTCTGTGTCTTCACTCTGAAACAAACGGCAGAATGGCAGATTTTCTTTTTTTACACCTCTCAACGGTTGAAGGAGACCCCCGAGGAAACAGAGGATTTGCACCTGTCACAGGGTTTCAGGGCTGCACGTGTTCACCTCTTATGCTACAACGCCTGTTATCTTTAAAGATCTAGGTTGTTGTTTTTTTTTTGCAATCCCCCTCGACAAACAGAAATTAAAACAAGCAGAATCCTGATTGATAGGGGATTAAGCCCGATCAGTTTATCTATGTGCAGAATTCATCATTACACCTCTAGCACTGACTTTACAGACTGCTGGAAATAAATCACGAACACGGCTACTTACATTACAGAAAGGCTTTAGAGCCATTTACACAAACTTGAACCTGGTTTCACAAACACCCCATTGGCTAAATGTTATGTTTCTAGTCCTGTAAGTGAACAGAACATCAAACGAAGTTTGAAATACACCTCTTCTTGTAGTCTACCTTAATTATCACACATTCAAGATATACTCATTTTCTGTACAATTTTCACTGCATTGTTTTCATTCAATAACAAATCTCGTTCTTTGTTGATTTGAGTCTAAAGAGAGTTTTTTTCCCCCATTGGAATGCACAAAAATTTCATGATTTTCCACTCTGGATGTGCTCAATAGGACAAATAAGGTATTTGTATCTCCAGATTATGGCACATTGAAAACTCACTCAAGGATACACAAATTTAGGCCACCAGGATGCAGTTAAAGTATGACTATTCAAAATCAAGGAGTTAGAAATGACACTGACAGTCATCCCTTGTTCTTTAACTTTAGTACATGAGGCAGTGATCCCAAAAGACTGATTGATTGATCTACATTCCTGTAAGAAGAAACGATTTTCCTAATAACAAAGTTTATGAAGATTTTCTATTTTATATCTCCGTGTTTCACAGTAACCCCTTTGCAGAAAAAGGCTTGAATAAAAATTCTAGGTGGCAACCCTTCAGGGTACCTAAAGACAAACATCAACACTTGAACTCTGCTGCATCATATCTGTATTTAAAATATCCCAAAGTCATGTAGAAGCAGCTACACGTCTGAGCAGTTACCCCGAGAACACACTCAAATCTGAGTTTCCTTCCTGCCTTTGTTGAGGTGAATTCTTCTCCCCCTCTGGTCTCTTCACCAGTGTCTAGTCTCTATCAGGTCAGCTCGTAGGCTCAGTCTCTTCAGAGTCTCGTATCCCACCACGATGAGCACTGACGTGGGCATGGAGGCGATGATGCGGGCCGACAGCCCCTTGGACATCCCCCAGACGCCCTCCTCAGCCAGCAGCTGCTTAAACGTCTCGATTACAGACGATCGTCCCTCCACCTAAAACACACAAGAGGTTGTTTGCAAATACATTTCATGATGGGATTAAAAATGCCTTAAAGCTCCTGTGACTACTTTTTAGCCCGTTATGAAAGAGACTGAAGTGAATGAAGGCCAATATATGGCCGAGAAAAACAAGAGACTATCAGCGTAAAGATGTGGCTCCTTTCCTGCACGTCATACCCCGCTCTCTCTCTCTCTCCCTGATTTCCAATTCTATCCACTGACTTTTATCTACAATAAATGCAAAAAAGCCCAAAAATAAATCTTATAAAAAGAACATACACTGAAACTGATTAAAACCAGCAGAATCTACAAAGTCATCAGCTCAACATGTCTGTGGGCTGTCCAACCAGCCTGACGTTGCACCACAACCAGGAGCACATTGAGAAAGTATTGTGTAATGTCGTTATAGAGGAAGTGCAGAGAAAAGGAGCTGACTGCAGCTGTATTTGGTGTTTAAAGACCTCTGCACTGAGAGACTAATTTTTGGGGAAAATCAGAGGCAAGCATCGATTCAAAATTGAAATCTTTGTAAGGGGGCATTATTTAAATGCTTTTCTACGCGATGTTGTTTTTACTCCAACCATCTGCTGGACGTTACACACTTTGAAACAAGATCCACAATTAGACCTCCACATGAAGGCTGAACATATGAACCCTGAATTTAGACAGGGGTTAAGGCTTATTCAATCAATCAATTTTTATTTGTATAGCGTCAACTCATAACAAGTGTTATCTCGAGACACTTTACAAAAAGCAGGTAAAATACCTTACTCTTTGTCTGTTAACATTACAAAAGAGCAGGTAAAAAGACCTTACTCATTGTTATGTTACAAAGATCCGGCCTATCCATCATGAGCACTTTAGCAAAGCAGCAAAAGTTACAGTGGTAAGAAAAAACTGACCTATTAAAAGGCAGAAATCTTCGGCCGGATCCCCGGCTCATGACGAAACAGTCTTCACAGGTCTAGACTGCGCCGGATTGATTGTGTGTTTATGTTTATTTGTATAGGGTACAAGTATGGAGCTCGTAAATTGATGCCACACACTACTACAATTCTTTCTTCCAAAATAAAAAAGCTAAAAACATGAACCTGACAAGTCAACATTTAACAGCTTCTGGTAAAAAAAAACCTCAAAATGTAATCTTCTCAGCTTTTATGTGTTGCACAACTGTGGCGTTCAGTGTCTACCTGTACTCTTGCTCGGACAACATCCATGGGGTTGGTGATGGTGGAGGCGGTTGCTGCGGCCATTGGTCCTGCCAAAGCCTGCAGCATCAGATGGGGGCACTCACTGGGTGCCAACAAGGACAGCTGCTCTGGGAACATAAAGGATACAAAAATAATGTTTTATTAATGTTGCCATTTCTCCAAAAGCCGGTACATGTGTTGCAGTTTTCTACAAAAACAAAAAAATATGGAACATGAGATTTTTCTCACATGCAGGTCGAAGCTACAATAAAGCAGAAGTAGTTGACTTACCTGCATAGAAGTGATAAAAAGGCCACCAGAGAGCACTGTTTGGGATGTACGTGAGCAGAGATGCCACATAGCCTCGGTAAAATCCTTTGAAGCCATCAGCTGCAAATATCTGCACCGTTATTTCCCGGCTTTGCCCAAAAGTCAGTCTGCGTTTACTTGTTGTGAGCATCATTTTGGGTTTGGCCTTAAAGCGCGTCAAGTGCTCGCCCTGCCCTTGCATCATCAGTTGCTGCGACACCACGTCTATGGGCACAGTGATGGTCTGGGCCACCAGGGACGCAGCTCCTCCTGCCACCACCGACTTCACCGTGTTACTGGGCGAGTACTGGGACACGTACTTGCGCACCAGTTCATAGGTGGTGATATAAGCCTGTCCTGAAACCAGCGTGAATGTGTTGACCATAAAACCACGGTACAGGCCTTGCACACCCTCAGCTCGAAGGATCTTGAAGAAAGCATCAATGGTACCGGAGTAGAGGGCCTTCCCCTTCTGCACCTGGAGCCTAGTGCGGATGAGGCTGGCCGGGTAGACGGTGACTCTGGTGGTCAAGGTCATGAACACACCCAGGGAGTAGAACTTCCTCTTGTCCAGGTCCTCCCATTCTATGATTTGGATCGCACCTTTCTGCTGCATGGTACCAGCTGGGCGAGCACTGCAGCTCTAAAGCCCCGTACCTGAAGTTATTAACACGCCCTCTGCCATCACTCCTGAAAACAAGAACATTCAGCATTAGTACAGCAGCGCGGTAACACATTAAAACTATCTGGGTTCGCTCAAATATACATTAATTCACCTTTTCATTCAAAACATGAGCTGTCTGAACGACGAGTCATTTCTAAACCAGACTACACACTGTGTCACAACACTGTGTGCAACACTGCAGCGTCACAGT
The DNA here is from genome assembly GCF_963584025.1 of Labrus mixtus. Classification (NCBI taxonomy): domain Eukaryota; kingdom Metazoa; phylum Chordata; class Actinopteri; order Labriformes; family Labridae; genus Labrus; species Labrus mixtus. Next base: position 13,292,948 of record NC_083615.1, read on the forward strand.
TTATCAAAACAAGGCTTAAGTATCATAAACAAGATGAACTCGGCTACAACTAATGACATTTCCATTATTATCCACATTTGTTCTAACTTCATTATTTTTGTACTCAGTATGTCTGATTATAGCAAAAAGCTATTGTTGACATCTGAAAATAGTTTGTTTACTGAGCACCTGAAAAAAAAAATCATACTTCATTTAGTTAGTAATTATATTAAACACACAAAAGCTGGAAATAAATAATATCAGGTATATTTTCTGGAATAAAAAAATTAATGTATAGTTGCAACACTTTATAGAGTACCACATACGACCTGACTATAATCCGGAATAATCTCCTGTTTTTGTTTCATTAATCATAATTATTTTTTTTATGTCTATTTGAATCTTGAATTTAGAGAATCGTTTATTATGACTTGTGGGTTTTTTTTTTCTTACATACACTTTCTGCTTCAATCCTGATCTGAGAAAGTGCAAAACCAGCATGACTTTTTGTGCCATGTATTATTAAATATAATGCACAGACGTCAAAGAGGGGATTTCATTCAGATACAGAACACAGTGGCCCCCCCTCCCCCCCAATGAGCTGTCACAAGAGCCTCCATCTTTTCCACACTGTTTCGTTGAAGTATGTTTATTCAGACCTTCAGTAAGTTTACCGTACCAAAGTCTTAAACCAATGCAACATTAAAAGGCACAAGTCACAACCTGATAAACCTGACAGGCACCTTACAGCAGAAATGACCCCTGACCTGCAGTATCAGCAAAACACATCATGCAGCCACAGAGGAGAATGCATGACAGGTTTGCGGCCCGTTGTAACACGGAAACAGCCTGCTACACTACAGAACAACACAGCCATGCGAAAAAGATAGCACAAAGAGGGGAAGTTAGACTGCAGGGACGAGCATGCTAACTAGAACGAAATGTACCCTTCTGTGCAGGAAATTGCCATTTCTGTGCAGCTGGGGTATAAACACCAAACCCTGATTTATCAAGTATAAGTACACATAAACAGAAACCAGACGGATACATACCATGGCCGCTATAATAATAATACAAGATTTGTATTGTTTTGTAGCAGCTGGAAAAGCAAATAGGAAACACGTGCAATGTCACCGTGTATAGCATGAGGTGTGTACTGACTAGCTAACTCAGCTATCAACACAAAATACGGCAGATGTGTCGATTAAACTTACCTGTGAGGGGGTCATGTAGCTCGGGGTGGAGTTCCGCCTCTACTGCAGTCGCAAATACGAAACTAGGCTGTTTTGCTAAACTCATACGGCCTGTTCTGCTGCAAGGTGGGTCAAAGCGTCCGTCCATTACTGCTCGGAACAAACATTGTCAAAGGTGAAAGGTCATATTTTTTTTTTTTTTAACTAATCGTACTTTTGAGCAAACAACATTTTTTTTTCTTCCTAGGTTAGAAATGCAGTCTGTAAACAGATTTCCTCTTAATAATATATAATAATAATAATAAAATAATAACAACATGTAAACATCATGACCTCCCTGAAGAGATAAGACTCGCAGATTCCCTCAATTCTTTTAAATCCCTTCTTAAAACATACTTTTACAGACTTGCTTTTATGTGATGTCGTCTTCTTCATGTCTTTTCTTACTGGTTTTACTATTTTTATCTTCTTTTACTTCTTACTGTTCTTTTATTTATGCTCTTATCTTAATCTCCTCTTGTGTTTTAACTTGGTAATTTCTTATCTTACTTACTTTGTCTATTTATGTTTCATATTTATATTTACTTTTTATTTTTATTAATATTATAGTTTTTGTTTTTTTGATCCTTTAACCACTTGTTTCTATTTCTTTTACTGCTCTTACCTTCTTATTGCTGTTATCTTTTTATTTTTTTCAGCTCTTTTAGTTTCTTACATATTTTTAAATCTTTGGTCCTCTTGGTCTCAGCTCGTGTTGTTGGGTTCTTGTGTTGCCTGGGTTCTTATAATGGTTCTTGTGACGGTCGGGCTATATATGTCTGTTGGGTATCGTGCACTTTGGGTTCTTTTCTGTTGAATTGTATTTAATTATTTTTAGTATTTTGCATCTGTTATGTTCTTGCTGTTGTTTATGTTCTTCTGTGTTTGGTTTAGTTTGCTTTGTTCTTGTTCTTTGTTCTTTGTAAACCTGTGTTTTTAAAAGGTGCTATATAAATAAAGTTATTATTATTATTATTATTATTATTATTATTATCATTACGAATAATACGAATAATCAAGAGATGTATGTACCAAGTGGCATACAGAGGATGTATTCATGTCATGCATATTATTATTACTATCTCTGATTTGAGTGTTGAAAGCTGTAAAGTCGAAGGGACACTGAAGGCAGCACCAGTACATATGTGACGTCACGGACTGCTCATTCACGTGCTGCTCGGGTCGTCCAAGTTTTATGAGTTCCAACGTCCAACTTCAGTGTATTTAATATTTACAGTCAATGGTGCGTTCACGTGATTTCAGTTCGGAAAGTCAGAATGTTGTAACAAGATTCAAGAAGATGTGTTGAATGTAACTGTTCCGACTTGAGCAGGTGTACACGTGCATTTTACAACTCAGAAACTTGTTTTTTACGATATGTCCGACACTACTTGAATGCAGCATGCTTCTCGGACGACTACCATAAAAGTCCCAGTCAGTAATGGACATGTCCTGTCCTGTCATGTTGCCACAAATAAATTAATTCCCAAACCTACAAACAATGTTTTGCTAATGAGATATATCATTATTGTTCCTGAGAAAAAATATCTGAGGTCAATCCATTTTATTTTATTAATATGGGATTGAGAGAGACATCTCTGCATCAACAGAGAAAAGCAAAGTTTTGACATCACTGAAACACCATACAGGCCTAGACAGGCCTAGAACTAATTATTTCCTGAAACCTGTGATTTAGCCTGTTTTTTTTGTATCATACTTCCTTTTCTTTCTTTCTTTCAAAAAAAAGATTCTGATATTCTCTTTTATCAGCTGCTCTTGACTTGTACGTGCTTTCTCCGTTTTCCATATTTCATATGGAAAATGATTAAATTCTCCTGCACGTCATACCCCGCTCTCTCTCCCTGATTTCCAATTCTATCCACTGACTTTTCTCTACAATAAAGGCAAAAAAGCCCAAAAATAAATCTTAAAAAAGAACATACATTGAAACTGATTAAAACCAGCAGAATCTACAAATTGTCTGTATTATAAGTCGAAAAAAGACAAACACTTCATTAAATGTGACGTAAAAGATTAAATTAAATGGTTGCCTAGCAACGCATAAATTCTTAGAATGAATCATTGATTTCTTGTGAGATTAAATCGTTAATTGTACGCGATGTGAAACTGATTAATCTGGGTCAAATGCAGTTTTTAAAATGTTTTTATTGTGATTAGTGAGTAAATGACGATGAATGGGCGTGTCTGTGGATCTCAGTGTTCTGATTGGCTGACTCGGTGTTGCCAGTGCAGTGAGGAGGACGGGTCGTGTTGATTTCAGAAGTCATCATGGCGCTCACTTCTCCAGTCAAAGGTAAAGAGGTGTCTTCTGCTAACTCACCCAGCAAGCCAGCATCTTACCAACACCTTCATCCTCACAGTCAGGAATCGATTAAAAACAAACACGACGTGGCTGTCGTTCGCTGTTAGTCAACATAACGTGAAATGTACCGGCGTCAAACTGTTGGGAGACATGAAAGCTAACATTAGCTTTGTAGTGTTTGCTCTACTAATCAGCAAGAGCTGCTATGTTAGCTAACACCGCAAGACAACTGTGTCTTTGCTCTGACCCAGAATGTCACAACTTCTTTACAATCATTGTTAAACGTAAATTATGTGCTAATTTACATTGCTTATTCTTATCTCCTGACGACGTACAGCAAGTAGCGCGATAAGTATTTGGTTAGCCTGAGTGTGCTTTACGATAAGGAGACCAGCAGTGTTAGCAACATTAACATAACGAGACATGCAGAGGGGTGTTTGATGTATACGGATGTTGTCAGTCAGTCAGTCATGGCAGTGTGTGACTGTACAGTAATGAGTGTGTAGTTTAAGACAAGACATGGATTGCTTCTTCTGTCTACTGCTAACTGATGTGTTGAAAGTTGGATTATAGGCCACTACTGTATGACAATCACATTATCCGATGAAGCAAACACAGATCAAAGTGCAGCATTGAGTTTGTGTATTATCTGACATTCAAAGGTTCCCATAAGTATTAAGCTCTATATCAGGGATGGGCAACTTCGGTCACGGCAAGGGCCACATTCAATTAATTCTCCCTGCCAAAGGGCCAAATTGTAGTATACAAAAACGATCAATTATGAATCAATTATTAAAAAAAACAAAAAACAATTATGTCTCAAATTTAACTCAACATATGCCAGTGATCAAATATTATTATGGATGTATTTCTGGTTTTCATGATTTCATGGCAGATTTTGTCACATTTTCTTCATGTTTCCAATTCATTGATTTGTAAAAATTGACCTGAGGGCCACATTGAGGGTTGATGGGGGCCGCATGTGGCCCCCGGGCCGCCAGTTGCCCACCCCTGCTCTACATGATCTCTCTTGTGATCAGTCACTGATGTTTTTCAGTGTGTCTGATTTGCATTTTTTTTTTTTTTTTTTGCATAGCTGACAACATCATCTCAGTGATGAAGCCACATCTATATGGGATAAACTAACAAACAATGTTATTTGTCTGGACTTAAAGAAAACCACATTTGGCGTCTCTTGAATGTGTGGATTAATTTAGCAATTGTTTATTGCAGCACTATTGTTTTGAATTCCTTACAATACCTTTAACACTACATCTGCTGCAGTAACAGTGTTCTCTCATCAGAGGATGGACTCTGGTCAAACTTTTTTTTTTTTTTTTTTAAACTGGTGTGTCCCTTTTTAGGAAAACTGAGCTTAATAGCCGATTTTGCTTTTTGATCATGTCTGTTGGCCTTCATCATCAGTAAGATAACTGGTGCTGCAGTACCCCACCACGAGGGGACATATTAAGAGGAAATGCTGCAGATGTAAAAGATATTAAAAAAAACCTCGTGCGTCACTCACATTAGTTTATTATCAGGTTTGTCAGAATCATACTGAACAAGGCCTGTGATATGAGTGCTTACATCTTTCCCCCAAGCTAGCCTGAGGGCCTTGACTTTCTCCTCTGTATGCTCTGGTAATGATTTCAGGATTTAATGTTTGTTCTTGATGCCATTCTTCCTTTTTGTGTTTTCATAAGAGCTAAAATACAGTTCATTTCAATCTAGTGTGTTCTTTGTTGATTTAGTTTGATAATGATCAGAAGTGTATCTTTCAGAGTTAGGTAACCTGAGAGCTGAAGTTACAGCATGACGTCCTGCTGTGAGAGCAGCGAGGTGTGCTGTGCCAGGATAACTCGCAGCTTCAACCTACATTTATCAACCCAACTTCTCAGGAGTCTGAACTTTTATGAATCTTATTTTGAAAATAAAAATCCTGCACACTACCCTTCCTAAGCTTCACCAATTTATTAGAAAAAAATCACGACGTTTCGGTCCTTATGAATTCTTTGTCAAGTGTGTTGATGAAATTAATTTTCCATCCAAAACCTTCTCGGTTGAAGTAACAACAAGATTTTTCATGGGCTACCTTGAATAAACGTTACGGCCATGAAGGAATAAATAAGACCAGAAAGATCATTTTCAATCCCTTCTCCTCTCTGCATTTACTTTGTTCCTGAAAAATGTACTATATCTAAGACTTTAATGCGACATTATCTCAGAAAATCCTCATTATTGTAGAGTATTAGTAATCATGCTGTCTAATTTACTCTTTCGTGTTTCTAGAGTGCAACTGCTCAGCTATTTCTAACAACTAATACAACATGGTATGTAATAAGCCGAGTGTATGGATGAGGTATGTGCACAAACTGCACAGAAAAATGGCCGCCCGCCTGCTTCTCAGACATTTCTCATACAAGTAATCCCTGCTGTGTGCATGTTAAAAGTAAGGCTTAATACTCTCTGAGTACACCAGACCGACCTGCAAAAAACACAAGCTAAGACAAAAAACAGAGAAAAGTGTCCTGTACTTGTGAATTTGTGTATTGATAAATGTTTGTTCTTACTTTGCAGAGCACCCATACAGCCATCTAATTGACACACTGAAAGATGGCAACTTCAAATTCTACAATCCACATAAATTAAATGATCCAAGATATGGTGAGTAAAAGAGAGTTTTCTGTGATTTCAAACATTTACGTATTGCTCATAAAGATCTTGTGCACTCAGTATTCATTAGATGTCTATCAGTATATTATAAAGCTATACACGCTCAGTAGCTCAGTCTGTAGGGGCTTGGGTTGGGAATCGGAGGGTCGCCTGTTCAAATCTGGAAATTGGTCTGGTAGCTGGAGAGGTGCCAGTTCACTTCCTACCACAGCAAGGCACAGAACCCCCCCCCCTACCAGCTCAGGAGTGCTCCATTAGTGCATGTCCAGAGGATCCTGTTTGTGCATGTGTGTGTGTGTGAAGCATGTTCAACAACAGAGTGTAAAGTCTAATTTAGTATATTCTTCTTCTTCTATGTGATGAGACAGTTCACCACCCCAACACCATCCTAAAATGGTGTTCTTCAATCTAAATATGTGCACGAGGACCATTGTGAAGAGTTATAACAGCTTTAAAGAAACATTTGTTTATAAACTTGTAGACGAAAGTTATTTTTTGAAATCATTACCTTTTTTTGTTTGCTCTGTTTAGACAAGCTGCCCCTGTCCATCCGTGTCCTCCTGGAGGCAGCAATCCGTAACTGCGATGGCTTTTACACGAAGGACGAAGACGTCCAGAACATCCTGGACTGGCAGCAGAAGCAGAATAAAGCCGAGGTGCCGTTCTCTCCAGCACGAGTCCTCCTCCAGGACTTCACGTGAGTTTAGCATACTTTAGGTAGACCGCAACCCCAAGAAGAGCTCGTGTGTTTGATCTTGTGATGACACATTGTTTATTTTTGTTGCCTGACATAAAGAAAGTGTTCATGACAAATAGAATTGTTAAACAAGTCCTCAAAGGGATAATTCTTCTTTTCCTGGTTTGCTTGTACAGTGGTATTCCTGCCATGGTGGACCTGGCAGCCATGAGGGACGCTGTGGCCAAACATGGAGTCGACCCCGGCCTGGTCAACCCTAAGTGCCCCACAGACCTCATTGTAGACCACTCTTTACAGATCGATTATAGCAAATGGTATGTTCATATTTTCCCTTTCTATATTTCTTAAATTAAGGAGGTAAAAGATGGACATACCTGGCATTTAAATCCTGATCAGCAAACGTTTTAATTATTTCCTAGACCTCTGACTTAGTAAAGGATACATAATGTCTGTATTTACATAAACAAGATTGTTGTTCTTCATAACATTGTTATAACTGCATCTCATTCATCCACAGTGCCATACAGAATGCTCCAAACCCAGGTGGAGGGGACGGCCCAAACCAGGGTCCTCCTCGTTCCATGTCCTCCAGGCCTCCATCCAGAGGAGGCTCGCAGTGTGGGGGCCAGCGGGGCTCCTGTAGTAAAGCGGCCTGCAGCGACCCCCCGGCCTCCCCAGGTCGACCCTCGGCGTCTAGTGTCCAACAGATCGAGAATACACCTCTCCTCTGTCCTTTCCACCTGAAGCCCGTGTCTGAGTGAGTTCAACAACCTGCTGTGGAAAAACAACATGGAATCACTCGACACAGCAGTGAAATATTCATATATATGAATTAGTAGTTCACAATGTTGCTAATATCTTTCGAGTCTGACAAAATGTGGAAAATATAAGAGAGAGAGGTGGACCTTTTTTTTTTTAACATTTCACCTTGATTTGTCTAAGTGTTAAATCCCCAAACTCTGGTTAGAATTAAATCAAATGAAAACCAGTGACACATCATTTTTTTTGGTTTCAGTCCTTTTAAAAAGAGGAATTTCCTTGATCAAATGAGTTGACATATTTTCACTGATTCCCACACTGAGTTCCTCTTTTTTAACGTTTTGTTGTTCATTTTCCTGCAGAACTGACACAGCTCTGAAGAATCAGGAAATGGAACTCGTCAGGAACAAAGAGAGACTTCAGTTCTTTAAGGTAACGGGAAGGGAAAATGTGATTTTATTAAGACATATCATCTGAGTGGGATGCTGCAGAAAATGAGTTCTGTGGCTAACACGCTTATGATACTTAGACGTGATGTCTAACAAGATAGTCTTCATAAAAAGAAGCACCAATAAAGGATATTTGAAGACTATTGGACAAGTGAAAGTATACATAGTGTATATGCCTAGTATTTTTTTTATTTCTATTGTATTTTTGCTTCCTATATTTAATTAATGTAAATATGTTTTTTTATTCACTTTTTGCTATTTTTGCTGATTATATTCCTCGAGCTGTTGTAACAAAAAACGTCTCCCAATGGGGGATCAATAAAGTTTTATCTTATTGTATCTTATAAATTCAACTGATCAATCAATGTCACCAGCACTACACTTCCAGCTTGTCCATGTCTGGTATCATGTTTGATTTCATGGTTAATGTTAAATAATCTGAGTCTGAGAACAGTCTGCAGAACCTTTAGCCGCTTGCCAGTGAATGCCTTTTTGAAGACACCATAGGCTCTATTTCAGATATCTTACCAACACCTGCCAAAAGCCTGCTCTTTAAAACAAGGGAGCAAAGTGCAGGGTATTAGGACTCACCCCTACAGCACAGCACTCTTTAAGAGTAATGCACAAAGAAAAAAGTCAAATAACATGGTATTTGTTTTGGGACCTTGGATGAGACACAAATGTGATTTTTTTCTTCTAACTAGTGCCTCTTTCCCTTTTCTATCAATTGAACAGTGGTGTTCAAAAGCCTTTAAGAATGTGAACGTTGTTCCTCCGGACGTTGGAGCAGTCCACCAGGTGAACCTGGAGTATCTGTCCAGAGTGGTCCAAGTCAACGACGGTCTCATCTACCCTGACAGCGTGGTGGGAACCGACTCACACACCACCATGATCAACGGCCTGGGCATCCTGGGCTGGGGTAAGACATATTCAAACCGTCAACTTCTTATAACACATTACAGCTCAAGTTACAACAGAGTTATATTTACAGCCATGTCTGATGGTTATAATCCTGATGAAGGGTGAGAGGAGAAAATGAAAGTAGCTGCTTTGCATGTTGACAGCTTCCTATGGATTCTCTCTACAATGTAATCTTGTGTTCTTGAATAACGTCTTGATGAATGACATTTTGATTCCCCCACTAGGTGTCGGTGGAATCGAGTCAGAAGCCGTGATGCTCGGCCAGCCGGTTTCTTTGACACTTCCCGAAGTGGTGGGCTGTAAACTGGTGGGCACCATCAACCCCCTCACCACCTCCATCGACATCGTCCTGGGCATCACAAAGGTAAACATGAAATGTGAAATGGATATTCACACTCCCACAATCTATGTTTCAAGAGTTAATACATGGCACTTTTGACGCTGTCATGGCGACAGGTGGAGAGAGTGTCTCGCTGTGCGTTTAGTTTGTGACCGCGAGTGTTGGAATTAGTGGCACCATACTTTTGTTTTTTTTGTGTGCCTTCATGGGCAGCGGTCACAGAGAGACTGAAGCTTTGTAAAGTGTGTTTCATGAAGAAGTTCGTTCTGTTGTAGCTCCTTGAAGTTGAACAATCTTGCCTTTCGATGAGAACTGACGGGTCATGTGATTTGTGTTTTTTTTCCAGCACTTGCGACAAGCTGGGATCGCCGGAAAGTTTGTCGAGTTTTTTGGACCTGGCGTCTCCCAGCTGTCGGCTCCAGACCGAACCACCATCGCCAACATGTGCCCAGAGTACAACGCTACTGTGAGCTTCTTCCCCGTCGACCAAGTCACACTAAAGCACTTAAAAAAGACAAGTGAGTCGCCCTTGTGATGTTTGTTGATTATTAATATATAAAAGAGTTCACAGTGGTGCATCTATTCCATTGTTATGTTATTCTCTTTGTCTGTCCATCTTCACAAAGAGTAGCGGTCTCTTTTTTTTTATAAACTTGACTCGTGTTGTTCTCATACATGTCTTTATTTTCCTTCCAGACTTTACGCAGGAGAAACTTGAACTACTGGAGTCTTACATGAAGGCTGTAAAGCTTTTCCGAAGCTATGAAGACTCATCAGAAGACCCCCAGTTTTCTGAGGTAACATGTCAAATCTCCCCTTGAATTCTAAAAGGACCGAGGATTAAATATTTAATTTCCCCCAATCACTGCTGAAGAAGTAATAAATGGGATAGATAGACATTTTTCCTTATTATCTTTTTATCTGATTAAGAAGAGGAATATGTTCTATTGTTTTAATGAAATTACAGTAATTACATTTTTAATAAATTGATTTAAAAACCAACATTGACCTTTGTGCAGGTGATAGAGATTAACCTGAGCTCCATGGCGCCCTATGTGAGCGGACCCAAGAGGCCTCAGGACAGAGTGGCAGTCAGCAGTATGAAAGAAGACTTCCAGAGCTGTCTTGATGAGAAGGTAAACTACAAAAGAAGTCAAATATGTTAACTTCTTCCCCTCTCAGACGAGTTCATGAAGACTCTGCTTACCTGGTATCTGAGTGTAATCTCAAAAGGAATTTGTTTCCCTGCAGGTTGGCTTCAAAGGCTTCCACGTCTCTAAGGAGAAGCAGGACATGCGGGTTCCTTTCCTGCACTGTGGACAGGAGTACCAGCTGGCACACGGCTCTGTGGTCATCGCTGCCGTCATCAGCTGCACCAACAACTGCAACCCGTCTGTCATGCTGACTGCAGGTACAGAGCTGAGCCAGGCTTCTAACTCTTATCATGCTGGATGCTTTTATCCTTTTTTTTTAGTTCTTAGGTGAATATGTATGTTACGTCCAACATTCTGTTTCTTTTCACGACGACTCATTTCCTGCTTTGTGATACTGAAGTTCTGTGGCTGCTTCTAATTACATTCAGCATTGCGTGACTCGTCTGAGATTTTTTTTTTTTGATTTGACAGGTCTACTGGCCAAAAAGGCTGTGGAGGCGGGACTTGTCGTAAAGCCTTATATACGGACCAGCCTGGCTCCTGGAAGTGGCATGGTCACTCACTACCTCAATACCAGTGGAGTCCTGCCTTACTTTAGCCAGCTTGGGTAAGCATGTACACACACACACACACACACACACACACACACACACACACACACACACACACACACACACACACAGACACACACACACACACACACACACAAAGGCAATGACCTGGGATAAACTCCCATGAGATAGTTAGGGTTTTTGTGACGGTAGATGCCTAACATGATTTCTTTCAACCCGCAGGTTTGAGGTGATTGGTTACGGCTGTGCCACCTGTGTAGGGAACACATCTCCGTTACCTGAAGCTGTCGTTGATGCAATCAAACAGGTAACATAACGCTACATCACGCTGTGTCTGTACTACTGTATAAAATGTATATCTCTCAGAAGTGACATCTTGATGATGTACTGTGTTTCAGGGGGAACTGGTGGCCTGTGGTGTGTTATCTGGAAACAGGCACTTTGAGGGACGGCTGTGTGACTGCGTGCGTGCCAACTACCTGGCCTCCCCTCCTCTGGTAGTGGCTTATGCTCTCGCAGGGACTGTGGGAATCGACTTTGAGAAAGAGCCGCTGGGTAAGAGAGGCATTTAAGGGACTTTAAGATTCTCTTAAGCCTGAGGTTCATCAGGGGAAGTTTAGGTAACTGGCAGAGTATAGTGAGTTAACATGTAGCTATTCGTTGTTTTGCCTGTAGACCTGTAAACAAAGATGAAGTGTTGGTAGGTTTGGTTCTGTTTTGAGGTGAGCCAATGTGTGTAGCAGCAGGAAATATTCAGGAAAATTCTCCACGAGTGAGCAGGTAGTGATGATGAGGTTTATATTACATTATTTACCAGTGGGATCTTTCCACTCGATCATTGATAGTGGGAAAATGTCCAAAATGCAGAATAAATCTAAAGGCAAAAATCATTCATTAGAGTGTTAGACTCTGTTGCTTTGTCTGCCATCTTGGATTTTTGCAGCGTCTTTTTTACGTCATGTCTTTGCCTCTTGAGACCGGACCACTCCCACCCACCCAGTAGAACAGGCAGAATTTTTCCGCTGTGAGGGACATGTGAGAATAAGCACGTCAGGAAGATTTCAGGGGCATGGTGTAAACACAATTTGTGCAAAGTTCATCTGGTTAGTATGCATTTGAAAGAAGTTTGAAGAGCCGTGGTTCTTTTTTTATTATTAATTCTCTTCTGATGTCACTAACTCTGAGCATCCTGTTGTTGGTGCAGGTGTGACCTCAGAGGGGAAGGAGGTGTATCTTCATGACATCTGGCCTTCCAGGGAGGAGATCCAACAGACTGAGGAGGACACGGTCATCTCCTCCATTTTTAATGATCTCAGGGGAAGGATGAAGGTGAGGGAACCACCTTCTTTTGTCTTTGTTTCAAGTATGTCCAAAGTCAAGTGGAGTAATGTCGATTTTAATGTTTTCTCTCTCCAGCAAGGGAACACATTCTGGAACAACATTGACGGTCCAGATTCGGTGGTTTTCCCCTGGGATCACAAGTCCACATATATCCGTTCACCATCTTTCTTCAGCAAGTTGGTGAGTCTTTCTTTTTGTTGAGTCCGGTTATTGAAGTCAGCACATGAATAAACCCAGCAGCAGGTTAGACAACACGCTCCTCTTCTCACTCTGCTTTGTTTTCTGCCTCAGAGTAAAGAGCCGTCACCTCCGCAGACGATAGAGAACGCTCATGTCTTACTTTTCCTCGGCGACAAAGTGACCACAGACCACATCTCACCGGCGGGGAGCATTGCCCGGGTCAGCGCCGCCGCCAAGTACCTGCTGAGCAAACGGTCAGTTTCATATTGACACCCGGACCTGATTGACTAAATGATATTGTGTTGAGAATCATGACAGGAAACCAGTAGATACTTGAAGAAAGGAAGTTGGGAAAGTAAAGTTTATTTTGCATTAAAAAGTTAATTGTAAGGATTGTATCTATGTAGTTTTTTTTTTAGGTTTTTAGTTTAGGTTTATTTTGGTGTTTTTCACCCCTTTATTCAGAGACAGGCCAGTTTAGTATCATTGATCAGAGAGAGAGAGAGAGAGTTGGGAATGACATGCAGGAAAGGATTTGAACCCGGGTCCCCTGCTTGGAGGACCATAGCGTCCATACATGGGCGTGCGCATTAACCACTAGGCTTCCAGTTGGTTTTAGACTTCCAATGGAAACTGCTAAAAAAAATAATATTCTGGAGATTTACAGCAAAAACAGAACATCAAAATACAAGAACTTAGTAAACCTCAGTGGATTACTTTTCATTGACAGGACTTCTGTCACTGTTTTATTTATAACTATTCAAACTCTCAAATGTATTCACCTCTTATTTTTGAATATTTTCCTCAGCCTCACGCCACGGGAGTTTAATTCTTACGGCGCTCGCAGAGGGAACGACGCAGTGATGACCAGAGGCACGTTCGCCAGCATCAAGCTCCAAAACCGATTCATCGGCAAACCGGGCCCTAAGACTTTGCACATTCCTTCAGGCCAGACAGTGAGTGTCGACTTCATTAACAGCACGGACACAAAGGTGGATTTATCTGTACAGTTCTTCATGCTTCACCTGAAACAACCGCCAGTCGTGCTGCTGACGCTGTCACAATGTTCAGATCTGTGAACTTTGTTGTTTTAGTTTTGACCCTCTGGTTAGTTTTTTTTAGTGTCAGACATGCTGCCAATAAGACATTCTCTTTGTGTTTGTGTGATTAGCTGGACGTCTATGAGGCAGCTGAACGCTACCAGAGAGACGGCATTCCTCTCATCATCCTGGCAGGCAAAGACTACGGCTCTGGAAACTCCAGGGACTGGGTAGCCAAAGGACCATACCTGCTGGTAAAGTGCAGTGCACACATCACACTACAACACGTTATTGTTTTTCATTGTCGTCTTAAAATTTAAACTCTTTCCGGCTTCTCTGCGGTCAACAGGGCGTACGTGCGGTCATCGCCGAGAGCTTTGAGACGCTGCACAAGAACCAGCTGGTGGGAATGGGCATCATGCCGCTGGAGTTTCTGCCCGGTCAGAACGCGGACTCACTGGAGCTCAGCGGGAAGGAGAGGTTCACCATCACTCTGCCAGAGAGTCTGAGTCCAAGGCAGCAGCTCACAGTCAAGGTAGGCAACAACTTCTCTGGCATATGGAACACAATAAAGGCCATGTCCACCAGGTGCTGGCTGTGCACTCTGGAGCGCTTGGAATGAAGTGCTTGTGCGCTGTTTACAGGTTTAATTACACTTCAGATTCTGTTGTTGTAGTATTTGCACCTTTTCCCTTCATTCTTACTTACCAAGCTGAAATCTAGTTGTCATGGTGATTTGTATTTTGTACCTCTACAGTCAGAGGGCTTACTACGGTGGTGTTACACCTTCTTTAACTGTTCAATGTATAAAAAAATAAAAAATAAGGGTTTAGTAAATGAGTTGTTTCTGTGTTGTTTTGCAGACAAGCCAAGGAAAGTCCTTCGTCGTCACAGCGCTGTTCGACACGGAGACGGACGTTATCTTTTTCAGACATGGAGGGCTCCTAAGATACGTGGCTCGGACTTTGCTCTAAAACAGCCTGAAGCCCACTTAAAGTTTGCCCCAAATCATGAACATCATTTCACCTGTTGTCTTCAGTGTGGACTAAACCCAGCAAAGTGGAGCTCACATAAAGACTGATAGTTTGTCTGTTAGAGCCGGGATGTAGATCTCCAGGCTTTTGGAGTCCTGAGACATCAGCTAAGGACCATTACAGCTTCTCCATCACTCACTGCACTCGGCTGGTTCAGGAATTCTCCCCACAGGACGGACTAAACAAGCCCAGAAGAAAGTGGTGAAACTCTTAATGAGGAGGTCGAACCGTAGACGACGAACCGTGGGCAGTGTTGTTTTGTGTTTCATCATTAGAGACAGAATCTGTGCTGAGTGAGGACGTTTTCTTTACAGCGGATTGGATTCTTTTTTCTGCTTGGGTGGTCATTTAACTACAAAACATTTTTGCCTAGTAAGGCTGACATGGTGCTAGGTACTAAAGCATGAGTATGTTTGTTTTTGGGGTGCAGTAAAGCCTGTTCTTGCAAACATCCAAGTATATTTTAATTTCAAGTATTTCAAACATTTGCAGAAGTGATGTCAGCTTTTTGTGGCCAAACAATCCTATGTAAATTATGTTTTTTGTGAATATTTCTTTAATCAAATGGCCTTCTGCAAATTGTCCGTCAATACACTCGTTTCTTTTCTTTTTTTTTAATGCAAATGTGAAATCCCCTTCTTGTGCTGTTTTCATGTATCACTGAGCTGTCTGGGTGAAGATGTCTCCTGCTACAACAGTCAGTCGCCTGCATCACATTAAAGCGAAAATAAAAAAAGGTTTTCAGTTTGACAAATCAGTTTATGTTCTACAAAGGAGCAACTACCAAATGTTTGATTAGTTCTCAGTATGAAAAGCACTCTTTGTTTTTTTGTTAAAGGTTTATTTTTAGAGACGGGACAGTTGATATAGTCAGAAATCAGGGAGAGAGAGAGAGAGAGGAATGACAAGAAGGAAAGGAGCCACAGTACAGAGGCTATAGTCCCTAAGAGCATCTTAGGTTGCCTACTGACAACTGGCCGGGGACTACAGCTGGAAATTCCTTTTACAGTACAGGTAACTAAAGGGGACTGTCCATGAAACAATAAACTAATAAACTACACTAGCCCAAGGACCCACAACCAACTCCTTCATGAAAACCGTGACCCAAGTTTCTGTTATTTTTTGAATGAAAAATAGTGCAGTTTGGACCTCAGATGGTACAAAACGTGACTACGGTCCCGACCCACCAGTTGAGAACCACTGCCTTAGACACTTGTCACATAGGCGCCCCGGTAAAGCACTCATTTTAAGAGCATTTAGTGTACATGTATACGCTGAAGTGAAATGTGTTTACATTATGGTTGAGGGTTTAAGTTACAAATGTCATTGAGAGTCAACACCTGTGATACATCGCCTCGGGTTATTTCATTAAAGTCGGAGCATCATTCAGGTCTGAAGTACATCATAAGGTTGTAATATGTTGAAGTGTAGAAGAGGTGAGCTTACCGTCTCTGACTGAGGTTGTTGGGATGAGGAGTCGAGAAGCACTCAGCTGTTTTATCTTCCTGTGAAACTTTGGCAAGTATGAAAAGATTATCTTCATGAAGGGCTTCGTCTTCCTCCAGTGTGGAAGGAATGAGGGTCTCTTTAAATACTCGATAGAAACTGATTTTTTATTCAGAGCAATTATTATACACAAGAAGAACGTTTTAGTATGTTTAATTATCTTTGGCTGAAGTGTCCTATCAAAGACTACTTAATTGGACTGGAGCAGGGGCTGAGCTGAGGCACAATATGGAGTCTTCTTTTAATTGGTAAACATACAAAGCTACTAAATGGGTTTCACAGAGTAAAAATATAAAAGCATATAGTCAGCATTATGTGGCCACTTGTAAAATAACTATTGAACAGTTCAAAAGACACTTCAGTGCACTCTGGTGGCCGATCTATGTAAAGAAGCCGGTGTTTATAAATTACTTTATCCATGGAAAATTCAAAAAAGCAACTTCATACACACAATATTTAAAAATGTGGAAGTGGAGAAAAGCTACACTTGCCATTATACCAAGATTATCTGGGGACAATGAGGTGTTAACAACCTGTTGTCACCATAAAAGAAAAAAATATGAAAACTCCTTGAACAATTTTTACTGAGATAGTGAGCGCCTTTCTAAGCATGCATAGTATCTAATATACAAATGTGGCAACAAATGCTGAAAGTGTCTAATAAAGTCGTAACAATCAGAATCACTGGTCAATTCAATGTCACTATCAAATCGGTGGAAGGCCAAAATTTTGAGCATTATTCTCATTAAGTCCAGAAACATTTTCTTAAGCAAGAGAAGAATAAGACCGTTACAAGAGAAAAACTGTCTTCTCTCTAAAGCTAGTTTTCAGTTTAAGTCTGAAACAGTCCCAATCAATCTCTCACAATGTTCTTATTATGACAAATATAATAAACATCTATTGTTTTAAAAAAACAATAAAGTTCAAGAAAACAACACAAGTGGAGAAATAAGACACCGAAGTCTGAAATTCTTAATGAAATCTCCAAGTGTAAACAGTGCATCTTTTATTGATTTGCTTTGAAAGAAGATTCTGACAGTGCACGTAGCTCTGTACATTGACAAGAGATGACGACAGACACAATGAGCCGCACAAACAAACCGCGTTTATGAGTGTTGTCTGACAACAGCTGAGAACAGGCAAGCATCTAATTGTCAAGAAAAGAAAAAAGAAGAAAAAGGTGCACAGAAATGTCTGCAAGTGACATGATGATGGTCGACACAGTGCAGCTCCATTCAATTTAAGTGTGTGCAAATGTGACATTCAAGCTGTGATCAAAAGATGGCAGCCCTGCCACACAAAGAGCAGTGATGCAGGTTTGTAGTTTAACTCACAAACTGAGGCTTCAGGGAAGAGTTATGTTCCATATGACATCAGTACATTTAATCTCCTGCCTGTAAAACGACAGCCCGGCTCCTTGGTGTTATTTCAAGGATTATTTTAGTGTTGTTTTTTTTTTGCCCATTTACTACAAATCCCTCAAAGCCAAACCACAGACAAATAATCACAAACATATTTATACAACTAATTGTTCATTCACTGTATAATAAAGCCACATACTCGCTGATTTTACTAAATTAAACGCGAGGGTTTGCTTCTTTTCTTTTACATCGTGGTAAATTAAAGGCGCCCTGTGGTTCTGTTTACATTCATGGTATATCAGCTGAGCTACTTTTGTATTTTACAGGTCTATCAAGTGGGTTCCTTTCTCTGAAAACATTTGCAGAGACATTTTTCTCTCTGGTAGGAATTTTGAAATCTTCAGTTGAAGGCCATGTCTACAAGCGAGCAGTTTTCCTCTTTGCCTTTACTGACAGGTTTTTAGGCGTGCCACTGCCACCTTTCAAATTGTTAATCTGTTTTCTCATTATTTTACAACATAAACACTTCTGAGGACAGTTTTTAGTTGCAGTTTTAATGTTTTTTTTGCGACCACACCTCAAGCAGAATGCAGACTCTGACCATCCAGCCGGCCTTCGGTTGGGAAACATATCCCTACTATTGCAGAGTGAGAAATGAGCTCTTCATGCAGAGACTTGAACATTTCTCAAAAGCACTGATTCATACAGTGCACATGTCAGCATTTCCTGTATGTTGCTCAAAGATGGTCACAGTTGAACGGTAACACTAGAAAAGTGTGAACTGACACTCTACTGTGTCACATTACAAAACAACAATGATCCAACTTTGACAAAGAAAGATTGAGAGATGACTTTAACGGTGAGGTTTCAAGTCTCTGCAGGTTTATGTTTACATGATTATGACTCCAGAAAGTGTCTTTCCAGCGGAATAAGAAACAATTAAGTAGAAAAAAAACCACTTGATTTGTAGTAAATGGGTTTGAACACGAAAACACCAGCATGATTCTACCACCTCAGAGTTGACAATCATGATATCATTATTTTGGCTGTCGTGACAGGAACTGTTCACACCGCTGCACTGCCCGTCACCGTGTACAACCTTCTCCCAAATTGGATCTTAGCAAAAAAAACTCATTCTGACTGAAAAGGCACAGACATGTGTATTTGTAAGAGTAACGTTTTGCACATTGATTGAAATCATAATCTAAAACATTAAACTCACAAGCTTGACCTACAATGCAACCCTTGACCACAGCTGTAGACCCTGCTAATCTAATGCCTCTCAACAACCTGCCCCTGCCCCCCCCCCCCAGCATCGACATGATTTGAAATCCGAAAAGTAAAGAAAACAAATGGCTGGTAATTAAGTTCTTTATCCACCTGGTGGAAGTGCTCATTATTCTAATTCCTTAAACTGTTCATTTATTTTTTTTTATCCCTTTGAGTCATTAAAAAAAATAAAAAGAGTGAGACATCAGGCCGCTTTCTACATCTAGGTCCCCAGAAAGATTTGATGAGATAGCAGCCGCTGTAAACAATTAACCGCTGATGTGAAGGAGATCCTGATCACACGAGGGAGAAAGTCCTGAGAACAAGCGACTCATGTTTCCCTTCTCTGGTGGAAATTTATGGAAAAATTTGTCTCTATGCTTTTCTCTTTTCAGCGTGTCCATATCTTCGTATATGCAAACTCTTTTCTTTTTTTTCATCTAATAAGAAAATATTTGTGAAAGGTTAAATGAAAATATACAATTATTAATACAATAGAATACAGAGCTATATGTTAAAGGTGATTAAAAAACTGGCTGATTGTATCTCCCTTTACAATGCATTTTCCTTGGTTTAAAGGCAAGAGGTAAAGTGTATAAGAAAAAGGCAGCCTGCTCAGCGTCCAAAAGGCTGGTGCGAGAAGATTAGGCGATTGCTTTCGCTTCTGGTAAGAAAGCCTCCCAGTATTTTATCAGCTGGAAGAAAAGAGACAACAGTTTAAAGGACATACGTCATGGAAGAGACAAGAAGCTTTGTAGACAAACAAAGTGCTGACTGTAATTATTCCTCAACTACATTTTCAAATATCTAGAAGATCCACTTTCTCACATCAATGAAAACTGAGCATTGATGGATTTTGGATTGACAGAACAGGCCGTTCAAAGACATTAACCTGGCACTTTATACGCCCTTTTCAGTATTTTCTAGAGCCTGATTAATCGGCTAACCGATAATACCGGCCGATATTAGCTAATCCAGTGACTGTCAGTCACCAGCAGAGGAGGCTATATGGATTACAACGAGCATTATCGCCCTCCGCTGTGTCATACGGTGAAGTACGTACATGAGCAGTTACTTTCCAGTTCAGTGACCATCTTGTCTGCGTTAAACTGTACATCATCAACCATCAAATGTTTGAAAACTTTATTTGAGGGATCAATTCAATAGATGTGTTTATCTTAATCTATCTATCTCTACAGATTGAAGATATATCTAAGAAAGATATCAGCCCCAAAAGTCCCAATTGGTCGGGCCCAAGTATTTTCAATGGGCATACTTAATTTAACTTTTTGAAATACATTGTTACATATAGCCACCCCCCCTCTCCTCATCTTACATTATGTTAAATTATCTTTCATACCTCACTTTTTGTCTCATTTTTAATCCCTTTTCTAAACTGTTCTGTGGTCCCAGGAATACTACAAATCACCACATCTCACTACACCTCTTCATTTGTTGTTTTCCATTGGGATGGTTTGTTCATATCAACAAGTTGTGCTGCTACATTCATGCAGTCTTTCTGGATAAGATCACCAGTCAAATGACTATTTTGTAAAAACATATACAACCAAGCAGGTAGTGCTGCTTAGGCAAGGATTTATAACACCTTTAATATGAAGAAGAACTATTCTGTGGCATGATATAGTCAGACAACCAATGGACACAAAACACCAGAGCAACTTAATATTCTACACCGACCGGTTAGACGAGAAGAATATTTGATCATGAAACGTTCATGTTTGACGAGGAAGAATCTCACCTGTTGCTGAGACTGAAGCAGAGACTCCAAGTACTTAACGATCTGTCTTTTGAAATTCTTGGCCTTTTCTTTCTGTAAGATTAATAAAAAAAAAATAAAAAAAATCAGCAATCATAAGAAACATTTTCAGCTTTTCTGTATCAATGCATCAAGGATAAACATCAGTACCTCAAAGCGGACGACTTCCTTGCGTACAGTAGCAGTAACTCTGTCGAAGTCTCTCTCATACTGCGTCACTTTGGCCTCCCACTGTAAAATAAACACATCGATAAAAAACAGAAAAAGTTTTAGGTCCAGCTGTATGAGAACACATACATGCAACGGGAATAAGATAAGTAAGAGAAGTACAATGTAAGAAAAAATAAAAATAAAGCATGTTTAACTAAAACAGAGATGGTCAGTTAGAATTATAAAAAGAAGCTAATACTTCGGAATAACAAGTTCAACTGTTGAGTAAAACATTTGTTAATTTAAATGGTTTTACCACACTTGAGCCTCTCAGCTGAGGAGGAAGAATGAATCAAAATAACTCCAGCACCATGTTTGGCATAAATATTTCAGTTGTGATGTCATAGACCAGTGCTAGACTTTAATCATTAAAAAAAGCACCAAAAAGTTTGAGAAATGTAGAAATGAAAGTGGACAGAACAATCAAATTTTGAATTCCCGTTTCTGATGAAAGCCTCAATATGAAGCCCTTCAAGTTGCTCTTTACAAACTCAAACATTGTTCTCTGGCTCAAAGATAAAACAGATCAAACGTGTCGTACCTCGGCAATCTCCTCTTTGGCCAGCTGCAGTTTGTCCGGCTTGTTGGCCCACAGCAGTTTGGCCTCGGTCTCCCTCTTCTTCTGCAGCGCCGCCTGAGCATCCTGCCAGCGCTGCCACGCCTTCATCCGGTGATCAAACGACCCCTGCCGGTCAGGATGGTGTCATGTTTATTTACTTAGTACATGCAGCCGAGGCTCCCATTAAAAACAAATGATCAGATAAATGTCAAGCCTTTAGTTGTTCCTGATGGGACATCTTGCTTGTTGTAGAGGCGAGTAATCACTTTTTCTTACACAGAATACAGACCTACAGCACTGATACTACAACTCTCTGAAAAGTATAAATGCAAAACTTTATAACCCCACCATCGTCCACTGGAAATAAGCTAAATAGAAATCTCACTGTTTTAGACAGACAGATGTGACTGAAGGCCTAGAGTCATGAAATATAACATATTTAGTGCAGTCACAGAAGAGGCTTCGGAAATTCTGAAATGACTCAAGAGGATTTTATCATTACCCTCACGGCTCCGAGCAGGCGGATATAATCTGCCATGACTTCTGCAAAGTTGAAGGTGTCGTTGGCGGCCTGATCCTGGTGCAGCTGCTCCATCTTGTCCTCCACCTCAGCCAGCTGAGAGAGAGCCCGGGACAGAGCGGTGTTGTCCTCCGCGCTGCCCAGCATGGCCGTGCTTTTGGCAAAGCTGGCTGTATTTAACGACAGCTCTGCAGGGGAAGAGCAGGACAAACATTGGTCCAACTCTTGTGTTCATTTAGACTTTAGACCAAGATGGTTTCATTGATTCATATTAGGAGATTCAGCAAGAAGGCTTTAAGAGCAGAGCACAAACCTAAATTCTCCCTTCACATTTGTTAAAGGAATCGACAAATATTCTCCTATTGGTCAAGTTTCTGATACAAGCTCATGACTGATCTCAATACCAAATGTCACCATGAGGTCTTTGTTTGAATCATCCATCTACTTCAAGAAATGTCTTTGATAAATGATCTACACAGGACATTAAAAGTGTTTTTTTAAAGGAGACAACTAACCTTTCCTGTGGACGACCAGAGATTCCACCAGCGCGTGGAGTTTCCTGAACTGTTGGTCTGCAGACTCCACCTCCTGCAGCTTCTCCTCAAACCACTGCAGAAAAACACACAGCCCCAGAGCATAAATGTAAGAAAATGTGAGCCTGTTTACGTCTGGTATTAACCTGCATCATTGGGAATTGATAACAAGAAGGGACTTTTGCACCTCTGTTACACCTCGAAACAGCGTCACTCAACAGAAATGAACAGTGTTGCATGTGGAACTCGTGCCGTTTGTTTTTTTTTTTACAGCATGCCTCTCTCTGCTGTCTGCTTCGGTTTTAACGCTATATAAAAAACACACACTGGGACACCCATTACGCCTTTACAGGATCCAGTGTAAAACATTAAAGGCATAGTGAGTGACAGCAGAGCCTTGATTTCACGCAGAGAAATCTGAGTGTAAAAAAAGGGCTTTTGTCGACCTGGTTTCAGAGACTAGGCTGTCCTTCAATGTTGGCCTGGACACAAATGCTAAACACTGCCAATGTAATGTGGGAAAATGCATCCCAGGCCACAGCCCAAAATGACCTGAGTTATCAGGTTTAAATACACCGACAATGTGTCTGGGTGTGTTTACACGTGCACTAATAGCTGCGCTCTCGTGACCTGATCACTCTAGGCGTGTTAATACCAGGCACAGACAAGCCTTCGATGCTTTCAGCTTCTCCAACTTCCTTAATGTACTCACTTTACTTCCTGTCAGCTGTCCCCCCCCCCCCAACACACACACCTCCATCTCTCTGCTCCACATACACTCAACGCCTTGACTTGAATTTCCTCTCTCTGCTCTTGTTGACTGTCTACTGCAGAAGTATGTTTTTCACAGTTGCCTAAATAATACATCTCCCATTTTGAATTTTTCAACTGAGATCCAGTTCTCTAAACAGAAGTTGCAATGCCTCCGATAATGGTAATCTCTTTTCAAAATGATCCAAACTAATGGGATTAGCATCGGGAGTATCTTTCTGTAAATATGTCTATATATTTTTATATGTATCCCCAGTATAATCTATTCTTTTTGAAAGTTTTTGTTTGTATTTTCTTTGGCGAACACCAACCTTTGAAAAAAATAGTCTAATCTGTGTGACTGGTTGATCAACCTTCAGTAGTTTGTGAACTATGTTGACTTTAGGGTTGGGTCTATCTAACATCAAAAAATGTGAAAGATGTCCATCAGCACCTCCAAAAGGTCAAGATGTCATCCTCCATTGTTCTATTTTGTCCTCATTCTACAGATTAGACATAGAATAATACAGACACTGGAAATATTTATATGTCCGGAGCTTGAGCTGGATAAAAATACTTGAACAGAGTAAAGGGATGTAAGATAATTGATTAATTGAACACATCTGAGTTTTAAGGGAATGGAAACACTTCTAAACAGCACTAGTGAACTCACCACGTCTGACTCATTCATCTTGATGGTCATTTTACTGACAGCATCTGTTGCTTTGGTGATCATTTTCAGGAAGCCGGCCCCACTCAGAGCCTGGGTGCTCACAGCTCTTGGCAACTGAAGACAAACAAGCACACATTTATTACAACACAGGTAAATAAATATTGTAAAACTTTAGATACACAAAGTAAGTAGCTGAAGAAAAGTACATATCATTTAATCAGACAATATTATATGATGGAGATGCAAGACTTGTGGTTTTTAAAGAGTACAGAATTTAACAGTGGCTCAGGAGTAATGATAGTTAAACGGTTTTCCTTAACACAAAAATGGTCTGCTCACTTCTTCTCTCTCCAGAAACTCTCTGACATCTGGATCTTGGATAAGTGATGGGTGATTAACCACCCTCTGGAGATACCTGTCGAATGGGAGCAATAGAAAAAAGGTGTTTTTATTGTGATACTTTAAGGAATAGTTTCTCCGAACTCAAACGACAAAACAGTTTGTAACAACAATATCATGATACAGCTTTGGTCTCTGTCTTTCTCTCGTACCTCTCCAAGGCGCCTCTTCTTCTCTCGACAAAGTCTGCAGATGAGGAATCTTCCTTTCCCACCTTCACCTTAGTCATACCTGCACAAGACAACATCCCTTCTTAGCTTAGCCGATGGAGATTTAAAGGATCAGTATCAGAAGGAAACAGTGGAGTTTGGGATCCTACCCAGGATGCTTTTCTCCGGTGGAGGAGGCACAATTAAACCATTTGGTCCATGTTTTTCAGAAAGCTTCTCATAGAGGCCGAGGAAGTCGCTGAAACGTCGCCTCACCGTCAAATTCTTGTTGCGGAACATCGCCATTGTGGTCTGAAACCGTTCACATAAATTGATTTCATTTGATTACTGACTTCAAGTAACCAACAGACTTAAGTTTAGCAAATATTACATTTTGCTATAATCTGTTAGCCTGACTAGTTCATGCGTGGTTGACCGTGCTTCTCTTATAATACACTGTCCTGCAAGTTTGTCTCTTGGGTTAGGGTTATCGCATATGTGAGCAACTGCACTGACAATCTTTGAACCAAAGATCAATGACTTCAGACCATTTTAAAACAAAGAAAATAGAAGTAGCTTTTACCTGTGTGGCTACTTTGTAAGCCATGTAGGCATTCATTCCATCCCCTGCAAACAAAGGGAACATTTAGTGAGTTAGAAACCCTATGATCTCAATACTTAATAAGTCGTTGTGCATCTCTCCTTGGTCCTTTGTCTTTTAGACAAGTTTCAAATGTCTGAATCAAGAACCCAAGCACCTCAGCGAAACCTTTGCGTGCTTTATATTTACGGTGTATAAAATTACTTTTAGCCACATTTTAATGAACTGACAGAAGCATAAAAACAGAAACCTCACCTATTTTTTCAGGGTCTTTGACAGAGATACAGATGTCAAATTTATCCTCCTGCTCTTCTTCTTCCTCTTCCTCCAACTGAAACAAACATTGAACAACAGGGAAACATTAGTGGTCATAATGTACTGCTGCAGCCAGCCACTTCTAATGAACAATACACTTGTTTGTTTCCTTAGAACGAGGCTTTTACGGGGGAAACAGTCAATGGAACTCTGAAATATTTATAATGCAAATTGAAATAGCCAACTACTCAAAATTCTACTTATACCGGAGACATTGAGAAGTAAATACAACAGCATTTCCCTGAATTGGACACTTTCTAATGTTACTCTGTTGCAGACAGTCACACTGGAAATTTCACTTTGGCACAGCAAATGCGTGTACCTCCTCCAGGGAAGCAGACTGCGGCTTGGCCAGGCTGGCAGCAGCTGACAGGGAAGGGGCGGATACAGACGGTTTGGCTGTCACATCCTTCTTTCTCTCTCCCCGAGGACTGTCAAGGGAAAGCTCCACTGTGGCTTCTATTAGATATGGAAAAGAAATAAAAAGGGAAAGCCGTCTGAGGTCATAATACCCTGAGCAGAAATGTGCAGAAGTTGAAATCCTTGTACTGTTATAAGCCTCTCTTTATGTATTGGCTTATGCTTTCAATTTGCTATAATATCAAACAAAGCAACACAATGCTGACAAAGACAGACAGAGTATGTTTATTTTTACATTTATCAAACCGTCCTTCATTTTTTATTGTTTAACTTTTTTTACAATAGCCTACACATTACTCAAACTGAGTTTTCAAGGACTTGGAGTCTCGCTAGGTGACACGTTTTTATTCATGCAGCAGGAGGTGGATTTCAAACCACCAACACTGTGATTAAAGGCTCGCCTGCTCCTCTTCCTGAGCCACAGGTTCTCTCTGTGTCACTTCTGACATAACAGACAACAGGTTTTTAACAGGAACTGAAAAAGCTGCTTATAAATATGCAGAGAAACTGACCGTGTATACCTACAGTGTGACAGCTTAAAAATACAACATGAATGAAGTCCAGTGCTTGTAAACTGAAGTCACTAATCCTTTCTTTATTGGACACAGTTAGTCTTTACTGTTGTTTGGAATAACTAGTAAATGTGAACTCCTACACTTTTTAACAACAAAGTCAGTTTAAACAAGTTGCATAAAGCCTTTTGTAGCTGCAGCGTAAGCCGTGTGACCTATGATATATTGCCTTAAGTGGCGTCAAATGAGTCTAGTTACTGAAGTGTACAAGTTCAAAAGTTCTCCGGGTTGTGGAAATACACTTTCCCTATTTCTGTTCACAAGTAGCAGTTCAAGACTACATGATCCGCTACTAGCAGAACACATCCGATAGCCATTAAGTTACATTTTGGGAATTGTAATTCTACAATTCTGACATTTGTTCTAATTATAGAGCAAAAGTTCATAAGAGTATTCTTTAAAGATGAAAATCAAATAGGGTCTTTGAGTGGGTTTATGAGGTTGACAATGAAAAAAAAAAAATCTCTTGTTTGATCCTGCCTGTTTCCTGTCATCTTCCGTCCATCTCCATTCATTTCCTGTTCACTTTCAACCATCCACTGTCGAATAAAAGGCAAACAATCGTCCAAAAAAAAATAACACAGAAAAGAACAGACTGATATGCCGTTGTATGACAATCTGGTGCTTTTAAAATGTAGTTACTCCAGGTTATGTGTATGGCTTTCTTCCTGAAAACTGAACACCAAACAACAATTTCATCTCAAAGTTCAGTTATTTGCACCTCATGTGAATTTGTATGGATCGTATTTTCACATGCCTTAATTAATTCAAAAAAGAGGATAAAAATCTTATGGTCTGAATAAACAGCTCTTTAGTGCTTTGGGTGAACATGCCCTTTGTTACTAATGCCCTTAGGCATCAAAATCCTAAAATCCGGATATAATCCGGATATATAAAAAGAAAAGAAGCGGTCCTACCTGCAAAAATATCTGGCTCCACTTCAGAGTGGACTCCGTTAGTGTTGGTGGTAGTGGTGCTGGGCACTGTTGTGACAGCCTCCTCAGTGAAAATATCAGCAGGTTCTGCGGGACTGCTGTCTAGCAGAGGCCCACCTATGTTGCTACTGTCCCCAGCAGCTTTGGTTGTGACAGACTTCTCCTTCTGCTCTTTGATGACGGTTTTCTTTGAGGTGGCACCCAGCGGCTCACTGAACAGATCCTCATCAGTTTCACCAAAGAGGCTTTTCTGTGGCTGCTTGGCTGATTTAGTCTGCCGTGGTTCTGTAAACAAATCACTCCCCTCATCTTCAAACAGATCTATTGTCGCAGGGCTTGGTTTTGGGGCTTCAGCGGCAGGTGGAGCATCACTTAGAAGGTCAACCAAAGGGTCAACAAATGTGACCCTGCTAGGTGCCTGTTGTGTGTTAGAGGTTTGCAAATCAACACTGAGGTCGATAACTGGAGCAGTGGGAGTTTCTTCTGCTTCCTGTTCAGCATCACTTTCTGTGTTTCCGTCAACAAGTAGCTCTATTACACCGCTGGTCACTTCACTTTTTTCCATTGCCGTTTCTACCGACTCCATATCATCTACCACAACTTCCTCTTGGGGTGCTTCAGCATCACTTCCAAATATGTCGACGAATTCTTCTGAGGGTTCATCTAAAGGGATTTCAGTTGAGTATTTATCTGCATCGGCAATTTTAACTTCAACTGACTCATCAGGGTAGTCGGTAGGAGAGTCGGAAATGTTGTTTGTCAGGTCAACAAAATCATCTGAGGGTTCGCTGACAACTTCGCTCTCTTTTTTCTCTGTTTGGCTGCTGACGGGCTCAATTAAAGGGTCATTCATGATGTCAGTGGGGGGCTCCATTAAAACATCAGTGGGCTGGCTGGTGGTTGGCAGTGTGGGGTCCATTTCGATCAGTGGAGGGTTGCTCTGTAGATGAGAGAAAAAGGGGGGAAAATGATTTGCTAAGTATTTGACAAGGGCTGCAAAATCTGTCAATTCGATTGGATAAACGATAAGACAGTAAAATGTCAGAAAACGGGAAAAAGGAGCCTTTCATTTTTTCCATGGTGATGCCCCCCTCTCAATATAATGTATGCTTAAATTGATAGTATTAGATGAGTTTGGCTTTGTATTGATGAGTAAGCACTAAGCAGTCTGGTGTGTACTATTGGACTAGTTGCATAATATTGTGCCACTCGATTCTAAGCCGAGCAAGAATCACAAGAACTTTTTTGGAAACCCTACTTTTTGAGGAGAATACAAGAACACAAGTATTGTTTGCCCTAATACACTACAGGGTGTGTACTTTAAAACGATTAATGTAAGATTCTTATCGATTTACCTTTGTTACTTAAAAAAAGCAATGTCTTACTGAAACATTCAGACTGTTGCTCCAAAAGTAAGCAATGAATGGTTACTGGGTTATCAGGTACACCCAAACAAAACTTAAATCTTTCGGAGAAAAGAGTCCTGAAATAAGATCTTACATTTTTGAAGGTAGTTACATTTCGTTTAATTAGAAATAACTTAGATTGGTGTTAGAGGGGATTTGATTCAACATTGTAAACTGCCATCATACTTACATAATCTTCTGACCCTTACCTCCATCACTATTCAGCAACGTTACACCAGGTTACGAGGGTTTGTGCTGAGCAAGGAAATAACCCGTTTTTCCTACTTTGCGGAATCTCTGGTGCAGGATTTTTTACATTTTCCTTGTGGGCTTGATGTCTTTGTTTTTCTGTCTTGTGTGTTTTATTTTCAACTTTACATTTTTGAACTAAAACTGGTGTGCTGCCTTGGCAAGGAAATAGATCTCAATTTCAAGGGACTTCCTTGATAAATTAAGTTTAAAAGAATCATAGTGTTGACTTTATGGTGGAATTTCACTTTCATTATACTCCAGAACAAAATACACTGCCTGGTCAAAACAAAAGTCGCCACCTGGATTTAACTAAGCAAATAAGTAGGAGCCTCCCATTGGATAATTACTGCATGGGCAATTATCTTTTTATGTGGCAACAAGTTATTTAACCCCAACTGATGCAATGAGTAGCTTCTCATTTCTTAAACAACCATGTTGAAAGACACATCCTGTGGTCATGGGAAAGATGTTAGTCTGTCTGAGAAGGGGCAAATCATTGGCTTGCATCAAGCAGAGAAAACATCTAAGGAGATTGCAGAAACTACTAAAATTGGGTTAAGAACTGTCCAACACATTTGGACTGGGACAGATTTACCCAGTTCCAGAGTGATGGGCGCTTTAGGGTCAGAAGAGAGGCAGATGAAGTGATGCACCCATCATGCATAGAGCCTACTGTACAAGCCTGTGGGGGCAGTGCTATGATCTGGGTTTGCTGCAGTTGGTCAGGTTCAGCAACAATATGTGCCCAATATGTGAATGAGGTCAGCTGACTACCTGAATATACTGAATGACCAGGTTATTCCATCAATGGATTTTTTCTTCCCTGATGGCACGGGCATATTCCAAGATGATAATGCCAGGATTCATCGGGCTCAAATTGTGGAAGAGTGGTTCAGGGAGCATGAGACATAATTTTCACACATGGATAGGCCACCACAGAGTCCAGACCTTAACCCCATTGAGAATATTTGGGATGTGCTGGAGAAGACTTTGCGCATTGGTCCGACTCTACCATCATTAATACAAGATGCAACACTGGACGGAAATAAATCTTGTGACATTGCAGAAGCTTATCGAAACAATGCGTAATCAAAGCTAAAGGTGGTCCAACGAAATATAAGAGTGTGTGACCTCACTTTTTGGTGGCGACTTTGAACAGGCAGTGTATAATGAGTGCTTTGACGACACCACTCAGTTACAAGTTTATTGCATCCAACAAACATGCAACTGGTTGTAATATCAGTAAGTCATCGGGGTGTAACAGTATGGCTAGTCGCCTTCGCCTTAACGAAGAAGCAGACACAAACAAACACAAGAAGAGAAAAGAGCTAGAAGACCCGTCTGCTTTAAATCAGTTGTGTTTGGAAACTCCCGGTTCAGAGTGCTGTATATGTAACTGGAAAGACGTGATGAACTTGCTGATGGATAAGAGACCGTATCACCCAGAGGTGCAAATATCAGCAGCTAGGCAACAGAATACAGGGGTCCAACAACCCATCTCTGCTGTTTTAAAAAGAGTCTCGGTTTGAAAGCAGAAAGGCCTAGGATATTACCAAAGCTAACACATTAAAAGGCTTTGCCTCCATATGCAGCAGGAGAGGTCACCGGCTTCAAGCATTTACTGGTGTTCAGCAGATTGAGCACAAGTTGTCCGCTGCACCCGGTGCTGCACTGACAACCGATCGACATCTAACAGTCACAGCACAATTCATTAACTCGGAATGATCAGTATTCCCCTTTTAGAGACGCAAAAAATATATTAATCATAAATACGATACATTGCAATTTGCACATAAAGGCATGTATTTTCTCTTTCTTTTATATTTACATTGTATTTATTTTTCAAATCAAGTGATATTAAGCATTTATTTTTATATTTTGCATTCTTTTTCCTCTCATTTTTGTTTCATAATGTTGAATACACTACAGACTGTAACACTTATCCCAGGTAGCTCTAAACAACGATGGATGAAAAAAAAAAAAGGAACCTGTACTAAGGTTCAAAATACATTAAAAAAACCACAAAACCACGGTATGACCTGAACTGTGATGTCTGTGTACTATTGCAGCTCTAGTTGATCTTTGGAGTAATACAATGTATATGTACAAACAGTATCCATTCCGTGATTTGAAAACAAGGGTAAATAGCCCGGGGGGTACTTAGACCGTTGCAATGGGGAATGCTTACATACAGATTGTGGATTTGCTCAAATAATTTTAAAAACGACAAATTAGGGTTAGGGTTGATTAGTTTATATAAGCTAGAAGTTATTGTTAAGTTTCACATTACCGAAAAGTTATGGATAAAAGGTTCTAAAGTTCAGCTTCACTGCAAGGGGCCGCGGTTGTATTGCTGAATAAGCCACCCTATAAAATGAAATTTCATTTGTTTGAAAAATGCTGCAAAAATATCTGCCTTATTTTACTTTTACTGCATGGGGCAACTCTTAACCATCACATAACCACTCCCTGCTCAATCCCCCCCCCCCCCCCCCCCCCCCCCCCAAACATGCCCTTAGCTTCAGGCTCTGGTAAATGTAACATCCATAACTGCTGAGTAATGGGGTTTTTTGTTTTTCCTGCAGCAGTTCACTCCAGCCCTAAAAAAAAAAAAAAATCAAAAGACAGCACATTTCCAATCTCTCCTCTGAACTTTGACTGTAGGAAAACATCCGGGTTCTGACCATGTGACCACAGCTCACTCACATGACAGCAGGCTGCCCGGGCCAGCTTTTTAACGACTCATTCAAAATACAAGAATTTTAAACCACTCAGCTTTGGATAATGTGATCTATCATACTTAAAACCACCATCGACATTATTCCTTGCAATAAGTGAAGAATGATCGCGTTGTTTTCTTTAACCTAAAGGGTGGCCTAGAACAAGTCTGCAGAGAAGACACCTTCACGTTTTAGTGCAAGTAAAACCTGGAAGAGATGACACACACACACTCTCCACATTTCACTAACCACACAGGGACCACACACTGCATGCATTTTGCTGTCATTGCGTTTTCCAACTCGACCTGGTTAAAATCACAGCGACACATTGCAACTTTTTTTTTCTAGAAGAAATCAATACCTGCATGAGTGTTTGCAGCAGAGTCGAGTGTCACCACAAAGCGTTTTTTTAAAAAAGCCAGAAACTGCAGGTAGACTGTTTTGACTTACTATTACGTGATTCAAGAGTAATAAAAGTATAATAGCATGGGGCAGCTCCTTGAGTAGACATTTCCCCCCCCCCCCCTGATTGTTACTTCTACGTCAAACAGAGCTGAATGTTACCTTGCCAAACTTTTTTTTTTTTTGTTGTTGCTGCTAAAAAAAAAAAAAACGCCTCATTAGCTTTCTGCGCTGACGTTAGCTTAAGCTTCCTGCCTCCAGTTCACCTAATCACATAAATTAAAACCTCCTCAGACACGCACCGTGCTCAGGAAGAGGTCCTCCCCGTCGTCCTCATCACTGTCTCGGCCTCCGACTTCTTCGGAGTCCAGCACATCTTGGTCCTCGGAGTCGGGGAACGGAGGAGGACTGCGCTCCGAGCTGGTCGCCATCTTCAATCTTTTTTTTTTTTTTTTTTTTTTGGGAAACACAACGTCAACAGCGCACACACACACACTCACACACACAGATACTTTAGCACAGCTAGCTGCTCACTAAGGCAAAGCAGCACACTTGAGGTGGTGGTGGTGGTGGTAGTAGTTGAGCTCCTCGGTACAAACACACCGACAGACCGACAGACTGACCGGAGGAGACGCTAGAGACTGTGAAACAACCCGCCGCGCTCTGTCTCTTCACTTCCTGGTAACTCCTTCTTTTCAGGTTAGCTTCAACCGGTAGTTAGCTTGGCAGTCATGACACGGATCCAGCAGCGAAGACAGTGACCAGGGGGGTGGGGGGGCGCAGTCAGTCAGTCAGTCAGATCATCTACCCCCGGGTAGGTCCGGTCCAGTCCAGTCAGTCAGTCACGGCCCGTCCGGGATGTCTCGTCACGTGCAAACCGGAGACGCTGAAGCGCGAGAGCCTCTTCTGAGCCGCTACGAGGACCTGAAGGAGGACTCCGATGAAGGTACAGCCTCACTCTCACTACGGTGTTATCAAGTAATATACTGGATGTCTGCGTGCTTAACTTCACAGCAAGAAACACAGGAAACGTCAAGTACCTTCAAGATACAGAAAATTATATTCTGTCTGATATGCAACACCTGTAGGCTGCAGCCTGTCTTGTTTACTGTATTTTTATCATGCATGAATACATTCTCAAATAGTTTGTTACTGAAGAACAATTTGACGAACTTGTCCTATAAAAGTTGTATTAAATCACGGCTGAAGGACAAACAGCGTTGTTCCCCCCAGTAAAACATGGCTTAAGTATTTTTTTACTGCCTTTCTTTTGTAGGCTAATTGTATTATAAAATAAAAATATTTCAATTCATGCACCCCTAACCCTAACCTTCAAGCTTCAAGGGATGTCTGATATGCAACACATTTCATCCAAGCCTGTCTTGTTTACTGCATTTGATCATACATGAATAAATTCTCAAATAGTTTTGTACTGAAGAACAATTTGACGAACTTGTCCTATAAAATCCTATAAGTATTTTTTATGTCATTGTATTATAAAAATAAGAATATTTCAATTCATGCACCCCTAACCCTAACCTTCAAGCTTCAAGGGATGTCTTGATATTAAAATTTTCTTTAATTGCGTACAAAATTTGACAGCTAGAAACACCAAATCCGGACCCTACCTCCAGTTACTTTCTGTAGGAGCCACCGAAACAGGTTTGATTTGTTTCGTCTGGTATGCAACATTTTTCCACACACAAGCATTCACATGTGAAGGTCTAATTCACTGTCTTTCAACATACAATAAAACATTTTTTAAGGAACTTAACTTGCCCTATTTCCGTTTTATGCATCCTCCTTCACTTGTGCTGTTTCACTGCAGGCCACAGGTGAATATTTCACTGTATCTGACAGCTGTTGAGGATTTTTTTAAGTAGTACAAAAAAGAAACAGTTAATACCCTAGGAAATGCAATGTTTAAAATATAATTAAGTGTTTTGTTAACTTAAAGCAATCAAAACAAGCTCACCCAGCTTACACAGTAGAACGCTGCCTACACACTCACAATCCTATTACAGTATGTTGCGCAAGGTACTGTAATATGACATGACCATTTTACTCTCTGTTCATTTGTTATGTTTTGCAGACAATAGTCTTAACGCTAACTTAAGTACGTTTTTTGATGCATGCCGTTACATTTTGTTGCAGTATATGCTGTTGTAATTCTGCTCTTACTCAAGAATGCTTCTTGCCAAAATCCTTTTGTTGACTCATGGTTTGAGTAACTTGTTTTTTTCTGTGTGTGAAAAATGTGCTCTAAATCCCAAACATTTACATTACGTATAGTGCACACTGCTGCAATTATCAACTACTTTTGCTAGTCATTTACTGATCGACAGGGCCTCTGAAAAGGTCACACGATTACATAACTATATGACCCACTTTGTATTGTTTTGATGCAAATTCCTACAAAATGAGCTCATGAGCTAAGACTCAGTAAGTCTGTGAAACTGAAGAACTTAGTTTATGGCTTGACTTGTGTAATTGAGGAAAACAGCCTGTATCAGGAACCTCTAAGTGACTTCAACTGTTTTGTGTGTTTTTGATCCTGTTTTTCAGGTGTTATCATTTTCGAAAGGAGCACAACAAGCTTCAAAAGTGATTCTGGGGGTTCACAGAAGAGACTCAAATATGAAGAAGCAGTAGAAGCAGCAGGTAGTGTGCAGTTGTTGGTGTTAAAAGTTGGTTTGGATCTTGTTTCTGTGCTCCTCTCTATTGTCATCATGTACAATAAAACACGAGATATAAGAAAGCAATTAATTCATTTGGTGGGGAAAATAATCAAATGCTTTATTTAGGGTATAAATATATCACTTTGAACAGATGCATTAAATGCTTCTAAATATATAGATGAAAACCTCAGTGCACATAAGCTACAAACAGGTTATTTAAAGTCTGTAAGTGTAAACTGAAAGTAAAAGTTTTACTAAAGCACACATATAGCATAGAAAATAGCTACAGGGATCACAAAAAGATATATAACCTCAAGCTTTGTTTGTGATAAAGTAGAATAATACCGCTCAGTTTCTGCTTCGTTGTATTTATCTTCATCATTAATCATTAAAAATTAAACCAGTGTATACTAAACTGTTGATTATGTCCCAAACAGGCCTACAGAGATGTTAGTTTGTTCTTCAGCAGTGTACTTCAGTCTTTGTTCTGTGGTCGCTCTCAGGTTTCGGTGTGTTTCACTATGCACTGCTGGTGGTGTGTGGATGGGCCAATGCCAGTGACGCCGTGGAGATTCTCTGTGTGTCTTTTCTGCTGCCAACAGCACGCTGTGATCTGCATCTGGACTCTTCAGATATGGGCCTGCTGACTTCCAGCATTTTTCTTGGTAAATCACAATTATTTAATCAGTCCTACAGAGCAAGTACTCCTTATATGTGAATACATTGACACAGGACTGTTGAACACCCTGAACAAGGTATTGTGCTGTGTTTTTCCTCAAACCTCTGTAAAATATGCTCTGCTCATACAGAGTTTTTAAAACAATTTGTTCTGACTTTATCTCAGATTAGTGAAGCTGGGATGGTTACTCACAGGGATTTCTTGGACTTGCCCCTCAGAGACTTCAGACCTGAATCAGATTCGAGTTGTGCATATTGTGCCCAATTACCACTAAACAGAAATTGTAACCACTAAACAGAAAACAATGTTGCAGTGTATATAGTGCTAAAGCTGGATTTGAGTAATGTTGAATAAAATCCTAAATAAGATCATATTTTTGACTTCCTATTTACTAGGAATGATGTTTGGCGGCTACATGTGGGGATACTTAGCTGACCAGAGGGGGCGCCGCAAGGTTTTGGTTCTGTCCCTGACAGTCAACGGGATATTTGGAGGTCTGTCCAGCATGGCTCCATGGTTCTCAGTCTTCCTAGTGCTGCGGTTCATCAGCGGCATCGGGTGAGCATATTCATTTTTCATATTTTGTTCTTGTTTGTTTACGTTTGGCAACCGACCAAACACAAAATTGTATTTATAGAGTAAATGCTTGGAGTGATCATAACAGTTTCACCCCTTCAATGTCTACATGACTCTTAGTGCCCAAATCAAACCAAAAGGCCAGAAGTGCATTTTTGTGACAGATTTGATTCGACTTTTCCTTTTAAGTCAAGTATAGGGTACAGCTCAAGTGTTTTCTTGCTCCTGCAGGGTTGGAGGTTCGATCCCTGTTATCTTCTCCTACTTCTCAGAGTTTATGCCCAAACTGAAGAGAGGCACAATGATCAGCGCTCTAGCTGCCTTCTGGATGGCAGGAAACATATTGGCTGCAGGTGGGAACAAACATGACTCTCATTAATAAGTCCATGTCAGGATTGCATTAACAGCTACTATACAATAAGAATACACTGCAG
Source organism: Labrus mixtus (assembly GCF_963584025.1). Classification (NCBI taxonomy): domain Eukaryota; kingdom Metazoa; phylum Chordata; class Actinopteri; order Labriformes; family Labridae; genus Labrus; species Labrus mixtus. The sequence continues at coordinate 13,329,338 of NC_083615.1, forward strand.
AATTGTGGTTAAAAAACAACTAAAGATCCATGTGTTTAAGAATCTGTGTTTGATCTGCAGGTCTGGCTTGGGCGGTAATCCCAACAAACTGGACGGACTTTTTGGGATTCATGGACTTTCAGGGCTGGAGATTGTTTGTGATGCTCTGCTCCGTTCCAAGCCTCACCTCGGCCCTCTTCTTCCTGCTGCTTCTGCCCGAGAGCCCCAAGTTCCTCATGGAGGTATTCAAAAGCCAGGCTGGTGCTTTGTGTGTTTTGCAGGTCCCTTTTTAATTCTCAGCTGACACAGAGATTTGCACCTTTTCTCTGCCAGGCTGGTCGGGAGAAAGAGGCGCTCCGAGTCTTCAAACAGATGTTTGAGCTGAACATGCGCGGGAAAGAAAAGGATTTTACGGTACAAGCTTAATTAAGGGCATTACGATTAATCATTCATTACTGTACATATTTAAATATGAGCTTTAGCTTTATAAGACAACCAGGAAAAATAGTATGTTGTCCTGAGATGATCACAGATTTAACATACAATTGAGATGACAAATATTAAGACAACAAAGAAGATGAATAATATGAAGTGGTACAGATTATTCGTATTTGGTTTATTAAAGTCCTCTCAACATTTCTTAACTTTTTAGTATAATCCTGTTCTTTAATCAGAAAGAGTCTCACTGTGAACTCTTTTGAAGGTCCTTGGTTTGTGCATCAACCCCAGGAGAGATCCAGACGAGACAAGAACTCCGGGTAAAGGAAGGCTGCCCTGGGCAATAAAAAAGGTAAATCTCTCATTCACAGAAAACGGACTCAGAGAACAGTTGCAGAAGTTAGTGATTGCACATTTTTGTAAATTCAGCAGCATATTCTGAGGTTAGATGCTCGTTTCTCTATTTGCTTAGACTCAAGCCGTCTGTCATTGTTCAATACTTGTGTCTGTTGTACCCCAATTCTTAAAGTTGGATTAAGCTGTTATGGAGCCAAATAGCAAACCTTTGCTGCTAAGCTCCTCATACTGTAAGCCCCTGTTACTACCGCACGCTATCAACCGGTTTCTCAATGCTGTAATATAACCGTGACTCAGGCTTTCGACTAAGAACATTATTTTCGGTTATCAATAAACACGGAACAAAAATGAAAATAAAATATGCCCATCGTAACTTCAAATCCAAGTATTAAAACCTGCTGTTCTGGACTTATAGTGGTCTGAAAAACAAAAGGAACATTCAGATTTCCAGCAAAAAAAAACTAAACAAAAAAACTCCCATTTGAGAAGCAGGAGTTTTTGTTGAAAAATTACAAGAAGGATTGATAGAAAGTCAAACAGTCTGCTGTGATTGTATTGCCAATTAAAGTTATTGTCTAACTATTTCTGCATTTCATGGGGTTAGCTGTGTATTTTAATGGGCTATTAACTTTTTTAGACCTCTCTGTCTTATACAGTTAATAAATGTAATCTTCATGATACAAGTGCTGCTTGAGCCTTTTGTCCTTTTCAAACCTTTCACACTCCATGCACCTTGGTAGTCGGTGAAGATGTGCCAGAAAAACCCTACTCTGCTTCCACAGTAGCTTAATGAGTTAATAAGTTAATTAAGACATTGTGAAATGTGCAAACTAAAGGGAAATAATAAATCTCACTTTTTTACTCCTTTTCAATAAGTTTAAAGAAGTCTCAAAGCTCCCCAAAACATGTCTATGAAGTCTCTTGTTCTAAATCCACTCTGGTCCTGTATTTGAAAATAACTATAAACCCCTCTACTTCAGCCCTGCTCAGAACAGGCTGTTTCTGGGTCTGTAGCTTTAAATGCAGATGAGCTGTGTTCGACCACGCCCCTCTCTGGAAGGGGATGTGGCTCGGGCTCTCTTGTTCCATGTTCTATTTTTTAATACGAGAATGCAGACTCAGAGGGCAGAACAAACACCTAGCTGTGGGAGTGTCACCCACCTGGGGGAGGGGTTACTGCCCTTTGTGATGTCACGGAAACTCTCCAAACAGCCTGTTAGAGCACACATTTACTGAAAAGTGGAGCAGGCAAAAGACAGAGAGGATGGACTTATCTCATAACTGGGGAGTTTGTAGACAGACTAGGGACACATATTAGTAAAATAAAAACATTTTTATTTTATTTATGTGACCTTTAAGAAATGAAGCAGAACCCACTGAGGGGCATAATACAGTCAGTTATTGTGGTTTTGATGTTCAATGGTAAAACCTGTTATATCATTAACATTTCATTAAGTGCACCCTGCTGCTATTAACACCTTTTTTTGGTTTCCTGCTGAGTTAAAGATTGACAGTACATAAATCTTCAGGTTTTGGGCTGTCGGTTGAACATAACAAGTCCTACAAGCTCGTCCTTTATTTGGACTGAAGGTCTTATCAGGCCTACTTTTCATTCTTCCTAATAGTCTCACAGACTACAACATGTTACCACTTAAATGTTAATAAATGTATTATCACTTCATTATCTTGAGATGTAATAAGTACTAACATCCTTGGTTTGCTTTGCAGGCCTTGCTGCCCATTAAACAGATGTTTCAGGGTTCACTCAAAGTCAGGAGCTTCGTTCTGCTCATCATTTTCTTCTGCATCTCCTTCGGGTGAGAGATCCCATCTGCACCCTCTTCATGCTGTCTTTGCTCTCCTGTCTTCTGGGTTGTATTCAAGTTCAGGGCTTGTATTCTGATGTGTATTCCACATTGCTGATGTGACTAATCTGGAGCATTTCATTTTCAAACCTTTATTTATTCTCGAAAGGACACTGAGGTTTCCCTCATTTCCAATGGCGTCGAGATTACAAGCACAGTAAAACAAGTAAAAACACAACAAACACTCAGAATCAGTGACAAAAACCACTGCGATAAATTAAAACAGTTACAATTTGAAACAAAGTGGTTCGAAATCAAATTCCTAAACTCTGGAAGAGAGGGAAGAACTCTGATCCTTAGAGCAGGCAGCTCTGCAGCATTGAACAGCAGTGAGAGATAACAGTCACAAATATTTCATCTTCAACAACCGGGAATCATGTTACATCACTGTTTCAAAAACCTGCTGAGAAAATGTTACATTTGTTTGGTGTGTGGGAATATTGCCATCAGTTTTCCTCTTTAACTTTATTACACGATGCTTGTGTGTGTTTGTGTGTTTGTAGTTACTACGGGCTGTGGATGTGGTTCCCCGAGCTGTTTGCGAGACTTGAGAGCGGCGGCTCGCCCTGCGGGAACACGTCGCTTCCACGTCCAATGCAAAACCAAAGCTGTTATCCGGTAAAGACAGCAGGTGTGTATCTTCTTCTTTTAACTTCTGATCAGCAAATAGAGAACTCATCTGAACAGCCGATTTAAAGCTCATAGAGAGAAGAAATGACGTCCTTCAAGAATTAATAAATGACACTGAGTAACAGGCAGCAAGTTTGAGGAGATATGATATATAGATAGTTCCAGAGGAGGAACAGAGGTTTCATAAAACAAAGGTTACACAAGACCAGACAAATGCAACATGATGACTTCAGTGTTTCCCACATGTAGACGATACCTGGGCGGGCTGCCCAAGTATATTTCTGACCTGTTTTTATTACATTTTTAATTTATTCATAAAATTGCTGCTTGCATGAGAGAGAGGCCACGGCTCCGTGTAACATAATAAATCTCCCGTTTAAAAAAAACTTCCCTGTCGACTCCTGCGCAGAAAAACCAAGAGTGCAGAATCACATCAGCAGAGAGAGAGAGAGAGAGAGAGAGAGAGAGAGAGAGAGAGAGAGAGAGAGAGAAGGTCCACTGTCCGTACACTGCTGAACTCCTATAAATGACGGAATATCGAGTGGAAGTTTTTTGATATAAATACAAACCTAATATTAAAAAATATATCAGATATAAAAAATAAAGTATGTTGATCCCTACCCTGATTTCCACCGCATCATTCTGTGGGAAACACTGGACTGAGAGACCACACACACACTGTCCTCAGGGTCATGTTTAGACACATGGTCACTGTAAGTAATATGTAATAAAAGCTTTTCTTGTTAGAGACAAATGAGCTGAGTAAGAAACGCGATCCTGGATCAATTAGGTTTGAGTGTATTTTGTTTACACTCTGTGGCGACAGCATTTTTTATATCTTATTAAATATTACATCACACTCCAGAGACAGGCTGCTCAGGTGAATTAGAGCCTCTTTATCTTGTTTGGATAAATCTGTTATGTTCCTGTTCTTGAGTAGTAAGCTTTCTGTCTCTAATCTTCTCATTATTTCTAAAGACCTAATTATTACCGTGAAATGATTATGTAACTTTAATTTGTACGTTTTCAATTGAATACTGTATGAGCCCTTAAATGGATTATTATTGAGAGGCGGCACACAGTAGCTGTACAAAGACACTCAACTCAACTTTTAACTCTGTTTTTATAGTCTGTGGTTTGTGTCCGTACTTTTCTTTGGTGGGAATTTTTTTATGTTGGACAGAAACAGGGCGGTGGAATTGTCCATGGGGACAACAAAGTCTAAAGTCTAAAGTTTTGATGGTTTTGTTTAAAGTATGTAACTGAAAGCCAAAAACGAGTAGGATGTTTGAAATCAGGATCTGTTTTATCAGCACAAGGCACATAGTCTTTTGAAAAGGATTGCATTAGTCCAGTATCATCAGTGGAGTAGAAACTTAAACTGGCCTTTCCCTGTACAAAGTGTTTGGCCAATTATTTCAGAACTGACATGAACATACTCTATTTGCTGTACTATATATTTCACTTATTCCAATGAAAAGCTCAGAATTTATAAAATATATAGTATGCAATAATAAATGAACAAAAAACACATTTATTTGTGTATAGATTGTAGCTAAGTATACTTTGTTCTGGGCAGCAGTAGCTCAGTCAGTAGGGACTTGGGGTAGCGGACCAAGTCTGCAAACTGGTCTGGTAGCTGGAGAGGTGCCAGTTCACCTCCTGAGCACTGCCATGGTGCCCTTAAGCGAGGCAACGAACAGTAAAAAAAAAAGGCATCCTGTTTGTGCATGAGTATGTATTTCAGCCTTTGTGTGTGTAGCATGTTCAACAACAGAGTGTCAACCTGAATTTCCCCTCGCGGGATTAATAAAGTATATCTTCTTCTTTTATCTTCTTTCCTTGAAATAAAGTTAATTTATGTTCTTTCCAGGAGTATAATACTTTAAACTCGGACTACTGCGATGCATGCTGGGATATGTTGAATACTCTCTGCGAGCCAGAGAAAATCCGCCTGTATATAAAATGTATGAATGTTTTTGTTTTTTTTCTTGTTCCTGATTGAACATAACCTCACTGTGTCTCTGTCCTTACAGTGTACATGGAGGGCTTCATCATCGCTGCGTCAAACTTACCAGGAAACCTCTTCACCATTCTGATGATGGAGAGCACAGGAGGAAAGGTTCTGCTCTGTGAGTCTGATGTCTGGATTGATACAGATAAGGTTTAGGGTTGAAATTGATGAGACTTAAAATATGAGTGTGCTATCACTTCTTTAATGTCAGTCCCTAAATAAGAGAGAAGGACAGACATGGAGGAACCAAGTGAAGATTTTGTAGTTGAAAGTAAATTGTTTCAAAGCAAGTTGAGCGGACAAGAACAAAACTGGGAACATTTTAAAATACAGATGAACTACCCAAATAGTGCCCTGAAATTGAAGGAGGACATGTTTCCTTAATGTCTGATGATGTAGTAAGGTAATTAAATGATTTAATTCAGTAGATATCTTACATATTGGACCTTAATTTTACTTTAAAGATGTCAGTGCTTTGTGAGAAATTATCAGTCTCACTTTCTCTATAGAAAAAAACATGCATTGTGTTATTAGTAACTATACAAACTCAAAATTAGATATAACTTATCTGTGAAAAAATGATCTTTTGTATATTAATTGTCAGAAAATTTAAATGTAAGAATCACATTTGTTTACTGAGAGAAAAACATAAAAAAATGTTGATAAGTTCGTATCAAGAACCCAGTGATGTGATTTGTATCCTATCAGGTGTTGAGTTTATCGTTACATCACTAGTTTTAAGTTTCCTCGTCAATATAAACTATAAACCTCCTTTGATTTCAAAATATGTAAAAATATCTTATTTTTTTTGCATTTCCAAAATGAGCTTTACAACTTATCAGTTATGGCCACTAATACTTAGTTTCAAAAACTTTTAAATGTTTTTATTGTTTTTGAAGGCTTTTATTCTCTGGTACCAGCTTGTTTTTAAAGTTCATACCTAGTTTGTCCTCCTCGATGCTTTTTCTGGCATCACTGACGTGTTAGTCTCAGAACTTTCAGGATAGAAGTCTGTTAAAAAACCTACAGGTCTCTTTTCCTGACATGTTTGTCCATGTGAGCGGCCGTTTCAGACTTACACTGATGAATCATGTGTGACCGTCCTGAACCTCTTCTCCTCTTTGTTGCGTCTCCAGCCTGCAGCTTGATGGTTTCCAGTCTGAGTGTCTTCCTCATCTTTGTGGTCCAGACCAAGTACCAGAGTCTGATCCTGTCCTGTGTCTTCAGTGGCGTGTCAGTGGTGGCCTGGAACGCTCTGGACGTGGTGGGAACAGAGCTCTACCCCACACATCTACGGTAACCTTTTCCTGTTTACAACACCACAGTCCTTAAAAGTGACTTAAACATGGAGGTTAGGATTTCTGTCTGTTTGGACTTTGAGCTACTTTTATTTTATTCATCTTTTTAATTACTCAGATAGTTTCCAACATGAGTGTCACACAGCGAGCTCACCTGATCAGTCTGAGTGGACAGAATAGAAAATATGATATGTGTCATAAATCAAATTTAGCTTTTATCTCTGACTCACTCTTTCCTTATATTGTACATTCTGACTGTGAACAAATGCACTAACATGTTTTTATGTCGTTTTCCTAATTTGTTTTTGTCCTCTGACAAAATTAGCTATTCTCTTGCTAGCAGTGAAAAATGGGGTGCATTGATAACTCCTGTCCCGCCTAGAGGTCCCACGCCCCACTTCGTGGAGTCACTGCATTAGACTATAAACTCTGCAGGATGATATTTCTCTTCAAATAAAACCAGTACGTGTAGGACAAGTTCAGCTAAGAGATAGAGTCGGGTATGGCTGCATCCTGGCGCTCTCTCGTCTGTGTGCTCTTGTCCTCTGGCGCCCTGCTCCTCCAGAAATTCACAACGGCAAGCGCGCTGGGTCAAGAAGCAGTTTACAAACTCGCGCATTAATTAATATTTACAGTCTATGATTAATTCAAACATTACCAATGCGCCAAAAGAAAACAAGAGTGTAAAAGACGGTGAAGAAGATGGATTCACACGCCCAAGGTTTACAAGAAGCCCAAATGAATGTATGAATGAAAAAACGTACAAATGAGTCACGCAGAGGGGAGAGTTGGAGCGTATTTTTTTTCAACAGATGAACCGACGCTGCTGATTGAGCTGTGTGTTTATATATAACTAAAAAAGCACATATGCATATATAATGGCAAAATTGCTTATTTTTTATTTAGTCTAGTATGTTTGTAATATGTCACATGTACACTACAGATATTTTTATTTCCGGAGCTTTATGTTGAAAATTAGAAGCTCAGGGGTCTCGGCTTCAGGCATCCAGGCGAGAGCACACAGACGAGAGCAGTCAGGCTGCAGACATACAGTCATACAGACACATTGCTCTGTCCACAGGGGGCACTAAAAGCTACACACAAAGCAAACGTTCCTCACATGCTTTAAGTTTTTAGGAATAAGAAAGGTTTGTGTGGATTCGTTTTTTTAAAGCAGGTAAAGAAGTTTTCTTTCTTAAAATCAATTAGCATGATTCCTCACAGTCTGGGGGAAACTGTCAGGTTATGCTCTTGTTCAGTTAGATTCAGTAGATTGGTCCGCAGCTTTTCACATGTCCTTGTGTTTCTTTTTTATATCTTTAGGTCCTCTGCTCTTGGCTTCTTCACCGGAGTGAGCAGGGTGGCGGCAATCATGGGTAACATAGTCTTCGGAAAGCTGTTGGACACAAACTGTTCAGTGCCGATCCTGCTGGTGTCAGCGATGCTTCTGACCGGAGGACTGGTGGCTCTGCTGCTCCCGAAAACCAAGCAGACGGATCTCACCTGATCGCTCTGACTCCGAATCAGAGCAAATGAGCTGGATAAATTATTAGATCCTCTTCTAGTGTCCTCATGGAAGCAGACTGGAGGACTGCTGCCTTCACACGGCCTGTTTCTGCTCCAAGCTGTGCCTTCTGTCATCTCTCCGTACCTTTTTGAGGGTGCCTTATTTAGAGTTGTCAAAAGGCAGCTGACTCTCTCTCCAGCTTCAATTTGTCACTCAGAAGCGTAACGAGAAAAGGAAATGCAGTCGCACTATCATTTTTTATATGTTGAGCATATGAGGATTGAAAACCTCGGCATAAGCAGCGAGTCGCAGCTTCACACATCACAGACATCTTTGTAAAGATCGTCAGCAAGTGCAATTCTAATTCTTCTGTACTTCAAATTAGTACAGTAAACGGTGTAGAGCCTTTATCATTCAACAACTCTCCTGTATCTTGTTTTTCTCTATTATTTAAACTCCAGCAGCAACTCAAGATTATTTTCATAATCAGTGTAGCTGCTGTTTCTTTTGGCAATAAATTGACTGTTTCATCTTTTACATTAAACTATTGCAAAGCTTGAGGTGACTTCTTTTTGTCCCATCATTTCATTTCATAACTCTCCATCTCCAATCATGAATGACTCTCTTCTTCAGATTTAGGAAGCTGGTACCAGCCATCTTCGACATTTTGTGTTGAAAACTGAAGGAAATGATTACTCAAGAATCAAAATAACTTATTAATTTTATTTAGATTTACTTCTTCACAAACATCAGTTTAAACTTCCTGATCTGTGAGTTGCTGTAAAAGAAAAAAGCCTTTCTCGACAAATTAAAAATTATTTATTTTAATCAAAGTCTTAATCATGTGTACAGTTTTACAACACTGGATCATTTTACTGCAAGCTCTTCATTTTCCTCAACACACTGGTCCACATTGTTTGAGTTGAAGACTGAACACTTTCTGACTGCACTCATTGGACAGCTGGTCATTGAATGATTATATATAAGATGAACAAACCTTTATAAAATCCTGAGGATCCTGTTCTCTTCAATAAGCTGTTTGTTTACAGACTCTTCACAAAATACTTTGTATAAAGCTTTTTTTAAATAAACGCTTTTATTCATGTCTGCTCTGTGTGTGTTTTGGTGTAATATCACCCATTTCTAACAGGTCAGGTTTTCATTTTCAGGTTTGTCTGCACCATAGAGAGCACAGTGAGACCACGCATTCATCCTCTCCTGCAGCGGCCTTCTCCATCGTTTCCTCTGCTTTTTTCTGCCGTGTTGACCGCACCTGGATACTCTTCCACATCATGGCTCTGGAACTCCCCCGTCTCACATTCTCAAACAAAATAACTGAAGCATTGAAGTGTATCTCCAGGCAGATCAGCAACAGTCTCCTTCTGTGCTTCGTCCCTCCATACTGATCGTTGGAAGCTCCATGGTAAGAAACATCAGAGCAAAAAACGGCAAACATGTACTGCTTGCTGGAGGAACTACCAAACAATGTAGGTAAAAACACTGGTGTGTGGATCAAAAGTTACGAGGGGGGAGAGAAAGAGACCTCCAACAACACCCGTATGCAGCATCCATCTAACAATTTAACAATGCTCATACTGAAAAATGAATGGGAAAAACAAAAAACTTTCTTTGACACCAAGTGAGCACAAAATAACTTCAAATCCTTACAACAGGAAAGTTTTGAAGTTTCTGTGAGGAGACTTGCACAGGAGGAATCATTTTCCAGGGCTTGTTGGATCCTATAAATTTACATTGCAAAAAAAAAAAAAACAATGAAATAAAATGCATGGAAATGTTCAACTGAAACATCGTTAAATGGGCACATGGTGCTTTTCAACAGTGTTGAGAAAAAAAAATTCAAAATAAAAACAAAAACAAGAATGATCTACAGTCCCATCCTCGAGTTGGCAACAACCGGTGATTGTCTTATCCCAATGTACAAGACATCTTTTGGCCAGTCTGCTTTCTCTGCAAAGGGGGTAAAACTTTGGAACTCTCTGCCCACTGGCATAAAATTAGAGAGCAACAGTAATGCTTTTAACAGAGGACTCAAACAATGGCTAAAATCAAAACAACAGTGCTCACATGAATAGTTTCTGACTGGTTTATTGTTTGATCATGCTGCCCTTTTGCTCTACGGTTCTATTTATTTATTCTCCCATTATTGTTTTCTCTGTTTATCGCTTTTCTCCCTATCTTAATTGTTTTCTTTTCAAAAGCCTCCTGTGGGCAGGTGTTGAGAACTAGCATGCTTGCTAAAACACTTAAACAATGCATCTGGTTCGTCCAATGTATCTGTGATGTCCATGCCAAATATAGTCTATTATTATTATAACCAACTTTACACTGGGAAAGGTTTGAAACTTCTATGAGAAGAGTTGCACATTTTACAATGCAAAGAAGAAACAAACAATAAATAGAATAAAAATATTAAGGCTTTTGGAAGAAAAATTGTACATGAGGAACCCTCGTCAATAGTTTGTTGGTGATATTAATTTTACAGTTTCGAGGATGAAAAATTAAAGGTAAAGACAAAAACAAGAACGGCTAAAACCAAAAAACCTCTGATATTCTTCAACCCCTTCCTCAAGTTGGCAACAACCAACTTTACAACAGGAAAGGTTTGAAGCTTCTGTGAGTGAGAAGTTGTTGGTGGATTTGGGGCCGATATGATGATGATGACTTCTGATTTGTTGCAGTTGAGTTTGAGAAAGTTGGTTTGGAGCCAGGATTTTATTTCTGTGATGCAGTCAGTGAGGATTGAGTGAGTGGCAGGGGTGATGGCTTTGGTGGCCATGTGGAGCTGGATGTCGTCAGCCTTTTCAGGAATTGTTGGTGCCGGAAATTTTACATTGCAAACAAAAACTACCGTAAACAATTAAATTTAAAAAATCGAAATGTTTGAATAAAACATCCTCAAATGGGCACAAAACAACTTCTCAACATTTCTCAGTGTCGAAAATGAACAATTAAAGGTAAAAGCAAAACAACAAGAATATTTTTTAACCCCATCCTGAAGTTGGCAAAGACCAACTTTACAACAGGAAAGGTTTGAAGCTTCTGTGAGAAGACTGCCACATGAGCAAAACTTTTAGCATTGTTGGTATTAAAAAAAACCTCCAACTTTGACAATGAAAAATAAAAAAGTAAAACATAAAAACAAGAAAATACTGCAACCCCATCCCGAAGTTGGCAACGACCAACTTTACAACAGGAAAGGTTGGAAGCTGTTTTCATAAGACTTTAACTGGAGGAATACTTTCAAAGGCTTGTTGGTGTAAAAAAATTACAACTTTGACGAAGAAAAAGTAAAAAGTAAAAAATCAAAAACAAGAATATCCTGAAACCCCATCCTGAAGTTGGCCTCAATCAACTTTACAACATGAACAGTTGGAAGCTTCTGTGAGAAGATTTGAAGAGGGTCTCGGCAGCTGAAAATGAAAGTAATGAGCGGAGGCGGGCGATGTTTTGAAGATGGAAAAAGGCTGTTTTGGTGATGTGTTTGTCGAAGGAGAAGGTTGGGTCGAAGATGACACCAAGGTTACGGATGTGGGGGGAAGGGAGCACTGTGGAGAAATCGATGGCGAGGGAGAAGTTGTTGGTGGGTTTGGGGCCGATATGATGTTGATGACTTCTGATTTGTTGCAGTTGAGTTTGAGAAAGTTGGTTTGGAGACCAGGATTTTATTTCTGTGATGCAGTCAGTGAGGATTGAGTGAGTGGCAGGGGTGATGGCTTTGGTGGCCATGTGGAGCTGGATGTCGTCTGCCTTTTCCAGGAATTGTTGGTGACGTAAATTTTACATTGCAAACAAAAACTAAACAATGAAATTAAAAAAATCAAAATGTTTGACTAAAACATCCTCACATGGGCACAAAACAACTTCTCAACATTTTCACTAGCTGGAAAAATTTGAGGCTTTTGGATGAAGATTTGCACGAGGAACCCTCTTCCATGGCCTGTTGGTGCCATAACATTAACAGTGTCGAGAATGAACAATTAAAGGTAAAAGCAAAACAACAAGATCATTCTTTAACCCCATCCTGAAGTTCGCAACAACCAACTTTACAACAGGAAAGGTTGGAAGCTTTTACGAGAAGACTGCCACATGAGCAATACGTTTAGCATTGTTGGTATTAAAAAAAATTAAAACTTTGACAATGAAAAATAAAAAAGTAAAAACATAAAAACAAGAATATTCTGCAACCCCATCCTGAAGTTGGCAACGACCAACTTTACAATAGGAAAGGTTGGAAGCTGTTTTTATAAAACTTTAACTGGAGGAAAACATTCAAAGGCTTGTTGGTGTAAAATGAATTACAACTTTGACGACGAAAAATTTAAAAGTAAAAACTCAAACACAAGGATATTCTGAAACCCCATCCTGAAGTTGACAATGACCAACTTTACAACAGGAAACGTTTGAAGGTTCTGTGAGAAGACTGCCACATGAGCAATACTTTTAGCATTGTTGGTATTAAAAAAAATTAAAACTTTGACAATGAAAAATAAAAAAGTAAAAACATAAAAACAAGAATATTCTGCAACCCCATCCTGAAGTTGGCAACGACCAACTTTACAACAGCAAAGGTTGGAAGCTGTCTTCATAAGACTTTAACTGGAGGAAAACGTTCAAAGGCTTGTTGGTGTAAGAAGAATTAGAACTTTGACGATGAAAAATTTAAAAGTAAAAACTCAAAAACAAGAATATTCTGAAACCCCATCCTGAAGTTGACAATGACCAACTTCACAACAGGAAAGGTTTGAAGCTTCTGTGAGAAGACTGCCACATGAGCAATACTTTTAGCATTGTTGTTATTAAAAAACATTAGAACTTTGACAATGAAAAACAAAAACTCAAAAACAAGAATATTCTGAAACCCCATCCTGAAGTTGACAAAGACCAACTTTACAACAGGAAAGGTTGGAAGCTTCTGTTAAAAGACTGCCACATGAGCAATACTTTTAGCATTTTTGGTATTAAAAAAAGATTACAACTTTGAAAATGAAAAATAAAAAAGTAAAACATAAAAAACAAGAATATACTGCAACCCCATCCTGAAGTTGGCAACGACCAACTTTACAACAGGAAAGGTTGGAAGCTGTTTTCATAAGACTTTAACTGGAGCAAAACTTTCAAAGGCTTGTTGGTGTAAAAGGAATTACAACTTTGACAATGAAAAAGAAAAAAAGTAAAACATAAAAACAAGAACATACTGCAACCAATCCTGAAGTTGGCAACAAATAACTTTACAACAGGAAAGGGTGGAAGCTTCTGTGAGAAGACTGCCACATGAGCAATACTTTTAGCATTGTTGGTATTAAAAAAAATTACAACTTTGAAAATGAAAAATAAAAAAGTAAAACATAAAAACAAGAATATACTGCAACCCCATCCTGAAGTTGGCAACGACCAACTTTACAACAGGAAAGGTTGGAAGCTGTTTTTATGAGACTTTAACTGGAGGAAAACTTTCAAAGGCTTGTTGGTGTAAAAGGAATTACAACTTTGACAATGAAAAAGAAAAAAGTAAAACATAAAAACAAGAACATACTTCGACCAATCCTGAAGTTGGCAACGACCAACTTTACAATAGGAAAGGTTGGAAGCTTCTGTGAGAAGACTGCCACATGAGCAATACTTTTAGCATTGTTGGTATTAAAAAAAATTACAACTTTAACAATGAAAAATAAAAAAGTAAAACATAAAAACAAGAATATTCTGCAACCCCATCCTGAAGTTGGCAACGACCAACTTTACAACAGGAAAGGTTGGAAGCTGTTTTGATGAGACTTTAACTGGAGGAAATCTTTCAAAGGCTTGTTTGTGTAAAAAGAATTACAACTTTGACGATGAAAAATTTAAAAGTAAAACATAAAAACAAGAATAACTGTAACCCCATCCTGAAGTTGGCAACAAACAACTTTACAATAGGAAAGGTTGGAAGCTTCTGTGAGAAGACTGCCACATGAGCAATACTTTTAGCATTGTTGGTATTAAAAAAAATTACAACTTTGACAATGAAAAATAAAAAAGTAAAAACATAAAAACAAGAATATTCTGCAACCCCATCCTGAAGTTGGCAACGACCAACTTTACAACAGGAAAGGTTGGAAGCTTTTGCGAGAAGACTGCCACATGAGCAATACTTTTAGCATTGTTGGTATTAAAAAAAATTACAACTTTGACAATGAAAAATAAAAACATAAAAACAAGAATATTCTGCAACCCCATCCTGAAGTTGGCAACGACCAACTTTACAACAGGAAAGGTTGGAAGCTGTTTTCATAAGACTTTAACTGGAGGAAAACTTTCAAAGGCTTGTTGGTGTAAAAGGAATTACAACTTTGACAATGAAAAATAAAAAAGTAAAACATAAAAACAAGAATATTCTGCAACCCCATCCTGAAGTTGGCAACGACCAACTTTACAACAGGAAAGGTTGAAAGCTGTCTTCATAAGACTTTAACTGGAGGAAAACGTTCAAAGGCTTGTTGGTGTAAAAAGAATTAGAACTTTGACGATAAAAAATTTAAAAATAAAAACATAAAAACAAGAATATTCTGCAACCCCATCCTGAAGTTGACAATGACCAACTTTACAACAGGAAACGTTTGAAGGTTCTGTGAGAAGACTGCCACATGAGCAATACTTTTAGCATTGTTGTTATTAAAAAAAATTAGAACTTTGACAATGAAAAATAAAAACATAAAAACAAGAATATTCTGCAACCCCATCCTGAAGTTGACAATGACCAACTTTACAACAGGAAAGGTTGGAAGCTTCTGTGAGGAGACTGTCACATGAGCAATACTTTTAGCACTGTTGGTATTAAAAAAATTACAACTTTGACAATGAAAAATAAAAAAGTAAAACATAAAAACAAGAACATACTGCAACCCATCCTGAAGTTGGCAACGAATAACTTTACAACAGGAAACGTTTGAAGCTTCTGTGAGGAGACTGTCACATGAGCAATACTTTTAGCACTGTTGGTATTAAAAAAATTACAACTTTGACAATGAAAAATAAAAAAGTAAAACATAAAAACAAGAATATACTGCAACCGCATCCTGAAGTTGGCAACGACCAACTTTACAACAGGAAAGGTTGGAAGCTGTTTTTATGAGACTTTAACTGGAGGAAAACTTTCAAAGGCTTGTTGGTGTAAAAAGAATTAGAACTTTGACGATGAAAAATGTAAAAGTAAAACATAAAAACAAGAATATACTGCAACCGCATGCTGAAGTTGGCAACGACCAACTTTACAACAGCAAAGGTTGGAAGCTGTCTTCATAAGACTTTAACTGGAGGAAAACGTTCAAAGGCTTGTTGGTGTAAAAAGAATTAGAACTTTGACGATGAAAAATGTAAAAGTAAAACATAAAAACAAGAATATACTGCAACCGCATCCTGAAGTTGGCAACGACCAACTTTACAACAGCAAAGGTTGGAAGCTGTCTTCATAAGACTTTAACTGGAGGAAAACGTTCAAAGGCTTGTTGGTGTAAAAAGAATTAGAACTTTGACGATGAAAAATGTAAAAGTAAAACATAAAAACAAGAATATACTGCAACCGCATCCTGAAGTTGGCAACGACCAACTTTACAACAGCAAAGGTTGGAAGCTGTCTTCATAAGACTTTAACTGGAGGAAAATGTTCAAAGGCTTGTTGGTGTAAAAAGAATTAGAACTTTGACGATGAAAAATGTAAAAGTAAAACATAAAAACAAGAATATACTGCAACCCCATCCTGAAGTTCGCAACGACCAACTTTACAACAGGAAAGGTTGGAAGCTGTTTTGATGAGACTTTAACTGGAGGAAATCTTTCAAAGGCTTGTTTGTGTAAAAAGAATTACAACTTTGACGATGAAAAATTTAAAAGTAAAACATAAAAACAAGAATAACTGTAACCCCATCCTGAAGTTGGCAACAAACAACTTTACAACAGGAAAGATTGGAAGCTTCTGTGAGAAGACTGCCACATGAGCAATACTTTTAGCATTGTTGGTATTAAAAAAAATTACAACTTTGACAATGAAAAATAAAAAAGTAAAAACATAAAAACAAGAATATTCTGCAACCCCATCCTGAAGTTGGCAACGACCAACTTTACAACAGGAAAGGTTGGAAGCTTTTGCGAGAAGACTGCCACATGAGCAATACTTTTAGCATTGTTGGTATTAAAAAAAATTACAACTTTGACAATGAAAAATAAAAACATAAAAACAAGAATATTCTGCAAACCCATCCTGAAGTTGACAATGACCAACTTTACAACAGGAAAGGTTGGAAGCTGTTTTCATGAGACTTTAACTGGAGAAAAACTTTCAAAGGCTTGTTGGTGTAAAAGGAATTACAACTTTGACAATGAAAAACAAAAAAGTAAAACATAAAAACAAGAATATTCTGCAACCCCATCCTGAAGTTGGCAACGACCAACTTTACAACAGGAAAGGTTGGAAGCTGTTTTCATAAGACTTTAACTGGAGGAAAACTTTCAAAGGCTTGTTGGTGTAAAAGGAATTACAACTTTGAAAATGAAAAAGAAAAAAGTAAAACATAAAAACAAGAATATTCTGCAACCCCATCCTGAAGTTGGCAATGACCAACTTTACAACAGCAAAGGTTGGAAGCTGTCTTCATAAGACTTTAACTGGAGGAAAATGTTCAAAGGCTTGTTGGTGTAAAAAGAATTAGAACTTTGACGATGAAAAATTTAAAAGTAAAAACTCAAAAACAAGAATATTCTGAAACCCCATCCTGAAGTTGACAATGACCAACTTTACAACAGGAAACGTTTGAAGCTTCTGTGAGAAGACTGCCACATGAGCAATACTTTTAGCACTGTTAGTATTAAAAAAAATTACAACTTTGACAATGAAAAATAAAAAAGGAAAAACATAAAAACAAGAACATACTGCAACCCCATCCTGAAGTTGGCAATGACCAACTTTACAACAGGAAAGGTTGGAAGCTGTTTTCATAAGACTTTAACTGGAGGAAAACTTTCAAAGGCTTGTTGGTGTAAAAGGAATTACAACTTTGACAATGAAAAAGAAAAAAGTAAAACATAAAAACAAGAACATACTGCAACCAATCCTGATGTTGGCAACGACCAACTTTACAACAGGAAAGGTTGGAAGCTTCTGTGAGAAGACTGCCACATGAGCAATACTTTTAGCATTGTTGGTATTAAAAAAAATTACAACTTTGACAATGAAAAATAAAAACATAAAAACAAGAATATTCTGCAACCCCATCCTGAAGTTGACAATGACCAACTTTACAACAGGAAAGGTTGGAAGCTGTTTTCATGAGACTTTAACAGGAGAAAAACTTTCAAAGGCTTGTTGGTGTAAAAGGAATTACAACTTTGACAATGAAAAACAAAAAAGTAAAACATAAAAACAAGAACATACTGCAACCCCATCCTGAAGTTGGCAACGACCAACTTTACAACAGCAAAGGTTGAAAGCTGTCTTCATAAGACTTTAACTGGAGGAAAATGTTCAAAGGCTTGTTGGTGTAAAAAGAATTAGAACTTTGACGATGAAAAATTTAAAAGTAAAAACTCAAAAACAAGAATATTCTGAAACCCCATCCTGAAGTTGACAATGACCAACTTTACAACAGGAAATGTTTGAAGCTTCTGTGAGAAGACTGCCACATGAGCAATACTTTTAGCACTGTTAGTATTAAAAAAAATTACAACTTTGACAATGAAAAATAAAAAAGTAAAACATAAAAACAAGAACATACTGCAACCCCATCCTGAAGTTGGCAATGACCAACTTTACAACAGGAAAGGTTGGAAGCTGTTTTCATAAGACTTTAACTGGAGGAAAACTTTCAAAGGCTTGTTGGTGTAAAAGGAATTACAACTTTGACAATGAAAAAGAAAAAAGTAAAACATAAAAACAAGAACATACTGCAACCAATCCTGATGTTGGCAACGACCAACTTTACAACAGGAAAGGTTGGAAGCTTCTGTGAGAAGACTGCCACATGAGCAATACTTTTAGCATTGTTGGTATTAAAAAAAATTACAACTTTGACAATGAAAAATAAAAACATAAAAACAAGAATATTCTGCAACCCCATCCTGAAGTTGACAATGACCAACTTTACAACAGGAAAGGTTGGAAGCTGTTTTCATGAGACTTTAACTGGAGAAAAACTTTCAAAGGCTTGTTGGTGTAAAAGGAATTACAACTTTGACAATGAAAAACAAAAAAGTAAAACATAAAAACAAGAATATTCTGCAACCCCATCCTGAAGTTGGCAACGACCAACTTTACAACAGGAAAGGTTGGAAGCTGTTTTCATAAGACTTTAACGGGAGGAAAACTTTCAAAGGCTTGTTGGTGTAAAAGGAATTACAACTTTGACAATGAAAAATAAAAAAGTAAAACATAAAAACAAGAATATTCTGCAACCCCATCCTGAAGTTGGCAACGACCAACTTTACAACAGGAAAGGTTGGAAGCTGTCTTCATAAGACTTTAACTGGAGGAAAACGTTCAAAGGCTTGTTGGTGTAAAAAGAATTAGAACTTTGACGATAAAAAATTTAAAAATAAAAACATAAAAACAAGAATATTCTGCAACCCCATCCTGAAGTTGACAATGACCAACTTTACAACAGGAAACGTTTGAAGGTTCTGTGAGAAGACTGCCACATGAGCAATACTTTTAGCATTGTTGGTATTAAAAAAAATTAGAACTTTGACAATGAAAAATAAAAACATAAAAACAAGAATATTCTGCAACCCCATCCTGAAGTTGACAATGACCAACTTTACAACAGGAAAGGTTGGAAGCTTCTGTGAGGAGACTGTCACATGAGCAATACTTTTAGCACTGTTGGTATTAAAAAAATTACAACTTTGACAATGAAAAATAAAAAAGTAAAACCTAAAAACAAGAACATACTGCAACCCATCCTGAAGTTGGCAACAAATAACTTTACAACAGGAAACGTTTGAAGCTTCTGTGAGGAGACTGTCACATGAGCAATACTTTTAGCACTGTTGGTATTAAAAAAATTACAACTTTGACAATGAAAAATAAAAAAGTAAAACATAAAAACAAGAATATACTGCAACCCCATCCTGAAGTTGGCAACGACCAACTTTACAACAGGAAAGGTTGGAAGCTGTTTTTATAAGACTTTAACTGGAGGAAAACTTTCAAAGGCTTGTTGGTGTAAAAAGAATTAGAACTTTGACGATGAAAAATGTAAAAGTAAAACATAAAAACAAGAATATACTGCAACCGCATCCTGAAGTTGGCAACGACCAACTTTACAACAGCAAAGGTTGGAAGCTGTCTTCATAAGACTTTAACTGGAGGAAAATGTTCAAAGGCTTGTTGGTGTAAAAAGAATTAGAACTTTGATGATGAAAAATTTAAAAGTAAAAACTCAAAAACAAGAATATTCTGAAACCCCATCCTGAAGTTGACAATGACCAACTTTACAACAAGAAATGTTTGAAGGTTCTGTGAGAAGACTGCCACATGAGCAATACTTTTAGCATTGTTGGTATTAAAAAAAATTAGAACTTTGACAATGAAAAATAAAAACATAAAAACAAGAATATTCTGCAACCCCATCCTGAAGTTGACAATGACCAACTTTACAACAGGAAAGGTTGGAAGCTTCTGTGAGGAGACTGTCACATGAGCAATACTTTTAGCACTGTTGGTATTAAAAAAATTACAACTTTGACAATGAAAAATAAAAAAGTAAAACATAAAAACAAGAACATACTGCAACCCATCCTGAAGTTGGCAACAAATAACTTTACAACAGGAAACGTTTGAAGCTTCTGTGAGGAGACTGTCACATGAGCAATACTTTTAGCACTGTTGGTATTAAAAAAATTACAACTTTGACAATGAAAAATAAAAAAGTAAAACATAAAAACAAGAATATACTGCAACCGCATCCTGAAGTTGGCAACGACCAACTTTACAACAGGAAAGGTTGGAAGCTGTTTTTATAAGACTTTAACTGGAGGAAAACTTTCAAAGGCTTGTTGGTGTAAAAAGAATTACAACTTTGACAATGAAAAATGTAAAAGTAAAACATAAAAACAAGAATATACTGCAACCGCATCCTGAAGTTGGCAACGACCAACTTTACAACAGCAAAGGTTGGAAGCTGTCTTCATAAGACTTTAACTGGAGGAAAATGTTCAAAGGCTTGTTGGTGTAAAAAGAATTAGAACTTTGATGATGAAAAATTTAAAAGTAAAAACTCAAAAACAAGAATATTCTGAAACCCCATCCTGAAGTTGACAATGACCAACTTTACAACAGGAAATGTTTGAAGCTTCTGTGAGAAGACTGCCACATGAGCAATACTTTTAGCACTGTTAGTATTAAAAAAAATTACAACTTTGACAATGAAAAATAAAAAAGTAAAACATAAAAACAAGAACATACTGCAACCCCATCCTGAAGTTGGCAATGACCAACTTTACAACAGGAAAGGTTGGAAGCTGTTTTCATAAGACTTTAACTGGAGGAAAACTTTCAAAGGCTTGTTGGTGTAAAAGGAATTACAACTTTGACAATGAAAAAGAAAAAAGTAAAACATAAAAACAAGAACATACTGCAACCAATCCTGATGTTGGCAACGACCAACTTTACAACAGGAAAGGTTGGAAGCTTCTGTGAGAAGACTGCCACATGAGCAATACTTTTAGCATTGTTGGTATTAAAAAAAATTACAACTTTGACAATGAAAAATAAAAACATAAAAACAAGAATATTCTGCAACCCCATCCTGAAGTTGACAATGACCAACTTTACAACAGGAAAGGTTGGAAGCTGTTTTCATGAGACTTTAACTGGAGAAAAACTTTCAAAGGCTTGTTGGTGTAAAAGGAATTACAACTTTGACAATGAAAAACAAAAAAGTAAAACATAAAAACAAGAATATTCTGCAACCCCATCCTGAAGTTGGCAACGACCAACTTTACAACAGGAAAGGTTGGAAGCTGTTTTCATAAGACTTTAACTGGAGGAAAACTTTCAAAGGCTTGTTGGTGTAAAAGGAATTACAACTTTGACAATGAAAAATAAAAAAGTAAAACATAAAAACAAGAATATTCTGCAACCCCATCCTGAAGTTGGCAACGACCAACTTTACAACAGGAAAGGTTGGAAGCTGTCTTCATAAGACTTTAACTGGAGGAAAACGTTCAAAGGCTTGTTGGTGTAAAAAGAATTAGAACTTTGACGATAAAAAATTTAAAAATAAAAACATAAAAACAAGAACATACTGCAACCAATCCTGAAGTTGGCAACGACCAACTTTACAACAGGAAAGGTTGGAAGCTTCTGTGAGAAGACTGCCACATGAGCAATACTTTTAGCATTGTTGGTATTAAAAAAAATTACAACTTTGACAATGAAAAATAAAAACATAAAAACAAGAATATTCTGCAACCCCATCCTGAAGTTCGCAATGACCAACTTTACAACAGGAAACGTTTGAAGGTTCTGTGAGAAGACTGTCACATGAGCAATACTTTTAGCATTGTTGGTATTAAAAAAATTACAACTTTGACAATGAAAAATAAAAAAGTAAAACATAAAAACAAGAACATACTGCAACCCCATCCTGAAGTTGGCAACGACCAACTTTACAACAGGAAAGGTTGGAAGCTGTTTTTATGAGGCTTTAACTGGAGGAAAACTTTCAAAGGCTTGTTGGTGTAAAAACAATTACAACTTTGACGATGAAAAATGTAAAAGTAAAACATAAAAACAAGAATATACTGCAACCCCATCCTGAAGTTGGCAACAACCAACTTTACAACAGGAAAGGTTGGAAGCTGTCTTCATAAGACTTTAACTGGAGGAAAACTTTCCTCCAAAAAGAACAACTTTGACAATGAAAAAGTAAAAAATCAAAAACAAGAATATTCTGAAACCCCATCCTGAAGGTGGCCTCAACCAACTTTACAACACGAACGGTTGGAAACTTCTGTGAGAAGATTTGAAGAGGGTCTCGGCAGCTGAAAATGAGAGTGATGAGCGGAGGCGGACGACGTTTAGAAGATTGAAAAAGGCTGTTTTGGTGATGTGTTTGATGTGTTTGTCGAAGGAGAGCGTTGGGTCGAAGATGACAACAAGGTAACGGATGTGGGGGGAAGGGAGCCCTGTGGAGCCATCGATGGAGATGGAGAAGTTGTTGGTGGATTTGATGATGGGTTTGGAGCCGATGATGATGATGACTTCTGATTTGTTGCAGTTGAGTTTGAGAAAGTTGGTTTGGAGCCAGGATTTTATTTCTGTGATGCAGTCAGTGAGGATTGAGTGAGTGGCAAGGGTGACGGCTTTGGTGGTCATGTGGAGATGGATGTCGTCGGCAAAGCAGTGGAACTGGAGTCCGCGGCGGGTGATGTGACCAAGGGGGAGCAGAATGGTGATGGTGTCATTCATTTTACATTGCAAAGAAAAACAAAACAATGAAATAAAATGCAGAGACATGTTCTATAAAACATCCTCTAAATGAGCACAAAACAACTTCTCAACATGTTCACTAGCTGGAAATAGTTTGAGGCTTTTGGAGGAAGAGTTGTACATGAGGAACCCTCTTCAATGGCTTGTTTGCACAATTAAGTTTACAGTGTCTGGAATGAAAAATAAAAGAGAAAAGTAAAACAGGTCATGATACCATCGTCAATGCAGCACTAAACAGCTTCTCAAATGTAAACCAGCAAGTACTGTAAAGTTTTGAGGCTTTAGTGAGAAGACTTTCCCAAGAGGAACCCTCTTCAAAGGTTTGTAGGTGCCATTAGGTTTACAGTGTTGAGATGAAAAATGAAAGACAAAAAAATAGAAACAAGAATATTCTGAAACACCATCCTGAAGTGGGCAACAACGAACTTCACAATAGGAATGGTTTGAAGCTTCTGTGAGAAGATTTGGAGAGGAGGAATCCTTTTCCAGGAATTGTTAGTGCCATAAATTTTACATTGCAACGAAAAATTAAACAATGAAATTTAAAAAATAAAAATATTTTTTTCCTCGTATAAATATTTATACGAGGAACCCTCTTCCATGGCCTGTTGGTGCCATAACATAACAGTGTCGAGAATGAACAATTAAAGGTAAAAGCAAAACAACAAGAATATACTGCAACCCCATCCTGAAGTTGGCAACGACCAACTTTACAACAGGAAAGGTTGGAAGCTGTTTTCATAAGACTTTAACTGGAGGAAAACTTTCAAAGGCTTGTTGGTGTAAAAGGAATTACAACTTTGACAATGAAAAAGAAAAAAGTAAAACATAAAAACAAGAACATACTGCAACCCATCCTGAAGTTGGCAACGACCAACTTTACAACAGGAAAGGTTGGAAGCTTCTGTGAGAAGACTGCCACATGAGCAATACTTTTAGCATTGTTGGTATTAAAAAAAATTACAACTTTGAGAATGAAAAATAAAAACATAAAAACAAGAATATTCTGCAACCCCATCCTTGAGTTGGCAACGACCAACTTTACAACAGGAAAGGTTGGAAGCTGTTTTGACAAGACTTTAACTGGAGGAATACTTTAAGGATTGTTGGTATAACAAAAAATTACAACATTGACAATGAAAAATAAAAAAGTAAAAACATAAAAACAAGAATATTCTTCAACCCCTTCCTCAAGTTGGCTAAGACCAAATTTACAACAGGAAAGGTTGGAATCTTCTGTGAGATGATTTGAATGGTAGGAATCCCTTCGAGGGTTGTTTTACGTTGAAAAGAAAAACTAAGAAATGAAAGGCTAAAGGACAAGGACTAAAACATCCTTGATTGGGCGCAAAACCACTTCTCAACATGTTCACTAGGAGGAACCCTTATCCATGGTTTGTTGGTGAGACAAAGTTTAGCTTAGAGGTGGAAAGATTAAAGGTAAAAACATAAAAACAAGAATATACAGCCCCATGATCATGTGGGCAACAAAAATTTTCAAATCCATTAAGACAGGAAAGGTGTAAAGCTTCTGTGAGAAGATTTGTTGGACTTGTTGGTGACACAAGATTAACAGTGTTGAGGATGAACAATTAAAGATAGAAACATAAAAACAAGAATATTTTGCAACCCCATCCTGAAGTTGGAAACAACCAACTTTACAACAGAAAAGGTTGGAAGCTTCTGTGAGAAGATTTGAAGAGCAGGAATCCTTTTCCGGGCTTGTTGGTGTCAAAAAAACTAAACAATGAAAAAAAAATGCAGAGAAATGTTCTATAAAACATCCTCCAATGGGCACAAAACAACTTTTCAACATGTTCACTAGCTGGGAAACGTTTGAGGTGTTTGTAAGTAGATTTGCACAAGAACAATGCTTGTTGGTGAAATAAAATGTACGGTGTTGAGATTGAAAAATAGAAGACAAAAAATAAAACAGTTTATGACACTATCCTCAAGGCAGCATTGAACAGCTTCTCAAATGTAAACCAGCAAGTAAAAGTTTGAGACTTTAGTGAGAAGACTTACACATGAGGAACCCTCTTCCAGGGTTTGTTGGTGCCAGAACATTTACAGAGTCAAAAATTAAAAGTTTAAACCTAAAAACAAAAAAGATAAAACAAAAACAAGAATATTCTGCAACCCCTTTCTCAAGTTGGCTAAAAACAATTTTATGACAGGAAGGGAAAGGGGGAGTAAAGTTGCAACATATAACAACAGAGACTTATGCAGAGATTAAAATGGTAAAAACAAAGCACCAGGGAGCACAGCCTAAAAAAAACAAGGTTACAGTCACTCGTATTTTTCAACCCAGCACGTCGACACTTACCTGAAAAATGAACAATCAACATTACCTCGACTTTCCAGCGCAGCAAAAGTCAACAAAGTACCCAGCAGCCTCAGCATCACGGAACAGTGCCAAAAAAGATGTCCACAACTGTCTTCATAAGAGTATGAAGACACAACAGTTAGTCTTTTCCTTTGTGAAGAACAAAAACAGCGAGGAGGGTCTGCAGTCACACCACATCCAACTATCACCCTGTCTGTCTGACGACTAACCTGTCCTGTATGTAAAGTAAACGTTCTGAAGTGTATGACGTAATAGAGAGAAGAACACAGTACGTCACACATCAAAAGACATGCTGCGCATGCGCACACTTACCCATTATCAATTTCAATTTATAAAGCTTTATTGGCTTGAATGTTCCATGTACAGGTAATAATTATTTCAAAATGGAAAAGAAACTATCAAAAAATATAAAACAACAACAAATGATCAGAAATAAGAACAGGTGTCATTCAATTTCTTACATTTTTATTCAATCAATCAACACATAGGTATAATCCAATATACTAACTGTATATTCTTGGCTTTGCTGCAAACTTGCAGTAAGTGTGAGAGATGTAGAGATGTAGTATGGACGATTAATCCATAGCCTTCCGTCCTCACTCAATCCCACACATTTTCATTTGTTACTCACGCCTCAACACCAGCTTCCTTTACAGGAACATCCCGTCTCACTGGGCTTTGTTGAGGAAGAGTCTTTCATGTGTCCCATATAGGCGTCTCCTTGAACTCCATGATCTGCTCCACCAGTGGTCTAACACCCAAAGAAGGAGATCTGTGACTTTTGACATTTTAAAATTCACAGTGTAGAAAAAAAACTGTCTGAGACTTGATGTTCAGAGCTGCCTGCAGACTGAGCTCTGTACAGTCTGAATCTACAGGGAAAGCTGCAGCTGTAAAGTAATGGAAGATAAGATTTCTAACATTTCCCTCTCAAATGTAGCTTAGCAAAAGTAATCAATGAAGTATGTACTTTGTGATTGTTTCTTTTTTCCCCACGTTATGTAGTGCACGTTGTGTTGCCTTGTGTATGAAATATGCTCAATAAATAAAGTTTGTCTTGATCTGATTATTGTTGGGATAACTTTCCATCACTGTTGAATTCGACAGAAAATCAGGTCATCTGCTGAAATCTTTACAACCTTTGTTCTTAATGTTCATATGCAACAAAAAAGTGTTGTAAAATTTCAGCAGATGAAGGTTTTGAGGCAAGCTTTGTCACCACTTTTATCTACTATATTTTTCTTTTACGGTACATCAAATCTACCTGAGGGCACATATCAAAAAACCTGCACCAGAGTAAATCATGTAAACTAAACTTCCTCTCCTCCAGTCATCACTCAAGCTGCCAGTCTGTTGATCTCTGCATATTCGCTACTCGATGAACAATCACACCTGTTACAGATTTAAATGTCCGGTTATTGTTCTTAACAGATGACACGTGACAGCCATGTTTCTGTATTTTTTATTTGTATAATAAATAAACTTGTAATACTTCAGAACCACAATTCACAACCACACACGGAGTATCATAAACCATACTTTGGATATTTGAAAGCAGATGCAGATAAAACATGTTTCCAGTGGAGAGTTTTAACCCTTTTTTTTTTATAACATTAAAAGTAGAATTTCTAACTTTACATTCTTCATGACGGCCTGCTGCGGAGACTTTAAGTGTGAGAGGTTTCATTGTAAACAATGCAACAAGGTCATAACAGGCCTACAATGATGCTGCTGCTGCTGCTGCTGCTGCTCGTTGTTTATGAAGCTTGACTATAATATACTCCTTTGGTCAACACAGCTGTAACATTTTCTGAAAGTAAAAAACAAAACAAAAAATAGAAGAAATAAATGAACAGATAGGAAACATGCAGCCACCGGACACGTAACAAAAAAATGAGCCACATGGCCATAAATCATAATATTAAAGAAAGGCATGAGAATGACTAATAGAGTGAGACGAAGGCAACACGCAATTTGAAAATGTTCGACGTGATCATAAGCAGTCCTTGAGTTATCATCTATAGTGTTACTATAAGATAAATCTTACCAACTGAAACCTGTCTGTGATGAAAGGAAACAATCATTTTTATGTAGATTTACCATGGAAATATAAGTCATGAGCATGTTTACAGTCAGAGGTTTAGCAGGGAAAGTAACATTTGAATCCTTTAGTGCCTTTAATCCCAGTGTTGCCAGTCACTGTAGCTGCACTTCCTTTGTTTTTAGTTGCACCCTAAGTCATTTTCTTCTTGAACTGGGCCTGCAGTACGCAAACCTGCCTCACGGCCTGTGTGCACACGAGCAGTAATCTGCCTTTCTTGGACAGATGTTGTAGTTCATCTTTATTTTTGTGTCCTGCACAATCAATAAAATCAAAGGGGCCTTGAATTGAGAGCTGCCTTAATTTGTGAAAACATGTGGCAACTCCAGGCTAGTAAAAGTGGGGCCTCAGATTAGATGGGCTTATATTTTAAGTTTTACGCTAGCCTCTTTGCTTTCTTGCTGACAGTCTGATCAGCAGATTGACACCACCTGTACCTGTGTGGTTAATTAGCTGCGTTAGCTACATGAGCTAGCTTGAATCTGTCTAAAGAAAAAAATAATAATAACGAAATTCCTCATTTATGAAGCTAAATAAATTCCATTTTATGTTTTTAATAGCTACAAAAACAAAGTGTAAAAATAGATCATTTATACGCTAAGCTTACCTGCTTCCTACTAAAGCCTACAGTACAGACGTTTACTCTCAGCAAGAAAGCACATTTGACTCCTACAATGTCCAACTACTCCTACTGAAACACATGTCAGGCTGTTGAAAGGACAAATTATGAAATGTTTACTTTGTAAAACAATAAGCCAGTGGACAGAAAACGATTCTGAAGCTGAATTGATATCAGATATTGATTCTAATAAAAAGTTGCAAAAGATTCTGAAAAGTTGTTTTTTTTTTCATCTAAATAAGTAATTTTGTTAGTTGAGGCCTTAGATGTTGTGTTTCTTTCATCTGTCTTCTACATTTTGCACAGCAGCTCAATCACATTTGTGGGTTGGTCGGTCAGAAACAAAATTCCAATTAAATATAAGCTGGGTTAATTATTGATAGATCTTATTTAAGCTGTCACCAGAGACAAATAACTTCTCACTTCTTGTCCAGTGGACTGATGGTTATGACTCCTTTCATGACGATATCGAGTCAAAACTGATAGTTAATGTTTACTAGGTTGATTTTCAGTGTCATCATGCACACACACGCACACACACAGGCTCACACACGCCTTACTTATAGGATACTGTACTACATGATGCAGTACATACAATAACATTTTTACATCTTCACTCTTTTATAAATGCTTCACTTATAAGAATGAACATGAGCACGATGACAGATAGGAAACGTCAACATTTGACTCCTAGGATTGTTCCGTTATTGATCATGAAGATATTTTGGGCCAGAATGAAATGACTGAGTTTATAGGTCGTTGTTTTTGTTTTTTTAGTTGACCTTCATGCTACGTTGAGGTACTCTGATGACTTCAAATGATTGGATGAGAATCGACTACACTGATCTTAAAGTCTACTTTGCCTTCGTTGTGATGACGTTGTTTTTTTTTTCCAGGGAATGTTTGCCTAATGTATACAAAGTCTTACTTTGATCATCTACGTGTATAAATACATGTAAGTAAAAAGCATAAAATTAGAATTACTGAAAAATGTATGCATCCATCTTTTAAAAGGAAAACATTTTCCTACTTGGGAACCTCATTTTGAAGCGTAAAAGCAAAAACTGCATCTCATGACCTTCATAAGCACATGGAGTAAGTGAGCATTGAGTTTTATGTTTACATTTATTTATTTTGTTTTTATCTTTTTAATTGTTAGGTAATTTTATTTATTTATCTCGATATTTATTGTCCAAGTGAGAGACTGCAAAAGTAGTAATTCTTCTGATCTTAACACCTCTCTATTTCTTATGTTCATCACTTGTTGCTGCACTATTTTGTTGAAACGTGCAACTTAAAAACACTTCCGAACTTCCAGTACTCTGTGTGCTGATAAAGGCCGCAAAATTGAGTTGAAATGAAAAAATGTTTACGCTTTTGAAAAGAAAGTCGAGGGTGGAAGTCTCAAAAGATGTGCAAATCCATGGTATTGTTCAGTTATTATCTAGACTTAAATAAATCAGATGAAACAAAGGAAAAGATGTTGAAAATACTAAAACTCTAAAAATGTAAATAAAGGAGGAGGTTGTATCACGTCAAATATCAGTCACGTCTGATTGTCAACAATATAAACTACAGCTGTGGCATTCAGTAAATATCAGAGTCGTTCCTAAAAGTCGAGGGCTCTTGAACAAAAAAAACAACAAACTGGACTTAAACATTCGGGAAACTTCCCTCACTGGTTGGTCAGAGGAGTTGGGAGGAGTTGCTACAGGTGTGATGGACGATACGGTGGAAGGCGTGTCGGGATGAAGGCGCGGAGAGGTCACTGCGTCAGAGCCAGCAGGATGTCCTTCACCAGCATGGTGCCGATCACCATTTTCTCACAGTTGACTGTCAGCTGGGCCGCTCCTTCCTCTTTGGTCGCCACGGTGACCAGCACCAAGCTGCTGCTGTTCACCGTCCTGCCAGCGAACCTGTGGACAGGATGATCAGGAGGAGGAGGAAGAGGAGGACTGAGGTTTAAAGCAGCAAAGATCAGAAGTAAAGATGAAGCCGCAGACATAAAGGAGGGAGACAAATGTGTCAATGCAATAAAAAAAACATGAGAAGGTTTAATAAACAGCAAAATAATGATGTAAGATTCAAATTCAATTTTTACCTTCTATAAAGCTCTTTCTTCTAACATGCATTATTCTTTTATATGTTCTAATCCTCTCTGATTTAAACATTTTTTATTCTGTATTTAAGATTTGTGTTCTCTTGCTCATGTTTAAAAATATTACCCTGAATATACTAAATATATTTCAAATATGTTACAACCAGCAAATGTTTGACTTAATAAATCCACCCTAAAATCATCATTTCTAATTGGGTTTTCACCAAACTGACTTCTGCAGAGATTCAGTTATGCAGGTTTGACATTAAGGAAAAAACAATTCTTAACAATCAACAAAACAATCTATAAAAAAAAAAATAGTAAAACAACACTAACGCCTAAACGTTGTCTTTCTTTCCAGGATGTAATGATAAAGATGTAGAAAAAAAAATCAAAAACAAGCTTCAACGTTTTTTGGTTAAATGTTCACATTAAATAAATAAAACTCATGTTTTATTGTCAGATTAAATGTTTGCACTGATTTTGACAGACTTCAGTTACCATGTCAACACCAATATTTGAATGAAGTTCCCGATTAAATGGATATATTTTGTTTAAACCTAACATCAAGTAAAAGATCTTCCACACCAGCTACAAGAACTTTAGAAATAACCATGCACATACTAATTTCTTCAGCTCAGGAAAATGGATTCTGATGACTTCTTTTATACATAATCATGCAGAGAGATAGTGTTTTCCAACCTAACACTTTGCTATGAGAGTTGTCATCGTTTAAGGACAAGTCTGTTCAATGGTGTCTTGGCGGTCAGAAAACAAGACCCGAACAGTGCAGAAGACTGTCAGGGAGTGTTTCAGGAAAAAATAAGTTTCCAAATGAGCCTTAAAAATATTTTATAATTTGTACACAACAATCAGTTTGATTTACATACGGTAAAAAGTAAGCAGATTTAGTTTGAATGATGAGTCTGATCATTGACAGCACCAACAGAGGGGGGTGTTGCTCTCCTTTACCTGCACTCTTTGTCAGAACCACAGGGCACTCTGCTGAGGTTGGCGGCGGTGGTCACCCTCTGGACGATGGCGTGCTCGTTCCGACATTTCACGTCCAGGGTTAGCTTCTCCGTGATTTCATTCATACCCATCAGCTGACCTGCAGAGGAGTGAGCAGAGCACTGGTCAAACAGGAACGCTCTGAAGCCAGTTAGCAGTGATTAATTCCACAACATGACACAACAGGGAGCTGCTTGTAGAGTGTTCTTAAAGGGACAGAACTGTTTTATTATCTACTCATGTTCAGGATACCAGCTGTAAACGTATAGTATCATATATTTACTGTAGGGCTCACAACACAGAGATTTGTACACAATTGTCTCCTACAGTCGTCTGGGACATTCATGTGACACAAAATGAATGACGCAGTGCTTTTCAAACTTTAACTGGACTGAACTGATGCTGAACACAGCAGAGGAGTGACTCTGGATCAATTCAAAGCCATGAAGAGGCACATTTGTGCGAGCTGTTTTTTATGCCTCATGAGTTCACATTGTTTAGTGAAAGTGAGATATTTATCACTAAAGCAGATTCCTCTTTTATAACTAGCATTCTTGTTCTAAACAGAGTGCAATGATTTTTAGGGACTTGCAAGTCAAAAGATATCGGTTTAAAAACCTGGATACATTTGAAGTTTTTATTTATTCAAGGGTCGACAGCAGGTCAACTTCAATGACTACATTTAACTGATGTGATGTCTGCAATACAGTAAAACAGACAGTTGTCATTTGATGCTGCCACACGCTTACCTTTTCAAAACTAAAGGCTTAATATAATTCAAACAAGCGTTTTTTTTTACAGAATTTATAGAGGTACAATTGACATGATTGGGGAAATTAATTACAGAAACCAAAGTGTTTTTTGAATCCCAGGCACTGTAACATGGGCCTCTATGGCCATTGACTCACTTTTGGAGGCAGTCTCAAGTGGCCATTAGAGGAACTGCAGTTTTTGGACCTTATTTTCGTTCAGCAGTTGGAAAGTCTCTGGTTATTTTGTCTTGATAGTCCTCTCAAAAACTTGATTCAAATAAACAAATGAAACAAATAAAACAAGCACTCCTTTTTGTTTAGGGGAACATTTCATAGGGGAACTTTTGATTCAAAGGGGGTCAGGATCCTCAACAGGGAACGCCTGGTGGGTCACATAAATATGCCTTATCTCAACTTAAATGTCAGCTGTTTTGCTTAGTTCATAATCTTGCATCTATGGATAATATTTAAATATAAAACTTTGTACCGTTAGTTAAACTAACCCCCAATGCAAAGTAATATATCATTCAGGTAAAATGTATTTTTGTAAACACAATACATTTATCAGATATTTGTGTCGAAGGGGCTTTACAATCGGTCCATGTGTATCCTCAGACACTTTTGTAGGATAAGAAAAACTCCCTAAAGAAATCCATTTAAAGCCCACAGGACAAGAAACATGTAACGTCTCATAAGCAGATATTAGAGGAGTTTTCTTTAAGGTTCCTGAGTCAAAGGGAAACAATGGACTTGATGAACAATCCAGCAAGAATTTATCATAAAATGATCAATGATTAAAATGAACGCTGGTTGCACTCTAAAAGTGGACAGTTGAAACTTTGATCTTTTACATTTTTTTTTATTTCTTGTTCTTAAATGTATTCAAGCGTGGTTTTAATCAGACGTCAAGGTTTTTGTTTTACTTGCAAATTGAAAAAAAATTAAAATTCTCAATGCAGAACAAAAATCAAACAGAAGAAAAATGCATAATGACACTGCAGCATTTCAGATTCCCAACATGTTCAGTGGTTACCAGCAGCGTGAAGGCTCAGAGAACAGAAATAAGAGCGATGGTGCACATGATAGGGTGCAGCTGTTTCAAGTATTTTATCGGTACTTTTTGTCCACATGGTGCTCGAGTAGTGAATCAGTGGATGAGCATTTCCATGTCATTCCTGACGTTGCAGAGCGTGAGCGGCCTTTTATAGATGCAGGTTAGTAAAGGTGAGTCTGTTCAGTGGAGATTACCAAGACAGGGCAGAGAGTAAGGCAGGGAGAGAGGGAGGCGTTAGAGGGTTGTGGGAGTGAGGGGTCTGTGTGAGGTTAAGGTTGGCTTGAAGGCAGGTGAAAAGACAAATCTATCAAAGCCAACTTACCTAGATTCTGTAAAAGCTTCTCTATGGGAGGGGGAGGTAGGAAAAGGGAGGAACCGTGGATATAACACATGTTTTAAAGAGTCACTATGGGTTTGTTAGAGCTCAACGACCAGCTCAGTGTTAGACTAGACAGGAAATGAAAACCAAACAACAGAAACATGCTGGAAACTGTTGTCTGTAGCTGCTCGAAGAAACTACTTGTGGTAACATTTTAATTTGCAAAATCTGTTTTACAGTGAGAGATAAATGCTCGGGATCCATCCCAACATACACACACACTTGCAGGAATGTTAACAATTATATGCAGTGTCTCGAATGCACCAAAGTGTTTAAGCCTCACTTTAGTTGAGTACTGTATTATGTAAAAATTACGTCTTCTGATAGACAATGGTAACAGACAAAGAATTTTAAAAATCTGACAAAAATGTACCTTTGAATTGAAACAGATACTTCAAAGAAAGTGTTTCAGAAATAAATACACATGTCTGATTACAGGTGTATTTATTTATTTTAAGCTGCTTTTTCCAAATTAGACAACGGGGGGGGGGGGGGGGGGGGTATAAAAAAGATGATGACAAATTAATGAGTGATTGTAGTGTCCAAATTTCTTATCTTGCTTTTAGTCACTTGCATAGGTGTATGGAAGGTTCTTGACTCATAATAAAATAAACAAATGTCCAAAATTAAATTACTTTCTGATGTTCCAGTTTATTGTCACATATGAAGCAGAGACAAACCGTGATGAAGATATGATGAGTTGTTATTTCCGAGATTATACTGTTGGTTGTCATTCTTTTGTTATAGCCTACTTGCGTTCTGTTGTGTTACGGTAAGAACCGTATGTTCCCACCACCTATGCCCTCGTTTCCTGTTCTGTGACATATAAACACTCAACGAACCACCTGACCAATTAACCCAAATGATCAATTATCACCACCTAGTGTCCAAATTAAGTAAATAAATAAACATATAAACAAAACCCATTGAAATACAATACATAAATACACACACAGTGATGTAGATTTGGTTCTCTCGGACCATACATCCAATTTTGAGTCAGAGTTTCAAAGATGTTTCCTAAATAATTGACCCTCATTTTATTAGTGGGCCTAATTTGTATCTAGTTATTAAACAGCCTACACAAACTCCTGCAGCTTTGATCAACAAAGGTGGAGTATTCTGTTCTTCTTTTAGTGTGGTTATACAAAGCTCAAAGATCTGATTCAGTGCAACAAACCACGACCCTCCAATGCATGATATATTTACAGGTTTTAGTTTCAGGACATGCTACAGTATGATCTCTGAAAAACTTAGGATCAAGAGATTGATGAAGAAAAAACAAACATCTGCTTTGATTTTCGTTAATCACTCACCTTGCTCTTTTTTAAACTCATTCTCCGTCAGGAAGACGGGCCTCATCAGCTCCCCGACGGGCGGCTGAATCGACACGAAGAATTTCCTGGTGTGAGTGCTGACAATAGAGATGATGAGACAAAAACAGAAAACAGGGATTCTTAATATTCTTCTTTAAAAGACAAAGGATTTCTGAACGTATGTATTTTCTGGCTCAATGCTCACCACAGCTGGAAGTTTGCTGCTTGTGTTGAGTCGCAGAAATCGATGCCCATCACAGCTGTGGCCGTCTCTCCTGCTGGCAGCAGCTCTGTCGACACACAAGAACAAATAGACAACAGTGTTGAAACGGTATCACAAACCTTCAGACAGCAGCTCTGCAGCTTTGATCAGAGATGAAGCACCTGTCCTCCACTGCAGACTCTGTGGTTTTCAATACGTGTACCACAATGAAATGTCCAAGCTGGCAAACTTGAAACTTTCTTATCTACTAGTTATGTTGTAGTCAAGACCACACTAACTGGAACCAAGACATACCGGAGACCAGAGTGCTCAGAGCCCGAGACCAGACCAAGACATTTAGGGATCAAGACCGAGGCAAGACCAAGACCAAGCAGGGTGAGATTGAGACAACACCAAGATCATAAATATCAATGAAAAATCATCATCTTGTGTGCAGGGGTTACTCATTTAGACTGTAATGCCGGGAAGGTTGCGGCCGTAACAGGGGATAAAAATCAAACTACAAATGAATTAAAGTTATTAGTTCTTTAAGAAAGCGGCGTTTTCCTTCTAATCACAGTGATGAATAATCCAGAAAAATAGCCTATCAGTGGTGGTCTTGATTTAAAATCCGGAGTCCACCCAGACCGAGACAAGACCGAATAATTCAATTCAATTCACTTAGCAGGCTTTTATCCAAAGCGACGTACATCAGAGAGTAAGTACAACACTAATCCATTCATACACCGCCACCGAGGCAGGGGGAGCAATGCGGGGTTAGTTTTCTTGCCCAAGGACACATCGGACATGTTGATCAGCTGGGGATCGAACTCGACCTTCCGGTTGAGAGGCGACGACTCTACCAACTGGGCCACAGCCGCGAATAAAAATCCATTAAGTCCAAGATGAGACCAGATGTGCTTACTTTAGTTTCTCTTCTCGCAGATCAACTAGCCTGTTCAATTAATCAGGCCTTATTAGGAACTTGTGCACAGGAAATAAAAAGTATATATCTCTTTTTGCTCATACCCATCCTTTACCCCAAAATTCTTGTAGGTCTAACCAGTCGGTCTCTTGTAGGATACTGTGAGCATATTTTTGCTAACTAAACACTTTTCCTAAAGTAAGCTAACAGTATGGTGTTCCCAGGTTTGTAAAAGAATAACGGGGTCCGGTTTGGATTACATTGCGTTAAAAAGCCCAGACCCTCCCTGACTCCGACCAACAGCTCATCACTCACCAATCTCAGGAAACTCTTTGACCCTCATCCCGGACTGGAGCTTCACGTCCTCCATGTGCAGGTTCTTAGTTTCAGAGGTGGCGTTGTTGGTGAACTGCATCTGCACCGCCACCATGTTGGCGTCGGGGCTGAACGGCTGTCGACTGAAGCAGTACTCCACTGACAGGCCCTCCCCTGTGATCCGGTGCAGCAGCTCGTAGCTCTTCAGTGCACTGGAGGGAGCGATGGTCTGAAGGCGGAGATGAAGATTCATTAGCAACGCTGAGACGCTCTTGTTTTTCAGAGAAACAGCACAGAGCACCACATTTATAATAAAGCCTTTTCAGAAAGACATACTGTAGGTGTCCTTGATTGATTATGCCACAGAAGACTTCCTGAACTACTGAACTACTGCAGGATTCAATCCCAATCATTTTAGTCTCCTTTTCCTTCAGATAGAGCCAGCCATCTCTTCTAAAACAAGAGATGGCTGGCGCTAACAAGGAAGACGATTACTTACTGCAGGCGAGAGAACGGCGTCAGACAAAGATAATCCCTCCAGGTCGGTCACAAGGCTGTTAGAGAGGAAGGTGTTGACGGGTGTGACTTGAGGAGATGGAGTGGGTTCAACTGGGAAAACAGACAAGAGAGTGAGAAGTAATCAGTAGATAGATTCAAACTTGTATCATCTTGTGAGAGAACAAAACGTTGTCTTTGTTGTTCTCTGATAGCCAGAAGTGTTGGTAACTGTGATTTTAAAAAATGATTACATGTTTTTCAAACGTCCTTGTCCGCCTAAGTGAGGTAGCATCAATACTTCGGCACTTTCTGTCAGAGCACAGACTTTTTTTTAAGAGGATAAAAAAAACTCACAATCATCAAGGTCAAGCAGAGACATTTCTTTCTTCTCCTTCTTGCTTTCTTTCTTGACAGGCTTCGAAGGAGGTTTAGATTCAGCTGCCTGGGAGGTAGATGAAAGATAACAAACATGAAGACATTTTTATGTCACCGTGTGCAGCCTGAATCCCAGTCCTGAAGTGAATGACAAAAATACAGTTCTAGATTTTAAAAGTCTTCTTTCACCTAAATTAAACATTTGAGGGT
Source organism: Labrus mixtus (assembly GCF_963584025.1). Lineage (NCBI taxonomy): Eukaryota > Metazoa > Chordata > Actinopteri > Labriformes > Labridae > Labrus > Labrus mixtus. Next base: position 13,366,107 of record NC_083615.1, read on the forward strand.
GTTTTTTTTTGTAATGTGGAGACTTTTTTGATACCTTTTTTTTCTTTTTGACTTCCACCTCAGACTCAGAGTCTTCAGACTCGGAATGGCTGCTCTCAGACTCGCTGTCCTCCTCCTCAGATTCAGACTCTGTGTCGCTCTTGCATTGTTTCATCTTCCTCTGGTGCTTCCTCTCTTCTTCGCTGCTCTGCTCACTGCAGAGAAAGGCGATCAGAATCACAGATGTATTTTATTAAGGAATGAACGGCTTGTTAGGGAGTCAAGATATTTCTCTCAGAACATAAGAATGGATCGTATTAATCCGCACACAAAATGCGGTCATAAAAGAAATATCAGACTAGGATTAAACAGATTGCGACAGACCTTTCGCTCTCTTGCACCGGCTTCTTTAATTCTTGCTTTTTCTTCTTCTTCTTGTCCTTTTCGTCCTCATCTTCCTCCTCCTCCTCAGACTCAGAGCCCTCCTCGCTTTCTTCGCTCTCTGATCCAGAACCGCTCTCCTCGCTGCCGCTGCCACTTTCCGAGCCGCTGGCCGAGTCTGACTCTGAAGGAGAAAAGGTCAGACTCAGTCGTAAAGGTCAGTGATTCTACACAGAATACAGGGAGCTAAAGGTCTCCCTGTCTCCCATTAAAGTTTTTGAACAATTCAAAGGAATCCTGGTCAAACTAAACCGAAGTGTCTAAAGTTACTTTTGATCCTGTGATATCTCTCTTTGTTTCTTCACATACACCAATGAAGAACACATTTTTATTGTCTCCTGTCTTGTATTATAGATGCTCCAATTTACAATAAAAAAGGTGCACCTCCTACTTTCAAAGATTTGATTGACTCTTAGGATGAACCTGAGACACACACACACACACACACACACACACACACACACACACACACACACACACACACACACACACACACACACACACACACACACACACACACACACACACACACACACACACACACACACACACCACAAAAATGACTAACGACAGACATTAGTAAGACAATTTTATGTCAAGGCTACAATTTTGGTGGGTTTCCTCCTCACAAATTTTAAGTAGGTGGATATCAATTATTTTTCTTTTAAAGTCAATCTTGTTCATCTCTAAGAAAACAACTTGTCAGATGTAGAGATGCCAATGAAGAAGTCATGTCAGTTTTAAAAATGTTCCAAATGGTGCCATCCATCTTTATTTAACGTTTCCAAGTATATCAGTTCTATTTATTGACGTCAGCATGTTTTCTTCTGTTAGGTTTAGATTGCAAAAACATGAAAGTCAAACTCTTGAGTCTACTCTAGTGGAAATGAGTTCTTAGAAGGAAGGCATAGAGGAGGAGAGGAAATACCTTCAATCTCGTGTTTTTAAGATTTGTTGACAATAGTGAAAGAATATACTGATCTCATACCAACACAAAAAACACACTGTTGTACAACTAGTTTTACAAACTAGATTAGCATACACAGACACATCCAGGAGGCCCAAATAGTTACCGCTGTCAGCCGACTCAGTTGGCCCCGACTCGCCCTCTGAGTCCGAGTAGAACGGCTTCTCCACCTTCTTCTCCTTCCTCTTCTCACGGCTGCTGCATTTGGTCCATTCAGGCACCTGGCAGGTGAAGCAGAGTTCAAACAGTAAGTCGTCAGCTCTGCCTCAGTTGAAATAAGACCCTCAGACAGCAGCAGAGACGTGGGCAGATTACAATAGCATGGCCATGAATGCCTCTGCCTGGGCGTGATGCAGCCAAATAAAGCCAGCGGTCAGATCTGCTCTTAGATCTGACGGTCAGACAACAGATTCAGTACAAACAGAAACGCTTGCATGGAGCTTTCCTTCCTTTTTTTTTTTTAACAGATAAATGTCAGCACCAGGTGATGCCTTCATGACCAGTTGCAGAGATGGCTTTTTTTTTTTTTTTTAAATACAGGGAGCAGTTCCATTAAGAGAAGTGATGTCTTCGAGGAGCGTGACCATCCTCCCACACTTTCAAAAACAGGCCATCTGTCTCGCTGTTTCTATGACCAAACTCATTAGCTAAAGCCATCAGCTAATGAGTGTGGACATCTCCAAACCGCATTTAAAAACCTACAAGGCTGCTAATGCATCTCGACATGTCGGAGGAGGAGCGCACGCCCTGCTAAAAGAATCACTTCTTTAATGGTAGAGACCGAGGAAGAGGGTGCTGTGTTTCAGGTAGCTTTTGGCTGAGCTTAGCACAGAACAGCAACTACGTTAGGCAGGGTGTCAAAAAAGCACTCGGGGTTTTTTTTTTGCGTTTCGTTATATGGGTGTTGAGGCTTAAGGAGTTGGGCTCTTTGCCGCTAACTGACTCACACTCGTTAAGGTTGTGACTCTTTCAAGCAGCGTAAAAACCTGGCAGATGCAGAAAAGAAAAAGATTGGGATGGAGGTGAGAAAAAGGAAAAAAGAAGGGAAGATTTTTAGAAAAAACTTCAGGAAAGCAAGAGAAAACAGGCACAGGAAGGATTCTGGGTCTAAAAGAAAAGACGTGTGAGAACAGTTTCTGATAACACAGAGACAAAAACAAACCCCAAATGTCATCACAGTAAACCTATTTACCACAATATGGCCGCTCAATAGCTACTAAAAATATCAGTATATTTTCCTAATCATACACTCCAATATAACTTAAATATATACTTAAATATATACTTAAATTAAGAAATTAAAAGTAAAATTTAACATACACTACTTACTGAAACTTCAACATAATACACAACAATGCATTGAGTATAAATGTCTTCATCAGTGACAAAGCAGGATGTTGTATTAGCGTGGACTGAAATGAGTCAAAGGTGGGTGGAAAAGGTGGAAAAGGTGAAACAGACGAGGGAGGGGGAAAATAAGCTGCTATGGAGTAAGAAGTCACATCACTCAGCATCACGCAACAACTTTTGTGACCCTTTAACACACCGTGTCACAAATTTCATGAGAGACCATTGAGGTGCAAGAAGAGGAAACAATGTCAAACTAAACGACCAATCAATTTCCACTCTGATAACTCGTTTAACTACTTACTTGTTGAGGATCTTTTGCCCCCCCCCCATGTCCCAAAGTAGATATCTCTATGTAGAAAGTGTTTTATCCAAAGTCATGAAACTGTAGAGGGTCAAACTTTCCCTCCTTTTTTTCCTGCTTTTAGCATCTAACTCAGAATAAGCAGGTCAGTAAATGGATTTTTGGAGAGAATGGTTTTGTCAAGTTTTTTTTTTTCAGTTCGAAAATGAACCTTCACTCTCAACCTTTTTAATCCTCATGGCACATTAGTGGACATGTGATATTATATCATGAGAAGTTTGAACTTAGTTCACTGACATGCCATCAATTTCACCAATTCATGAGATCATGGGATATGATTGAAACGATAAATCATAAGAAGCCGACAACCAGGAATCACCATGACAACAACCATTAGTTTGTGAACTCCCATTTTTGAGGATTCAAGTTCAGAACTTTGGCCGTCCCCATGTTGTTTTTTCTAGAGCCAGAACTGACCATATTTTGACAAGATGTTTCATTTCTACGTCTCTATACCCTGATGTAAAGGTCACCATGGGAACGACTTGACTATCACACATGGTAAGGCCTTAATCACACCCTGCTTTATAGTCTATTTAACTCTAAATGGGACCATTATTTACACATTGAAAATCAGGTCGTGCCAAAAGACCTTAGATTGTAAAAAGTTTGTGACAAATCGAGCCAACTTCATAGTTTCAAAATTACCTTGACAAACTTTTCCTAATAAGTCTATTGTCTGTTGCTTGTTTCAGGACATTTCTTGTGTTAGTGATGATCCCATTTACAGTAAAATGGACAAAAAGGCATTGCATGGTTTAGGACGAGGCTACTTTCTAATGAAGTGCATTCTCAATCGGCCCCATTGACCATCTAATCCAAATATGGTCACTTCTATCTTCAAATTAACAGAATGGAAATGGCCAAAATGCTAAAAAGTCCACAAAACAAAAAGTGATGACACAGTGACTAAATCTGTGTCTTGTTAGTCTGAGGACAGAAAGCTCCAGGACAGGCAAGTCAGTAAAGCAAGTGTTCTATAACGGTCTTGTGTTTGTAAGCGGGAGAATTAACTATCAAGCTTAGCCGTCTAATACTTGGTGTAATTTGCCACTTCAGTCAGTTTTGCCTTGAAGTTTTAGCGCCAACTCTTATTTAACAACTTTAATTCTTCATGTTCTGCTCTTTTAAGAGGATAAAAAATAATCTCTTTCCACTTGAGACAAAAGAAAAAAAGCTGCCACGTTTATCCTCTGCTTATCTGCAAAGATTCAGAGTCGAATCTCATTAATCGTATCTTGTCAATTCGATCATCATCGCTTACTGCATGATGACAACCAGAATAAGACTATAAGAGGAAAGAGAGAGAGCAGGCATCAAAACAAACACCACCGCACTCCCAAACTGGAGACACCTCTCGCCAGTCTCCCAGCAGGCCGATCCGCCCCTCGCTGGTGTCTATGACCTCCTCTATCTGTGGAGATGGGGTAGTGAGCAGAGGAGACAGTCGGTCAGAGAGGTCGGGGCTTCAGAGGACCCTTCCAGCGTCTACAGCCACATCATCAGTGGATGTAATGGGACTCTCATTTTTGATAATAAGCCACTGAGGCATCTAAGCTTCATAAGTGAAAGACCATACCAGAAGTTTCTGCTAATTTTTGCTCCTTAACTACAACCCAGGTCAATTTTACATCATTGTCAGTAGTTTGCTTAATTTGAAAAGTGTGCAATTCAGACAGTGTGCAGTAGTTTGCTTGCAGGTTTTCTGTAATAAAAAACAAAGTATTTCCCAATATTGGGGGCCTATTTTTGTTGCCCTGATATAGAAATAGAAGACTAAGATTTTTTACTAGAATTGTATTGAAGTTCTGGTACATCTGTTAATGTGACATCATTGTTGACCCTTCTCAAAGCAAACTTCTCGTTTTTAGACTGACTTCCAAGCTTCCCATTCTCATTTATTTAAACAGACTTTTAATAACAGAGTTTAAGTTTCATCTGGATGTTGATAACATGACATCTTTTAGAGTCATTTTTTTTTTTTTTTTAGCTTTGTTCATGATTTCATTTGTGACTAAGATAGTCAAACATGTTCTTTCTTAGGGTTAGGCTTAGGTTAGCAGTAATCCTGGGGTTGTCACTGTTAAGCGTGGTCTTTTTTTGTGGTTTTTAGTGGGATTGCTCTACCTTGTCTTTTTGCTGTTAGCACTTGAAGTGGCAGTAGTGTTTAACATTTCCACAGATTATCCATGTATTTGAGTTATTTCAAGGTTTTCATCTTGCATGTTTAGTTTATTTTACACGGCCACAGCATTTGGTTTCAGGTGTTTCAGCTGATAATAAGTTTATTTCATAATACATTCATTACTGCTTTAACTCAAACCGTATTGTAATCTTATTCCGATGTTTATGTTACTCATTGTTCTTTCTTTTAATCATAAATACAAAAAAATACCTAAAATAAACATGGCACATTTTGAGAAAATGTGTATTACTATGGGTGTTTAAACCTACACAGAGAGGTTATATTTCATTTTAAAATACTCGTCTTAAATCCAAACTACATCTCAGTTTTAGCCACAAAATTTTGCTGAGGAAGTAACTGATCCTGAACAGATGCATGCCGAACTAATTAGCAAAGACATTTAACATCCAAATCTAAAACATAATTAAAGTAAATTGTAGCATAATTATGAATTTAATGTACTCAGATTTTGAATTTTCAAGGCCTGGACTTATTTGAGTTTTGAGTTTTTGTTTTAAGCACATCATACATGAACAGCTTACGTGTTGAAAACACACTATGTTAACTTGGTCAGGTTAAGAAATGAGTCGCCTTTTGTTATGTATCATTAAGAAGACATTACGTGAAAAAATGTACGTTATTATTAGACCGTATCCTGGTTACAATAAGAGAAGTGGAACATGAGGTCAGCGTTGCAAACCCTGCTGAGATGTGTTATCAGAAAACCAATCCGATGTTGAAGTGTCTTTGAACGCAGCTACAGAAAAGAAAAAGTGTGTCTGCTCACAGCTGCTCTATCTCATGTTGTCTGAGGTCACTAAAGCCTCTCTGATAAAAGGCTGGAAGAGTTCACTGTGACTGATCTCAAACAGAAATCAATTCTGTGCAATGAAGACCAATATCTGCCTGGAAAGGTTGAGAATTGAATTAGATGAAAATTAAATGGAAAACAGACGACACTAATGAAGCTTATTTGACTGATTTAGCTGAACCTCCTGGTATGGTCTGTTTTTGTGTTTGTGTCTTGTTCATTCATAAACATTGTTACATAACTACAGTTTAATGCAGCAATGCACCTGTGGCCTCATCCTGAAATCTGCTTCACAAATATAGGTTAACACTCAGCATGGAACATTTAGCATGTGGGTTAATATATATCTACACTACATTAGAAATACTCAACAAATATGACAACAAAATCAAGTCTTGAGGTCACTCCTAGAATTTAAAATCAAGTGTTTTTTGTGGAGTTAAGTCTTGATTTTTTTTTTATGTACACAGAAGTGACGGACTCAAGTTTTGATTTCATGTCTTCATTCAGATCACATTGTTAGTTATGAACCGATGGCACATTAAGGGGATGGCATGGAGAGGGAGAGGAGGGAATCTGGTGAAGCAGGATGGTGCTATAAAGAAGGAGGTGTTGTGTACTCCTGATACACTTTTGTTCATGTTCAAGTGTCTTTGTTCAGGAGGATATAACTTGTATATTTTTTTTTACTTGGAAATTTGGAAATATAGACTTTGAAAACAAAACTGGCAGCATCTTATAAAAGTATTGGCATGATCCTAGATGTCAGGAGCTGTAGTGTCCTGTTTATACAAAATTGTAGAGAAAACTTGGGTTCTGGCTTGTTTTTGTATCATGTGCTATTGGCTCAAACAATGGTGAGAAATCACCTGGACGGGGCGAGTGAGCTGCTGCCAAACAGAAGCAGGTGCAGCACAGAGGTTGAGGAGTTCACTTCAGGTTTTCACAGGGAATCAGAAGTTTTTAAATATAGCCTTTTAATCCTCCTCTAAACTATGGAGGGGGGGGGGGTTGTTGACAAGCATCATCCATTTGGAGACTGATGGAGGCCAAACAGGATGCATGTTAGCGATGAGCTGTTAATGCTAATGAGATATAAGTGAATGAAAGATGGCCAATGAAAGAGGAATCAATGTTATATTGGAGTTAATGTTATATTGGATGTGAAGCTTTGGTGACTCTGTCCGGCCCCTCTGAGGCACTGCTCTGGGGCAGGAGCAAACGTTGCTCCCCTCCACCTTTCGGGGCCCCTGGAGACCCCAGAGGGCCCCTGTGTCTCTGTATGTTACTGTTCCCACTGCACGCACAGACTCCTTCACCTCCACGTTGCGCACGGAGGGGTCTGGGGCGGCTTCAGGCCAGTCAGGCAACTCCTGGTAGCCGCCAGCCTTGGCATTCAGCAAGTGGGACAATGACCCCAACTGGAAGTGGTCTCGATCTGCAACGGTACAAGAAAAAGGGGAATCCAGAATGCAAAACTAAAACTACAAACAGAGTTACAGTAACTCTTATTGTAGATGTTTTATGAAGCAGGAACTCATGCTTAACATTTAAAAAAAAATGTTTCCTGTAACTTGAGGGCTTTAAGTGAAGTGTACAGAAAGTGAAATGTTGTCATGGAAACATTTAGTAAGCTGCCGACTATATTTCGGAAAATTAGTCCTTCTGAAAGTATGTAGAATTAGCTTTTAGCAGTTTCTGTGTGCAGGGTACCCATGGATATAAAGACAACTACTATCATAATATGCTGTTGCTGAAAATAAATAATTAAAAGCATGACGCTTCACAGGAAAGTCCTGGAGTTATTGGCATATTTCCCTGGATGATTTATTTTGAAACGGCCTCTTTACCTTTAAATGGAGACTCGAGCACTGGTGCAGGTTTGAGGGCGAGGAACAGTTTCTTAGCGTACTTGCTGAGCGCTCCACTCTTCTCTGTCGGGACAATGAGCTGGCGGATGAAGCGAGCCCGATCACGGATGTCGTAGTTCTGGTCATACTTGGCCAAGTTGAGAACGTACTGCGTCAACAGTTTAGTCTGTGAGAGGAGAGGATATGAACGAGACCTGTGACGAGGACAGAACAAACGAGAATACCTGCCATCTGACAGCTCATGCTTTCATTCATGTGTGGTTGTGTTTATTGTAAGATGAGCTGCAGTCAGCAAGTCAAACCACTTTAAAATGTCTGACAGGATCAGTTAAAGACAGTGAACACTACGTGGATAATTAGTTGGTAGGGATGACCCGATACCGATACCAGTATTCGTACTCATACTCATACTCGTACTCGTAAAACTACGCAGATACAACGGCACCGATACCACTTTGCGGCGGGCGTGCGCCTCTATTCAGTTGAGCGGGTAGGCGGAGAGAAGCGAGATGTCAGCGGTGTGGAGATATTTCAGCGTAAACGATGACGACAAAAGAGCAGACTGCAAACTTTGCACTCCCCAGCCTTCCGTGCGTGGCTCACACGCTACAGCTAGCTGTTAACGAAGGACTTTTGGCTCAGAGGAGTGTAGCTGACGCGGTGTCAGTCGGACGTAAAATTGTTGGACATTTTAAACATTCGGCATTAGCCTACTCCCGCCTGGAAGACATTCAGCTGCAGCTCAACCAGCCCGTAAGAAGACTCCAACAAGACGTGCAGACGCGCTGGAATAGCACGTACTGCATGCTACAGTCTCTCTCTGGGAATATTTGGCTCCGAATATGAACTCCCCGACAATCTTACAGCGCACCAGTGGACACTTCCGGAAAAAACGTTGTCTGTTTTGGATCCGTTTGAGGAGTTAACCCGAAAAGTGAGCTCGTCCGATGCTTTAGCATCAGATGTAATTCCTGCTGTGACCGTGCTTCAGAGACTTTTGACCAAAGAAACAGATGCGGATCAGGGCATTAAGTACTCGTAACGGTACTCGGTATCGGTGCGTACCCAAATGTAAGTACTTGTACGTGTACTTGGTTTGCAAAAAAGTGGTATCGGTGCATCTCTATTAGTTGGCTAATGAAGTCTCATAAAGGTGGCTGTAGCTAGTACACAGCTTTTTCTGTAGCTGTTGAGATGTTGCTAAGAAGTTTCAAAGGTGAATTTCAGGCTTGCCGTGGTGTAGCTTGGGTGTTTCTAAGTAGTAAGGAGGAATTAGCTGGTTGCTAGGTAGTTTTAATTATGTTCTTAGTAGTTGGTAGAAAGAAGCTGTCCTGGATATTTTGATGCTTGTCCTCTGTTACACCCGGTGTTTCAGCCGTAGTAACAGATTTGAGCACTTCTTCCACCAGTGGTAAGTGGTGACGTAATAGTATAAGTAGTTGCCATGAGCACAGAGGTGAGTATTGTGGGCATAGGTTATCATAGGTATAGCAGTTTTTGGTAAAGATTTAAAAATAATGAATGGTTTTTATGTCTCAAAAAGTCTGAAAGGGGCATTCATTTGTGATCTTACCAAAAACATTATAAAATCCAAAAAATCTGAGAGCACCTATTCTAAATCTTTTTTTCTCAAGTATTTAAGTTAACATAATTTTTTTGTGTGGGTGATGTTTCCATAGAGAATCCTGGTTACATTGCACACACTGTTTAATAAAAAACGTGTCATTCCAACCTGTTTCGAGTTGGTTAAATAAAGCTTGGCAGCCAAATTTATGATCTGCAGCTTGACGATGTCCTCTTCATTGGTGAACGACTTTGCCATCTTCCTCAGGACATCCGGGGCGATCTTGGGTACGTGTTCACAGTATTCTCCAATCAGCCACAGGATGCTGGCCCGCGCCATCGGCACCTGAGAGCAGGTTCAATCAAATATAAAAAAGGTTGTGTGCGTCTACCTCTTCTACTTGTTATAGAGGGAGATGGAACTCCTGCTACAAAAGGTCAGGTTTAAACAAACAGTATGACTTTTGGCAGTCTCACCTGGATGTTGTCCGTTAGTTTGGCCATGTGCTTTATGATGTCGCTGTGCTTCTCCGGCTGCATCTGCAGCAGCTTCTTAATAACCACCACTGACTCAGCTACAACCAACTCTGCACAAAAGAAGAAGAAAACCCTTCATGAATTCATAAACAAACACTGAATGGTAATTGCTTTATCTTCATGCTCAACTGAGTTACAAACTGTGTTTATGAATTAATCTCACATTTCTTAACTTATCCTTGAAATCTTTAAACCTTCTTTACACTTTTCTTATCTGCTAAATTCAATTTTTTCTACCCAAATGCATCCGAAGGCTTGAATATAATGTAACAAAAAAAATAAAACATATCGTTGCAAATTTTCAAACTATGGCCAACACAATTAATTCCCTCCTTGTTTTTGTGCATACTGCAATGTGTACCACTCAAAGAATATCACAAGGACATACTTACCATCTCGGTTAGACAGCAGCTGCACCAGGCCATTCAGACATGTGTCTCTGACCTCGCCGATGTTGGTAGCACAGCGGCCGATTGCTTGGATTGTTGCGGCCACAAAATCTTTATCCATGCTCTTAATGTATGTCTGCAAAAATAAATGTTCACATACTAATAATAGAGTTCGTCTATAATCACTTTACCAAATATAAATTCTGCAGATCTGTCTTTCAGCATGAAGGGACTCCATGTCTCTCTTCAGAAAGTATCCAACTTGATGTTGCACTTTACCTGAAACTCTCTGAGGATGGTGGAAATGTTTGTCTCGTTGGCCAGATTGGTGAGGACCTCCAGCTGCGAAAGACAAAAAGAAAAATATGTTTTTTGAACGCTGCAATAAATGCTGTAGACTGCTTTATCATAGCATAACTCAAATTCAAGAACCTGCTCCAGTGACAAAGCTTCTGATTAAAATCATTATTTCAGTATGTTAAAATTTCAAGTTGATCTCTAAAGCTTAGGACCTGCTTGAACCTTCATTAAGCACAGCAAGGTCACACCATCCTTTGATTAAGTGTTCAACATTGCTGCTTGTAACAACCAAACAACACGGTGTAAGTGGGTTTAAAATGATAGGCCGATGTACTGTACATGAAACCACCATGCGTCTGAGTTAAGAGAATCAATAGTCTTCCATTGAGTCAGAGCTAAGATTCAATAAAAGGACACAATAGAAAGCACCTTGAGGACTTTTATCTGAGTTGGGTCCGTGGAGCGGATGTAGAAACTCTTCAGGTACGGTTCAAACATCCCCTGTGAAACAGGAAAAAGTCAAAAAGTAATAAAGGGTAAGGCCTTGAAAATTTGATTTCCATCCCAACATACAACCATCCACAGTACTAAAAGATGTGACTCACCCGTCTCTTAATGGTCATTGTTGCTACGTTTTGAAGAACAACATACTGGACTTCACTGCAACAGGACACAGACACAGAAGAGAGATTCATAGAAATAAATTCAGGGTTATAATAAAGATGAATATTCTAAGATGTTATGAAATAAAAAATGGTAAATGGACTTGAGCTTGTATAACGCTTTTCTAGTCTTCTGATACTCAAAGCGCTTTTACACCACATGTCACACCTAAAAACTGAGCCACAGCCGCCCATTAATAAACCATTTGGCCATGATAGAGGTCAACATCTCATCACATCAGTAGTGATAATCATAAATAATCAGGATAAAACATCACTAACAAATGCATCAGATGTCATCAGCTCGTTAATGTGTCAGAATGCCCAACCCTAGATAACGTAAGCTACCAGAAAGCTTAACTAGATAAGAAAATCAGATTTTTCTAACATGCTATACGTTTCAGTTGCTAAATGGAAATGGTACACAGATCTTGCAGCCATGACTATATCTACAGTAAGTGAGCTTGACAGTACAAACTTTTCACAATTTTATTTTAAGTTTTTATAATTGCTGTACAAGAAATGATGGCCTTATATGGCCACATATTCTCCTCCTTTTCAACAAGTTTAAAGAAGTCTCAGAGCTCCCTAAAACATGTCTGTGAAGTCTCTTGTTCTAAATCCACTCTGATCCTGTATTTGATCATGTCTATAAACCCCTCTATTTCAGCCCTGCTCAGAACAGGCTGTTTCTGTGTCTGTAGCTTTAAATGCAAATTAGCTGTGTCTGACCACGCCCCTCTCTGGAAGGGCTTGGATGCTACTGCCCTTTGTGATGTCATAAAGGGAAAAGACATGTTTATCTTCATGCGTACCATAAACAGATAACCTTTTCTGACATGACAACTCTGGTGAAATGAGCTTTACATCTGCATCTTCATTTGAGTATCTGCTTGTAGATGGTCTAAAAACGTTGACCAATTAAAAATGGTTTAAAAGAACTTGATGGTGTTCATTTTCATTTCTTCCTTTTTTGTTGTTGTTGCAATGGTTTAGCTGTGCCACCGATAACTCCACGCTAATAATTAGGCCTGATGAAACATATCATACAGTACAATGGATTTCTGACAAATCCCCCACAGAGAGAGGCTGCTGTTAGGTCGCTGCTGAGTGATGATCCCATTACAAACACACCCTGAGCCACCGGAGCACTTGTTCAATAAGGAGCTGACAGTTTTCAGGACTAACAGCCACGGAGCCACTGATGTGTCACCATCACTCCTCATGGTTTATGCTTTCATGTTTACCTCAGTCTCACTCTGCTCCCCGTTTAATTTCACTCGCTGCTTCAGGGCTGGAGAGATTTATTTTACTATCCTCGCTTGTCCTGTTTTTTTTTTCAGAGTGTTTTCCACTTTGCTGAGTTTCATGGTTATTATAGGTTTCTCTTATCACATTCAGCTTCTCTTTTTGACACTTTGACTTGTTCTATGTCTCTCTTTATGCGCGTCTCGCATCATATTTCACCCTCAGCTCCGTTCTCAGACACATTAACAATTAGAAATGGCTCATACTGCTGGTTTGACTGACTCCACTGAGATTCATTTTAGAATACCCTGCTATGGTACTGAAATGTAAAAGTCAGAGCTACTATAGCTCACCTGTGGCTCCTCAAGAGACGGACCAGGGCCTTGGCAATCACCCCAACCTCTGCTTTTGGGGCAAGATGAAAATACAGCTGAGCCACAGCCATCACCACCTGGAATGAGGAAACAAGGGAGGGGTGGTAAAATGTCCCCAGGGATACCGTCTCATAAATGTAAAATGAAATGTCCTGACCTCACATTGTTTGAAATCTAAACAGGGTGAAATGTCTCTAACTTCTTATGAACAGAAAAATGACTGATTAGAAGATATTCACAGGCAAAGCTGCAGGATGTAAACACGAGCAGATACTCTGTCATAAAGGTGTACAGTAGTATGTGTACAGATTGAGTAATGATGTATCTGTCTCTGAGCTGATTGCATACACTTCTGTAATCAGCACACTTGTAGTCAAACTACTAAAAAGAAAGCCTACAGAAATTACATGTAGCTTATACTGTAACTATGCAATGAGACTGATACTGAAGAGACATGGTGCAGTCAGTGCAAGTGAAATGTTTGTGACTACAAGAGTCAAAAATTGTCCAAGCTGAAATCTTTTATAAATGTATTTCCCAGCTTGATTCTTCTGAAAAATAAAAACTCTTGGTTTTATCAACGTCAGAAGTAATTATTAATTGCTACAAATATCAGAGTTGGAAACACTGGTACAGTTGCCTCATTATAATTAGCTCTCTATGGGGCACTGGTAGCCTAGTGGTGAGAGCGAACGCCCCATGTACGGAGGCTAAGGCCCTCCAAGCAGGCAGCTCGGGTTTGATCTGTGGCTCCTTCCACCCTCTCTCTCTCCCTGATTTCTGACTCTATCCACTTTAAAAAAATAATGAACTATCTATATATTTTGCATTTCAAACCATGAACTCTTATTGTGCTCTCATTTCTTTGCTACTTTTCCTTGCAAAATCTTTGCTGTGTTGTTTTGCTCATGTTAGATTAATGTTTGGTGTCTTTCAATAATACATCAAAGAGTATCTGCTCCCTTTTCGTAAAGTGTCTTTAGATAACTTTTGTTAAAAGTAGGCGCTACAAAAATAAAGACTGATTGATTCTGTGTATTGCCTTGTCGTATATATCGACCTTAAGTCTGTCAGAAAGTTTAGAAATTAATTTAAACTCAGTCTTTGTTCTCCATTGAAGATACAATAACTTTAAAGCAACAGCCCTACATAAATGCATCACTGTTCAGGATTGGATTGTGTCTGATTTATTCTGCCTCGGTGCTGAATACGCATGAAAGAACTGAGCAGATAATCTGTCAATGACTTATTCAAAAAAGGCTCTGTGTCTTTTTCAGGTTTTCTAAGAACTCAATCAGCATGTTGCAGCTTTGAAAGACTTTTTCTGCCTGCACATAAAGTTTTAAACACAGTATGTATTACCATATAAATATGTTGGAGGAGCAGCACTAGCATTAACTTTGAGTCTTCTTATTCTCAGTCCAATATCTGCTCTTCTTTTTATCTCTGCTTTCGGCCTCTTCTTACTTCAGGGAAAAGTCGTCTCTTCAGCTGATAACTGCTTCCCCATGTTCAGCAGCTAGGTGCTAATCTGATTGCTAATTTTATCTGTTTGGTGTTGGGCACTTGGCAACAGTGGGGATATCAGAGCTTCTTCGTTGAAACACCTTGAAGATAGCAGCTCGGCTACAGCTGTAGGCAGAATAGTGCGTGAAACATAACATACAAGAAACTAAACTGGATTTCAAAGGTCGGTAAAGCAGACGTAATGTAGCATGAATTAAAAAAAAATATTATCCCTCAAAGATTTACTTTGAGTTAGTATCTGGTTAATGGTAAAACAATGGTGACTGAGCCTGTGGACCACCTATGAAAGTCCTTGTTTTACAGTATAAACACCAAAGTGTTACAAATGAAAATCCATTTAAACTGCACACATCAGACACTTTCATCATTCAGCGGGTGGTTCATCCACAAGATGCTAATATAGTTTCAAATGTGTAGTCTATTGTGTGACCCTGAATGTTTTGTCTCTGGTTCTATAAGGTCGCACTCACACTAGGTAATCCCTACTGTGCCCAAGCACGCTTCACCCCTAAAGTCCAGTTCATTTGACTAGTGTGAGCGCTCCGTTCCATGCTCAAGCACGGTACACATCATTGGCCCAGGTAAGGTTCGCAGAGGAGTGGCTCGGTACAGTACAGTTGCTCATGCACGAGCACAAGCACGGGCAGGAAATGTGGATAGCCTTCAATTATCTAGAAAAAGTGTTCTGGCTGTATCTGACTAAAATGACTCAAAATAAGCCACAAAGTCAGTGAAGTAGTTGTTAATGTTCTCTTTGTTGTTCTCCAATGTGAGGACTTGGCCATGCGTCCCTTTTTGATTTTTTTGAGTCTGCCTGTATTGTAAACTAAGCACACTTCATGATCACGTACATGTGTTGTATTTAACAACGTTATGTACAGGAGGTAACTGGTCTCGAGCTCAGGCCCGGTTGGTCCTGGAAAAACCCTCAGTATTTACCAATGGGACATAAAGTAATGCTGGAGAAAGCAACTTGTATAAGCTCTACCATGGCAACTGTCTCAAGGCTGCTCTTTGTTGAACTGATGTAAGCTATGTGAACAATCAACAGTGCAGTTGACTCACAGCAGCATTGCGACTCTGCAGGAGCGGCTTGGTGTTCCTAAGCAGCAGTCGGTGGTCTGGATCCATCACGTACGGCTTCCTCTTGGCCATGGCATGAGCCTCTTCCTTCTTATCTTTCTCTTCCTCCTCATCGTCCTCATCTTCGTCCGAGCCGTAGAAGGTCTTGTCTCCGCCGCTGCCCTCCTCCAGCAGAGACTCCTGCAGAGAAAGGGTTGATGAAACGGTGATGTGGGAAACAGACTTTCTCTAGCATGGAAAGTAGTTGCGGATAATAATAAAAGTCACCAGATGGTAATTTGCTCTTGAATATATTAGAAGAAGAAAAAACAGCAACACGGTGTGTGGGGAGCATTATCATAAGACTTCCTGTAGAGCCAAACGGTTATACCAATTTATCACCCCTTATACACTGGGGTTTTTCTGCAACAATAATATTCCAACACAGCATGAAAAATTGCTCAATTTAGTTTCTAGCGGTTTATGGGAAAATAAGTCAACAGGTGGGTCTGAAAAAACGGATAAAAACAGAAGAAAAATATCAAAAGTTGGCAACTATTGAAAGAGGAAATAATGACAGGACAGCCTCAATTTGTGCCTCTGCAGGGTCATAATGACAGACCTGGAAAAACATAATTAATCCAAACAAATAGAAGTCGTGCAAAAAAACATGCACTTGTACACCGAATGTTAGTAATCTCATAAAATCCTATTCTTGTGTAAATATGTTGTTGGTGGCAGCACAAAACCACTAATTTAGGATTATGGTCCATATTCTTTTAAGGGATCACAAAGCAAGCTGTCTGTGTAAATCTTTGTAAAAACCACTGAACATGTTGTATAAAATAGTATAAATAAAATAATGGCTGTACAAGCAGTGGCAAAATACAAAGAAAGTGTTAAAGGTCACATATTTGACTCTTTTTCAACATGTTTAAATAAGTCTCAGAGCTCCCCAAAACATGTCTGTTTGTCTGTCATTAAACAACTGAAGAGAATCTGATGTTCACACAGCTCCACAGGCCAGTACAGCACCCATTAGTGATTATATTATCAGGGGTCTCTCTCTATCTCGCTCTCTTTCCTCCCACAGTGAAGCAGGTTAGCAGAGCTGGGCCGTCTTACAAATCAAGAACTAATTGGTGATTTGTAATTGAACTTCTTTTTTTATCAATAACTTCAACATATTTTTTTCTGGTGTAAATTTACAATTTTGAAGTCTTTCCCATCTTTGCTGTTCACAAATGAAAAGAAAAAAGAAAATGTAAAGGCCCGTCTAGTATTGAGGCCTGTCCTAATTAAAAGCCGGGCTTTTCATTTTGTTTCTGTTTCTTACTCACATTCATGTTTGGGTTTAAGAACTGGGTCCTGGCGTAGCGGGTCAGCATGTTGATGATGACGACCTGCCCCCACTCCTCCACGTCAATCAGGAGGTTACACAACTTCCTGTAGTTCTTGTGGATCAGGTCGATGCGCTCCGGACAAACCTCCTCAAAAGCCATGACAACGCTTCCTGCCACCAGCTGCAGCACAGTTACAAACACAACTGGTGGTTACATTGGGATCATTTTCTGAGATACGTTTTGTCAAGAGAGCACATGATGTCACTCAGGATTACTGAGCCTGTGCCTGTGTGCTGAAATCATACCTCGAGTTCAACAAGAAACCTCAATTTGTAGATTCAATTCTACAGCCTGTTATTTTAGGAATATTTCATCATTTTATGCAAAAACTACAACCAGAGGAAGATTGGTTAAACAACTGATACAGTTTGAGTCAACTGAGGCATGGAATTCAATTCTTATTACTTTGTGAATTCTGTGTTTTTTCAGACTTGTATTTGCCTTTGTTGGGAAGAAAAAGTCCTGTGGAGAAATATCTGGTCAGCAGTGCAAATACTCACCGTAGTTTTGTCAGCGAGGAGTTTCTCTATGACTTCAATCAGCTGGTCCTTCTGTTCTGGATCCAAACTGAGAGCAGAGGTGAACAAAATATTTTATGTGTATAAAACAAGAAACGTTTAAGGAAGAACAACTTAGTAACATTATAGGATCAAATATAAAACAAATTGATTTTTTTTCCCACCAGCCAGAGCAGAAAATGATTTCTGCAGGATGAACCTCCCACCGCCAAAAAACAACAACAAGTCAGAATAATATTTGATCTTAGCAGAGTGGTTCTCAAACTTTGGATCAGGACTCTCTTTTTATAATGTATGTATTATTTTAGTTTCTGGTATCAATGCTATAGAATGCTCAATGGCAACATTTCTATCGCTAACTACAAGGCAAATTCTTTTTTACTGATACTGAAGTGGATAAGAAGGCTGCACGGTGGAGCAGTTGTTACCGCTTTTGCCTCACAGCGAGGAGTTCCTGGTTCGAATCTTGCAATTGCATGTTCTCCCCGTGCATGGGTTCCCCCCCACCAGTCCAAAGATATGCTCGTTAGTGTGACTGGCTATTCTAAATTGCCCGTAGGTGTGAATGTGAGTGTAGCTGGACGTCTGTCAGCTCTGTGATTGACTGGAATTCTGTCTTTACACACAAAATAAGTGAAGTAAGATTTTTTTTCTTTCTTCTAATTGGATCCTGAGTGCTGAGAAAGTCTCGGTGCGTTACCTGTACAGTTTAGGGATGGCGTGAGCAGCTGTCTTTCTGACGTATGGGGACATATCGGAGGCCGCCTCTTTGATGGCCAACATCATGATGGGCACGATGATCGTCACTCTGATGCTGGAGAGAACTCGCAGAGCGCTGGCTCTGATCAGCTGGTTTGGATCCTGCAGAGAATACAGAGAGATAACTTTATAAGTTACATTTCTGCCAGGATTGACTAGGTTTGTGCAGAAACTAACCTGAAGAAAAACAAAAAGAGTATACACGCTAATGTTAGCATGCTAATGGCCTCACAATGACAGCAATGGGAACAATGACTGTTTGAACAGATAGTGGCAGTCAGTCCCATAAAAACAAAGTGGTGGACCACTTGAGAAGATAACAAGCTGCTAATGACGTCTAGTATACCTTTCTCTAGATTCATCCACATTTTGAAGTAGAAAATCTGCCTGAATAGTGTCGTATAAAAGCGGCTGTACCTTCAACCCTCGCTGAAATGTTGAAATGGACAGCAGAGCCAGATCCTGCTGCTCCTCGGCATAACGCACCAGGTAAACGTAGACCAGCTTCTTCACCTGTAGAAGTTATGTAGAATAGTTCAATTACTTTCAGGTGAGATAAAGCATGATCCTTTGGGGCTTTATAAACGTGATAAGATGATGCATTAATTATATGCAAGCAAAACAAAACATGAAATATTTAAAAGCTTTTAATGCAGGCAGCAACTTTTTGTTTGCCTCATACAAGCTAGCTCTAGAGAAATGACAGAAGAAGAACCATGACACTGGAGTTCATTACAAACCTCGATGTTCTTACACGCCACATTTTTCACCACAGCAGGGAAGAGATCTGATGCATTTTTACCCCGGGCAATCATCTGCAGGAAACACACATACACGCACGAGAAGAGAAAGTAATAGCATTGAGAACTCAAGGTGGCATTTTTAAGAGTGTGAATCATTTGCAGCGAAAGCTTCAACTTCTGTTTTATCTTGTGTTTTCTCATTTCGCTCCTTTTCCTTCACTTTTATCGTCTCGGTCCTGCAGGGAAGATGAATGAGGAGCTGGGCGTGGAGCTTCAGAAGGAAGACTCCCACACAGATTATGAATATTTAACAGCTGACTGTGCAGCTTGTGTGTTTCACTTTCAGGATCCTAACTTCACTACAGTTTTAGTTTGTATAAGATCACCCATGAAGGCATTTTTTTTTTTTTTTTACTAAAACTCAGTTTAAAGAACAAGTTTTGAATCTTCAGATGCTTCATGTTGTGTTGTTCGTTCAACCAGCAGCTGCACCTGCTGATCAGTGAAATCCCAAAGTCAACCATAATTCATACTCACAGCTACAATCCGCTTCATTGCCTCCAGCTTCAGGGAGTCTTTGTTGCTGTCCAGCATCTCCTTCAAGTCGTCGTGTCTGAGGGAGGAAAGCGCTCAAATTAGCTCACGGCATGCCACGCCACTCTTTTTTTTATTTTCTCTTCGCAGTATTGTAAACACCATAACAACTCTTATTACACAGACTTCAAACAAAAAATACAGACCAGTTTGACAATTTTCCATTCAAGGCTCAAAATGTATTAAATTCTGCAAGTGTGACCCAGAAATTATTCTCTTTGAAGTGGGAACTTCGGCTTGAAAAATATGGAAACCTTTGAAACTGCAGCTCATAAAGCGCGATAATGTGAAAGTGACATAATCCCTAAAACATGTTGACATCCATGAGACATGATCTTCTTCTTTTAGCAGGATAGAGTAAACAACATGCCTCCATCAGAGGAAGTCTGTGGACGATGTGACACATTAGAACTGTAAATCAGCTTCTTCTCTGTTGTTCTTTTGTGTATCCAGTGTTTATTAGTTACGCGTTATGTTATATGTCTTAACCACCCTCAGGGGACATTGCATTCTTATTTTTTGGAGGTCGCAAGCTGAAAAGTTTGGTAACCCCTGATTCAAACTGTCCCTCCTCTTGAAATATGAACATGTCTTCCTCACTGCATGCCGCTGATCTTTCTCAGAGTAGAGACGGTGTAAGACTCCCACACTGCCAACATTTTCACGTTTGACCATGAAAAACAAATCAGAACGGGAGACTTCTGCCAAATAATAAACCCCTCTTCTCTGAATCAGGAGATAGGTATGCTAACTCTCCAGCATGAAGCTGATGTGAGCAACAGATAAACGTCGACAACCAACATCTGTGAATGTCACTTTAATCCCAAATGTGCCGATGTTTGTCAACAGAGCGGATATCTGATACCGATGTTCAACCAATATATCAGATTAGGTAAAACAGATAATTCCGTGTTTTAATCAGATGCTATTCTAGTTATAAATGACCACCTTGAACCATTTAGAAGTATGTAAATTCTGCCGCCAGTGGGCTCTCAATCAAAACAATAACAAAAATATATTGAGGCTGGTGGAGAATCATGGGAGTTCTCTCTGCTCCCCCCGAATGAACTCCGACTAGACCGTAGTCAAGGCGAACAGGCGAAACAGACGAGAATATGTTTAATGACCATGTTGGTAGGGTTTTAGATCATATTTAAAACATAGTTAATGTTAAATTATGACCAGCTTTTCAAAATAAATCAACATTCAAGAGACGCAAACACGTCACTGTGCAGCCACTTTAGCTTGTCCTCCTTTTTAAAGATGTTGGGACTACAACCAGCGACTTCACCCATGAGAAGCAGGATCCATGTGTGTGGATCATCCAAGCTGACATCCCCACCCTGCTGCAATATAAACACACATAAACAACAACGGCAGGCTCAACCAAAACCTGCAACGGTTAGTCAGAGGCAGCAGAGCAGTGCACACAGGATCACTGCTTCAGCTGCCAAGATAAAGACGCCAGCTAACTGAAGGTTGAAATGCTGATCAACGGCAACTTCTAACAAACATTTAAACTGTTTTGAGATCTCTTGTGCCAAATACTACAATAATTACTTCACATTGCCTTTACATTTCCTTTACGGTTTGAATCTTGTTCAAGACATCTAAACCTGCAGGACTATCTTGTTTTTTCTTATCGCTCATTACAACTTTTGGTTAACCTTTAAGTTAAATCAACAACCAAGCCCTTCATTTATATAAACTGAACGTACTCTGTCGGCAGAAATCAAATAAATGCTTATTAAGTAGTATGTTTATTTGGAGGAAATTAAAGTTGTACTTAATTAACCTTTGAGATATTAACAATCATCCATACATTGTGGTGATGCATATAACATGCCCATGTGCAAATACGGGCAAACTTTCAATTTTTGGGTTTTGTTTAAGAGAGACAATGGACGTAAATCAACATCCATATGAAAGCGACACGTCAATCAATCAATCGATCTTTAATCGGGGCGGCAGTAACTAAGTCTGTAGGGTCTTGGGTTGGGAACCGGAGGGTCGCTAGTTCAAGTCCCGGTGCGGACCAAAATCTGGAAGTTGGTCTGGTAGCTAGAGAGGTGCCTGAGCACTGACAAGGTGCCCTTGAGCAAGGCACCAAACCCCCCACCCACCACCAGCCCAGGAGCGCCCGCTGTGGGCAGCTCCGTCACTCTGACATCTCTCAATTAGTCCATTTCCATTTTGTGCTTGTGTATATTTCAGCTTTTGTGTGTGAAGCATGACTATTAACAGAGTGTAAAACAGAATTTCCCCATGCGGGGATCAATAAAGTAAATCTTCCTCTTCTTCTTTATTTGTATAGCGTATTATCTCGAGACACTTGACAAAAAGAGTAGGTCTATTATATATTATATATTATATAAGTGTTGAAGAAATGAAAGCACAAAAACATACAGTGTCATCATTTTGTCATACTTTTAGTATCAACAAGTCAATTACTATAATGGTTCGACAAAACTACTTCACTACGTGATAACGTTATGAATGTTAATCGTTCCTATGAGGTGTCCTTGATGGTGCCAGTTTGTCTAAACTCAAAACTAACAGACAGAGGGAGGAAATAACACATGCAAAGATATTAAACGTCTCGTCATTAAAGGTGTGGGTTTAAGGGAATTAAGGGAGGGTTTGGTCGGAAGTGGGCGGGGTGATTAAATAACTGCAAAGCTGCTCATTTCTCCTCTGACTTGTTTCCAGGGCAACACAGGATGCAATAAAAATGTGTTAAGTGATTTCCTGTCTTCGTGCAGAGCATGTGTAACATCTGACAGTTTTTCTACAGGGGACTGAAGGTGTGTGGAGCTGAGCTGCAGACACACAGAGGTCTGCTCCTGATCCATGCCACTCTCACTGGCTCAGTAACTGGAGTTACACAGTGGACATCATGTAATCCATGCGCCACGTTTGTCTATTATACAACTTAAGTGGTGCAACAGTTTAAAAAAATATTGGTCATCGGATCAAGTCGACCTGATAAGCTGGATATTGCAAAATGTCACATAACATTTTAAGTGTTAGACTGAAGCCATGAGGCATCGAGAGGGTTTGTCTTGATTTTCTTTTACCTCCTCTTAACCAAATGTGCATAAATTATTCAGAAAGGTCAAAAAAGGTTTAATTTGCTTGTTGTTTTTTGGCCACATTTGAATATCCATATCATGTTTACCTTTCTTGAAATCATCCTTTTTATGTAGTCATTATATTTGTGTAGATTTTGGTTGTCAGACATATCATCAGTGTCAGACTCATCAGCGCTTTAAAATGCATGCTTGTAGGCTGATTTTAATCCAGAGGCAGATTAAAAAAACATTTTCTATCAGCAAAACACATTAAAGGAGTGATAAGTAACTCTGGTACTTAGTGTTTAAAATTGGTACTGCAGTCCAAATTCAAAACATTAGATAGAGCTGTCTCCCCTTCGCTCCCATCTCCCCAGAGTCGATGCGACCGCGGGTTGTCATGTCACGGTCACGGAAAGCTTCAGTGTTTAGCCAGCTCTGCATCGGTCTTGAAACTAACCTCAATATTTTTCAAAAGCATCTCCAATATCTATCCTAGTTTTACCATGTTTCTGATCTTGGAGTTCATGCCAAGGATTTTTAGGTCGGGTACAATCAGTTATCTTTGCTTGCCTTCTGCCATCGCTGCAACACCTGTTGGTTTGCGGTGATAACTGGTCTCATATGTGGCAAACCGAGGGGCATCCAAAACAATCAGGTGCCTTAAAACCGCCTACATCCTTATATTAAAAAAAAAAAAATACAGATCATTCTGGACTGGAATCAATAGAAGGTGGAACTTAGTAGAACATTTTATAATTTAATTCAGTAGATATCTTACATAAGAAGAGTGTGCAGCTTTAATATGTTCTCTGACTAGTGATATTAGGATTCACTCATTTGTGAATACTTCACTAAATTAACCACTCTGATTACAGTCTTTCCTTTGTTTTTGTTTTAACTTTGCTGTGCTCTTTATATCACATACAAGGAATACCAAAATACTTCCAAAAAATCCATTTCCAAACTAGATGATCCGACTCGAGTTAGACATTTTATTTATTCATGTGCCTGAGTGGGAGACTGATGAAGGGATACAGATATTCAATCTGTGTTTGTGGTGTGACAGCAGGGAATGGAGGCCTTGCAGTCTATGAGGAGGCCGCTGCAGACCCCAGCTGATTTATCACGAATAAAGAAGCATGTTTGTGTGTGGCCGTGCGTGTGAGTGTGTGTGCAAGCAAGTTGTCCTGTGTGCTAACCAATGTGTCCTCTTTCGTCTCCAACAAGCATTAAAGTGTTAATAATTAGATTGCATGAGTAGTACAGTTCACTCTGTCACACACTTCAAAACCT
Organism: Labrus mixtus; assembly: GCF_963584025.1. NCBI lineage: Eukaryota > Metazoa > Chordata > Actinopteri > Labriformes > Labridae > Labrus > Labrus mixtus. The sequence continues at coordinate 13,390,118 of NC_083615.1, forward strand.
TAATTCATCAAAGAGTGTCAAATTAAAGACAGTATCTGTAAAATGCTGCTCCTGATTATTTTGGGAGGCAGGCAGTGAACTGACTCGGGTTTCTTGGATGCATATTATAGTGGTCATGTCCCAAAACAAATTAAAAAGTAAATCTGTGAAAAATGTAAAGATAACTTGCCCAGAGCAATGAAGGCCCAGCGATGAGGACGAGTAACACTGATGCTGATTTCCAGCAGAAAATGAAGGTCCCACTGGTTCATTTCTCCCTGTGAAATTGTGATGATGGGTTGCGGCCTCTGGCCATGACTCCAAAATTGTGAACACATTTCAATCAACTAGTCTCTTTATGACAGCCTGAAAACTCCTCCACCGCCTGCGTTTGATGTCAAACCTGAAGTGTTTCTCTTCTTACAACATTTGAAGACATGATATGAAAGCAAAGGTCAAACTTTAAACACAGAAAAAGAGCAAAGTAGTATTAAAAAAATCTCACCGTTTATATATTCTTTTTCCCATGTTTGTACTCTACCGCCGACGCTAAATTGACTCCACTTCTTTGCCTTGAAATTTAGCTTGAGATTTTATTTCAAACATGGCGACCGCCTTCATAACGCCCATCAGAAACCAATGTGTGATGTCACTGAGGCTACGTCTATGTTTTATACAGTCTATGCATAAAACCAAAGTAATTGACTTTAGTGCTAAATGAAAGCTTTTGGATTTACCAACACGTGCTGCAGATCATTCTGAGGGGAACATGAACACCTGCATCAAAAAGATGTGGAGATTTCACCCTTGATACCAAAAATGTCAACTTTATAGCACTGCTCGGGGAGAAGTCAGGGGGATTACCAATTACATTAGGCTTCATCGTCAGGGCACCATAAATGTCTGTATCCATTTCATGACAATCCAAACAAAGTTGTAGAGAAATTACAAACTAGTCTTACGTATAACCTTTGATGTTCAAGCTTCTTTCAAGACATGCTACTTTGCACCAATATTAGGGAATCATACCGGGCAGAATCTAACGACTTTCCATTAAAAGTACGACCTCATTGACCCAACGCTGCTGCTACATGATGTTGCTCTGACCTTGTTCATACTGTGTCTCACTCTCACTTCCACTCCTTGCAGCTGAATGCAACTCACATCATTTCTTTGGCTGTTATGAACAGAAACTCAAAGAAACACAACATATCACTACTGAAACCATGATAGACAGGTCAATTTAAAAATGTACTTCACACTGTCAAAGTGACAAAGTGTAATGGTAGAGAGGAGACACATATCAACCGAAGACTTAATTAGTTTTGCAGCACGTGTCTATTTACCGCCTTCATCGGCTTCACTAATTAATAAAGTGACAGGGATTTGTGTAGCCTGTTTGATGACAAATAGGTTTTTGAAGATCTAATTAAAACTGGCCCTGGAAACATTGATAACATTTGCTGAGGTAGTGACCAAACATCAGACCTGTCAACGTGTAAAACTGATCCTCAATTTGCGACCACAGACGAACATGCACAAACATGGTTTGACCTACGCCAAGGAGATGATGTCTCACAGACCCAATTGTCAGTAGAATAAAAAACTAACTATAAGACTTTTTTTTACATGAAATTTGATGGAAGTTAACTTGATGGTTAAGACCAAGACAAGGAATAACCTGTTTTTTTTACTCATGTATCAAATCTTATGTTACTCTTTCATTCATGATCATGTTTAAAACTGTATCTGATTAGAGGGTATGTTCTGCTTTCAAAACATGCATGCTAAAATACTCTAACTGCTCGAGGTACTTCACAGTCTCCCTTCTCAACTATGATATATTTTCTAAAACTATAAATGCCACCTCAGTGAATTATCTTTGAAATAAAGCTTTGTCTTGAGCACCTGCAGGAAAAAGACGACCCTCTGACTGGGTTCACACTTCACTGCTCCTGCCCAAAGGTCTCGCAGTAATTCTACCCCAACACTGGTTCTCTTATTTCCCTGGATTTTGTCCCGTACTCATGACGAACAACAGCTGAATTTACAAACAGCTTTGAATTATTTAACCTGCGCTGGTACAACAGAGAACACCGGTGGTCAGGTTACCTGGCACCAAACCCGGCCAGGAGATCTGGAGGACTCTCCAGCTGGAAACTCTTTGCGGAAGAAGTCCAGTGTTCAGTGATACGAGACGCAATGTCGTTTTTGCCCACCAAGAAGAGAGACTGCAAAAACATTAGAAGGAGTAGATATGGAAATGTATTTGCATGAATCACAGAAAAGCTTGCATTCATAAGCAGCTGGTAAGGCTGTTTTACATAAGCTGACTCTTTTGGAAGAGACTTTAAAAGTTTCTTGTTTTTCTTGGTGACAGATGAAAAATGTGCTTGCATAAACCAACCACGAGTGTACTTCAGTAAAACCCTCATCCAGTAAACATAAAAGCATATTCTTGTTTATATGTATGAGTCAATAAAGTCGAGAAGTGTCATTTTTGATCTCTCTGAGCTAATGTGATTCTGAAGAGCACCACTTTTGATGTTCATCTTTGGCTGTTTTTTTCAGTCCAATTAACTAAAGAGCACAACGGCTCCCATGGACTTTGAATGATAACATGAGTCTGATTTACTGAACAGTATGTACATTTGATATTTGAACAGCCACGTTGCAGCAAAGCTATGAAGATATATTGATGTTGTATTTCCATGAAAAGATGATCTAGTGTGGGTAAAGTCTATTAAGACCTTTCAGGGCACTGTGAGGACTAATGACAGTAGTTAATATATTTTTTGACTGGCGATCCTTAAATATAAAGCAATGTATACCCTTACTTCCATCTTACATATTGCCAGCAGTTAACGGTAAAAAAACAAGAATCAGCCATTGAATAGGTGTACTTGTAAAATGACAAATACATCTGTTCTATTCTATTCAGTTTCTGTTTAATACAGTTATACACTGAGTGTTTTTCACAATTGGTTTTTACAAACTACTTTTACAAAAAGGGCTTTGGATGCTGTGAAATTCACATTTTCAGCATTTTGTTATCCTTCACACACCAAACCAACTTGAACAATCAAGTGAACAATCTGCAGACTAATCAATATTGTAATGAAAATAGGTATTAATTGCAGCAATGACAATGCTCTCTCACTGCCAACATAACTGTCTTTCATTTGAGTTTGTCCAACAGGTGACTTATTGTGTCTCTGAATAAGCAGTTAGGTATACTACTGTAGCTGATACTACTTTTATCTGATGTGACACAACAGACACATATCGGCTACTGACATCTGTGCATGCCACATTACTTGCCGATGGGTCAGCGTCTGTCAACAGGTCAGATGCCCATATTCAACCAATGTTGTTGTGCATCTCTAGGTATTCAAACTATCTTTTTCGGCTTTTGTCCCTTAATAGTGAAGCATTTCCCATAAGCCAAACCTGGTCACATGTTCTGTATCTCAATAAGTGTAGTAGGCAGTTCAACCGAAGCAAGGCAAAACATCTATTGTGTTCATATAATGGAGGAAATAAAATCAGTAAAATAAAAATAAATGTAATTGAAGATATAGTTTGTCTTATTGTCTCATTGTACTTGGAATTGACCGATTTCAACCCAAAAGCTGAGAACTAATGACATTTTCTACTTTCCTAATAGTTTAAGCTTCTATCCAGTTGCATTGGACGTAAGCTGCCCTGGAAAAGGAAGCAGCTAAATGCCCTGTGAACATGTATGCATCCTCTTGGAGAATCCTACCGCAAAGGTTGACTCTGGAAACTGCCACCTCCACCACCGTCTTCCAGTGGTGCTCGCTCCTCGTGGTCTCCCCCTCCTCCTCCACCACCTGAACCTCCAGATCGGAGGTGTCGCAGCTCGTCAGGTTGCAGGGCGCTGTACCAGGAATGCTGTGCGTTGTCAGGGGTCAGCACAGGGCTCTTGTCCTCCTCCTGGCCCTGGACCTGACTCTGCACCGTCTTCACAATGTTCACTGCGTTGACCGGCAGCTGCAGCAGCCTCTGCATGGTGGTCATGCTTGCAACTTGGCTTGGGGGAAATACCTGTAGAATCCCTGGTGGATTAAGTGCAAAAAGAGCACTTTTCTTAAACTGATCCTTTGTGTTAATTAGCTGGATCAATTCTTTAGATTTCCCACAGCAGAGAGGCGCCTCAGGTATAAATACTCCTTTCCTTTGAGGTTAAATACATCCAATGTGGATCATTTTTGCTGAAATGATGCAACAAACCTCTTCAGAAATGCTCCAGTGTCTTCCAAATAGTCTTCTCCACGGTGACAAGAATGATATACTCTTTGTATACTCTGTCCAAATCCACACGAGACCCAGTACACCATAGGTTTTCTTCTTACTGCTGAGTCTGTACGCATCCAGTGAGGCAGCAGGCATCAGCTGCTCAGTAAATGGATGCTCGACAGAGAGGGGCGTGGAGTTTTATTCGCCATGAAGCCTCCTCTCTTCTCGCGACTCCTCCCTCTCTCTCTCCCTCTCTCTCTCTCTCTCTCTCTCTCTCTCTCTCTCTCTCTCTCTGCCTCCCTGTACTACACACATCCATGTATCCCAGCTCTCCAACGATGACACAGCCTCTCCCATCTTTGGCCACGTAATCACTCCCCCCCCTGCTTCATGCTTGTCATCTCTGCCTCCGCCTCCAGCAGCTAGAAGTCTCGCTTACCTCATTCACCTTTACTCTCGCTCTTTCACAGCTTTCTTTATCTGTCTCCCCACCAAACAAACCCTTCCCCGTACCAGACAGATGCTTTTACATATCACTAACACCTCCTGCTTATTAGGTGAAAAATGTCCCCGGTCCTATTCATTTTTAATACTCCTTATTTTTCATTTCTGGTCTTTCGTGACTCAGCTTTCTTGGCAGAGTCGTGATCAGGACAACTCTCTCTCTCTCTCTCTCTCTCTCCCTCCCTCTCTGTCTCTTTTTCTCTCGCTCTCTCTCTCTCCCACTCTTCTCTTTTTGGCTGAAACCAAAATAACTGCCTTGAAGCACAACTCACATATGCTCTTCCTGTGATCTTTAACAGCTCAGTCAGGTGTTGAAATTAACCAAAGACTAATTGGATTTTTAACCTGTCTTGTCAACAAGCTACACAGCCCAGGGCTTCAGCATTCTTAACGATCATGGCATGAACTAAAGCAATGTTGGATATAAAACAGCGAGATGATCATTGAACAGACTGGAGCCTTTGATCTCTTGAGTTCTCAATGTTTTTGAATGAGATCTACTTTAAAAAAAATCCCCATCCATTAGCAAAGAAATATAGTCATTATCTAAAACAATTCAATAATAACCAATTTTTGTAAATCTCTAATTATTCTCACAACAAAGCACTGATGCTGCCAAATGTTACTTAAAAGCATCTGTGTTCATTTTCCCTTTTGATTTTGGATGCAGTGCTGTGGTATCAAATTCTCATAATAAAGAGAGCTTAACTGAGTATATATCTCAAGAGGAATATACTGAGACTCTCATGAATTAATCAACTGCTTAAAGTATGTATCTAAGTCTTAAAGTTGGGTAATTTAAATTCATTCCCTCCCCTACTGGGAGCAAAATGGAAATACGCTTTTTAGCTTTATCTCTGTATCTTTAATGGTTTCCAAAATGCTAATGTGTGTGTGATTTTTTTTAATTATTTTTTTAGAGTAGTTTGACATTTAAACAGATTTTTGCTTCTTGCTGCCAGTAAATGAGCAGATTGATGCTGCTTAAATGAAACACTACATCCAGCAGGTGGTAAAGTTAGCTTAGCATTAAGACTGTAAACAGGGTAAAAACAGCTAGCCTGTCTTTTTCTGATGAAACAAAGTCAGATGCCAACAGCCCTAAAGTTCACTTATGTTATATCGAGTGTGTTTTATGTAAAAAAAATTAAAGTGTGATGACATTTTGCAGTTTTATGAGGGGTCTTATTCAGGAAACATTCTTGACTAAGTGCGCTTATACTTCTAAAGTGTACGCTGTTTGCCTGACAACATCAAGGTGACGACAACAGCCTGACATTTTTTGGGGGAAAATGTTTTGTTGCTTGTTTGTTGCATGGTTGTAGAACATTTTTATCCTTTGATACTTTTCAATACCAAGTGTATTAATCATGATACAATTTCCATTATTTTAATGCAGCAGTGGTCCTTTCAGATTCACAGAATGGCAAATATTTATGTTTCTTTATTCATTTTGAGTAATTAAAAACTAGACAGTTACAATATTGAGCGCCTATTCTATTTCCTTTACCGTGGCAAAAATAAAATGGTAGTAGTATCATGTGATATTTTCTAGTATCGTATCAAAGTTTAAATTCTGGTTTCATGACAGCCCTGGTTTGTTGTGGATCATATGAGAAGATGAATAGCTTTTTAATTTCTGTTTCTTAAAGGTCACATTCTCAGAAGTCTCAAAGCTCCCCGAAACATGGCTGTGAAGTTTCTTGTTCTTAATCCACTCTGGTCCTGTACTTGATCATGCCTATAAACCCCTCTATTTCAGCCCTGCTCAGAACAGGCTGTTTCTGTGTCTGTAGCTTTAAATGCAAATGAGCTGTGTCTGACCACGCCCCCTCTCTGGAAGGGGATTCGGCTTGGGCTTTCTTGTTCCATGCCCTATTGTTTACGGTGGAAAGGCAGACTCAGAGGGCAGAACAAACACCTAGCTGTGGGAGCATCACCCCCTGGGGGAGGGGTTACTGCCCTTTGTGATGGCATGAAGGGAACATCTCCAAACGGCCTGTTTGAGCACACATTTTCTGAAAAGTGTAGCAGGCTAAAGACGGAGAGGATGGACTTTTTGATGACTGGGAAGTTCGTAGACAGGCAGGACACACATTAGTGTTAGAGAAAACGTGGTAAAATGTATAATATGTGTAATATGTTACCTTTAATGCTTAAGCTACTGCCATTTAGCCTTACTTGGCATAAATACTGAGAAGATATATAGTAACTAGCCAGCTCAGTTTTTGTCAATTTTGTCTTCAACTTTTGTAGAAAGGAGGTTTTAATGTTTAACTCTTAAAATGATGGCAGGCTGCTTTATAGGTTCAAATCAGGGTTAAGCAAAAGTGATTTTCCAAATATGTTTAAGCTACCTTTGACCTTTATTTATGTTTAAAGGTTCAAAGAAACCAAAAACAACATAGAAATCTATGTATGGGGTAAAGAGTGATAATGAAATCAAGATAATGTTAGATAACATTTTTACAAAAGAACTAGAAAAAAAGCTTAATCATCCGCCAGAATGTTCAACCACATGATGAGACACAATGATTCTTATTCAATATTTGATTAAACGGCTTGAGAACAAAATGTTCTGCAAAGTACTTCAATAAAATGTGCAGGCCATGAATGAGGTTTTTAAATTCTGAAATGTCCGTACCTGACCTGACAATGAACAACGATATTTAACTCATACAAGCCATTTCATGTTGAAGAACATATATCTCGTAGCAGATAAGGAAAAGTCGTTTTTAAACCACCAGAGTAAAAAGACAGAGAGTTGAGCATGTTTTGTAGACTGAGGCAACAATTCACATCTGCCGTGTTTCCAAGGAGATGACCATGGAAGGACGAGCCAGTGCTTTCATTGTCATGTTTACAGATAAACCAGTTGATCTACTTTCACTGAGGAGACATCAACCCCTGCAAACACTGATCTAGTATAGAAAGGGACACACCCAGCTGACGCCTAAATCAATTAATGATGGCAGAATGTGCTCAAAATTAATTCACAACTTATGGGTAACTTATGGCAAACAGACTCAAGACAATAAACCCTCCTCCATCAGAGTAAAAGGTCACAGATCACAGATACAAATGCCATCTACCATCCATGAACAATGAGCTCCCCCTGCTGGTGAATAATGGTATGTAACAGTGAAGCTTTTCGATGCCTCTGCTGTTTTAATAGTTTCATCTAGAAGTTGTAATTGGACTACAGTAATGGCACAAACAATAACGTTATACCGTTATAAATGTTTCTCAACTGAGATAGCTCAATTGACAAAATATGTTTAAGAACAAGAGAAAGGAAAAGTAGGCATAGATTAAGAAACTACAGGATCCCCTCAGATTAAACATGTACAAATATAGAAGTCTGCCTTGGAAGAAAGCGTATGTGTTAAACACTTTCAATGAGGCAATAATGAATGTAATGTAATTTCCCACAGAGACGTACAGTATAACTGAATCATGTACTAAGGCACTAATTGAGGAGCATTAGCTGGCATAGCTATCCAACTGACACATGTAAAAAAACATAGGTTGACATCTGTTTTGTTTAAGTGAAATCAAATAGCTACTGAACATAACCAATCAAACCAGTACCAATCAAGAAGAATGTTTAATTAAAATCACTGTCAACCAATGCATAGCCTACTTAAACTCCCAAACATCAGAATCTGGCTCTTGTTTTGCTTGTATATGTTGTTTGGACAATAAAAATAAATCATTTTAGAAACATCTGGTCTTCAATCATGGTAGATTTGTTTTTTGTAACCTTTTTTCCTGACATTTAAAGCCCAAACAACAACAATCAGTATCAGCCCTTTAAAGTGTTTTTATGTGTTAAAAAAACTCATTATTATAACGCTTGTCATGTGACTATACTGTGTACTTCTAAAGAGACAGGACACAATATGATATCCTGATATACTGATATCCCTTATTAAAATCGCAATATATTTAGCAAAAAATAAAATATATGGCAATGTGAAATTGTTCCAATATCGTGCAGCTCTAATACACGGTCTTACTTGTATTTTATAACTCATGGCTGGTGTTAATCGTGTTTCAGTTCATTATAAAACATAGATGTAAAGCTGGCATGCTCACAGGGAGCTGGTGTCGCTGTGCGAGCTGTCCAGCAGGGGTGGTGCTGAAAAGCAGAGCCGAGGCCTGGCATCCCCCATCTATGACAACAGGCCTTTTAAAACGTCCCAATACAAAAAGATGACATAAACGCTGTCAATATGAACACCGAGCACCTCTCTGCTTTGAACACAGGCGAGGGGATGCGTGTATATTTCACGAACAGCGCTATCAATCGGCTGTTATTTGACACTAGGACAAAATCACGGTGAGCGATTCAGCACCACAGTAAAGAAAACAGCTTCAAATCAGGGGCCTGTTAGCGAACAAAGTTGAGTTTGAGTGGGATTTTGTGATTCATTCAGATGTTTAAACGCAGTTGAAACACATACATAGTCGTGCACCTCCCCCCGCCATTAGCTAGCCCAGGAGCTTGTATCGCCCCCCCTAGTCTATATGACAAATGAAAACGGCGTCAAGCGGCAGGTAGCTCCGTACCTTTTGTAGTCGGAGGAGAAAATCCCTCCGCTCGCCGGGTCGTGACCATATTCAGGCTCTCCGACGCTGGACGAGCCCCCCTTCTCGTCGTTGAAAGCAGAGCTGGAGGACATTGCAGTGGCTTTATTTCTGTTGTGTGTGTGTGTTTTTCCTCTCCCCCCCCTCGCCAGCAGAGATGGAGATTTAGTGCAGAGGGCAGCAGGATATACGGCTCTTAAAGGCGCACGAGCACACCACCGTTATCTCTGAGATGCTCGCGCGGAAGGGGGGGCTGATGGGTGGAGGGATGATGCCGTTGTCACGTGATTTTTGTAGTCCTAACACCCGGAAGTATTTCTCACATAGAGGCTCTCTTTTCCTCATAGATAACAACAAATCAAAACCAAATAAAAAATGAAAATGTTGATGTACTTGTACTTCACAACAGGTTTAAATGTCCTGTAGGCCTACAGTTTTTTGGTTTTTTTTGCACGTATAGTGTATTTTATACTAGTTAAAAGTTGTAAATACATTGCATGTGTGTTTATATTTTATTCCCATCCATTCTTATTTTATTTGAACTTATATGCATGCTCTCCTTCTTGTTTTTTTTAAACTGCTGCAACACTTTAATTTCCCCTCTGTGGATCAATAAAGGATTAGGTTATCTATATCATCGTACAATATATTATTTTATTAATTATTTTTTACATCAACCTACTGACCGATTTAAATCTTTATTGCGAACATGTGAAGAGAAAATTTAAAAAAGGATGAAGGATTTAACAAGGAACGTGTCGCTCTAAATTGGCTACATCCAGAACCTGCTTTGTTGTCCTTGTTTATATCCTTCTCTTTTTTAATCTTTTTACCAAATCAAATTCTTTGTATGTGTGAAAAAACTTTTGGTAATACTCCCCCCCCCCCCTTAAGTTATTTGAGATTTGTTAATACACTGTAAAAATAAAAAGTTATAATAACATAAAATTATATGTTAGTTTTACTTCAAGTCTATGAAAATGTTGTGTTAACTCAATATTATGCGTTTATGTCACCTCAACTAATTAAAAGTTTTCCAACTTTAAAAAAGGGACTCATTAACTTAAAAATGACGAGCTCTGTCAAACCCTCCTCGCTCGCAGAGACATCTAGTGCAACAGAGGGCGCAGCTGTTATTTGTGCTTATCTGCACATGGAATTGAACATTGTCACAAACATGTTTGATTAGCTGCAAAACATGTTTCAATTTCGCTCTGAATAAAAATTTAAATTAAAAAAAAATTAATAATAATTATCCAATGGCTGGTGCTGACACAAGAAATATGACGCTCTGAAAATACTTTTCATGCCAATTTGACTTATCCCCACTTCATGACTCCACTTTTCGCGTGAGATTTCTCCCGAAGCACCCTGTCTCTCACCAGCTCCCTGAGACCGGGGTCGAGTCTCTCTTTCTCTCTTTCTCTGGAGACTGAAAAATATCTTCACTTCAGAAACAAAGAGAAGAACTCGGCTGGTCAGGCTCAGGTTTTTTTTTAAGTGTCGCTGTGACGAAGCAGTCTGAGGTCGTCTGAGGCAGAGCAGCTTTAAAAAGTGCCAGTTCTCTCTGGTGAAACATGAAAACAGTCTTATGTTGGACAGGGGGAAAAACTGTGCTCCTATAGAGACTTCATACAGAGTGTGTCTATGAGTCAGGTGTTTGACAATGTTTCCTGAATTTCAATTTCAGACGGGATTAAAATACTGGATGTTGAGGATAGTTTCTTATTTTTTACTCCATTTTCTAATATAATCTGTTACCTTTGCACTAGGCTCTCCTTGTGATGTCACAGTGGGATTCTGGTTAAAAAAAAAATACCCACCTCTCCCCTGATATCTCCACCCATGGACTCCACCCCCAGCGTAGAGCAAAACTTTTGCGCAGGTCCGCCATTTTTATTCTCGCTAGTGAAGGAGTGATGTCTAACGGGAAAACCCGAGCGTTCTGAGAGAGCTGGTTTATACAGGGTCACAAACCTCCTCTGGTGTTTGAGTCATGTTATATTTTGACCAAAGCACAGCACAGATGTTTAATTTAGTCCACATGGGACTGTTTGAAAAGGTTGAAAAGGGCTATAATATGTCCTCTTTAAAGGATTGGTTTAGTTTCCAAAGTTTTTACATTGATATATTTATTTATTGCCTGCTTTTAAAGCCTCAGTTAGACCATTATTCTTAGCCATGGATTAAAACTTGTTTTGTTTTCTTTAAGCCTAAATTAGTTCAACATTTTTGGCCCAAATTTCATCGATCCTTTGGTTCCTCAGTCTTTTTGTGTCCCATATCGTTGTGTTTAAGCTTTTCGTTTTTCTGATGCCCTCTTCTTCTTTCCCCAACAAACACCAACACACACTTGCTCTCTTACCTCTGATCAATAAATCCCCTCTGATACTCCTCTCCATAACCCTTCTTCATTTGCAGCACTTGATCTTCGACCTCCGTATGGTCGAAGAGGTTTTTAATTTTGGATTTCAAGTCAAAAGAAATTGAAAGACCATTTTGCCTCAACTAGATCATTTCACAGGAACTGAATTGTGATGAAAAGTTTTGTTAACTTAAAGATTTTAGTACAACGGACTTGATGTCAAGTTTATTTGACTAGACATTTGTATTTCTTTGGAATAATCACAGATTTATCTCAATTTATGTTTTTAAATTCAGTTAACTTAACATTTTAAGGCAGCCCGGGTACTAACTTTTTTGAGTCATAACAACTGTTTTTTTTTCATAGTATCAGTAGTAAAAGTATAGCACATTTTGGTAAAACAGAAGAATAACAGAAGGACTTTGGTTTTTTGCAGCCCCCTAGTGGACATGTAATTTTATAATCCAGCATAAATTGAGCTATGAACCATGCAGACGCTTCCTCATAATATGCAGCAGGCATTTTAATGAAATATATGATATGACACAGGAGCTCTCTTTCTACAACAGAAGCAAACAGGCATATTTAAGAAAACAACAACAACAACAACAACAACAACAACAACAACAACACGATTCATCACTCGGAGCTCGTCTTATCATGCCTGTTTCTGAAGCCTGTTCGGGACATCCCGGGGATTTAAAGAGTTAAAGTAGTGACTAAAGCATCTAACCCTTAGCCAACCATCTAAAAGCCCAAAACTGACTTATTTATCTGATGAAAATCTAATTTTAAATCTCAAGCAAAATCAAACTTTTAAAGATGATAACAGAACTAACAAGCGAGCCCAGAGCGTCACGTTACCATGGCAACCCCAAACAAGCCGACAGGAGGTTCTCCGCTGTAAAGCAACAGATGTGTAAATAATTATCGATAGATATTACAGACTAACGCGTTTTCTCTCATTTAGGGTAGACAAAACAAATATGTACACCCAAGTGGAGAACAAGAAGAAAGCCAGCCTTGTGCTTAACTCGTAAGTTTTTCTTTTACAAGTGTTGTTTTATGTGAGTTAACCGATATAAGTTTACCTATCTGTTGGGTAAGCCAGGTACGTTTCTACCTGTGTTGTCAATAGTAGTCGCCCTGCTTAATTGTGGTTGAATGTGTCTCCTAGGTCTTCACGAGGGATGACCAATTCTGTTTCAGGCATGCATAAGGTCGGTATGACTGCAAGAAACAAATGGAGCTTCACAGGTTCACTAACCCGCAAAGGATCCATCCTGGCCGGTCACAGAAGCAGCAAACTGAGCATCGTCGATGACAGGAGTGAAGTCCCCAGAGCTGCTCAGGTAACACAAGTACATCATGTTAGCATCAAAAATACTGAGAGTGAAAGCCTTCACTATACAGAATTACCAATTTCAAAAAAGGTCTATTGAATAATAGTACTGCCTTTGTGCAGACATCACTTTGATATAGCAGCTAATACATGTGGTGCCACATTAATTACTAACTTAGTAAAAATGTATAATTCTTTCTCAAATATGCAGTTACATAGGCATACACTGTATATTAACATGGCGATTCACAGGTAAGGAAAGATCTGCCCAAAAGTTGAAATAAAGTAGGCTACAGCACCAGGGCAAATGTTTGTGGTTGTTTTCTACCGTTGGCTGAATGTATCTGTTTTCCTATCACAATGGTGAAAGTAGAAATCTAATCCAGAGGAACAAAAGAAAGAAGAAAATACAAAAGTAACAACAGTTCAGAGGCATTTTCTGTTGTGTTGATTTCTCTTTGAATGAGTTTTAAAGTTGCATGAAAAAAGTAGTACAGAATATCTGCTCTGTGTACATCACCTTCCGATGTGAAAGTTTTAGATAAGACAAAACACTAATTTTGCATTTACATTCGGTGATAATGTGTTTCCTCTTAAAAGTAACTGATAGATAGTTTCATTGTGAATTATTGAGGAGGGATGAATCAGTGATTCAGTTATGAATGTCACTCTGATTGAGGATGTGGTCCTCGTCTTTGCAGGTCCTGGATGATGAAGGCAATGATGTCACTCCTTTGCCCCTGTATCAAGAAGAGCCAGGAGACAAGCTCAAGCAAGGCAAATTCTTCCTGGAAGAAGTATTTTCCAGTTTAAGATCTGACCACTTAAAATCCTCTTCCACCTTCAATCTGCCCAACGCCAGGTAGACTGTCATCATACACACTTAAGCAACATAACCTTACCATCATGTGTTAAACACTCAGTAGTCTAGAGTACAATTATATTCAAGAATAGAAAGTGATTGTTTTGTGGGAAATCATTAAAATCACAATAATAGAATAGCATATATTTATATGGATAAGGTTAAGTCTAGCTTCTACTCTGTAAGGTGTCTTACAGAGTTACAGTTCGGTTTCTTGTAAGAGAAATTTGGCCATAAAAATATACTCCGTACTACATGCTATCATAGGCTCTTTTTTTTTTTGCAGCTCGTACATGGGAAGCAGCCCAACATCAAGCATGAGAGCATCAATGACCAAGGAGAGTGAGGATAGTGTTCTAGACATACCGAGCCTACCTCCAGCTCCATGGGGTGACGATTCCACACTTTTTAAAATATAAACAGTACTTTCATTACCTTTATCACTTATAAAGTAATTCATCCTGCTATCCTGCTGTGTTCAGAATTAAATGTTGTAAGTGTTACATTTTTAAATAAATATTGACGTATGCAGGAGAATTTCAACTTTTATTAAGAAAATTTTACATTATTATTTTTTGTCACTGTTCCTCACTAGCGGTCCCAAGAAAAAGAGAGAATGTGGAACAACAGGTGACAGAAGAGATGCTGGATGAGGTAGTAGACGTATTGCTCCACGAGACAGACACCATTACCCTGCTGGACATGCCCAACAACTCTGTGTCAGAGGATGCTGAGGAAGCAGAGGCCATTGAGTGAGTGAAATCCCCTGCTTGTTTTTTTTTTGTTTTTTTTTACATCTTAAGTAAAAATTTCTAATATTCAGACACAGAAAGTGTTCCCTAAACTTTGGAGCATATATTGTGCAGTAACAGTAAAGAGCTGCATGCAGTATAAGCTCTGTGTTAACATACTCGTGTTCTTCTTTGGTTTGTAACACGCTGTTGTTGTTACAGAAAACAAAACATTCAGTATGCCGAACTTTGCAAGAACAGATTGGGAAACGATAAGTATGTGGACCGATCAACACAGACATTCAGCGAAGCACCAAAAAACAAACAGAACCAGTGTGACCAGATAGTCACCCTGGATGAAGGTAAGGTGTAATTATCCATCTGATCTCCTGAGTAAACAATGAAACCCCATAAGCAGAAGATACTATAGATAGGTCCAATATGTTTAGAGTTAGTAGTCCACTTGCAACGACTTGTTTGACTTCCACAGGCACGATGGCAACTGTCTGGGACATCTATGACTCTTTCTGTGAGCAAGAAGAAACACCTGAAATTGAAGTGGCTGACTTCCCTGATTGTGCTGTGAGTAGCAGTCAGGAGAGGAAAGATGAAAAGAGCAGCAGCAGCAGCAGCACAGGCATCACAGGTAACAGCATCTGGGAGAACACTGACTGAAGTACTCAATGCTGAATCTGAATTATTTAACACAGTTTGTTAATTAAGGTTAAGTTATGCACATCTTTTCTCCAGGTAGTACTGCTAGCTCACTGTTTGAGAAGGAATCATGCAGGAGTAGTTTAAATGCAGAGCCCGACCCACAAGTGATCACGATGTCTGAGTCATTCCAACACAGCTTATTAGTGTTGGAGAGGAGTGTCATGCTAAACCTCTTCCAACCCAAGCTGGCTGCTTATAGACAGCTGCCCATACTAGAAGGTAAAGTCAAGTTATCCCTGCTTTCTTTTGTTCTACTTTTGAAAACAAATTCATTCCATAAATGCAAGTGTATTTGAATAAACATTTGAAGTAATATTGAATGTGATAGATCCTGACAGCACAGAGAAGCCTACAGCTGAGGAACAGAGAAAGGAGTGTGAGGAGAGCTCTTCATCTCCAACTCTAGAAGCTCTTTGGTCTTTCAGCTGCGAGCTCACCAGAGGGTGCAACATTACAACTATGGCCTTGAACAAGGAGAATCCGGTAACACTCAAAAACACACAGACCAGCTGCTCTTGTAGCAGAACAGCAGCTTCTGTGCTTGTATATTTATGTCATCATTTTATATTTACTTTATACTTTTCTTCAGACACATAGCATACCATATCATATTTATAAGCGGCCTTTGAAAACAAATGCACTCTGTAGCTGTACCTATATTACGTGATTTTTTTTACAATTAAGATAATAAAAAATAGCAGGGTTGCCACTGAAGTTATAACTGGCAATTTTTACTTTTTAGTGGTTCTAGCATTACTTGTCTGTTTGAAAGTCGGAATCTTAATCTGTGCTGGTCAAATGTGTCAACGCTCATTTGTTTTGTGTTTGTGCTCTGTACTCTGTAAGGATCTCCTGGCTGTGGGCTATGGTGACTTTGTTTCCTTTAGCCAGAAACCAGGTTTTATCTGCTGCTGGTCCCTCAAAAATCCTTGGGTATGTTTATCCCTTTTTTTTTTTGTTTCGATTTCCTTTCAGCCAACATCTTCCTGGTCCCTGTATCCACCTACTAGTAGAACCACACTGAGATGTAATGGCATTTTTTGAAACACTTTTCCATATGTTTTCTAAGTAAGTTGAAGTTTACTTAAAAAATGTGATAAGACAATGAATTCTAAATTGCACCCATTGGTCAGCCAAAGGCCTCACACAGTGACTAACAGCAGTTGGCATGTGTGGTTAAATGTTCCTCGTTCTTTTGGGACTAACAGTGATTGTAAATATATCCCTCTGTGCAGTGGCCCGAGCGTGTCTTCCACTGTCATAGTAGTGTGACGTCCCTGGATTTCTCAGCCAAAAACTCT
This sequence comes from Labrus mixtus, assembly GCF_963584025.1. Lineage (NCBI taxonomy): Eukaryota > Metazoa > Chordata > Actinopteri > Labriformes > Labridae > Labrus > Labrus mixtus. Next base: position 13,406,769 of record NC_083615.1, read on the forward strand.
GGTCAGCTAGCTGTGGGGATGTATGATGGCACAGTGGCCATCTACAATGTCACGAGTCTGAACAACAAGGCATGTATTGCCAGCAGCAGGTGAGGACTTTGTGTGTGTGTGTCAAATTAATGTTGAAATGTACGCTTTTGATATACAAACATAGTTTTCCTTATATTTTTGTGTTGCAGTGAGTGCTCTAAAAAGCATCTGCACCCAGTATGGCAGGTGAGGTGCATCAAACAAGAGATGAATCTGTCAGGACAGGGAAGTGTAGAAAATGTCGTCTCTGTATCGACAGACGGCAGGGTCTCCAACTGGTTCCTCAGCAGCAACGCTCTCGACTGCATAGGTACTTGAGTCTGCACGAGGTTGTGATTTCAATATTTAATGTTCCAGAAGAAGTAAAAATTGAAAGGTGGGATTCAGAAGTAAAGAGTGACATTTTTACCTTTAACACGTAACAACTCAATACAATGGGTTAATTTAAAAATATGGTTAGAAATCACTGTGAAATAATCATAGAAAAAACACACTCAACTCCCTTTCAACGTAAAACAACTGGGTGCTGAATGCCGAAAAACTATTAGGACAGCGCTCCAAAATTGTATTTTAATTGCCACACACCTGTTACACACTGAAGAAGAGCGTCTGCTGGAAACGTCAGTGTTTTGGAGTGCTGTCCTAATTGTTCTTCTTGTACAAATCACTGTGCTCATGAGTGTCATGAGTGTGTCATGAGTGTTTCTTACTGTAGTTGCCTGCTCTGCTGGCTTATTCTCCTTGTCTTATACTCCTTGCCCTAAAAGATTTATCGAGAATAAATAAAGGTTGAATAAATTAAACAGTTAATATCATAAACCATCGTATCTGTGTCATTTCTGAAAAAAAACTTTTTGCAGACCTGAAGAAGCTAAAGAGAACTCAAAATGTGAAGAAGACGGAAGAAAGTGTTTTGCCTGCAATGACTCCTGGTCTGAGTATTGACTTCCACCCAAAGGTGAGTTAACACCAAAAATAAGGTTGATTTTTAAAAAATGTCTGTGAAGCTGTTTCCAAAGCCAATCATTCAGTTTTCATGAAAACAATTTGAGTATGTGGATATGGGTTTTCTTTGCATTTCTCTCACAGAGTATAAACTACATGTTTTGCTTGATTGCTCTTGTCCTGCAGGATTCCAGTGTCTATCTGGTGGGCACGTATGAGGGACACATCCACAAGTGCTCCATCACAGACAGTCAGCATTCTGTTGGCACTTACAAAAAACACATTGTAGGTCCTTCTATATTAAACATTTGATTCAAGGCAAAAGCTGAATGCATGTGTGGGAAATAATGGTCTATTTCAATACTTCTCTTCAATTAAAGATTACATCATTATGTGTTTAAGGTTGAAGGTCACAGACTTTTGGGCTGAACTCTAAGTTTTTCAGCCTCGTAACTGTTTCAAACCATCCAACAGAACAGACATGCAAAAGGTGGTTTTAATTGTTCTGGTCTACAGTTTAAATATTTGTGATGGAGAACGTGGTTTTAATTCAACATGGTAGTATGGGTAGAAGTACCCTGTACAGTAATGTATTACTGTTGTTGAATAGAGGTTGATCATGACAGTTTCCATATCCCATCATGCTTGTCTCTCAGTGCCCTGTGACCCACATTGAATGGTCTCCATTTACTCCTGATGTGTTCCTGAGCTGCTCCACTGACTGGAGCATCCAGCTGTGGAGGCAGGACCTCTCCTCCCCTGTGCTGAGCTTCACATCCACTCAGACGGCCGTCAAAATTGTTAGATGGTCTCCACACTGGTCCACAGTATTTGCAGCCGTCAAAGAAGAACAGCTGGAGATCTGGGACCTGAATTCAAACATGTGAGTCAGACTGCCAGAGATCCTGTCCCGTCTCCCATTTGTCCTGCTTGTTTGTTCAATTTTTTTTTCATATGATGTCACACAAATATCAGAAATCATCCTGTGTGCACTCAATTCAAATGTCTCCCTATAGACTGAACCCAATCGTAGTGCACCAAGCTAAACCTGGTGTGAGGTTTACGTTCCTGCTGTTTGCCAGAGGGACAGACTGTATGTTGGTGGGGGACAGTGATGGGCAGGTGACCGTCTACCAGATCAAAAACTTCTGCATGGACGAAGGCAAGCAGGTAGATCTGAACCGGCCTATGTTATCTTCTACTTATTATACGTCTTCTACTCCCAAACACATAAAATACATCAACGAATAGATGGATTTATAAAAGAAGGCACAGAGTTCTTTAGAAGCAAAAATATGATTTTAAATTGTATTTTTTTCACCTTATTTAAGAACAGTTTTCAATTCTGACTCTTATTTTCTCTTCTTCCTTTCAGGTGGACAGTTTGGAAAACATTGTTTGCTCTGTAGTCTCCAGGCAGAATCAGACTACACAAACCTAATATATACTTTTAGTTTACAGTTTTTTCAAAAGGTTGAATTCTCTTAACTCATTAACAAATAAATAAAATAAAATAAAGTCAAGAAAAAAATACAGCTTCAATGTGATTATTTAGCTGAGAGGTTTGTGTCTTTATGAACAAATAAACATATCATCTGCCAAAGGGAGGCCTGAGAGAAAAGGTTTGCGAATCACTGCCATAAAAAAAATGGACAATGCCTCCAATAAGAGATGAAAAAAATAACATTATCTGAACTGCTATGGAGTATGACAGACCTAAGACATGGTTTAAGAATTTAATCATTAATACAGTGAAGTCTTTGAGGGATATAATGCTAAAACAAAGAGGTCAAATTTAACCTGACGTATTGTACCTGAGTTCAGAAGTTATTTAGAAAGATTCAAATTGTGCATTTTAACATCAAGAGACTGATTGATTTCCTTTTTGAATAAAACACGAAATAAAGGAGGCTGTAGTGTCAATCAGATCCTGTCAGAGACAAACCCCGAAGTGAAGCTAATGCAGGGTAACTGGCATTTGAACCCTGTGTGTTTTCATGTGCAAATGTCTATTCCACCTTATTTAAATCTTGTATTTTGCACAAATAAAGGACCAAGTTTAAACTAGAAAAGTACTGACTGGCAGTTTGTGACAGTAAACATCACAGATGAACTGCGTGCAGGACTCAAGAATGCATCAGCTAACTCAGTTATTCTGGATGACAGTGCTCCCTTTCACTCTCACACTGGCTTCCACAAATCACATCACGCTCTCTGGACCGGCTGGTATGTCTATAAACGACAAACTCCAGAGCGTGAAGCTGTGGAGACTTGCACTCCACACATTCCTCTAAAAAAAATAAAAAATAGAGGTTTCAGATAAAGGAATCAAAAGCTAAAATCTATGTGTCATAGTTAAACTCCTTATCCTCCTCCTCTACTGCAACTTCATGTCAAATGTCAAATGAGCCGATTCACACACTTATGATGCAACACCTCTAAACTACTCTGAACAAAAGGAACTTTAACATTCTTAAACCCTAAATTGGAGCCGTCTAATTTGGGCATCATTGACTCATATTATGTTTTAATATGATTAGGAAAAGCAGATTATTATTTGTTTTTTTTAGGTTTAGTTTTCAAACGTTTCCTCTCTTGGCTGTTTCCTGTACTAACCTCATCTCTTCAGTGTGATAAGGGTTACAGGTACACTTAACTTAACTAGTTAAATTATCAAAACAGCTGTGTCTGTACGAGTAAAGTCCATCCATATCCAGGCCTGCCTGCAGAATTGGTTGAGCCCCTGAAAGACCTGGTGAATGCCTATGATATAAATCTGTTCCCCCATGTTCCTGCTTAGAATGCTAAGCTAGGCTAACTGTCTACATGGCTTAAGTGCCATAAATTTAACTCTAGCATAAAATAGGCACTTTTCAAAAAATAAACGGAACAGAAATTCTACATTATATTACAGTATGATATATATTTTTCACTTCGAGAAACCTGACACCAAAAGCCCTGTAAAGAGCATATAAAAGTAAAAAACTGGACTTACTTTTGTTCTGTTAATGTGTATGTCTTCTCTCTGCTGACACTGTGACTCTAGTCTGAACAATCATTAACATAATTTGTAGTAAAAACACTTTGATGACACAACACACAGACAAATACACTCTGTTATATCTTTACCCCGCTGTGATCTATGACTCTGTAAGGTCACACTTCCTCACAGAGAGCTGCTTAAATAAGCACTTATGTCTTCTTGAATTAAAACTCAGTGAGCAACAACAGGGACGGGAAGATATAAATCCCATGACGGGCAACGGGTCACAGACAACAGCATGTGATTCTGCACATGGAAAATGATCTGTATGCAGGATTTAAACAGTGCAAGAGGAAACATGAGTCAAAGGACAACAATTTGTGAATCATTTTGTGCATAAAAAAATGCAACACTTTTTAGTTTTTGAGGTCTTAGTAGTGAAGCAATGTCGCTCCTTTTGCTCCTACCTTTCCTCATTACACAAAGTTTAGTTTGATTTGTAAAGCAGCAAAGCTTTGAGAGGATGTGGGAACAGTTTTGTTTTAAGTGCACAGGGTTTACATCCCTTTTTATATCCAATGAATTGATTTTGTTAGGTTTTTTCCAAGCATCATGGAAAGTGAACCTGGATTTGAAAGTGACTTGTGATGACGTTTCTTTCTGAAGTCGGTTTGTTGGAACACTTTCTGTCATTAAGTTTACTCACTTAACTTCTCATAAAGCAGTGAACCAACCTCTGGTGCTTCAAAGGTGCAATAAAGTAGATGTCTTTATCGTTTATGTGTTACAATAGTGGTTGTGGCACTTCCTTGAAATATTTTGTTGTACAATTAAATTAGTAAACTATTTGTCCTTGGATTGGGGGAGGAATATTTAAGCCTTCCTGATGAGCTGTGCTGTCTCCAGGATCAGAGGTTGAAAATGCCGTTCGTCTTGCTTTTTTTGTGCTGACTGGTTTTCGAGTTAAAAATAAACAATCACAGCGTAAGAATAAATGTTGCAACAGTGGTATGAGGTCATTTCCGCAAGAGTGAAAAACAATATAATGACAACTCAAGTGAGTAGTAGACGATGTGGACGATGACATCATCAAATCTTCTCATTGAAAGTAAATGTTCCTGATTATAACATCCGACTTTACACAGATATTTTACTTGGAGACTGGAAGGAAAATGTCTCATGAAGTCAGGGTAACAGATTTGAATGTGCACTCAACACAAGCAGCTGACCAGTCAAGTGACAATCTCAGTGTTGAGAGCAAAAAAGTGCAGTTCCTCAAGTGTACACTCAAGGCAGGTTCCATAAGCCCCTGACACACCCTGCTAAAAAGGCCAATTTCATCAGCACAAACATTTTTTATTACTCATCTGTCTTGATTTTAATTAGTCTATGAGTTTCTGTTACTAGATTTATCGAACATTAGGTGGAGAAAATATTTCAAATATGGTGACTGTCATCGTTCGGCTTCAAAACGCCTCTTTAGAAACCAACGGGTGACATCACTGAGATGACGCTCATGTTTTATAGTCTATGAGTGCATTGCTTTTGTAAGAGGGGCTTGAGTAAGTTAAAGATGGAACTTTTATTAGAAGCGCTTTTGGTCACACTGTGTTCAAATATCACTGGAGATGTAGAACAGAGATTTATAAGTATTAGAAGACCACACCTGAAGTCCCTCTTAGGAAATACTTCCACCTAAACAGGGACCTTTTAGAGGGTTAGGTTAAAAGTATTTATTTGAAAAAGGGAATTTTTTGAGGGTTAAACAAGCTTCCTGGGACTTTGTCTAGACGCTGCTGGCAGCATTAGAAACACACTAAGTATCTCCAAAGGTTCCTAGTCCGTGGGGAGAGTTCTTGCAGTGGAAATGTAGCTTTTGTATGAAAAAATTAAAAACCTGTACATGGGTAAAAGTTTCAAGTCATGTTTCCACCTGTTTTAATTAGAAAGCCAAAATAATCGGGACATAAAACATTTTTTTAAGCAGTAGCCTTAAAACTAAAACAAGGGCACACAATCTGTGCATTTGGATACATCAATCTTTATTTGTTTACCACCAATTCATATCAAATGCCATCTCAAGACACTTTACAAAAAGTACGTGAAAGACCTTACTCTTTGTTATTTTATGTTAACACATTATGTAAACATTCAAACAGTTTCCCCAACATAATCTCTGCCCACTGAAGGTCACAATTTATATTCAACCAAACGAAAATAACTCCTGCTATGCTTTTGTTATTGAGTGGCCATGTGCACTTAACTTTAGGATTTTTTCCCCTGCTAAACGTTGGACTGCACCTTTAATATTTGGATTCGCCTGTCTCGCGCTTCGGTTTGTCTAATTTAGTGTGTAGGTGGAGCACAGGAGGAAACTGACCGAGGAGCGACAACAACAACAGACACGTTTACTTTTTCAGTTCCTGGACGAGGGGAAAAAAACCGAGTGAAGTTACCTCTCGGTCTTTTGTCAGCAGCAGAAGTTGATATCAGACAGTCGACAGAGTCTGGTGTCGCTCGGGGAAGATTTCGTGATGATTGAGGTGTCGATACCCTCCATGGAGAGGGAAGTGGATGAGTCCGGAAAGACCAAAAAGGTGAGGACGCGCTTCAATCTTTTGTATTTTTTTGTGTGTGCCCTTCTCTCGGGAACGTGTGACTTTTTCTACTGCATTTCATGGTTCTGAGAAAATCACACATTTTTTACATGGAAAAAGTGAAATACGCCGTCATTATTGTTTGGTAGTAAAGGTGAGCCGCGACGCCAGGTGAGCTCGACCCAGGTAACATACAGGAAGGGGGAGAGTGATTGAGCTCCGGCTTATATCCGGAGGAGGAGGAAATACAAACAATCAATGAGAATATGAAAACCGCCACTATAACGTTCAGCAGAAATAATGCTAGTGTTACTCTCTAAGTAAAATCAGTGATAGTTCTTCATTTAAGTTTAGTCTATATTTGTTTTCTGAGCTAAAGTCTTACAGTTAAAAGTTCTTCTAGGTACAAAATGTAGACCTACTTTAAGTATCACAGACAAATATCATGCACATAACTCCAAATGTATGACGCATGATGAATATATTCTAATAGAAATGTATAATAATGTGTACAGCACATTAATACTGTAGTTGGTTGCAGTGAACTGGTTTCAGACATTTAATTGCATTTTTTAAATTCACAAATATATGAAAAACAGCAGATTTCATTACAATATCAAATAGTTAATGTGTAAAATCTTACACTTAAAATGAACTGCTACTTCAGCTGTAGTGGAGTAAAACATGACCTAATTGAAACTCACACACCTCCAACCATTTTCCTGAGCACCGAGTCATGATGCAAGCAGCATCCTTTCACTTATAAAAGTACCAACACACTCATTACAACACGTTTAGACCCTGCTTTGATTGTACTTTAGTTCTTGGGTATAATAAATTAAACACAGGTCTTAATCTGGAGGAAGTCTTTTCAGATTGAGCGAGGTCAGAACAATTCATACACTGCTGACGAGTACAAATTAAGGAGTATAAAATCCAAATTCAAACGAATACTGCAGCAAAATATCACAATGTTAAAATATTGTCATGAAGTAAAACCTGGTGAAAAGGCTTCTAAAGTCATGGAAAGGGTTAAAATAAACACATGCTTCATCTAAATCAACTCTGTCAGTGTAATAGTAAAGTTTTCTGTACGTTTTGGGGGTTTGAGTGAAAACTTAAATGAAGACTTCTAAAGAACAGTCACCTCGATGTGAATTTGTTGTTTTCACGCCTTCATTTTAAAACTGTAAAATTGACACCTGGCTGAGGAATTTACTCCAGCTGAAGGGAAAAGGGACTGAAAGGACTCCTGTATAAAGGAATGCTTCTACTACAAAATAAGAGCATTACCTTGATTTAGTTTATTTGTCTAATGAAACATGGCTTTAGTTTTCACTTGAATTGTAGCATTTGTTTACTTAAAATTATCCAAATTACTTCATTGGCCGGTATATATATTCAAATGTTTATTTTTTGGGCTCTATATGCATTTATTTCAGAGACAGGACAGTGGATAGAGTCAGAAATCAGGGAAAGAGAGAGAGAGGGAAATGACATGCAGGAAGGATTCTAGTCAGATTCAAACCCGGGCCGCCCGCTTGGGCCTCTGTACATGCGGCACGAGCACCAACCACTAGGCTACCAACACCGCCTCAAACTATTATTAATGATTCAAAATCTTAGATCAGTGTTGGATAACCACATTAGTAATGAACCTACAGTCCTGATACAAACAGATGTATAAATATTAGCACACAAACTGCATATTTAGATTTACATAATGTGCATAATGGATGATTAATATTCAAGTGGTGTGACCCAACATTAAATGAACATAATAGTGATTAATAAGTATCTATTTTACACCTCTTTATTTGTCTGAAATTGAAGCTGTATGTTTCCCCCTGGTGGATAAATGAGGATGTGTCCCGATGCAAACTTCAGGAATAAATCAATAAAACTTATCACAACTAGAGGATAGGAACCTTTTAAAAAAATGTTTAATCATTCTACTTTAATTTCTTTAGTTGTCTTCATTTCTGTTTCTTTTTTTGGGGGGTGAGTGTGCAATGTATTGAGGATAAGAATGACTTAAATGTGTTTTTTTAAAGAGAAGGTTGTGGTGACATTTTACAGTAGATTCAAATTGGTAGTAGATTAATATTGCAGTACAAACACACACACTGTGAATTGGCTCTTTTCTGTCCTCATTTTGAAAAGCACAAAGCACATCTCACTTTAGGCCACAGTAAAAGTTTAACCTGACAGTTAACATTAAATTCACTAAATGACAGATTTGCAGTCAGTAAATCCTCTGTGTGTGTGTGTGTGTGTGTGTGTGTGTGTGTGTGTGTGTGTGTGTTTACTTTTGTGTATTTGTCTGCAGCTTTTCAGAGTCGAAGTCTTGTTTAACGAGAGGAAACATTTTGTGCTCAGAAGAAGCAGCGAGTTCCAGGCTCTGCACAGAAAAGTAAGTTTATGACTTGAATTTGCTATTTATATGGATTTAAAACCAGAGGGGAGTGTAATTATGAGGGTATATAAGTTTACGCACACAGTTTTGAAAACAGGTTGGGTAGTGTTCAGAAACTTTGTGTAATAAAATACAATATATATCAAACAACTCATTAAAATAATCTGATTTTAGCTTTATAATAAAGTCTAAATATCGTATATCAGTCGCAGTGTGTTTGTTTCCTTCAGGGCTAACGGATGCATCGCCTTTGTCATAAAACATTTGGTTCAAGGTTCAGCTTTATTTTCATCACACAACACAAGATTACATATTGTTAATAAAGATGGAGGCCCCTCAGTTTAGCTCACACAGAAGCTGCACAAACAAACATCCAAATATTTCAATAAGAACTGATTAAACTGTAAAGTTGGCAGTAAGATATTTTAAGTGCAATAAAAGTGCTTACAGTATATATAAAAGGGGAAACTAAACTATAGTCCAAAATAGATGTACAATCAGGGATTTTGCTCATATACAGTATATATACATACGTGGAGTGTGTGTAAATATATTTATATGTACAGAAAATGTTTCCATGCAAACTTTCTCAAAAAAGAAATACAATGTTTGTAATTTGGGCGGCTGTGGCTCAGTTGGTAGAGTCGTCGCCTCTCGACCATTAGGTCGAGGGTTCAATCCCCAGCTGAGCAACATGTCCAATGTGTCCTTGGGCAAGACACTTAACCCTGCATTGCTCCCGCTGCTTCGGTGGAGGTGTATGAATGGATTAGTGTTGTACTTATTCTCTGATGTACGTCGCTTTGGATAAAAGCGTCTGCTAAGTGAATTGTAACATTGTAATCACAGTGTGTAAAGCAAAATATAGTGCAACATTTCTAGTCTGTTCTGGGATCAAATGTGTAGTAATAATGCTGCATTATTAACATCCATATTTGCTGGCTAGCACTCTTCTTCTTCTTCTTCGCTGCCTTTTTTTTTAGTTACTTATTATTTTCAACTCAACTTCAACTTCATTTCTCCCCGAAGGGCGATTGGTTTTGTGGCAAGTTATAACAGGATGCAAAAAAGACATTAATAAAGCTAACACAGTAAAATGTAAGAGGCACTGAGTATAGCAGCCTTCGAGAAACAACAGTGATCCTTTCCTGATGCTTTAAGCAGCTTTCATTAGAATAAAGTGCTGAGTCAACATGAAATATAAACAGGTCACTGTTAAATATTCATCACTGGTAATACAATTCAAAAGTGCCCATTCCAACACAGTCAAATACATACGAAACAAAACCACAATGATATTAGCCTACATACATAAGTGAGTAACTGCCGACAATGTTTCCAAATGATTAGTGTTACATTACTGCCATTGATCATGAAAAGAGTAACCAGAACAGCATCCCTCCAAACTGTACCTCTACATGGGGTCAATAACAATACAGGGACTCTCTTAATGTTTGCCACCGCATATGTCCTGTACCATCACGTCCTGTGCCATCATAGCTCGTACATTACAGTCAATTTGAAGGTTGTCTTTTTTTCTTTTTCTTGGTACCTTCAGCTCAGGAAGGTCATCCAGACCCCTGATTTCCCCAGCAAAAGAAACCAACACTTGAGGACCAAACCTCCAGAGCAGAGGAGGCAGGAGCTGGAGGACTACGTCCAGGTAACACGTCCAGGTGACCCTCAAGTGAGGAGGGGAATTCATCTGGGACCCACAAGAAGGATTCAGCCCTCATTAGATCATCTTAAAAAACTCTGTCCTGCTAAAGGGCTCGTTATGAAAAACAGAAATCTGAATATTTTTAAGGTAGTGAAACAGCAGAGCATCTTTTAAAGTGGCTTATTTTCTCTGTTGGTCAGGATATCATCTATCAGGATGAAGACGTGCCGCAGGTGCTGCTGGACTTCCTGCATGTTAGACACTTTCACACGGGGAACAAGGTCAGCAGCATGGAGTAAGTCCTTCAGCCCGAGATGTTGGACATGTTGCTATATTTAGAGACTCTATTTTTGGATTGGGGGCAATGCAGCAACGTAATAAAACTTTGTACACATTTCTCACAGTGGTGCTGCTGCACTGCGTCTAATCTACAGAAGGACTCATGATAAATGAAGTAAACATAAATAAAACAGTCCATCTGTGAGTCTGTGAGGTTTACATCTTGGACACATGAGTACAAACTCTTCATATGTCAATGAACATAAAAAATAAAAAACACTTATTATAAAGAATGCATACGTTTTGTAGGTCAGTTGGATTATCTTTTTTTCCCCAACCTGATGTAACTTTTATAAGAGCAGTATAGCATCTTATTTTCTTGCAATCTGTGTTTAATATTGAACATTTATATATTCACTCTATGTGATTGCTCTCTTGCAGGAAATCTGTAAAACTCGTGTTCTTTCATTTCAGGTCACTTGACGAACTGGACAGTCAGGACTACAGGTAGGAGCTTTACAACAGTTTCCAGTTTCCCATGATATGTGAGATGCAGTTTATAAACTGAGTCTGAGCATATGCGACCTGTGCACCGGAGATTAGTCTCCACTGTCTTCTTGTCCCTGCAACACAATGATTTAAGCGATAACGGATACAATATAAAGACTGCAAATTGACACTGTTTATCTTTCCTGTGAGAATATTTGTGTCACTGCAGCCCTGCGGGTGTCATATGAACCCAACTTCAAAACCCAAGAGGCATAAAAGGAAGCTTTAGATGACGTTAGTTACCTTAAAGGTCACATATTATCCTCCAAGTTTCAGCCCTGCTCAGAACAGGCTGTTTCTGTGTCTGTAGCTTTAAATGCAAATGAGCTGTGTTTGACCACGCCCCTCTTGAAGGGTTTGGGTGGTTGGGACTTTGAGCACACATTTTCTGAAAAGTGGAGCAGGCAAAAGACGGAGAGGATGGACTTTTCTCATAATTGGGGGGTTTGTAGACAGACTAAAGACACACATTAGTGTTAGAAAAACATTGTAAAGTGTATAATGCATAATATGTGACCTTTAATGTATCATATTTTGTTTTTAAGCTAAACAGTAGTGAGTATACTGACATCTTTCAATCAGGTCAAAGTAATGCAGCAACTTAGAATTCCTTTGTTACAGATTTATTAATTCAAACATTTTCCTAAGATTTTGAAACTGACTTAAAACCTTTAAAAGAAGACATACACTTACTGCTCTACTAGCTCTTTTAAAAGTAATGGTTATGACTCTCGAGAGTAATGTTTACATCACTGTGATCTTGCAGCTGGTAAAGGTTGGAATTCTTTTTTAGAGGTATCTTCACATTAGACAGACAAAAAACAATTATTCCCCTGGACCCATTTCTTAATGATGAGTTGCATCAACTTTTCTGATTTTTTGTGTATGAATGTCCACATCCAGGTCACCATACCTCTAGAAATCTGTCATCATGTGCACTTTGAGTTGTTATTATAGCATGAGTCTTTATCCAGGCAGTTTAAGTGGAAAATTCTCAAAGGACTAATCAATCACATTGTCTCTTCTTCTTTGACCTCAGTTATCAGTTAACACATCAGCAAGTGTTTGGATTTTTTAAGGATCCATACATCTCTGACTGCACCTCAGGTAAGAAAAACAGACTTCTGCTTCTGCATGGAAAAGTCAAATTTACCCTGAAACATTAGCCCTATTCAGACTGCAGATTCAAGGTGCAATATTTACGTTCTAATGCATTTCACCTTCAATATGATGTGGTGTAATGGGGGGACGAAGTGTTCCACACTCTTAAAGGTCTTCTGAGGTAGTAACAGAGGCATAACAGGGTTGTGCCTGATGTTGGAATATAACCTGAGCTTTGTCTTTCAGATCTCCCAGACGTCATCGTGGACGGGGTTCTTCAGGGTTTTTATCCGCGGGACATCCGGGTCACCTTTACCTCACCCACCGTCACTGAGCCCGGCTCTACTATTTCTATGGAAGACGCGTAAAAAGCTTTTAAGATGCAAAGTTTTAAAATAGAATATCCAGTAACAACAGCAATAAAGCTTGACGAAATAACAATCAGCTTATGGTTAGATACTGCTGAAGAAAAGCAGCCTAAACCAGGTGACTTTGACAATGCTTTGGTCCAAACTCAACACTCCCAGTGGGGGAGCTGTGGTCCTCATACTTCTTCTGTTGTGACGTTCAACCGCATCAAACATTTTAAACCAAAAAAACAAAACTCAGACATGAAGCTGGTGTTAGTTTGAGTAGCATATACTATTTTCCTTTCTTAGAGGGATACAAATGCTGCTTTTGGTCATTTACTGTCTAATTTAGCTCAAAAACAAAAGAGCTGTGTGTGTATGTGTGTGTGCGTGTGTGTGAAGAAAATGACTTGAAGTTAATGGGCAGAGGGGTGATAGTTAGATGTGTATAACTTTTTATACACTTTTTTTTAATACACTTTTTTTATAATAACTTTTTAGATATGTGAGACAAGTCAAGCTGATGTAAGATTTCTAGTTTTTAGGTCAATCACAGTCAGCCTTTGAAGCTTCGGGCCAAATACTGATGTAAAGGGGTTTGGGGGGTTTTGTAGCATTTTTGGTGTTATAAAATGTTTCTGTAGATGCTCTATACGTTTGTGTCATATTGTTAATATTGGAATTATAATAAAGAATGCAAAATGACTGCTGTGTGTTTATTCTCTTTTTCTACTTTAGTTGTCAAACGAGATGATCCACATCCTTCTATTTGGGGAAACTAAATACTCAAAGCACAGTGTTGTCTCAACAGCTTTGTTTCGTTTTGGCTGCATCAAGGCGTGTTTAAACTGTCAGATCTTTTTCACCCCTAACCTTTTTGTAAAAAATGAGCAAGTTGTTGTGTTAAATACATTTCGGGTCATCTAAATCCTTAAAACCTGTAATGTGATTTACATTTCTTAACTATAACATGAAATATCCGGATTAAATAGGCAGAAATCAAAGTTAAGTTCAATGACCCTGTGATTAATTTAAAAATAGAAAACGCAGAGCAGAAATTAGTTGAGATGTACGATGTCATTTGATTGACAGCAACCAAACAAACGACTGCTGTCAGAATCAGATGAACACGTTTACAAACTTATAATTTTGACCTCTAAAGAGTCTGGCTTCTTCAGACTAGTAACAGACAGGACAGAAACACTGTGATGACTTCAGTATGCTATAAATCAACTGCCTCAACCAGTATTAAGATGTAAAAAGTGTCAGTTTTCTCTGCGGCAACCACACCTCATGCTGATGTTGCCCTGAGCAGAATAGTTTCACAAGCAGCAACACGCAGATCAGGCAGAGCAAAGGCATATGTTAGCCTGAGGGAGAAAAGACGAGAAGAAAAGGGGCCTGAGCCTTTAATTGTATTTTATTGTTTGGGGTTTACTGATGCTCTAATTGGTAACCTGTTTGGCTCATTTCATGCCATTGTACTTTGTGAGGACAACTAAAGCAACTGGACACACTTACTTCAGAATGGAAGGAGAGGTTTAACTGTGAGAAACTATGGAAGAGGATCAGGGCCAGGCGTGAGAAATAAATAATAAGAGGAGGATTATTGTTTTTCATCATGCACTTGGAGATAAAAGTGGAAATGTCGAGAATACAATTGGAATACAATTTCCAGAATAAAGTTGAGATTTCACGAGTTGTGTTTTTAATTAAATTATCAACATTTTGACTTTTTCCTCCACATTTTGATTTCATTCCTGAAACTTTATTTAAACTTTATTCTCAACATTTCAACTTTTTTCTCGCAATGCTCACGCAATAAAAACCTGTTTTTCCTCCTGTCATTATTTATTTCTCATGTCTGGCCATAATCCTCTTCTGTACAAAACAGTTGAGTTATTTGGAGGTTTATCATAGTGGTAGCCTAATTCCCCTCCAGCATGGACCACTTTGGCTTTATTATTTCAGGGAATGCCATATGAGTGAAATATTAACAATTAAATCCAAACATTTATTTTAGAACAAGAATAAATTAATATTATTTCAGGACTTACATCAAACCTATTGACCTCTCTGCTCTGTTCTCTGTCTGTTCTTCACACTCTGTACCGTGAATGTTCCCTGACGCCGCGCCTGCGCAGTGCGATAACCGGAAGCCGCTGTGTGCTGGCGGTCTCCGGTTGCTGCTGCTGCGTCTACCAATCATTGCTCCTTCAATGACTCGTACCGACTCCGTACTTCTTCACTTTCCTCTCCCTCCTCCGGCAGTATTCAGCGAGCTACATGCTGTTAATGTGATTGACCAGGAAACAGGATCTTCTTCCTGATTAACTAAACTTGAAGCCTGCACATTAACGGTACGTGCCGCTAACATCTGTGAAGCTTTGGCTACTTCGTTGTTTCACCAACGCTGTGAAACTGAGCCGTGCACTTCTTATGTCTTTGACTGGCTGACTCCAGGTGGGGTTTCTCTGCTAAGCCGAGTAGGAAGCTTCTCGGCTGCTGTCAGATTAGCTTCAATAAACTGCAGCCAAAGAGACACCCTGTGTGCTGGTGTTAGCATGTTAGCTCACACACTGAGTGTCCGTGTTAGCAGTAACTTAAACCCTGTGTTTCTGCAAAGTGCATGACATAGCTGCCGCTTAAAGGACACGGTCACTTACCCAGGATATATTAATAATTAAAGCAGTAAAATACAAGTCTAATGAGTCATCAATAATAGGTGTGCTCCTACATTTCGGGTTGTCTTGTAATAATTGACCTTTAGTTCTACATCAGAGCAGAGTTCATTCGTACATCCAGTAAGATTTTTGATGTGTTTACAACTTTTTTTCTTTAATTAACTACATGAAGTGTCTTGTAAACTGTCAACACTTAGTAAAGCCATCATCCCTGTAACTATTTTGGAAACAAATGTCCTAGGCAGAAATGCTAAACGTATGATGGTTGCAGGTTATCCACTCAGAATCAGTTACTTTTATTGGTCTGACTTCCCTGAAGAATGAGTGACCAAGTCACAAAATGACACACAACTTATTTATTTTGTTTCCATTGACATTGTAATAGCAGCTTTTATACAGTTAATATATATATATATTTATTTTTAATAAAAGAGAAATATTACGTGGTGCACCGATAACCTGCTACACACTTTTTGTATTCACAGTAGGCTCCATTATCGTCTAATTAGGGCTGGGCAATAAATCAAGTTTTTAAGAAAGATAGATACATTTTCAAACGAGATTTGGGTAAGACAATATTAGTTTTATCGATATTGTTAAAGTTGCATTAAAATAACGTTTTATGTTTCTTCCGTAGAGCCGACAGTTCGCCTATTTTTAATCTCACCGTCTGCCTCTCTGAGCAAAACCCAAAAAACACCTGAATAACAAAATACACAGCTGTGTTATATATATATATATAGATGTATCGTCTGTGTAAAACATATCAATATATTGTTTTTGGCCCATATCCCCCATACTGACTTCTAATTATCTGGTTTATAATTTATCAGAATAACTTGTATCACTTTGCCCGAGTGTTCATTGAATGTTTTCATTTTGTGCGACCAGGAATAGTTGCAAACTCTCGAATTTGAGAGCCTCTAACCATTCAGTATTTTCCTGAGTAAATTACCTTCGAGGCAGAAGGTGTAGGTTCTATTTGTTGAAGTGTGTAAACAAAGCACAATTAAAGTTGGCCCCTCCTTCAGCCTCAAGCACCCAGGGAGATTCCTCTTGGGTGCCATTGTAATTCTAATTGACAACAGGAAGTCACCTTCAGCCACTGCCCAGAGGCCGACCCCCCAAAATAACCACATCAAAGTCAAATAGTATGAATTTTCAGGCAGATCCTATTATTGTGCTTTTGTTTTAAACATTTCTATCCAAATTATTAATTTAGCTGTAACTACAGAGGGCCAAAGTTAGTTATTTTTTCCTATACATATCAATCATAACTACTGCTTCCAAATTTGAGTGACCCTAATAAGTAAGGATATCACGTTTCAATGCTAGCAGTTGATATAACATGAGAAATAGAAGTGACTGGTTTCCTTTGTTGCAGGAGTGCGTGGGAGCATCATGTGGAGGAAGGCTTCTGTAGCGGCCCTGCTGGCGATAGCTGTCGGCTATTTGTACCACGGCAGTCCAGAGCTGCCGGAGCAGATTCTGCAGTATATCAGCCTGCCAAACTTTCAGCAGTCATCACAGAGCCAGGACAGTCAGAAAAGCCTGGAGGAGGTGATCTCCTCCTCCTGGGAGACTCTGATCACTCTGCCCAGCCGGCAGTGGAGCAAAGTGGCTGTGGGGTGAGTCAGACCGCCAAACTGCGGTACCGTGAGAAATAGATACACGTCTTTCTTTAGTCACTGAACTCCAGCTGGAGTTTATATTTAATTCTGCTTTAGCTGCTCTCCTGTACAGTGTGGGATGTTGAGAGGCTGTTTTCAATTCTGCTGGTGAGAGGGAATGTGTGATCATGAGCTCACATGGCTGGGTCCAAGACGACGGTGCCTCAGTGTCTTAAATGCTGTCTATACCTCTCATACAGCCGGCTCTGCTGGACTACACATAGCATTGATATAATGTTGCCGTTACAGCGTCGTGTAGCGGACTCTGTTGCTTCGTCCGCTCCTTCTGTGTTGTTGTTTTTTTTTTTTTACATCATGTTACCTCAGAAGACCCCCCCCCGTCTGACAGGAATAGTCTCCAGCTGCGAGGAGCCTATGTGAACAGCGGGAGAATCCCCGGAGTGGTCCTCCCGTAATTATCTAGACATTACCCGGAACTCATATCTGGAAAACGCCTTATGAGAGTTATTTAGCTTTATTATATGTCAAAACTCCAGCTCTTGAAAAAAGAGGTGACATCCAAACAAACGCCTCACACCTGATCCTCAGAGTGCCATGCCAACATATGACATATAGTTTACAACTTATACAAAAATGTTTGAATAAAAATCCCTAGAATAAGTTCCACGGAAGGAGTCACAAGCCAGAATTGAACCTGGCGCCCCTCCTCAAGGACAACAGCCTCCGTACATGGGAAACGCAAAGTGACTACTTGGCTACCAAAAATTGCTTCTTAAAGAAATCTCCTGCCCTAAGGGTTAGGGTTAGGGGTTACTATCCTAAGTCTCACCATATACAGCTGGAGCTCAGTGCGTACTTAAAGCTGTTGTCCTGTCCTCTGTGTTCAGGGTGAATGCCTGTGTGGATGTGGTGGTCTCAGGAGTGGGTCTGCTTCAGGCTATGGCTGTGGATCCTGGCGTCGGCCTAGACCATGAAGTGTTGCACTCCAAAGAGGACTTGAAGGAAGCGTTCATCCATTACATGGAGCGAGGAGCAGCAGCCGAGCGCTTCTTCAGCGACAAGGAGGTGTTTCAGTGGATCGCACGTGCAGCAGCAGAGTACCCCGGGGCAAAGGCAAGCCTTACTTTACTCACTGAGAGGATCAGTTCTTGTTTTTTTTAAAAGTTAAATGATCTTCCTTCTTGTTAACTTTAATTTTGTCTTCTTTCAGCTGTACGTAGGAGGGAACGCTGCTCTCATTGGTCAGAAGCTCGCCACGTATCCCGATCTGATTGTACAGTCGCATGTTTATTCTTCTTTCATACCAATGACAGTATAGAAATATGGACGACACATCTCCATCCCATCCCGTTGTACAAAATCGAAGCCAAAATACGTCTGCGTCAGGCGCTAACATATTGCACTTATGACGTCAGCAGGAATCTGGTCCACAGCAGAACAGATTCCTGCGTCGGTTTGAAGAAGACACTCGCTGTTATGGAAAGTTCAATGACTCTCACTTTCATCTCTGCTGATCCGATGAAGAACTATTCAGAAGCCTCATTTGTAAACAGAGATGTCAATCATGACATCGGGTCTTAATCACGTTAAATCAAACTAATTCAAACTAAACAATAAAGCCTTAGACAAAAACCAGCGAGATATTAAGTTACTATAATGACAGAAACCATGTTTGAGAAAAATAAATTAGATGTGTATTTTGTCATTTTAAAGTTGGACCCTTGTCCCATCTGTTAACATGGAGAAGGCGGGCTTTATCCCCTACACTGCAGCCAGTTGACGGGGAGCTCCAAATATTTTGGCTTCACTTTTGGGGAGCAGTTGTATTGTCTATCTTTTTATCTATCTATTTTTTATACACTATTGTAATCATCCTAAGTTAGTGAGATCTCTGGGTCATTAAATAAATACTAAACAGCTGGTCAGTCGTATTTCAATCTGGTATTTAGGTACGGTATGTTGAGTGATGTTTTGGACTCTTCACATCGAGTCAATCATGAGATATAAACTCATGTCATAAAAACGTTTCATATATGGAAACATTTTGTTGTCTTTTCACATTTATGATTAAGAATTCCTGGACTTCCTGCCCAAAATCTAACTTTTTAAAAATTCAATTTGCACCAAAAAAATAAATCAATGATTTGATTTTTAAGGCAGCCAAACTATGAAGCAGGATTTGAATACAAAATGTTCCAGACTAGTTGAAGATAAAGTTCTTACTGTTGAATATTTTTTGTGCCCCAGGTTTTGTTATGCGGGCCAGTCGGTCCTAAACTTCACGAAATGCTGGATGAGCAGATAATTGTTCCCCCAGAGTCTCTCCAGGAGACGGATGAATATCACCTCATCCTGGAGTATAAAGCAGGTAAAGTCATTTTAACCCCCCCCCCCCCCCCTCCGTTTGTCAGGGTGTATTATAAAGTGTTCTGCTTATTCTGCTTTTATATCTCCAGGGGAAACTTGGGGTTCGAGTCAGGCACCTCAAGCAAACCGCTTCATCTTCTCTCATGACGTGTCCAACGGGGGGATGAGCTCGCTGGAGACATTCGTGGCGAGCTTGGAGGACTTTGAGCCCGAGCTGGTTGTCCTGTCCGGGCTCCACATGATGGAGGGTCAGGGCAGAGAGCTGTGGGAGGAGCGGCTGAAGGAGGTAAGAGGCTGAAAGCTGCTCCTGTACAGTTTCCCTGACGACTTGTATTCATCTACAAAGCTGGTGTTGCCTTTTGACTTAGCATCATATATTCTTGATGTGCAATTTCCTTCTCTTCCCCAACAGCAAATATCTGTTTTTTCCTGAATTCCATTTGTGTTAGTGAACGAAGTGAAAACTGCAGCTAACATTAAGAGCGATTAATTGCTCAAACCTTTATAATTACCACTATGTAATTAATGTAATAACTATGTTTTAATATGGGAATTGGTTTGCAGTATTGGACTCTATGCCCTCAAGCACAAAAACGTTGGTGTGCCCACTTTGATTTCAGCTACTTCAACAGATCAGTTTCCAATCTTAAATGCTAACAATCCACATTAATGTAGAGTCACGGTATAAAGCTGAACAGAGATTACTTAATGTATTCATGACAAAGCATCTTATAAGTCCACAAGTAAGGTTAATGTATGCATGGTAACATTGCAGTCAAACTACAGAGATGTCAGTACTTTCTTCCTCTCTGCAGGCTGTGTCGGCCATACTTGACATCCGTAGAGATATTCCCATCCACCTGGAGCTGGCGAGCATGACTGACAGAGACTACATGAACAGCATCATGCAGGAGGTACATGTCGGACAAAGTTTAACTTCATAAAGTCCTTCAGAAAAGGATGAGTGTGTGTAAAAAAAATCACAGATCCCTTCAGAGTTCTGTTTATTTCATTAAAGTTTTTCCTATGTTTCCCGTTAGCAGGTTATGCCCATTGTCAGCTCCATCGGGCTGAACGAGCAGGAGCTGCTCTTCCTCTCTCAGGCCGATGAGGGGCCTCATGCAGACTTGGCCGCCTGGAAAGGCATCCCAGACGTGGGCCGGGTCAGCGACATCCTCCTCTGGGTCCTGGAGCAGCACGGCCGCAGCGACCCTCTTTCGGAAGCCGACCTGACTCGCATTCACTTCCACACGCTCGCCTACCACATCCTAGCCACAGTGGACGGGTACTGGGGGAACCAGGCGGCGGCGGTGACAGCCGGAGCTCGAGTCGCGAGCAGTCAGGCCTGTGGACTCCAGGCTGTGGATGTTAGCAAAGTGGAGCTAAAGGCACCGCTGGAGTTTTACAGTTCACACACTGAGCCGCGACAGAAGCTGGCACTGAACCCAGCACAGCCGGTGACTGTGTGGCGCAGAGGAAACGTCACCTTCCACATGACGCCGGTGCTGGTCTGCAAACAGCCTCTGAGGACAGTCGGGCTCGGGGACGCTATCTCAGCAGAGGGACTAGTTTACTCTGAGCTAAAAGACGAGCAGCCTTTCTAAACTCTGCTCGAAGCTGACACTCCGTTTGTCTTGAAAAAGTATGATGGGAAGTTCTCCTGCTGCTCTAATTGTTGGATTTTTTTTCAGACCCGTGTGTCTCGAACCAGGTTTTGTGTCTTCCTTCCCGAAGCTTCACTGAGTTAAAGAATGTGATGATGAATGGTGATAGTTTTAAAATCCTGCCTGACGAGTCCTCCATCCGGCTCTGCTCTCCTCTCTTCTCGCTCCTCTGATCCTCCAGCAGAAAGAAACTTAGGCAGAGCTTCTCCCACGTGGATCTGACCAGACCGTGAGGCAGTTTGACTCTATGCACTGGGCGCAGCTCAAAGACGATTTCACAAACTTCAAAGAGTTTAGTTGGCCCCTCTTATTTACCTTCACTCGCGTACCTTCAGTACACTGTGCCTTGAGATAATACTAGTCATAGTTTAATATTTTATTCATACTTTAGAGCCAAAAAACATCAAATTAAGCATCTCGTCAGTTACACTTCTACTATAGATACAAACACATATAAACAACTGTGTAGTCTGTAAACGGATGACGTCTTACTATATCATAGAAGCTAAGTGGTATTCTCGGTGTTCCTTGTTTCTGGTGCATTCATGTCAAATAGTCACTAGATCACTTGAAGGCTCATTCTCTCGTGGGTATCTGACTTCTTAATGTGTAATAATGGTTCTATCTAGATAGTCTTGTCTTTGTCCTTATCTGTCCTGTGAGGATAAAAACTATAGAAGAGTTTTTACACTCCCATTTTAAAGATGCTAAATTTTGAGGCTCTGCAAAGCTCAAACAAACACTCCTCATGTGGTATGCGTAGTCTTGGTGTTTGCTCTACCTTCTAAATTCCTGATCAAATAATGAAATATTATGCTTATAAATGCAACGTTTAAATTTGTTTTTGAAGGGGATCCTTCTTTATTCAGTAAAGCTCAATAAACAATAATGTGTTGTTTTTTAACTAAAGGTTCTGTTGGTAATTAAATCTAAAATGAACTTCTAAATAAGGTTTAGGTCAGCTGTTATCAGGGTTACTGTACTGCCTCGTTTACTTTGTTTTGTTGCTGTAACTATAAATGTTTCATAAAATGTAATTATATATCACTATTGGCTTAAATCCTTGAAAAATGGCAAGTGTAACAAACTCCTGGTCAAACTTCTTAGTTTATATTCTATTGCATTGGTACATTTCCCTTTTTTTCCATTGCTTTTTATTTTGGTTGTTGCTTTTTTTTTTGTTTTTTTTACCTTACTTGGTAAAGCCTGTTAGATGTACAGTACGTAACTGTCACAACAGTTTATTTGTATACCTCACATGGCCCCTGAAGGCATGCAATAATAATGAGTCTTAATGCAAACATACAACTACAAGATGTATGGAATTTCGTTTAGCAGAATTAATTCTTTGCACTAGTAGGAAGCTGCAGGTGAGGAGCCTGCAAAGGTGAATGTAACCTTAACTCCCAAACCCCGTGTTATTTCTAGCAAGTACAATCTTCACGCCTTTCTTCATTTCATAGTTTTTGTCTTGTGTTTTTAACATGTCAACAACTTTAATGTACTTTAAGTTAGTCATTAAAGTATGTATTGAGAGAAGAACTTTGCTTGATGTGTGTGTTTCTCAATGTTGAAACTCTCACATAGTGTCTGTCTTTTGTGTGGGATTAACGAGAAAGTGAAATGCAAAAATGGGAACAAACTGTATTCCCAGAAACTTCACATTTGCTGGATCGCTGACAAACTGCTTTACGCGTCTGCACCTGATTGGTTAAGACGTGCCGCGACGTGATCCAATCAGAGCGCCGTGCGTCTAGTGCGCTGAGTCCGCTTCGCACTTAAGCCCCGCCCCTCGTCTAGAGTCAGCACAGCCCGGAGCGGCCGCCGCTGTAGTCCCCACCCCGGATACCACACTCCTTCCCCTCATATATAAAGGTATTTAGACTGTCAGGCCGACCCCGGGCTGCTCTATTTTCTCGTTGATGGTGAGGCTGTGTGAGAGAAGGATGAAGTTACTTGTAGCCGTCACAATCATCGTGGGATCGTTGATTTTTCTCGCCTTCCCCAATGGCTCGTCCGCTGACGAGAAGAAGAAAGGCCCCAAAGTGACTGCTAAGGTAAGGCGGTAGCTCGCTGGCTAGCCTGCTAGTGTATCATGATGAAAAAAATCAAAGCTCCTCCTGATTGCTAACTCTTGCTGCAGGAAAGCCACGTCACACGAAGGCTAGCTCCTAACGGGTTATCCTTTACATCCAGCTGTTATGGGCTTGTTAGCCGATGTTATATTGTGTTAGTATCTGTGCGTGCAGAAAATGAGGACATTTATAATCGCATTAAAATTGTGCATCGAACCATTTTCAAGCCAGACCAGGACACCAGACTGAATGAACCGGCCATGTCTGCACTCCTGGTAGCTAAACTAGCCGACAAAGCTAGTTCCTCGGCCTAAGCTAAAGTCCACTGTTGGCTCTTTTCATATATAAACATCAATTGCATCAAAATACATTAAAGCTGAAGTTTTAATTTCAGGGTTAAGTTACGTTGTTTTCCGTTATCTAACGCTGCTTTCTGATGCTATTGCGTCTGTCTTTGTTGTGTCTGGGTGCAGCAGCAGGTTTTGTCCACGTCCACAGTTAAGAGAGAGATCAGAGCAGGACAGCAGCTGACCCTGTGGACCCTGTGAACTGTGTGACACGGAAATTATTCTTTTTCACCTGCAACAAATACTCCCGAGAAAGACTAATATCTAATTCTTCATAAAGATGAATAAACACATAATATGCACGGCTATGAAAAACCTACCATTCACTGAAGTTAGTGGAAAGACAACTGTCTGTGCAGAGAAACAAAAGTAGAGACTTTTAATTTGATTATTTCTGACCCTTACTTATTTTGGCAAAAGAGAAACTAAGATTATGTTAAATTTTTTTAAAAGATATTTTGGGCATTTTTGCCTTTTATTAGATAGGAACTCTGCAGAGAGTCAGGACATGCTGGGGGGGAGAGTGGAGCATGCAGCAAAGGACTGAGATTGGATTCGAACCCACGATTGCAGCGATGAGGACCGCAACATAACCGCTAGGCCATAGGCGCCCCAACTTGGCTATTATAACTTGTCATTTTAAATCAAGAGTGATATCGTCCCGGCTAACTCCCCAACAGAGTACGGCAGCAATGTAATGGTTGATTAATATTATTGTGCGGCGTCTCTTTAAATGTAGCAAACTGGAAAGAATGCATATCAGCACTTTATGAACTCATCGATTTAAAAAAAAAAAAAGGAAATTCCTGAGAAATTGGGATATTGTAGTCATGAAACTGTGATTTCTTTTTATAGGTGTTCTTTGATATTAGAATTGGAGATGAAGATGTTGGAAGAGTTGTCATCGGAGTGTTTGGGAAGACTGTTCCCAAAACAGTCGACAACTTTGTTGCACTCGCAACAGGAGAGGTGAGAAGAACGTCACAGTTCATGATGTTGACCCAAAGTGATATGATGGTTATGTCAAAGAATTCAAAGAAATGACCCCTTTCACTATTCGGCTCAGACTGAATGCAGTAATGAAATGAAATACATGCAGCTGCTTTGTTTATCCTAGTTTTTTAACCAATTGTTTATGTTTGTGCGTTGTTCTAAATAAACAGAAAGGATTTGGCTACAAGAGCAGCAAGTTCCACAGAGTCATCAAGGACTTCATGATCCAGGGTGGAGACTTCACCAGGGGGGACGGCACTGGAGGTAAGATGCCATCGCTTGACACCTGCAGACTGGAATTTCTTACAGATTTGTCCCTGCAAGAACAAACTTGCCCCCTACTGTTTGAATCAGAGCTCTCTTGAACTTTGAATGGCTCAAGTTTTTTTACCCCTTCTTTTTAAAAAAAAAAAAAGAAAAAGCAGTAATACTGTTGGAGAAGACAACGTTATAGTGACCAAGTGTTTTTATAATGAAACAATAATCAACATAATGACCCAAGCACAGACATGAGCCGTTCAAATAAAAAAATATACAGTCTTATCAGTGCTTCAGGCCGTCTGAAGTAGTTTGTTGTTTGATCCAGCAGAGGGCGCTCTCAGCATAACTTGACCATTGCATGCACTCTTGACCTCAGTAAATGAGGACAGTAATGTTGTTGCAAAAGCAACGGGCGCGATTCAGGCGACGCAAACCTTCATGAGGGAGACTCGTCTCTCTGCAGGCAGCAGCCAACTGCATTGGTGGAGAGACACGGGGTCACTGCAGACCCGCAAATATTTGTGTGTACAGGAACTTTTGTGCGTTCTGGTCAGCAGGTAATACTGTAAATAAACTGAGAGCTGCACTCGATCCTTAACAAGATAATAGACATGTGTTCACACTTTACCGTTTCATATTCTAAATTTGTTCAAAGTTGATTTTTTTTTTTTTTTAAGTGACAGAACTATTTGGAAATGGTCATGACGACATTAGCTGATTACGCTGACAGTGTCATTCAGAGTGTCTCTCAGCTGTTTAGTATTCATGAATTAGAAGATGTCATCAGGATAGCTTTGGTAGAAATCAAGTCACGCAAGCGATGTGCACAGGTTGAGGAAAATCTTAAAGAATAACCAACATGATTTAATTATCCTGTACAGAATCACATGGTACAAATAAAGCATTTCTGGTTTTTTTTTTTTTCAATTAAAGGCAAGAGCATCTATGGAGACCGCTTCCCCGACGAGAACTTCAAGCTGAAGCACTACGGCCCCGGCTGGCTCAGCATGGCCAACGCCGGCAAAGACACTAACGGATCTCAGTTTTTCATCACCACCGTCATGACTCAGTGGCTCGATGGCAAACATGTCGTCTTTGGAAAAATTTTGGAGGGCATGGTGAGTTCCAGGTTTTCTTAACTCTGTACACCCTCAGTCTGCGTGAGGAAAAAAATCACTTTTTTTTTAGCATTCTAGAGCAGAGACTCTCAATATGAGTCCTCGGATGGGGGGGGGGGGGGGTCTATATCAACCCCCAGGTTTGTCACAGGATACCTTCAGTATAAGAGCAAAGATGTGTGATAGGTTGGTTGTGGATCGGCCCCTCCCCTCGGATCAAACACCATCTCCTCAGTCTTTAAACACAAGATAGTGATGGTCGCACTAGTGCTCTTATCTCTCTGTATCCGAGTGATGAACAGAAGAACTGCTGTAACTAGCAGTACTGTCAGAGAGTGTGATGATTTAGTTTTCTGTGTAGAATCTGTTTCATTCGTTAGAGTGAAGAGGACTGGGGAGCTGATGATGCAGGATGTCTACATGCTGCTCTTTAAAGATGAGTTTGTCACAGGATACCTTCAGTATCTTTGAAATCACAAAAATAGCAGGTGGACTAAAATAGACTCTTGCTTCCTGCTCCGTTTCCCCTCAACATTAAAAAGTAAATAATTCAACAACCCAGTCAGCTTCAGCTCACATTTAAGTTAACATGTCGCCCATTTTTAAACTTTATACACTTCAGTATTGAAATAAAAGGTGTCATATGACTGTGTAAAGCATTAGAATCTGTGTACATTATGATGTTGTACAGAATCTAAATGATAGTCTGCATCCGTTGTCCTAAACGTTTCATGTTTTCAAGCTTATTTTTTCATTGTGGTTGGTTAAACAAAAGCAGTACAGTAACCCTGATAAAAGCAGCCTTTGATTCACCTTTTTCTGAAGAAAATACACACAAATGCTTTTTGCACCAAGACAGATTCCTCATACGTGTAAACCTGCTCGACATTCGACCTGATTCTGATTACAGCTCGGCCTTTGCTTAACAGTCCGGAGCAAATGGTTCAAACTGACATCTTGATAGAAAACAGAAGAGGAGACCTAAAATCCAAACTGCAATAAACACTTCAGAAGCTCTTGGAGAATAAAGACCAAGTGGAATCTGTGGCTGTAGCAGGACAGTTTATAAGCCTGTTAAAATGAAATGATCTAAAGGCCTTCATGCATGTCCATGTACTTACCTGTACCCCTATGCAAAGTCATTCTGGTTATTTGATACAATGAGCGATACCCACAAGTCTTTGTCAACTTGTCCTGAGTGTTGTGGAGGCTGTGCACATCAGTGTTTTCGCTTTAGAGCATACTTCAGTTGGTCTAAGTTGTCAAACCCTTAATATCAGTGTTGATGTGATGATGTATATTTGTCTCTCTTTTTAATGGATCAGCTTTTATGTAACATTAACAACCTCTTGAATTTCAACAACTCTTCTTGCCTCTGCTGATTATTCTGATATCTGATATATATATCCTCTTTGTGCGTCTTCCAGGATGTGGTGAGGAAGATCGAGAAAACGACGACAGACGGTCGTGATAAACCTCTGAAAGACGTCATGATCCACGATTGCGGCAAAATCGATGTGGAAAAGCCCTTCGCAGTGGCCAAGGAGTAAAAGTGCTGCTTGAAAACAGGACTGGGGGTAGGGGGTCATTGTGCGGGTCACCTTGTTTTATCACTAGCAGCCCTGTGTGGTCCTGGAGGAACGGGCTGTGTGGGTCATGATGATGATGATGTCGGTGGCTGCCGTCTTCAAGCACCAGAAGAGATTTAACGTTCGAGCAATCATGACAACACTCTGGGTCCATTTACCAACAAGCATTCCAAGGTGCACTTACTGTTGGTTGTTTTTGTAAAAAAAAAAAAAGAAATCTGAAATAAAGGTTTCCCTTTTTGTTAAAAATGTTGAGTGAATTTCTTTATCAAAACAAACACCACTGACTAAGAGCTTTATGTGTTACTTGTTTTGTTCTTACACAGTTCAGTGTAAAAGTTATACATGTTAGCTTTGTGTTATTTATTTAGACAGAAAATGTTAATGTGTGTTCAGAACAATTCACAACGCTGATGGTTCTACTTGTAACCACTAGGGGGTGCTAAATGGTGAAATTCCATCTCACTACAGCACAGGAAACCTGCTATTGGAGTTAGTTTAAATTGCTTGTGTCAGAAATGTGACAGTGTGTCATAAACAAGTTTAATTTTGCACAGATTGATACACAAAGCTTGTAGTTGTGAACATGTAGAAAATAACATACTTGTCTTGGGCTTTTTATAAAGAGGGTTAGGTACCTGTCTATTAGTAGATAAAAATACATCCAACTATTTCCAACACATCGTGGTCTAACAAAAATATACTGTCAGCTGTATCCAGGTAAAGTTAATAACTTCTCAGAAATGTAATCTTCCCACATTTCTTCAAAACTCTGATTGCTATAAGAATAATGTATGTTCACTACATCCAGATTTTCTTTTAAGCGCTTCTCTACCAAAAGGTAGTCTCTGAGTTCTTCTAACATAGCTTTCAACAAACAAAAAGAACAATCTCATTATAAAGCTGATGCATGAGTTCCACACGTCATCCGTATTTTGCAAAGGATATTTGCATAGGACAGAGGTATAAAATCTCATCGAAAACTCTGGACTAACGGCACAGACTGTGTTTGACCTGCAGAGGACGCCCTCACACCGCAGAGCTCAGTGGCACAGTCGAGTACAGACTCTTTGTGGTGTCTTGTTTTTACTGCAGTATAATGAGTATTACATTTCTGTGGTCTTCTCTCTGTTCGTGATTGATGAGGACATAAACACAACTCCTCTAGCTTTACATGTTTGTTTCACTCACATTAAATGCAGGCAAATCAGTATTTAAAATATAGTTTTAATCATTTCTATATTTTTTTTTAACTTTTACATATTTATTTATCCCCTGAGGTGAAATTACTTTTACTCTCTGATATTAAGACATGCTACACACACAGGCACAAACAGGATCCTACAGTATGGACATGCACTAATGGAGAGATGTCAGAGTGAGGGGGCTGCACATGAAGGAGCCCCTGAGCAGTTGGGGTTCGCTGCCTCGCTCCAGGGCACTTTGGCAGTGCTCAGGAAGTGATCTGGCAACTCTCCAGCTATACCAGACCAACTTCCAGACTTGGTCCGCACCGGGACTTGAACCAGTGACCCTCCAGTTTCCAACCTAAGTTCCTACAGACGCCCCAGGATGTTTCATATATTTGAGGATAAGCTGGAATGTGGGCTTGATTTTGTTGATTTATTTTATTTTACCAGGAAAATATTCTGGTTGAGATACAAGATCTCTTTTTTTCAAGAGAGTCTTCGCCAAGACAGAATCAAGAAAGAAAGACACTGTGGTTATTGTTGTCTAATGCAAAAAATAAACAGTGGACACACCTTCCTGTGATTGTCTGATCTTCCTGATGCTCATGTGATAATAACCACTCCCACCTGGAGCTTCAAGCATGATAAAACAAACACTGTGCAGACAACTGCAGGTGGGACATGCTGCCATGTCTGTACAGTGTGTTCTGTCGTTTTACAGTCGTCATCATCAGACCATCGAGCTCAAAATAAATACACACACCTTTGTTATTCAACCAACTTCCAATAACAACAGAGCGGGCTGGTTTGACTAACAGAGGGAAGAGCTCTAATCAAGAGTTTATAATTGTTAGTAAGGAGAGCACACCTTTGTGAGAGCTGCTGTAGGGAACTAGTCATGTGAGGACTTACAGGAAATATTAGCTTACCTTTAAATGATCAACAATTAATTTGGGCTTTTTAAAAGCTCTTACTCCAAAAAAAACCAAACCCAAACATTTCCAATATATCACGGCTGCCCTCTTCAGCTTTGAGATATATCCAAAATGTTTCCAGCTGAAATATCACTGAAATATTTTTGATTTATTCCCATGTAGCCATTTTTAGAAAAAGTCTCTTGAAGCCTGTTGAGGCCATGGGAACGGGACTGGATGAGAAATTCCTGAACATAACTGACCTCGTCTGCTCCTTTGTAAGAGAAATATGAAAGTAATCTGAAACATTTACCCAGTGTTCACATCTCAAAGTTATCGCTTATCTTTCTGTTTCTTGTATCCTTGTATGGGAATGTAAATAACCTAAAACTAAAGATAGAAAACTGGACGGATGTTGGCCTTAATCCTGTAGTTGATGGCTCTAAAGTTGAAAATTAGAGTAGGCTACCCTAAAAAAATTTTTTTTAAAGATAATTCTTTAAAAGATAATATTTTTTTAAAGTTATATCACATTTAATTGATCACAAGTTAATTTAAATGATAGTCAAATCATTATATTTATCATAGCCCTTGGAGAAACGGTCTGTTACTGTATCGCCTATCTGTCCAATGTTAGCATTGCTAACCAACCAACCATTGCTAACCAATAGCATTGCTAACATTCGCCAAAAGACCGTTTTAGCTAATAAGAAGTGCTTGAGGCTTGATTTGGACATAAGTAAAAGTTGACATTCAAGGGAAATCAACGTATACTTCTTTTATTGCTAGGTTATGGATAACATAGCTACCATGCTCATACATGTAGCCTACAGTAGACTAACATTTAAGCTAGCAGCTGAGCAGAGGGAAAACACTAGCCTGGCGTTAGGCGGTAAATAAAAATCCAGCACCTAAAGCTCACCAATGAAAATATAATATCTCTTAAACGCACTTATATATCTTTAAAAGTGACTTATTTAGATGTTTTTATCTCGTCCAATGAAACAATAATAGGTGCATAGCTGTAGCCAGGGGCGTGTCCAGAGGGGTGGCATTTCCCCCCTCTTGAAATCTTATTGGCCACCCCAGGTACCACCCAAAACCCTTGACTATTAGGCCTATTGCCTATTCGCCTGGCCAGAGGGGCTTATGTTGAAATCCACTATTCAGGCTGCGTTGCAACAGGCAGCTCATAGTTTTCAGTGTGCAGATGTTTGTTTGCAATTTTTTTTTAAATACTTTAAATTGTGACTCTGCACATAAATAATGTGTTGAGTCCTTGAAGATGAAGATGTATATGTTTCCATTATCTTGTGTTACTTAAAAGTTGATGTGAGACCGGGTGAATAAATGCTCTTCATGTATGTGTGTGCACAAACTTCAGGCCCCACCCCCCACGAACAAGTCAGTGCCAAGTTGGCCAACACCAGTCCAAAAAGTCTGGGCACGCCCCTGGCTGTAGCTTCACTTGAAACAGGCAAGTCTCATTAAATGGTGCGAGAAGCCAATGTAGACTTGTTGTCACAGGTCTTTTTCTTCCCCTTGAAGTCTGTAATTGCAACCAATTAACTCTAAACTGACATTTATTCTGTGGAGACGGCTTGTCAGGTTACTTATAGGCATCATAGAGGAAAAATGACGAGGTTACAAGGTGTAAAGAGCAAAGAGGTCCACATTAGAAGCTGGTTGTAGATCCAAGTGTCAAATACAGGCAAAAGTGTACAGTATGAAGACTGCTATTCATGTCACGTGTGAGCCCAGAACCAAGCCAACCATGACTCATTAAGACGGACATAATTTACCAAATTTAAATAACATTTTTAATGTTATATAACACACAATTTTACCAATTACTACAATTACTTATATTTTTACATTATTTAACCTACCCTCCCGCCTTTTGAAACCCTTGTAAGTAATATTTGGGGGCAAAGTGAGCCCCCCTGGTAAAGACCATTCAATGTGCTGTGTTGTATTTTCCCTACCATAGAGGTCCATGGTAGGGATTGGTGTCCCGCCTGCATGTAGAACTGGACTTTGCACTAACATATTTGACCCTGTTGCATAAATGCTGGGCAAGTTGTGACGCTTCTAAAATTGTTATTTGCAGGCAGATTGAGGAGACAGGGTAGTATTTAGCATACAAGTGTGAGGGTTGTATACATCTTCCTATCTCAACAAAATAAAGTGGAAAAAGAAATGTATCAAAGTGTCTGACTACTATTCCTTTAAACAACAGCTCTTGCCGTTTCAGTTCACACACAAGCATGACCCTAATTAAAAACATCCTCAGCCATCAGAAAAAAACAAGTTCCTTAAATGTACACACATAAACAAATATATCATCTTACTCAGAAGTTAAAAATGAGATTTGGACCACTGTTTAATGTTTTTGACGTATTGAACTCGAAGTACGGCAGGTACACGCCCAGACTGAAAACCTTCCCACCAAAATGGGGAAGTCCATCTTATTTTCAGATGTGGTTAAGTTGTATAATTACAGAGGAGTGTGTCAATGATCCGAGTATCATTTGGAAAGATTATCCCACTGTGAATTCAAAACATGTGACCAATTATTTCTTTGATTAAAGCTTGAAATGAGTCAAAAGTTGTAGAGATAAATATTGCACTACGAAGGTTCACTAGTCTACAGTTCTCTGTATTATGCTCGGAAATTAATGTTGAATAAATAATTGATCGCAGGGAAATATGCTTTGGTATTGCGAAACAACAATCCAGCCAAGAAAATCGTTTTGATAAGCAACAGAAAGTGGGATCCGTGCCCCGCAGTCCTTGTTTTGCCCAGATTCACTCAGGCATCCAGTGACTCACCAGAAGCCAAATATGGAAAGAATTCCCTGGAGTCGGCACAACCCCGGTCTTGGTTAAACCCTCTGTTGTTCGGTTTGGCCTTGTTTGTGGCGATTGGGGATTGTCCGGTAAAACACTGTTATTCTTCACTTACTGGCTCTGCTGGAAAAGCCGTGACGGGCCGGACATATCTGGCATAGCTTCCTGCAAGAGGCTTTGTCAATGAGATTAGAAGAACACTGGAGAGAATCACAACACGGAGCGAGGAGGTTTTTCTGTCACACCGGAGGATCAAACGCCCACATCCTGCCATCCTGTGAGGGACCAGTGGAGCATATTTTTGTTTGTGTCCTCAATCTGAAAGTTTGATAGCTGATACAGAAAAGTTGAATCTGTTGTTATGTCTGGAATAAATCTCATTACGTCCCCATATGATGATTTGATCTCAGGATGTCAAGAAAACGCCTTGTGGCTTTTTTATGTGCTGCTTTATAAGACAACTTCAAGCTGCATGAGTCTTTATCTAAATTATACTCAACATGTTTGTTAAAGGTATCAAACCCAGCTAACCACCGACTTCTTCACACCACCTACCAGCCGCAGGTTTCCTTTTTTTCAAAGATCCTTTCACTGAATAAGCATTTCCCCTTATAACAATGTTGAGCGGATGAAAAAGCATCACAGAACCAGAAGCAATGATATATTGTTTTATATTCCACACATCTTTCTTCCTCATCAGAATCCTGCGCCTGGTTTTTCCCGCCTTGTGTGTCGGCCCCGCCCTGAATAAACCCACCTGGGTCTCGTTGTCCCCTGATTGTCTGTGTATTTAATCCTGTGTTTCCTCGCTCGTGTTATCCTTCATGTTACTTCAGCCCAGTGGTGACAATGTGATTGGATGGTCTGTATCAAACCAGACTGAGTGAAATACCTGCGTCATATTTGATTAACTGTTGCTGGGTGCATCATGCAGCTCCAAGTTTAGTTTAGTTTATTAGGATCCCCATTAGCTGCAGCATTACATCAGCTATTCTTCCTGGGGTGCTCACAACATAGTGAACTTTAGATAGTGACAATGCAACCAATACAGCATGTAATTACACATAACATTAAACATAAACAGGACAAGAATGCTTGCAATGCTAAATATGCACTGTATGTGTAAGAGAAAACAAAGTAGCCCAATTAGCCATTATATGTCAAATGCACATGAGTTTTAGGCCTAGTCCACACGTAGGTGGGTATTTTTGAAATCTGTGCGTACACACACAAACAGCATTTCAGGTCACTGAAAACTCCTTCAGGGGTGAAGATTTTCAGAAACTCTGTTTAAGGTGTTTTTTTTGTAGATGGGGAAAACTGAAAAATTTACTTTTGTTTACATGAGATTAGTGTGATGGCAGATATAACCAAACTAGTGCTGGTGTTAATGTTTCTAACTGGACATTTTACATGCGCTCCCACTGTGACAACTTTGTAAACGACATGGTCAGTGCAGAGGAATGGCGAGAAAATGTCAGCATGTCAAGGACATCGTTTTTGACTTGGCGTGCTCATGACAGCCGTAACAGTGCGTTCTGCATTTTCATGTGAATTAAGATTTTTATTTTTGGAGAATTTAGCGCAGTGAACAGGATTTATTGTTTGGAAACAGAGGATGAAAACCTGCGTTAAAAAAATACCTGCCTACGTGTGGACTAGGCCTCAGCCAGTTGAGAAGTTACACTCCCAAGTTAATGGAAAAAAGGACTATTGCTCCATCAAATTATCTTGTTATATATTCTAACATTTTTCTCAGTTTGTTCTTGAAAGGCTGTTTTTGTGCGTGTGTGTGTGTGTGTGTGTGTGTGTGTGTGTGTGTGTGTGTGTGTGTGTGTGTGTGTGTGTGTGTGTGTGTGTGTGTGTGTGTGTGTGTGTGTGTGTGTGTGTGTGTGTGTAGTACACAGAGAAACTAGGGGAAGTAACATTTCAATCCCTTTGCAGAAAAAGGATTGCAGATTTGAACATTTGCTTTTATGCATTTCCTCCGTGATCACATTTTCCCTCCATAGTTCTGTTAGTCTGTATTGGTAAAAATCTATTGCATAAACTACAATGTACAGGTTTTAGGTCACAGAATCCAAGCCCCAACATCGGCCTGGGCTCTGAGGGACACTGAGAGACTTGTCCCACAGCTACTCCAATGTTTTCTCTCTTTGTGTTTTGCGTCGCTGTTACGCTGAAATTTGAGTCTTCTCCCCAGGCATCGGTCACGTTTGCCCTGGTTCTTTTTTAGCCACTCACTCTCTTTACAGCAGAGACCTGAATAGTGAATTGTTGCAGAGACTGTTGTACCCCTTGGCAGCTCCTCCGATGACTTTTTGAAATGAAATCATCACTTTACTTACAAGACCTCTTCTTTCTCAGACACTCTGTTTGGCAGAATTTCGTAGTTGGTGGTTTCATATTCCTGATGGAGCCAAATGTTCTCCTCGGATACTTTTCAGTGCATTAGCAACTAATTAGGCTACTTATCATCGGTGCCTGAAAGAACTCCTTTGTCATGTTTGTGGACACATTGTACAGACTTTTATGTGTAGTGTAAAGCAAACTTGTTGTTGTTGTTGCCAAGTTTCAGTCATATCGAGTAAAAAGTAATTTAAAAACTGTCCATCTGAATTGATAAGGATCTTTTTTTAGTGATAAAACTTACAAAAAGGTTTCCTTGTGTAAATGAGTTTATAGTAATAATTTCAAGACTTACAGTAACAACTATCTGTAAAGTCAGAATGTTATTGCAGCTTATTGGCTTTGGTGGGTGACAAGGGGAAAGGATCGGCAACAGCAGAAATAATTCATATTAGGAAAAACATGCTGTGAATTCAGAAATGATGCAGATTTATTAACCCATGCAAAATGCTCCCCTCAATAGTTTCGATGAGCACACCAACACACCTGGAGCACTTCCGTTGAAGACTGGATTGTAGCGTTTGTCTTGAAAATGTTTTCTGAAAATGTGTGTATTTGATTTTGCATTGTTTATGAATCTGCAGCATGTTTCATGTTAATACAGTTGGTACAGCATCTTTTTTTCCATATGCTATTTGTTTCAGTCATTTTTTTTAACTCGTGTTTTGAAATTTGCATCGTTCTAGCTGTGGCTGATTTATTACCAGAATGGATTTTTTCCATTGAAACTATAAAAGACGCCTTTGACAGACATTGGAAAGACGTCCGCAACTGGTTCAGAAGTCCAAGATCTTTCAACCTGGATTTGAGTATGTCGTTTCAACGTCTAAATTTAGACCATATTTGCCAGGTAATCAGCCTCGCCCAATGGATTTGTCTCAAATTAACAGCAATTTTCCAGTCTTAATTCACACATATTTTTAATCATTGTATTACTCAGCAGTGCATCAAAGTCACCAACAACTTTTCCACTGCTGACTCAAGTTGGCCACCAAACTGTGTCTGTACCTTTGAACTCGGAGGTATGAATTCTGTCAGAACTAAGAGAGCTGTATGGACTCAGTATCTGTGCATGCACAGTCTTCTTTCTCCCTCGTACAGAGGCTGTAGTCCTCATCGCAGTGGCCATGGGTTTCAAAAAATTATTTTGGAGAAACGTCACATCATCTTCTGGTCACTCTGTCAATGCTAAAATGAACATATAATCTAAATAATTTAGCAAATTGTGTTTTCTGACATGTTATGCATAAACGTTCAGCTGTGATTTCAACCTGTTATCAACCAAATTCCAACATTGAAATAAAGACTAGTGCTCATTGGGTTTGCCCTTGTCAGCTACCGTAGTTTGCCTGCAGTTGAAAGTGATTGCATTTACAGTGAAAACAAACCTTTACCAATACCTGTTAGAAGGTCTTAAAACCTGTTTGAAAGAAGTTGATAGTGACACTGACGTACCTTTGACTTCACTGTGGAATGACAGCTGGAGGCTGGTGGTGGTTTCTGCTGAATTCTTGCTGTGTACAAAGAGGTGATATATTGTAACCAGGGGAAAAGGATTTCATATCAAAACTGCATATTTTCTGTTTCTTTCTCTATGTTTTTTTTTCTGTGGAATGGGATCTACTTGTGCAGGGAACACAGCAGAATAAGAAACCACAGTCTCTATAGAAATATCTGAAGTTGAACGGCCTGGTCCAAGATCAAGTTCAAAACAACAACACGTCCACAAAGATAAGGAAACATGCAGCGTACAAGCAAGGAGGGGAAGCAGTTTGACAAGAGTAGTATAAATATACAATATGAGGAGCAGTGTGGGAAAGGTCCTCGTGGGAACTGGGCCTTGTTTTTTGTCAATGAGTTTCAGAAAAGCCCGGCTCTGACTCCAGTACAACCGACTTTTTGGTTCCCACCCAAACGTGTAGCTGAGCAGTGTCCCATCCACTTCTTCATTGTTCTCCAGCTTCCTCTCTGGTTTCTTTTCCCTTCCTACGATGTTTGCAGAGTTTGTCATGTTTCGTCTGAACGTGGCCCAGGCTGTGGTGACACTCTGGTTCCCACGATCCCTTGCCCTTCCTCCAGAGTTACTGCTTGCTCACGGCTCTGAACAGGAAGACAGTTCAACAAGGCCACGGAGAGTGTGTGCTAATTTAGTCCGACTATGTTGGGTTTCTATTGTCTTAAATGGGAATTACGCGGACGACCATGCGCCTTAAACTTATAAGACATAGAGGAACTTATAAGGATGGAAAATTGGGGAAAAATCTCAACAACCAGTGAGAACTCAGAGGTCACTGGCCTGAGGATTCTGTTGGCTCACAAAATGATAAACAAGATAGGAAAGAACAAGAACAACAAGCTTATTATTTCTATTTTAAGTTTAATCTTTGCCCTTTATTGACTTGTAAGAAGTTTGGCTCTCGAGTTAGAAATGTTGGTCAATCACTGCTTCAATCCAAACTGAAGTATTGCAACAGGCATTGTCATGTGATTGTCAATAGACATTCAACCCAAGAGAGTTAATCATTTTGACTTTTGTAGTATCATGAGGTTGACATTTTACGATTTTAGTGGAATACCTTGTAAACTAACTAACTGGAAGGATTTCCTTAAAATGTGTTGCAGATATTCATCATCCCCTCAGGATGAATTGTTCTATAGGTCGATCCTGTTGAAGTTCTGCTTCATCTTTGGTTTCTGACTGAATATTTACAAAGATAGCATGCTAAATTGGTATCATTAAATGGCAAACATTACCCATGCTAAACATCAGCATGGAAGAATTCATTGTGCACACTGACTTTAGCATTTAGCATTTAGCTCAAACTGCCACTGCCACAGACATGCTAGCAGCTCTGTACATCCTCAGAGTTTAGATTTTCTGTCTCAATTTGGTAAAAAGAGAAATATTGCTAATGCTGCAGCTAACAGGAGGACGTAGGAGAAGCTGCGTTTCCGCGGACTTTGAATTTTTGCACATAGATGTGCCTAAACATGCACAGGACACTTGGAAAACACACTAAAGGGCATATAAAACCAGAAAAAGCAGAATATGGGCCCTTTAAGCCACACACTTACTGGGAAATGTTGCTATGTAGTGTTTATTTTAATCGTTTCTAAATTCTTCTTCATTTAATATATGGACTGCTTTTCCCTTGCAGTGTCTCAAGCTTTAGTTTGGTCGAGGTACATTATGGAAATTCTGTAATACATAAATAACTCTTGTGTTTGCTTGCATGTATTTGAACTACAGGATAGCTATTATAACAAATGTGGTTATGAGACACCAAACTTTACTTAACTATATTTTTTTCCCTGAATTAATTTTTCTTAAATTGTCCAGAGGCTTTAAATTCCATCTTAACCTCATCTTCTCCTCATCATCTCGTCACCTCAGCCTCAGGAATAAAATGACAGCGTGGTTAATAAGTAAAATCACAGAGGAGATTAGATTTCTGAGTGCTCTCACAGACCAGGTGGCCTTCATGCTCTGTTCATTCGGTGCAGGTTACTCTGCTAATTAAAGTCACTCCCCCTCCTCCCAGGCTGGACGCATATTTCTGGGGACATGATAAAACGATAAAGCCACGCCATGGCGACACTGTTAAGTGCCCTGCTGCAGACAGTAAAAGTGCTGCTGCATTCCTCCTCGCCTCATGTAGCTGGGTGACAGCAGCGGCTCGGGGTTATGCCGACTAGCTAATTGAGGAGGTTGCGTAAGAACTTTAAACATTTATCGTACTGTAGTTCTTCATGCTGTTGACCTGGAGCCAGATTTTCTAAAAATGTTTTATATGTGTTAAGAGAAATGAGAAAATAAGGTATGCATGAAAGAGTTCAAGTAAGTGCGTCTGTTCTAATCCAATATTTATGGACCCACATACAGGAGGACAGAGGGAGCTAAAACTGGTGATATTTACTCTAAAAGTCGCCTCCCCTGTGGTGGATGTACAGGATGGCGGGAGGAAATGGGACAGCAGGACTTATATAATAAAAGCGCATAGCCGAAGGCCGAGATGGGCATCTTTTGGAAACAGTAGCTCTGTTGTAACTGGAGGCATATAGAGTCTGATATGAAGCCCACTGAGAGATTACCCAATTACACACTTCCTGCAGATTGCCATTCCAGCCAGGAAATAACAATAATCCTACAGCCTGAGCAATGCCACTGTTCTACAACACCACTGAATGAGAAAACAGCAAACAGATAAGTGGAGGTAACCACTAAAGTCTACTGTATTGCAGTGGTAACAGCGATGGCATCTCTTACTTTAGTCCATCATTTACAAAAAGTAAAAGTGCTGCCAACTTTGACGCTTACAAGAACACTTGACAACTTCAGTGTCAACCTCAGTGGTTCAAAGTTACTTTGGGTACAAAGGCCATGTTAAAATCAATAATATGTAACATTTCTGTGGTAAAACGTCAGGTAGGTCTTCATCAGCAGCTGTGAGTTTTTGACAAAGAGGACGAACTTGAGGTGCCGGTGACCTAGTGGTTAGTTTGCGCCCCCCTTTCATAGAGGCCACAGCCCTCAAAGCGGTTAGTCCTGGTTTGAATCCGACCTGTGGCTCTTTTGCTGCATGTCATTCCCCCCTCTCTCTCTCTCTCTTCCTGATTTAGGGCTCCATCCACTGTCATATCTCTGTGATAAAGGAATAAAAAACCCTAAAATAAATCTTTTAAAAAATAGAAAAAGAGGCCACAGCCCTCCCAGGGTCGCTGCCTAGCCTTGATGTCCCGTACCCTATTTATAGAAGCTATAGTCACAGTGGCCTTTTGTTATATGTCACCCCCTCTCTCCTCCCAACATCTTCTCTCTCTCTTCAGCTGTCCTATCTAATAAAGGCAAAAATGGCCCAAAAAGTAAGTTCAAAACAAGACAAGAGGACAAATGCCTACAGTATTTAAAACTGTGTCAAAATACTTCAGTACATGATATAAAGAGATCATTTTGAGTTTCTTTTTTTGGAAACGGTTGGAGTTGAATGAGCCATCATCACTGTCAAAATCAGCCCTGGAGACGGCACATTGTGATCTGATCTGTAAAACAATATCCGCTATGTGACTTTCAAAAGAACATGCAAACATTCAAATCGTCTGAAGAACAAAAGGAGAACAGCTTCTTCTTCCTGTGGACGCCTACACACTCAGCTCCATTGTTGACAAGGACCTCGCCCACAACAATCATTGTCATCATCACAACTTCCACT
This sequence comes from Labrus mixtus, assembly GCF_963584025.1. Taxonomy (NCBI): domain Eukaryota; kingdom Metazoa; phylum Chordata; class Actinopteri; order Labriformes; family Labridae; genus Labrus; species Labrus mixtus. The sequence continues at coordinate 13,446,981 of NC_083615.1, forward strand.
GAAGATTTGGCAATAGGGGATCGTCTGGATCTAAACTCGCAATTGTGGTCTTTTTTTCCCGCACATCACAAGAATTCGGACTGGGGTTGTTGTTGTATTTAGTACAGGGGTACACGCAAACAAAAAAGGTGAATTATAGGAGTGTGACTATGTGTTGAGATTACCTTGAAGAGTTCAAAAATGTCCTGGCCAGCGAGAGACGATGTGAACTTTTACCAGATCAAAAGTTTACCTTGCTTGCTGCTGTCCAAACGCAACACACACACATGCACACTTCCACACACACGTGAAAGCAGATATGCAAAACACATATATTTTTCTTTTCACTTTGTATCAGAGATGTAGAGTAAACCTAAAAGCTGGAAACTTGAAGAGGGGTGTTTTCTGAACATAGTGACCCAGTTATGTTTCTCTCATGTATGTAACACATATGTTGTTGTTGGTTTTTTTTACATACAATGTATACAAGGAGATGTGATCTATTTCTATTTTTCAGCACGGAGAGGTGTTTTTCCAAAGTCTGCAGGCTGCACAGTGAGATCATACATACATGTATTTCATTTCATGTCAAACCTTTATTTACTCTTAAAAGGACGTTGAGGTGTCCCACATTTCCAATGTTGTTGAGATTATAATCAATTAACCAAAGAATAAAAATAAATTAATACAATTACATGTAACTATACATTGTCGGCGGGTCATGTCGACAAAATGATCCAGGAAAAATATTCTGCACATGGTAAAAAAAAACATTCCTGTTTAATCATATCCAGTGGAGGTGTCCATAATGTGTCATATTAAGAGGATATTGCAATGGGAACAAAGGACCAGGGGGCTCACCCATGCTCCCAAATGATGGTACTTCAACTTGATTGATACATTTTGTTCAGTTGGACTCCAACACTTTGGACATGTGGGGAAAAAATGCAATAAAACAACTCACACAAACTCACACTTAAGGGCTATGGCCTGCAGTGTAAATGTTGTTTCTCTAAACTTCACATATTTACTGAAAAAGCATGCATCTATAAGAACAAGGGGTGTGACTAAGGCTTCCCCTTAAAACTATATTATTTGATTGATCATAACCTTATTAATACAGCCAATTGAATATCCCTCAGCCCTAAGAATACCTCCCTTTTTTCAAACCCTGACATCTGGCATTACAGTAACAGACATTCCTTAAGGAAAATGTTTTTGCTCTTATTCCCCCCGTTGGGCTCCAGCTGAATATTTCATCGTCAAAGCAGAGGTAGGGTGTACAGTGTGTTCACACGATCTACCTTTTGTCTGCGGAGTGAGGAGCTCAGTGGACCAAACAAAATAGCAGGTCAGGGGGGATCGGTCTCAAACAGCATGGAGGCGACAGGTTGAAACACGAGAGATGTTTTGCTTTTCAGCCGTCATCTCATGAGCGTCTCTGTGACGCTGCTCTGGGTTCAGCTGGGCCATCAGAGGGACAGTTTGTCCAAGAAAACTAAGATGCTCCGTGTTCACTTGAGCTTCAGATGGGCTCAGATTGCTGCAGCCAGCTAGGTGCTGCTGCATGTCTACGGCAAAACTGTTAAACCAATGATTGGTTCTGAGATCGAAAAAAAATTTGTTTATACTCAATATTACTTTATTTGTGCTTTTTATGTGATGAACTGTTGGGAGCCAATTAGCTACAATCACTAAAAAAACTGGTTTGAGCAAAGAAAAGTTTGTGTATGCAGCACTTTCACCTTGTTTACTTCGGGACTATCATGTTATTTTCACAAATATTGCATCATTAAACATTTCTAGGGTGCACTCACACTAGGCCCAGTTGCCCGGTTACCGTGCTGAAACACGATTGTCCCCTCACATTGCTTCAGGCCAAACCAGGCCTGAGCACGGTTACCTCTTGAACAAACGACATCACGTCGTAATACTAGATCGTCCTGGATTTTCCAATGACCTCCAAGTTCTTGTCGGTTTTATCCAGCTGACTCTGAGTAATCGAGTCTGCCAAAAATTTCAAGTAAACACTCTCACGGATGAACATGAACCTTTTGCTGCTATTGCCTTGTCGAGAGGAATGGTCACCTCGATAAGGCTATATGTCCATGAACTGGACCATACCTTGGCGTACTGGGGCCGAGGGGTATTGCTGCGTGTGAGCAGCCCATAGTCAGGGGGGAACTTAAGGGCAAATCTACTGCACATTCATAAGCCTTCTGTTATTGGATTTTCTTTCATGGAGAATTTAACTGAACATTAGTTATACAACCATAACCAATAAGATATAAAAAGCTGCTTTTATTTAAACGTTGCTATTGTTACATGTGTTGTTACATGTTTGAAAGCTTGTCATGTGTAAACAGCAGCTCTCCGTTAGAGTTTCAGACACAAGTAGGGCAGTAGGGAAACAGCATCAGCACATTTCTTGGCATTATAAATAATCAGGCCAAGAATTTGACCCAGGCCTCAGTATTTGTTTGCAGGCTCACTGTGATTGAATTGAAAAAGCGCTCTGATAGTCTCTCTCCTGGAGCAGAAGTAGGCCATCAGTTACGTCTCTCATTCACGTGTGAAATGTTAATGAGCTTGTTTAATACTGATGAATTAGAACTGCATCACGTTTTTGTAAGACCATGCTCTCCTCCTCACCCATCAGTCAGTCTGTATTTAATAACCTAAAATAAGCACAACATGTAGCCTAACTAGCATACACATGATGTGTGTTTACAACAGTGTTTCTTACTCTTAATTCTATTATATTATATTTGTTCTTTATTATAATTATGTAACATAGTTTAGAATAAAATCGACATCCAGCGGCTTTGAAAGTCTAAATTAGTCTAAAAAATGAACTGTTACTTTATGAAGGAAATTTAAGATTCATTGTTTTTATTTTAGGTTTTTTATTAAAATAGAAAAAACATTTTTAAACTTCCTTAATAAAGAGTGTTTGGAAGCTAAGCTTTACACGTGAATTGAGCTCTTTGATCTGCTGTTCCCAAAGCCCTTACTTGGCAGAGATTCAGAAAGCTGATTAAAGTTCTGTGTGGTGTTTTCAGGAAATAGTTTTAATGACTATAGTATCTCTTAATTAAGCTGCAGTCAGCGTCCTATGTAAGCAACCATGACATTGGCCAAAGCAGATATGTACGATTCAAAATCTGAACAAAATAGACTTAAACCTAACACAGTTTATTGTAATGCAGAAATTATTGTCATCTTGGCCAGTGAACTACTAACATATTCCAAGACTAGTATGTTCGAATATATAGTATTTTTCTACCAATAACATTAGCAAGAAGGAAAATGAAGCTTAACAAGACAACTTTATCACCCTGGCGAGAGCTTTGTCATGGCACTGTCGCAGAATCGCAGTACGGATGGATTGATGGATGGATGGAAGAATGGATGAATGGATGGATGGATGGATGGATGGATGGATAGATAGATAGATAGATAGATAGATAGATAGATTCTGCCTTCATTTGGGATAGGTTCAATCAGGACAGTTTTTGGTGGATAGTGCTCTAGAGACAGTAACTCAGCCAAAAGTGCCCAACCACACGTGTTACTACAATGCTCATTGTTTATAAAAACTACACATCAACCTTACAAAGCCCGGTTCTACAGCTCCTATTTTATCATACATGAGCAAAATAGTGTCCACACATACCCTCAGGTCACTGATGAGTTGAGAGGCAAGAGTAAAGTAGCTCGGTTACAGACATCCGTCCATGGCAGAAGCACTGCTCGAACTAACTTTAAGCCTAAAAACAAGGCGCCGTCTAGTGATATCGCTCCCCTAGTAACTAAGGGCACGGTCACACTGGCCAACCGTACCGTGCCGTACTCAAGCACGATTGCCCCCCCCCCCCCCGCGCCATTCCTACGCTGGCCGGCCAGAGAAGGGTCCGCGACCGAGTCCGCGGTCGCACGGAGAACATGACAGCTACTTTGTGGCTTATATTGTGTCATTTTAGTCAGATACAGCCATGAAACTCCGGATTTCTCCATAATGAAGGCTGTCAGCATTGTGTACCCGCATGCTTGTGCATGAAGTGTACCGTGCTGAAGCACACCTCTCCAAAGTGTGCCAAAGCCAAGGAAGTGCACGGAGCGGTCACACTGGCCAAACGAACTGGACTTTAGGGTTGAAGCATGCTTGGGCACGGTACGGATGGCCAGTGTGACCGTGCCCTTAGCAACATAGTATGTTTTAAAAGTAAATTCCACAATTTCATCAACACCAAAGCAACCATTTTCCAACACAGTTTTCTAATACCGTTGGGTGGCGCAGAGAGAGATGTTAGAGGTTAAATGCCTAGAGAGCTAGAGGATAAAGAGTAATACTGAGGGGGGATCATTTCGTCCCACTCATTACGCCGATCACGAGCTGGAGACAAATGACTAAAGGTCTACTAAATCTCTGAATTGAATTGTCAGGATGAAGTACATGGTAGACATTTTCAGTTTATATTATAGAGAACATTTTAAATCACTCTTGCCACTACTGTCAACTTTAGATGACACTGTCTCCCCGTCCGGGTTTAACTCACCGTTACATCATGAGTGTGCTGTTCCATGGTGGCTGGCAGGTGGCATGACCCCTATGTCCCCTGTTCAACCAGGCAAGCTAGACCGCCAACATTTGCGCTGTGATGTGCCAGGATCAAGTAGCTGGGCTGCTATCTTGTTACTAATCGGATAATCTGTTTGGCATAGGGGCTCTTTTCCATTACTCCTTACATAACTGTGACTATGTTCGGACTCAAGCTGAGAGTCTGGGCTCAAAGCTGACCACTGCCAGGGGCGGAAAGACACTTTTAGAGGAGGAACAGGACTCTTTGACCACTTCCAAGAAGGAGTATTACGTGTTTTTAAAAAATAGATATTTTTTCATAATTCATTTTGACCCCCACACAGCATTTTCCCATACCAAGTCAGAGGTGAAGATCAACAATTGAGTAGGACCCTGAAGAAACTTTATGGCTACCCCCCCCCCCAAAAAAAAACCCTCAGAGATTCTTACTGTGTTACTGTGTCTTCAAACACACCCTCTCGCTGTTCATTTTCCTAATTTTTTGCTGCTTTGTTCACACATCCGCTCATCCCGACTCCACAAGGACATTTAACTAGGGGGCTTCAGGAAAAAAGTCTGATATGAATTGGAGGTTTAATATTTGGCTGTTTGCATTCACACAGGCAGCTCAACCCAAAAAATTCAGAAATGTTTCAGGTTCAGCTTCGTGCATGGGAGAAGACACCATTTAACTGGCTATAAAACTGTAAAACTGGGGTTTGTTTGCAGAGCATGTTAGGCTAATCCCTGAGCGCTCTGAGTTTAAACAGAAAAAAAGTGGGTCAAGCTCTGCAGGGGGAAAAAATGATTTCTAAAGCAATATCATGTTATTTAACGATACTGTACAACACAATCTCTGGAAAAATACATATTTTTTTAAGTGTTCTAAGCTAAACATACAGTATGTCACTAAAGACAGGGAATGTGTGTTGATGGAAAAAACAATTCCTTTCTATTTTACAAATACCAGATGTGCTGGGCCACCCAGCCCCTGACAGTTCTCTGTATGTTACATTACGGGTTATGTTCATATGCTGTTATTACCAACATAGCAGAGATGCCTTTACTTGTACTGCACTTATGGTTACTGTAAGTTGTTTATTGTACTTTACAGATATTATACCAGTTAGAAAGGGAACCTGAACCATTTCTGGCACTTACTCTCTGCTGTGCCAAAATAACTAAATAAAATATGAATGTTACGGACGGTTGGAAAACAAGGGAGGTGGACCCAAGTGCAGCAACCAAAAATATTTAATTAAACAAAACGGCCAAAGGCAACAAAACCTAATTTCAAAAGTTCAACAAAAAACACAGGGATCAAAAACAGGGAACCACAGAGGAGCACGAGCAAAACTGACCTTCATACAACATACAACGAACTGACACAGAAGGGAAGAAACACTGAGACTAAATAGACACAGGGGTAATCAAACACAGGTGAGACTAATGAAACAGGGCAATCACACTGGAGGGAAACACACAGAGGCAGGAATGGACACAACACTGAGGACAACTACAAAATAAAAATCCATGAAACACTGAAGACACACAGAACTCAAGAATGAAACAAAACACACTAGAACATAAGGAAACACTAGGATATGAAGTTACAAAAATAACACATGAAACACTAACCTAGAAAACACTCAAGGGAAACAACACCATCAGACAAGAATGAGAACTAAAAACAACAAGAAAACCTAAACTCTGAAAATAAGAAACCAAATCATGACAATGAATCCTCAAATGTATTTAGACATTATTAGTAACAAACATTTGACTTGTACTCATCCATCATTGTGTTGGTATTAGTGAGTGGAATATGTAGTGTCTGGTTTCCATAACAACATGAGTTTAAAAAACCCCAGAAAGAATTATACATGTGTAATTTGTTGATCATTTTAGGAAAAAACACTTTAACCAAAAAGACAAATTTACTCAGCTCTAAATTTAGGTCTACATTCATAGCAATTAAAAATGAAAGTGAGCAAAACATTAGAAATTGTGAGTCAAAAAATGAGAAAGCTGGTAAAACTCTTCACTTGTGCTCTTTATTTAATGTATTTATTTGAGAGCTTAGCGTGACTCTACTCGTATCTTGTTCCTGTGTATGTATTGATAACTCTGTCTGTATATTTCATGATTTAAAATGATGATTTAAAAAGACGTAGAAGAGAAAAAAAAGTTTGTTGACGCGATCACAGTTTCACTTCCTGGTGTGAGTTTACCCATGATGCTTTGCTGCAGCTCTATATATATATACCCCGTGTTGCAGCTGCCGCGCCGCAGACTCGCTTGTGTGTGGAGCGACGCAGTAAACAATTCCCTCACTCCTCTCTCCCGGAGAAAGTCGCTCTATAAAGACTTTGCAGCGACAAGGTTTCACCTTGACTTACGAATGGTGAACTTTTCTGTGGAGTTTTTACTCAATAGTAATTGTTTTAGTTGTCAAAAAGGAGCTAAAGACCCGTGTTTCCTCGAAGCTATCATGCTGAACACCGAGGAAAGGTAGGAGGATGCTCATTTTATTCTGGAAACATTGAAAACAGACGGTTGATATCTGGATGACAGTTGAAGTTGCTGTTTGTTTCAGCAGGTGTAGAGTTACCTGGTAAAGACTGAGAGACTTGTTGACATACTTTCTATTTGCTTCTTACAGTTTAGCTCTCAGCTGTAGATAACGAATGTTTGCAGACCACTTATTTTACTGTGTCTGCTTGTAGAGGTGGATGCTGCAGATACTTCGCCTAACATGGTACAGCAGACACTGATAATAAAAAAACGTAATCTTATAATGATTGTGCAAAGGAGTGAAGCTGACGCGCTGGGTGTGAAGGACTTTAGGTTACACAATAAGAAGGAAACCTGTCCCCCTTTAAGTATTTATTTTCTTCCGGGAACCTTTTCTGTGCTTTTTTTTTTTTTTTTTAATCTGGCTGAACCCACACCTTTTTTTTTTTTCACTACTGATGAATTTGTAAATTATTCTACCAAAAGTAAAAATCTGTGGTCTGTGGAATAACTACAAGTTGTCAATGCTAAGAGTTGCAAAAGCCTTAAAACTCAAAGGATATTTGCATTTATCTTCATCAGAGGAAAGTTGATTTAAGGATCTGGAGAAGCCGGCCAAGGTGTGGTTGGGAAATGGCTTTTCTGATTAATTGTTTGAAATAATTATCAATAATTAGGCTACTTGTTATCACTAAAGAAATTAATGAACGGCTTACAGGAGAGAAAAAACCTCACTAGAAAAAGTGCAATAATGAGAAAGTTGATGGAGAGAAAAGCTAACCTAAGACTGCTTTAATAATCATTTCAATCATCAAGAGAAATGTCCAAAGTCTTTTAACTTTCAGTTCTTTAATGTGTGAAGAGGTTTTTTAAATCATTGAACATGGAATTTTTAGCACACACAAACTGTATTATATGAAGGATGCCCTCTGCCAAGATATGTAGTGAAAACACTGACTCAATTAGCCGTTAATTAGAGTCTCTGGGACTTTGTGAGAGGCCTTTCATTAGCTAAAAATAAAAATACAGTATTAAATAGACATTATCATATGTAGCAGCCCCCCTTACAGTGTGCAAACAGAATCACATAATGACTTCTGCTGCAGCTGAGGTGTTTTATGTTGTACTAATGTTCCTCCTATTGCATCAACACAGGAGTCCTATGGGGAGATTTGGTGGCTCTGTCATATTAATATGTCTTGCATCAGGTGGTGTAGACCTAGAATAATATTGTTATGAGCACCTGCAATGATGCATTATCATTGGGTGTGTTTACTTTTGCTTTCAGTATTTGTAATCGGAGGCATATGCTTTGTTTTGGTCCTCTGTGGGTTCATCGTCTCAACACACAGAGAGAGGGGGAGAGCTCCGTTGCTGCAGTGTGCCAGAGCAGGGACTATATTACCTCTCTGACTGTTATGGCTCTGTCAGCTGAAGGCATCAACTGGCCTACATCAGCCTTCTTACATAAGCAACCCCTCCTCCCTTCCTGGTGCACTTCTCAAGCATCAATGAAAAGTGTTGGTGTGTGTGAGAGAGGAACACAGGAGTGAATTCAGTCAGAAACAGCTGGATTATCTGACCTGAGTGTCAGAAAACAAGGCCTCCCCTTTGACTGACTGTCAGACTGACCTCCTCAGTGATTGCCGGAAGATTGTGGATTAGAGTGCAGTTGAATCTATCTGGAATGAAACCAAAACGTTAACAATGCCAACAGTTTCAGCTGACATCCTGAGTTGTCACCTCAGCTATTAAAGGTGACTTCAGGTGAGCTTGCTGGCACATACAAGTCCTCAGAGGAACACATTGTACGGGTGCTGCATATTAAATCATATTTTAGTTGTCATCACACCCTGGCTGCCAAAGTCAATGTTTTCAAAACAGGTAACAGACATGCAGGCTCAAAGACGGTGTTTATAAGACGCTGAATAATGATGTGGCTGTTCTGTTGAGGCTCATCCCTCAGTTTGATGTCAGACTGTTATTTATCGTTCCCACAGGCTTACCAAACTGTGCCTGTCCCAACAAAGCCGAATTAAACCAACATGGGAGATGGATTGACAAACCAAACTCAGCCTGTACTTTTGAACACTTTCTTGTATTGTATTTCTAAGTCTTAAATATCTTTGAGGTTTTGTTAAGCAAGTGGTTTGTTGTCAAATTTGTCATGATCCTAAATTGTCCATGGTAAAAAGAGTGAAGTCTATCTGTATCTGAACATGGATTTTATGGGCACTTTTTCTTTAAGGTTCGTTTTTCTCTAAATATTTTTTATACCAAGACAACAGAGAGTGCTGATGTTTGTAGTTCTACTGATCAAGATGGAAATCACAACAGCTGTTGGATCGATTGGAAAGAAATATACCTCTTAGGATGATTTCTAAGAACTTTGGTGATGTCTTAAAACATGAATGTGTGACATTCACATCAGAAATCAAGTTTATCCTATGGATTAGGGTTAGGTACGAGTCCCGCTGGTTGTGTTGTTTTTTTTGTGTTGTTGTTGGAGCCTTGTTTACATGGACGGGAAAACCGACTCCTCCCATGGCTTCTAAAAGCTGTTATAGCAAAGGACTAGAGACAAAAAAACAAAAAAACGTGCTGCTTATTTGAATGTCATGTAAGCGTATTTAGATAATTGTAATTCTGTGTAAATTTATATGCATGTGAAGCTATGAGCTAACTAATTAGCCTGGTTGAGGGGGGGTTGGAGGTGTGTCGGGGGCTTCAGTATGGCGGAGGTGTCGCCAAACAGCAGTTTGTTTTGGTTTCATGCTTGTGCTCAAGGGCGACATCTACTGGATCAAAAAGTCACACATTCTACCTTAAACTCTTCATCTATAGATCCAACCTGAGGGTAAAATGTTGTCTTTCACTTTTTAATACTTTAGTTTCTGACACTACAAAACCAATGTGATCTCCATCAAATTTGGCAGAATTTCTTTTGCATCTAACAAAGTAAAAATAAAATTTGAACATATGCAAACATTGTAGTGGTGGGAATGTTAGCATGCATTTCTGTTAACTTGTATGTTTTAGGGTAAATAAATAAAAAAATATTTTAAAATTGATGAAAATAAACATCACACGACCATTTTAATTATTTCATATCATCTTTTTACATTTTTTTTTATATGCATGAATGATACCTGTAGAATAAACTGAAATCTTCAGGTGTTCTCCGTCTGATTGGTCGATCAGTTTGGCTTCATGTACTCTGCTGAGTCAATATTCAGCCTGAATACAAACTTCCAGGAAAAACCAAATGAGTGTTTGTAGAACATCCTGCATTGTACTAACACTGAATTGTAGACTGGTTTGGTTTTTTTGTTGTCCTCCGTGTATTTACAGTTTGATCCCAGGGGTTTTAAGAGGGGTCCAACACTAAGTGTTCAACGCACATGTCCCTTTCCTGTTTCTGTCTCGGCATCTTTTTCCGACCTGCTGCTCTGCCAAACTCCCAGAGGTCACGAGAGGTCTGTGGACTCTGCTGTTTATTTCCTGTATACAACAACCTGATGTCTACGTCTACAACTTAAATCGTTTCACATTTTTTTTTATAGAGGGTCTAATAAGCTTATTTCTGTTTACTACCTGGCTTTAAAGTGAGGCTTTTTCCCATTGCAAAGCCGATGATTATAGTGTTGGAAGGAGGTTTGTGTTTCAGTCTTCTTGGAGAGCCTACCACAGCTCTTCCTGTTTTGGATGAGTCGTGTGTTTCTTGGCGGTCGACCAAACCCTGCTACAGCAGCGAGGGCTCAACCCCGACCGCGCATCCCCCGAAACAATCCACCTGAATCAGTTCTCAAAACAACTCCCAACTAAGGAAGGGCAAACTGGAAGTGGAAGCGTCCATCCTTAGAAAGAATAAAAAAAACACATTTCTCTTGCGCTCACCGGTCCTTGCAGGATGAGACCATGACGCACTTGGCGTCTTTGACCCTCGTTGCATCACAGAGATGATTAAATCCTTGTCAGCATATTAATACAGCCCAGACTTGTCAGTGTGCTTGGTCTTCATGTCAGTGCTTGAGTCGGTCTCACCCATCAAGACAATCTTTTTTTAAAAATCCATAACCTACATTCTGTTTTAGCGCCACCTCATAACCTATTGGGAGGCTCTAAAGGTTGCAACTCTTGAGCTAAAATGGCATCATGGGACGAGGGAGGCTGCTTTGGAGTGTGTCTGAAATGTCAGAGGACAAGTGTTGCCTTTCAAAACAAGCTGGCATTTGGTCAAGGACAGGCTCTTATGTCAGCCTCTGAAAGGGAAGATGGAAAAAGAGAAGCAGGTCTTGACATCTTGGCGAGTGTGTTTATCGCTTCCTCCATCTGCGTCCTACCTGTTGTCCCCGATACGGTCTCTATCGAGCTTGTTTATCAGGGATAAATCAACAGAAGTTCTTGGCTCTCAGACTGTTTTAATGAGGCTGGCCAGCATTCCTCACTCTTTCGAAGCTTTACCAGCCTGAGAGGGGATTCTTAAAGAGTTAAAATTGAACTTATTCCTGCTGAACACTGGCTCTATAGATGTTCTCCTCTCCTCTTACATCAGTATTTAGGTTATTAAGCATCTTTCCCCGCTGTTTTTTCTGTAAGTGAGAAGTGGAATCGATGCCTATAATTCACGCAATTCCTTTTCTTATTTTTTCAATCGTTTTTCATTAGTTTATCCAATCGTTTGCATTTTTTATTGGTTAACCGCTCAAAAGTTTAGCTGAAATGATACGGCACCTGTAATAATAAAGTTTCATATTATTGTGATACGGAGAGGAGTCAATTTTCTGTATAGTTATTAATTAAATCCCAGATTTATACTGTAACTAAGCATAATTTATTATGATGCTTGTTGCTTTTTAGGGCCATACCTATCAAATATAGTCATTATCAATTCATCTGCAGATTATTTTCTTGATTAATCAATCAACTGTCTGATCTATAAAACATCAGAAACTCTGAAAAAAGTGCCACTGAACCTGAACTCTGATACAACGATGCACGAATTGTGCAATGGGACACATTGGCTAATGACATCAGATCATGCCGCATTATTTGCTGATGTCTTCCAACAGGGTGGATACCAACGTCTCCCTTTGTGGAACCAGCAGGCTTCAAGACTGACTAATGTTAGTATTGTTATAATGCTAGTAATATAAAGCTAGTAATGTTATTAAGCAGCTTTACTGTTTAATAACGAGTAAAGGATCTGAATATTTCTGCTTCCAATGCAGTAAGTAAAGCAGTAAGATAAGCTCCAGGTGTGGGTCACTTAAACAACAAAAACAAGAATGTAACATAGAGTGAAAGATAAGACAGAGAAGCTCAGAGAATGTTGTTTATCGGGAGCAGCAAAAACGTCCTTCTCCCTGATGAGACAGGGAAAGGGTGTGTGCAGTTGCTGCTGGGACATGAACAGACATAATGAGCTTTGTTTTCCATTGCACACCCTCTTGGCTAGCGACGCAGATCAGGTTGTCCAGGCTACCTGTCGGCTCTGCAAAGGAGCACGCATGACTGTGTGATACGCCCAATACAAAGTCACAAACAGGTCTATCACGCTGGCTCAGCTTCAGATTGTAGGTTGTTGTGAGGTGTCGGGTTTCAGTAAAGGTGTACAAGTAATTCAGGGAACAAACTGAGGGAAGCTGTTGAGGTTATGTACTCATGTAAAAGCCCCAAATCTTTCATTAGAGCAATCCCAAAGCACTCATGTACGGGCCCGTCCGGGATCGTCGGTCGGCTGCCATCATGTCTGGTCTGAGATGCATGACTGTAACTCAAAACGTTTAAGATGTGTGTTCCCGAAAGCCTTCCAAGCTATTTGCAGAGGTGTTTACAGATCATGTGCTTGTTTATGATGCATGCCTTGCACCTCATGCACGACCCGTCAGGGGCTCTCTGAATGCTGTCGCAGCAGGATCGTTGTAAACAAACAGCCCTGTGATGGACTTTCAGCAGATTCAATTGAATTAAACTTTATTTAATTCCAGCATTTTTTTAACACAGCGTACACATCATCTCTCTTTCTTTGTTCTTTATATAACATGATGTGAGTTTGTTTGGATATGCTCAACCAGTTTCTTCCTCTGAAGGTGGTGGTTGTTGTTGCACTGGTTCTTAATCTTTGCTAATAACACAAAAATGCTAATTGAATTGAAAGTATGGCTGCATAGCGAAGATCAAAGCTGAGAGTTTTGCCTCATGTGTTTCAGTTTCACTTCAGCGTATCACAGTTAAAGTTGCCCCGAGGCTTATTCCTGTAAACAAAAATCGTTGTTTACAATTATTATTTCATGCATCATGCTTTCTGTATAACAAACAAATCGAGTGCAGTATGCCCATATTATACATTTGCAAAGCCAATTCCTTAAATTAAACTGTGCACTGTTTAATTCCAGTTAAACTCGTCTTCTTAGTGCGTTGCTGTATTGATATGTTATTGATCAGTTCTTATTTGCATGCTTGATACATCAAAATAAATCAAGTGCATTGCCACAAAGCACATCTGGCAGTTTTAACCTCCCAGGTTTCATTTCTTTAGTGATTAAAAATGTCCTGCTGCAGCTGCAACAGGCTTTTACCTCTCATAGCCAAACCGTTTCCTGCTCTAGCTGTTTTTATAGAGTTCAATGGAGGAAAATGAGCCTGGATAGGTCACTTCAGTGACTCTTTAAACAATGGATCGCCTACTAAATAGCTTAAGCAGCAGCCAACACCAACACTGTCCAAACAGTTTAGTTTGACAAGCTTGGCAGCGGGCATTTCAGGAAATCACAGTACAGTCACTTTACATTAGAGTCCTCTTTACTTCATACAACAGCAAGGAGTGAAAAACGTATCTCATAGCTGTTATGATGTCTCCCAGGTAGTTGCTGCAGATTGTGAGTTTTTGTTTCAGAGGAAAAAAAGAGCTTACAAACAATCATTTTATTCAAGTCATATTGTTCTTTTAAAGATTATTTGACTTTAAAACTGTACTAAAGAGAGAGCACCCAGTAAGTAACTTTTTTTTCTGTTCCTTCCCCCTCCAGTTCCTGGTTAGCGGGGTCTCGGCTGACCTGCTCCATCCCTCAGTCTCCGGGGCCTCTGTGGTGCTCCTGATGCCCCTCACCCACTACTGAAGATCCCGGGTGGGCGAGGGACGGTCAGGGATCACTCTCTTGGCGTGCTTCTACACAAGGTGAGGGACATTTTTACATCCCCAAAATGACATTCCCACCATATTATAACCCATTCTACATGAAGTGCTGGCTTCGTGTGGGAAAGTGAATACAGCTCACAGTCGTGTGGATGGTCATGCAAATATTATGCAAAAAGTCTGCCTGAACTCCTCTAAATGTGTCCTGTTTATCTTTTAAACAGGGACTTTCACATGTTATTAAAATAGATAATATCCCTGATTTGTATTTTGAAAGATTTCATTTTGAGATAAAGGTGAATTTGATGACACCTTAATGGTTCTAAAGATTTGATACAGGTTAAAAAAAAAGCCTATATGTGTTGTTCTGATGTCTTGTGCGCACTAAAGGTAATAATTGTGTTAAGTGCTTCGCTCTGACTCTCCCTTTGAGTTCATTTTATAAAGCTTAAAAACCCTTTAATCCGTTTTGTGTTCTCATCCTGTGCACCTGCTTTGGATTTGATGCATGAATTCATTCATTAATTCACTACACTTCCTCATTTAAATATAACATAACAAGTTAGTTTATTCCTGCAGCGCTTCAAGAACGCCTGACAGAACATCTCAAAATACAATAATACAGTTGATAGAATGATTTTATGTTATTATCTGTGGTGTGTCGGTGTGTGCACACACTGAGTGCTGTGTGTGTGTGTGTCTGTGGACATGTGCACGTGTGCCAAGTTGTACCCCGGACATGTGACTGACTGTCCCCAGGGATTAGAGATTTAGGATCAGACAGATCAGTCCTAAATGTCATATTGACGTCCTCATCTGTCCTCAGCGTCTGAGTAACATAACTGCTTCATCTCACGGGGATGGACAAAGTCTGGCATACATTCACACTGACTTATAGAAACAGAGTAAAGTTTGATTCTTCTCGTCTGCTTCAGTAGTAGCACACGTTTCTTTTAGATCAAGTGAATGCAGACATTTAGCATCCTCCGTATCCTCCTGATAATTAGAAAACGATAAATGCATGAAGTGCTGCAGGGAGCCAAATGAAGCTGCAAACAAAGAGGCTACACATTTATAACGCGGCCATCACAGCTGTTGACACAGAACTCGTGCTAAGCTGTCACATGCCCTTAGCACGCAATCATATGCTTGACAAATATCTGAAGAGAGACATTACAGTAAGTCAATAAAGACAGAGGCAGACATCATCCTCAGTGCTTCTACTTCTCCTCCAAGATGCTCAGATGACTGTAACCACTTCCTCTTTGACTCATTTCACTTCTGCAAAAAGCTTGCAGTTGTTGCCTTTAATTTTTAAAAGGGCCCGGTGCTGCAGTGGGTTACAAGAAGAATGGAAATGCAATAAAGTTTTAACATGTTAACACTTTAAAGTCGGACGACTTGCTCTTCAAACACTCAACAATTAGTCCTAAATCTTTATATTGTTTTCTGAGGATGGAGAAGTGACACATCTTTTATTAATAGTTAAAACTCTTCCAGCCCTGTTTTGACATCTTCCAAAGGGAACACAGACGGAATTCAATTTCAGCCTTAACGAGCTTTTGAAAAGGATCAACTAATAAAATTGCATCAGCAACCGTGTCATGTCACTGCAGCGTGAATTTGTCGCTCTATGAACTAAACAGTAGCTCCTTTCTGTCCCCTCTGCTTTAATTCAGGATGAAAAGTTAACAGTGACGCAGGGCGCTCCAGGGAGTGGAAACCCCTCTCTTCTCCGCTTCCACTACCAGCTAAGTGAGCGCCGCTCGGCCTTCTGGGATACAGCTCTATCAGGAGACAGCCTTTTCCTGGAGATCCCCACTGGCTCACTCATGGAGGGAAGCAAGGAAGGGTAAGACCCTTTCCTTTTTTTTGTTTTAAAACATTTGTCCTGACACTAAATGGTAAATAGACTACTTATCTGTACAATATGCTGCTGTGAGTTTACAGTGAAGTCTCACTAAGGGAGATTTTAAAATGTGTTTTGAATGGGGTTGCAACAATACCAGAATTTTTAAATATATTTTGGACCTCTTTGCCTTTTATTAGAAAGGACAGCTGAAAGGAGACCGTAAACGTTGGGAGGAGAAAGAGTGGGGGATGATATGCAGCAAGGTCGGATTCAAACCCACGGCCACTATGATGAGGACTATAGCCTCTGTACATGGGGTGCGCCATAAGCACTAGGCTATCGGCAACCCACAATACCAGAATTTTAAACTTCGATACGATAGTAAAACTCGAATGGTATCGATACCCTTTGATTTTGAGCAACAAAAATATAAATCTTAGGTATCAAATTTTGGGTTATTTCCTGTCTTAACTACCGAAAACTGGGAAAAACTGAGATTGTATCGGTTTAAAACATGTCGTATTGAAGTATTGGCTAATTTTGATGACCTCAGTCTTGAGAACTGAACACTCTGCTGCTCTGTTTCCAGAGAACATGGGAGATTTATTAAATGGGTTAAGCCCTGTCTTAAGTTCCTCTTACTACCAGAAATAACTCCTCCTGAGAAACAGTGAAAGTGTGCATAACAAATTGGCCTATACTGTACACCTGAGGCTGCTTTTATTTAATCTGTGCGTGCTAAATCAAAATGGATACTGATAAGTTTCTGTTTTATTGCCTGCCGTTGTGTCTATAATCGATGTCATGCCACAGTAACCTCGCCTGCTGCGGGCACAAAGCCCACACCGTCGTATGGGCAGCCGGCGCTGCAGCTGCCACTGCATTATTATGTAAAGTTGCAGCTCTTATGTAAAAAGAAAAAATTGTGCGTCATCACCTCTCCCTGTTCAGTGGCTGACTCTCTCTCTCTCTCTCTCTCTCTCTCACTCTCTCTCTCTCTCTCTCTCTCGCTCTGTTCTGTCTTCCTCAGGCTAACGGCTCTGCTCGAGTTTGCAGAGGAGAAGCTCAAAGTTAACTACGTGTTCCTGTGGTTCCATAAAAACAGAGAGGATCGATGTAAGTTCTTCTTTTTAAGTCATAAAAATACACCTTGGTATCTCTTTTCTCACAACCTTTTTTTATACTGATTTCATAACACATTTCATTGTGCACCCGATCAATAGTACAGATTTATTTCTGAGTGTTTTCACGGCTGGATGAAGCAGCCATGTGGCCCCGGGGCCAAACTTTGTTGTTGGGTTCATGTTGAGTGAACAGGCCGCTGCATGTGTTTAAGCACAAACACTGGAAGCGGCAGTTAACAACTAAATAAAGTTTGCAAATTTTAACGCCTTACCAACACCTTGCAGCCTCACTACTCGACATGTTGACATCTAATCTCTGTACAAATGCAGAGAGAGAGTCTATTCCTAAAAATACAGACTGTGTCTGCCTCCTGGACCCCGGCTGGAAGACGATTCCAGAGGAGAGGAGCCCGATAACTGAAGGCTTTACCTCCCATAGTACACTTAGAGACTGTAGGTACCACTAGTAGGCCCGCATTCTGGGACCGTAATGTTCTCGAGGGGCAGTACGGTATGGAGCTTTGTAAGTGAGAAGAAGGATCTTGAATTCTATTCTAGACTGTATAGGGAGCCAGTGCAGAGAAGCCAACACAGGAGTAATGTGGTCCCTTTTCCTAGTTCTAGTCAGTACACGAGCTGAAGCTTTCTGGACTAGTTGAAGAGTCTTTAGAGATTTACCAGAGCACCCTGACAAAAGAGAGTTACAATAATCCAATCTGGAGGTAACAAATGCATGAACTAGTTTTTCTGCGTCATTTTGCGACAGGATATTCCTGATCTTAGATATATTACGAAGGTGAAAATAGGCTGTTCTTGAAATTTGCCTGATGTGAGAGCTAAAGGACATATCTTGATCAAATAGAACTCCTAGATTCCTAACAGTGGTGCTAGATGCCAGGCTGATGTTACTACGGACAGTCAAATCACTAGAAAATGTCTCTGAGCTTTTTAGGACCTAGCACAATAACTTCAGTCTTGTCTGAGTTAAGTAGCAAAACATTTCTGGTCATCCAGGTCCTAACGTCCTTAAGGCACGTTTCTAGTTTACATAACTGACTGGTGCCATCGGGCTTCATTGATACATAAAGCTGAGTATCATCTGCATAACAATGAAACTGTATGGAGTGTTTCCTCATAATATTTCCCAGAGGAAGCATATATAATGTAAAGAGAATTGGTCCAAACACTGAACCTTGTGGCACTCCATGGCTAACTTTGGTGTGCATAGAGGACTTATCATTAACATGTACAAACTGAGATCGGTCTGATAAGTAGGATTCAAACCAACTTAAAGCAGTCCCTGTAATTCCAATTAAATGTTCTAGTCTGTGTAACAGGATCTGATGGTCAATTGTGTCAAAAGCAGCACTAAGATCTAACAAGACGAGCACAGAGAGAAGTCCCCTGTCTGAAGTTAGAAGTAGATCGTTTGTAACTTTAACTAGTGCAACTATGAGTCTCCTTGGTTTTTTGAACACCATGAAATAAAGTTTGGAAAAGCTTTGCTGGTGAATAAAGAAATGCTCTTGCGAAACTTTGCCACATTCAACTCTAGTGCCACGTGAGAATCAAATCAGGAAACGAGAAACCACTCAAGAATCGGAAAAACCCTGAGTCTGAATCTGTGTATCCCACCACTTGTGGAAAAGTAATATTTCTCTTTTATAGTTCTCTTTTTGAACTTGAGCTCTTACAGAGAGACAGGCTAGCAGTTTCCCTTCGCTTTCAGTCTTTATGCTAAGCTAAGCTAACATCCGGGTTATCTCTCTGTAGTTCTTTGCACAAATTTGAGATCCACCCTAAGCTTGACGTAAATGTGTTTCAAACTGATGCTTTGAGTGTTCATGCAGGGCATAGCTTAGATTATTTTTAACTTTATTAAGCAAATAAATAAGACGTATTAGCATGCAGTTATCATTCAGGTTCCTGCAGCACATCCTCTGACACCTCTGTCTCGTTTCCTCCTCAGTGTGCATCATCAAGACGTTCCACTACATGGGCTTCGAGATGGTGAAGCCGGGAAACTCCATGGTACCTGCCCGGTCCGATCTGGCCTTCATGGTTTACTCTCTGGACAACAGCAGCTCAGACGAGGAGTAACTGCCACACGGCCTCCTGACACCTCCCTCTCCCACCCTGACCCTCCCCCCCCTTTCCTTTCCCATCCCTCCACCTCCAATAGACACACACCTTCTGCCTCGAGTCTCGCTCTGACAAAACCCCAAACCTCTCCCCTCAGAAATCCCCTCATCAACCACTGGGAAGGTGTCACCTTTTTTTAAATCTTTTTTTTTTAAACAGACTTGTGATTTAAGAGGGAGATTTGAAGCGGTTGGATTTCCATATGATGCAGACACCCCCTCCTCCCACCTTTTCTCATCCCCGGAGGATAACTGCAGATGGGAAGCGGCGTAGCTTGAACTAAGTCACCACATGCATCTTGTTTTATTTTTTTGTTCCTGCTTACTGATTTGTCTCGTTGCTACATTCTTTGTTTGTGCTGCCATCGACAAGACAAACAAACAGGAAGCATATCTCTTCTCCGACAGCTTCAAACTTTTTTCAGAAGAGACTTTGGTCTGTAAAAACATGCACGCGGTGCTGGTAGGGCTAAAAAAAAAAAAAAACTAAAAAAACTTTATGGGTTGGGTTCGGTCAAAATAATGTCTTGCTTCATGATATAGATAACGGGTGAAAACCTGATGTTTCATTTAAGCTCATCTAAACGTGTCTTTGCAGTCCTTCCTGATGTACGTTTAGGCATCATTCCAGCACATGTCAAACACTCTGCTGTTTTTGTTTTGCTCTTATCTGCCCAAAATACCCATATCTAGTCTCTCCACTTGTGTCACAGCTTCAAAAAAAAAAGCAGGATGTTTGTTGAATGTCTCAACAAGGAAGCTGCCAACATGCTGAGGCAAATCCCTCCTCTTCCTTCTCCGAGTAAGAATCATGTCAAGTCAAGCTGAAGATGGGAGTCACTGACGAGCTGGAAAAGGAGGATGGCCGCGTTTGTTTTTCCATTTTATTTTGCCCATCGCATACAGTAACGAATGCTTAGAGTGAATATTTTTTTTAAGAAACATAAGCTGCATAATTGTTGGTGTAAGATGATCGGGTTGGAAGAGGAACTCAACTTGTTGTTTCTTTGCATTAAAGTGTAAAAAATGATGTTTGAATCTAGTGAAGCTTTAGCCCAACTTTGGACCTTTCATGTATCAAATTCAAACCAAGCTAAGGATCTTTTTATGCAAAAAATAAACAACTACAGTAATGATAGCTGAGAGCCTTTGAAGGTTGTTAAACAGCATTAAAGATTGTTCTGAGGGTGTGTGTTAGCATCTTGTGTGCCTCTTAACTATTGGGTTAAGAAAATGATTTAGTCGCTTGCATAATGAGCCTGATTTCAACCTCTCTGTCTCTTACTGGCTATATTCAGGTGGTTTGATATGACAGTGTCCTTGCTTGTCCCCTAAAAGTATTAGGGAATGTGTTATTTTTAATGAAAATAATAAATAAAACTATCCAAGATCTACAGCAGTGGTTCTCAACTGGTGGGTCGGGACCTGTTTTCAGTGGGTCGTGAACATGTGACTGGAAAAGAAAAAGTCTCCAAAAGTCTTTGAAGCGCTCTTTAAACATGCTGGTTTTGTTCCTTCTCTTTATTCCATCACATGTTTTGCACCATCTGAGGTCCAGACTGCACATTTTCTCATTCTATGAATCTGATTGGTTGAAAAAAATATCAGAAATTTGGATCGCGATTTAAATGAAGGAGTTGGTGGTGGGTCCTTAGGCTAGGCTAGTTGAGAACTACTGCTCTACAGTATGTAGGGAAATATATCCCTTTCTATTGAGCAGTTTTATTCAGCTCTGTATTGTAGATAAATGAAATTTGCAGCTGCTGTCTTGATTTTGAAAAAAGCAGCACAATTTGAGAGGGGGGGAGAATCTGGATTTGAAACGGTCAATTTATTTTATTCAGATATAAATCAGCCCCCAAACAGTGCAAACTTCTGTTTAACAACCTTCTGGGTTTTTCCAAAGATCACTGAAACACCCTGTGACTGGAATAATGGTTACACACAAGAGGCACAAACTGGGCTTTGTGAGGCTTCATTCAGCCCCATAGAGTCATCAGTTTGATTCCCCAACATCAGCTGAAAGCTTGATTAAAATCGGGGGCTTTTTGTGCCTAAAGAGGAGGGTGCAATGTTCATAATCTTTTTATTTTTTACTCCTAAGTCTTATTGAAGAATGTCTCACAGTTTCCATATTTCACCCCATGCTGATTCAGACCCTAATGTGAGGAAACTCGACAGAGGGGTACAACAACAAACAGCAGCACTTCAGGTTATTGCCATATATGCAAAACACAGGAGGAATCTTATGCAGGTTTTACTTTTGGTTTTGTTGTTTTTAGCACTCTATACCCAAAACGCCAAAGAATCCATGTCTGTAAAAAACGATTGATTTTAAGTCCTTTTTTGGAATTCAGCTGATTGAATCCCTAGTTTGGTATGTAAAGCAATATAAACCTACATTCCCCATGCCAGCCGTACTACCTGTTGCACCTCAGACTAACGTGATAGTCGACTGTTCCATGTTGGTGTTGGGATGGGGTGGGGGCCGCCTTCTTCTTCTTGTTCTTCTTCTGCATGTGTTCAGAACATACGAGTCTTCATTGCTACTGATTAAGCCCTGACTATAAGCTGTTAGGAAATGTCAATATATGAATTTTTTCTCAGAGGTCTATTTTTATGTATGTATATTTCTCTAATGTTTACTGTGATAGTTTTAGGGATCTATTTTTCGTTCTCAGTGACGATAGTGTTAGCGAACATTCAATGACAATCCACTCTTGTATACTTTGGAAAATTTTGTCTGGGGGGGTAAACAATAAAACTTGTTATCTAAACAGATTGTTTCTGTTTGTTTTTCGTTTTTTGACAGATTTGGGTTCAGGGGATGCATGTGTGTCTCTGTCACATGTTTTTATTATTATTATTGTTATCACATTAAACATCCAAAGGGAACCGCACATGGCTGGGCAAAAGTTGGAAAACTGAGAAACCAAACTGTTGGCCTTGAAATAACTACGATTATACAAGCAGACTGCCATGGCGGCCCTGATTAAGATTGACAGGAGATAAGAAAAATTTAAATAGAGAAGCGCTATGAGTCTGATCATTTAGGAAATGGAAGTGTGTTTCTTTTTTTTAAGGAACAGTAGTTGTGATGAGTTGTGTTTCAGCCAATCGCTGACTCAGCGGCTAATCGCCGACCAGCTCAGCTCACAGCACAGAACAGCTCACCTTGGCCTCACGCCGGGGACCGACTGAAGCCTCCACAGTCAGTTGATCTAGAGATCTATTTTCAGTGTTCAGGCCAGAATGGACTCAGCTGGGCTATATCTGCGTCTCTAATACACCCCCAGCCTCCTTTGGTTTTTTTTCCCTCTTAAAGGAGAAGGAGCCGTCAGAGGTCAGAGCGCTGACCTGCAGTTTGTTGTCTTCAGGTTCAAAGCAACACAACGCTGCTCCAGAGAGTTAACTGAAACAGCCCATCTGACCTGTGGCTCCATTCCCTACTCTCTTACTCTTTTTATGACTCAATCCACTGTCCTATCTCTGAAAAAAGTGTGTTCATTTTCTGTTTTGTTGTTTTCTTTTATTTTTTGCAAGCAGTTTTTTTTCTCTAAAGACTGATGCACACCTGCAGTTTCTTGTGGGTAGGTGCCTAAGAGCTAAATATCCATAGGCTAGAGAAGAGAGCCCTCCACCACACATTGCATTTGTCATGTCATTTGTATTCTAATTGTGTTTCCTTTATATTGTTTAATTGTTTCTGTTTTATTTTTTAAAGTGTGTTTCATCCATTTTTATTGGGTGATATTTTGTTCAGGGCTCCTACTTCCTCGACCTCCAGAAGAAGAAGAAGAAGAAGAAGAAGTGATGACACAACAGTGAAAAATCTGAAGTTAGGAATTCGAGCTGTGTCACTAATCTGCTGGACTGAAAGTCAAGAGTCAGAGAGTCCCCTCCTGGCCTTAATCTTACACTAATGTTACATAAACTCACCTCAGATTGAGGCTGATTACGACATGATCTGCACTCACAGCACGATATTTCTCAGAACCTGCCCATCTCTGTCCTGCCATCTCAGTGTCCGGTGAGCAGAGTTAAAACCAGCCAGTCAATGGCTAATCCGCTCTTAAGAGACTTACACTGCAGCAGCCTGAGGATCAGCGCTCCAATGGAAACCTACTTTTCTCTGATTCTGCTATTATCTCATCATGTCCTCACTAAACTAACACATAATCCATTATGTAGCCGTTCTGGAGCTTTCCACCACGCTACATGATCTTAAGTAGAACTTGGAGATGTTCTCATTTCTCATTTAGGAGCACTTAAAAATACCTGTTGTCCACGCCTGCTTACACGGGACATTCAGAGTTCATTCTTGACCTCGGAAGCAGCATTTAAAAAGATAATCTCACATTATGCGATAACTTTCAGGAGCTTTCATGCTTATTACATGGTCTCTATCAGGAGATTGAGTTTGACACTGAGGATTTTTGCTGCTTTTAAGGATTTTTTTTTGTCCAAAATTAAATTCTAGATTGAAAGTTTGTCCTTGTCTTTAAAATGACAGTAGTCAAAATAGTCTGACACAAGGTCTCTTTGGCAGCTGTTCTGGAGCTTCTGGTCAAACCGCCTTGTATCAAACTTATTCTCTATTTTCATTACTAAAGGGCAGCTCCAGCTGCTGATAACAAACACTACATACAAACAAATGATGAAAAGCTCCACACCAGCTACTAAATGTATCTAGTAGTGGAAATGTTATTGTGTTAATATCAGATCGTGGACATGGGTTATTTTAAGTATGTTTTAGAGGTCTCTAAGGGGTTCAAATTAATGGAAACTTGGAAGTCCTTCACTAAGGGGCACAAAAGCACCGGAACAACTGCTCAATGTACCTCATGGTGGAACAGTGTAGCATCAGCTATAAGAGCTTTTTTAAATTCCTGCAGAACCTTCCTGCCTTCCACCTTCCTTAATATGAAAAAAATCTGTTGGATCGTTACTTACCTAAAGCTTGAAGGACCATTACTGTATGTAAGATGTCTACTGAATTGAATCATAAAATGACCTCACTCTATCATCAGACATTAAGGAAACATGCCATGATAAAGTTCTGGCTTCTCTGACAACAGTGCAGCAATCAGTATGTCCTCTTCCTACGTTTGATTCCAGTTCAGAATGGTTTGTTTCTGTTTTGACCAGAGCAGGTAGACAGTTTTAATGCACCCCCACACTGCCGTTTTCAACGGCCCTTGGTTTGCCAGGCAAACAGCAAACAGGTGTTGCAGCGATGAACTTACTAGTTCAGATAGAACTGATTCTACCTGACCTACAAAGCCTCGCTATTTTTTAAATAAGATCCACCACCATAAACGTGGTCAAACTAGGATAAATATTGGAGATGCTTTTTAAAAAAATTGAGAAAAGGCTACTGTAGAAAGCAAAAAGGTTTCAAGACCAATGCAGAGCCGGCTAAACACTGAAGATTCAGTGTCCGCGATTTGGCAACCTGTGTGCACATCGACTGCAACACCCTCTTTAAACACTAGGTGTCAGAGTTACATATTGCGCCTTTAAAATTGAAAACAGCCAACATTGATAGTGTTTTGGGATTTAAACTTTAACCGCTTATAATTATAAGAATGTTTTGAAGTCTTACTCTTGGTCATAGTTTGTCAGCCATAAAAACTCTGACATACAAATACTTGATTGACAGAGTTTTGAAATAAAACTCTTTCAAAATTGTGTTTGTGAAATCCATCCCTAATATGAAGTTCTCTGACAGCCCTATAAGACAAACATGTTTATCATTGCGTAATAGCAGTGTCCTGTTTTATAACAGTATGAAGTATGCAATACAGGATTCCAGCAGAATACATTAAGACCAGCTGCTCTGCGCTGTAACAGACTGAGCTCACACATTAGGGCCTTAATGGCATATTGAGTTCAACTGTTAATCCACAGAAATGTTACGGACTGGATCTGTCTCAACTCTGAGACCTTTGAAGAGGGTTGCAAAAGAAACGAGCAAAAAGAGTGAATTTTTATTCAGATTTTCCAGTTTAGTTCAATCACTTTACGTTTGAATACGTGTTACGACTTTGAACAAAGCCAAGTGCTTTGAGCTTTAAACAGCTTAAAGTCTACAGCACTGAAACACAAACTAAATAAGAAATCAAATGGTGAGTCAATGATTTGTCAACTGTATTTATTTTCAGAAACAAGCATACAAACACCTGAAAACTCTTATTTTTTTTACCATGTCACTCACAAGCTCACATTCATTCTCACACACAAAACTTAAACAGTTTAAGGGCAGTGTCTCTACTTGTCCTTCTCTTTCTGCTCCTTCTCTTTCTTGTCTTTCTCGGCTTTGGCCTCCTCCGCTTCGTGCTTCTTGATCAGCTCCTCGACCTCCTTCTGCTTCAGCACTTTTATGCAGGTCTTGCCGTTCTCGCGGGTCAGAGTTGCGATCTCCACTGAAACACATAAAGACAGTCAGACACTTAGGGATCGGCTGCTGCTGCATTTACTGCTTCATTTGAAACTGGTAAAAATGTTTAAAAGGCTTTTAATGTTTCATTTCTAGATATGGCAGAAGAGGAATTTGGTATGAAGTGATGATGGCTGCTTGAAAATGTTTGAACAGAGGATTTACTGCTGATCACCTGACAGACATCATACAGGTTGACCGGGTATGAAAGATCACTGTGTCTGTGGACCCACCCAAACATACAGACAAACACACACTGAAAACAAACATCAGCCTTTATATCTCTGGTATGTGCTGTTATTGTTTATACTTGTGCTAATGTTTCCATGAAGAACAGGATGTACTCAGTGCTTCGGGTTGGACATGAAATGCCTCTCCATCACGAATCCAGTTACTCAGACTTTACTACACAGCCTGTTATTGATCATAACTGATTAAAGGTCACGTATTATGCAAAATGCACTTTAACATGTTTTTCTAACACTTACATGTGTCCCTAGTCTGTCTACAAATCCCCAAATTATTAGAGAAGTCCTTCCTCTCCATCTTTTGCCTGCTCCACTTCAGAAAATGTGTGCTCAAACAGGCCGTTTGGAGATTTTCCCTTTGTGACATCACAAAGGCCAGTAGCCCCTAAACCAGAGGGGTGATGCTCCCACAGCTAGGTGTTTGTTCTGCCCTCTGAGTCTGCCATTTCACCATAAATAATAGGGCATGGAGCAAGAAAGCCCAAGCCCTTCTAGAGGGGGCATGGTCAAACACAGCTCATTTGCATTTTAAAGCTACGGACCCAGAAACAGCCTGTTCTGAGCAGGGCTGAAATAGAGGGGTTTATAGGCATGATCAATTACAGGATCAGAGTGGATTTTTAGAGAGAGACTTCGCAGACATGTTTAGGGGAGCTCTGAGACTTCTTTAATCTGGTTGAAAAAGAAGATTATATGTGACCTTTAGGACAACATCCAATACAGGTGTTATGTGTTTGCAGTAGTTTAATCAATGCCTCTCAGTTGGTTATGTTTTATTAATACTTAAACCGCACTTGGCACCTTCATTGATGCATTAATGCTTGTTTGGCACCCTAGGAGCAGCACAACAGGCTTTAAGCACATCAATTATGCATTATCAATTCCCAAATGTTTCATGGTGAACTTGTTTATTAACAGCTGCCTATTCCCATGTCCAGCAGGTAAAGAGCAATATTACCATCTCTGTAGAGTCCTATGTACAGAGACTATGTCATGTCCACATGATGAATATATATATATATATATATATATGTATATATATACATATATAATATGTTCTCTCCTTTGAGCTTAGCTTTTTGGCTCCACCATGTTAAGCATCTAGTCCCTATCTTTGACTGTCTTCCTATTGGTGCTGAGCAGGCAGTGACGCATGGATTTAAATCTGTTTAGTTAGTTCTTGCAGTTTAGCTGCCTCCTGCGCCTCCAAACTGTGCTGTAAGAGCCGTAAAATGGAGCCAATCTGTAGAGTTGCAAGCTGTTGAACTGAAAGAATGAGTTGAGAAATGTTAAATTGCTTTTTTTAGAGGCGAGGGAACCTTGAGGGTCTGATGTTTCTCTATGAGCCAGCTGTTTTTTCATTTCACGTAGAAGGAATTCTAATACATTTTGTAGAGGTGCTTGGGATTGTTAGTTATTTGTCTAAATGTACGATGTCTGTACTGTGTGTGTATTGGGTTGTGTTGTTGCCTTACTTAATGTTTTGTATTCAGTGTATTGTGTGATCATAGATGAAAAGTTTTAGAATGTTCAGTATCTGACTGAAATCGACACCTTTCTCTGCAGAGAGCTTGCTGACGTCCATGGTTTTGTTGAGAACTTTGACGGCCAGTGCGAGAGCTGTGGAAAGAGACATCTCTCCCTCCTTGAAGTCCTGCTTCAGCATGGAGACAGCGGCCTATCGGGGTGTAAAGAAAAAAAAAAAGAGAGACAAAGTTAAAGCCACTCTGATTGTGTCCTAAAACACTGTCCTCCTTGTCAGTCCTGCGGAATCTCATCTGTTCGCTTTTGTGAGGATTGCATTTACACCTCGATTTATCCTCGTCTCTTGGGAATCTGAGATGTGCTCCTGAACAGCTCGCGATGTGAGAAAGAACATGCTCACTGTTAGGACCAGGTGTGTGTTTCCTCACTAGAGACCCAAAAAGTAAAAGCGCATGCACTCAGGGTACTGTGTGGTCTCCTGGACAAAGAGTTCACACGATGCTCTGAAGCTGCTCTGTTACCCACAGTTCTTTGTGTGCAGCCCTCTTGAGACCCACTCAGATTAGAGAGAGCCATCATGATTCAGGATTTACAAGAGTCAGCACTATGTAGGGCACAGCATGTGTGTTTACTGTGAGCCTACGCTTCTTTTTATAACTGCTGTGTTTTAAATGCACCTGCGCTCTCTGGTGTCCGTTTTTGGAATAGCAGGTTGTTAACTCCCTTCATTTTCTTATTAGCACATCTGCACATTGTTTAAGTCCAAATATTAAGATATTGGAATCCCTGTGAGACTCACAGCGCTGTTGTTCCCGATGCAGGTGGCCTTCCAGCCTCCGTAGTTTCCACTGGGGTCGCTCTGGTAGAGCTGGAAGCCGTAGTGTTTATCCCAGCCCATGTAGAGCAGAGACACTCCAAAGGGACGCTTTCCTGTGAGAACAGACACACACATACCATGACGTCATAACAGTGATCCAACTGAAGGGTCTCTGTCGTGTCTTGCTTTGATGTTTAACCCTAAAGCTTTTCAAACTTGTGAGGAGTAGTTTTAAAACTCTTGTCCTGATTTGTCATAAAGTTCATACGATGTCAGTCAGTCTTAAGCCCTATTCACACGGGACTAGTATTACCTGGGGACCTCTTGTAATTTGTAATAAATGCGGAGGTCGTCTGAGATCTTAATCCCGTGCGAATCTGCCATGTCCGTAATTTGTAAAGTAAAAATTCCACTGCAAATGACCTACCATATTTCGGCAAACACAGAGGTTATGTGATAATATTAGTCCTGTGCGAATCGGCATCGCTGTGATTTGGGGTAGTTTTTTGTTTTTGTTGTGTTCTCCGCACCTTTGTTCTGCCTTTTTCCCGGTCGAGAATTATGCAGACAGCGTTGGCAATTTTATAAATGAAAGTTTTGATCGCATTTTGGGTGCAAATCCAGGAGGCTCATCTAGCTACACAGCATGGAGACTCATTCGCAGAAAGAGCAAGCTCAAATCCATCAGTAGAGCGAAATCTCCAAAGATGATAAGATGCATTACATGCATGGAACATTTTTCTATCTTTCACGTATAGATTACGCAGAGCCTTGTGTTATACGAGTCGCGTATGTCTGTGAATGGCTCAGTGCGAGTGAGGAGAGAGAGAGAGAGAACGAGGGGAGTGTGTGTTCGGCAGGTGTGTGCGAGAGACACGTTACTGATGCCGGGGACCGGAGCAGAATCAGCGCAGACAAAAAATTGTCAGCATCTGAAGTGTATGTACAGTTCGAGCTCAGTGTGCGTAATAAACGGTCCGACACCTCAGGTTACAAGCCGGACTCTCCGTGTCTGTTTACATCTTGATGCACCCCAGTTAAAGTGAGGGCTACAACTTTGGCCCTGGAGCAGACCAATCAGTCTCCCCTGTGCGCTCCAACCACGGTCGGAACGGCGAAGGTTAACACTTGACATCATATGCGGGGGATAATGTCAGTAAATTCGAGTTAAAACACAGACTTCACTTATCCCGTGCGAATGCGCCGCACGAAACACAGACGTGGTGGGGTAATTTCTAAATCACGAGGTCCCCAGGTAATACTAGTCCCGTACGAATAGGGCTTTAGTTGGCATTGTAGAGCGACCTTAAAGAGTATTCTTAGCATTATGGGCCACCCCCTTTTGAGTTAAATCAAAATAAGTTGTAGTTTTAGAAATCCACGAGTAATTACACAAACACTTAAGATGGAAACACTAGAATATAGTTATATTATTTTTTGGAAAAGTCTTAATAAGATGTTAGTGTTTATTAAGCTTTCTCACTACTGTGACCGGAGGTTATGCTACCTTTACACTTGCCATCTGAATCCTCTAAATTCTGGAAATATGACAGCAGCAGGATAATCTGCACACAGCCCTTAAAGCCTTCCAAGTACATTTCCAATAAAATGCTTATCTGAGTCCAGCCAGAAGTACAGAAACTTGCCGTCCTCAGATAGTTATTGGAAACTTGTGAAACAACACTTTGTGTACACGAGTGCATTTTTGATTGGTTGTCAACTAATGACAGCAAATGAGTTCTGAGTTGTTGACCAAAGACAAAATAAAAAGTTCAAAGCTGGGCAAAATAGTCCAACTAAAAAAAAATGAAAAGGCAAAAGTTAGCCTCTTTATAGATTATTATAGATCGATGATCTTAAAACATGTCTCATCAGGTGGATCAAAGACTTCTCAGAGAGTTGTGTCATGCTTCTTTGTACCTCCAAACTGGGTGTAGGCCTGTTTGATGTCACACAGCGCTGTGACCAGCTGCTCACAGGGGATTGGCTCCTGGTACTGTAGCAGGTACCTGGAACAGCAACACAGATCAACATCTTCATATTTCTATTTCGTCTCACTAGAATCATTTGGCTGCAGGACACTCAATGTGTTCCTCACCTTTGTGCTATGAGCCTCAGCTCATTGGTCAGTACGTTTGCATCTGATGTGATTCCTGCCACACTGCACGCCATGTCCCTGCAAGGAAACAGGAACATTTAGGACAGGATAAAAACTGTCACTGTTGTCTCTGCCCACTCACAATGCATTCTAATTGTTTATGGCAAAAATCAAAACACACAAAAAAAAGTATTTAGATCAAAGTCATGTATGACAAGCTCTGTAACCCTAGGAATGCCTTTACAAGGAAGTACCAGTAATTACTCACTCATTCAGCTTGTAGATTTTCTCAGAGAAGAACACTTCATCCAGCAGCTTGTGGATGTTCCTCCTCTCAGCGGCCAGCAGCACTCCATCGTTGGCTAGAATTCCTAGACAGGTGCCGGCGTGGCCGATGGCTTCCATGGCATACTCCACCTGATACAGACGCCCTGCAAATGAAACAGAGACAGTGCTAAATATCAAGTATGAAGCATTTAAAGGCAATACATTTTAAAGAACCTTGATGTCTAGAACTGGGGTTCCCAAACTTTTCATACAGGACCCCCCCCAAAAACCAATGCGAGAGACAGTCAGGGGCCCCTCTGTCCCTGGAAGTGGTTAAAGCATTTAACGCTGGCCACAGCAGAACACACTTATAGGCCAAACACTGACATTAGAACAACACTAAAGCCTACAACAGCCCCAAGACAATTATATTACTTCAGTGTGTCTGTGTGCATTTTTATTTACAAAGAGCCAATCAGATACCTGCACTGTTACAGTCAAATTTTTTACTTTCATTTCCGCACAAATCTCACTTGAGGACTATTTCACAAGAGGTAAAATATGCTATTTTAAGTCATTTCAAATCTGTATTTGTTTTTGGAAGGCATCTCACGACCCCCTGTCCTAGTGTCTTGTGACCCCCCCCACTTTGGGAACCACTGGCCTAGAAATGGTTAATTTGAAAACGTTATTCAGAGATTGTTGCTGAACTAAAAAGAGAAAACAAGTGGCAGAAACAGTCACATTATTCAACCTGCTGCCTGAACATAAACATCATTCAGAAATTATTCTTACCTTCAGGTGAGAAGATGGTTGTTCGTGAATCATATCGACGAGACTAAGAGGAAAAAGAAATCCAGAATCAGAAATACTTCATTGATCCCGGAGGGAATTTAGGTCGTTACAGTTGTTATTATATATATATATATATGACTGGAACATGTAGTAAATGACTTAGACCAGGGGTGGGCAACTGGCGGCCCGGGGGCCACATGCAGCCCTTGTCAACCCTCAATGTGGCCCTCAGGTCAATTTTTATATATCAAAACATGACAAAATCTGCCATGAAATCATGAAAGCCAGAAATATTTCCATAATAATATTTGATCACTGGCATATGTTGAGTTAAATTTGAGACATAATTGACTTGTTATCGTTTTTGTATCCTACAATTTGGCCCCCTGGCAGTCAGATTTAAATGAATGTGGCCCCTTGCTGTGACCAAAGTTGCTCATCCCTGACTTCGACTGAACAACATAAACCTTAATCTATTAACTGACCCACAGACAGGATTTGTTTTTATCCCACAACAAGTTAACAGCAACAACACAAATCCACATTTCATCATTGAGATAACTCACCATTTTGGGAAACTGCAGTCAAAGCCTGCCAGAATAAAAACGAATACAACGTTAAGGCTTTAAAAAGACAAAACAGCATCAACTAGGTTTGTTTAATCTTCTCAAGTTGTGAAAGTGAAAGAGAGAAAATGTCAAATCCAACAGCTAAGAAGTCAAACAAGCTGGTAAAGATAAGTTAGAATGACTGTTTTAATGAATATTAAAGGAGTGTATAACATCAGTGTGTTCATGTTTCTCTGGTAACATAAACTTGATGCTTAAACGAAGATGAATCGACAAATTTTTAGACCCCGCTTGGCTTCATGATTTTACACGTTACGTCACCTAGTCACTTCTATGTCTATATTTCTCACACAAACGCTTTGAATAATAACATCACATTGAATTAAAACGACGATTTAATCTGTCTTTGTAGAGAATAAAATGCTTACCGCTTAAAGAAAGCTTTCAGGGTGGCGCGTTTCGATGACGTCACAGAAACGCTACATTTTATGTCATTTAGCCGCGCCTCTTTGTTGACGATGTTTTTTTTTTTTGTTTGTTTTTTAAAGGTCTTTTTTTTTTTTTTTAATAACAGCAACCATGAAGAACTGAGTAATCAGTGGGCCCACAGTCAGACAGTTACGCAAAAATATCAGTGAAAAATGAATAAATAAATAAATAGCCTAAATAAATTTAAAAGCAGAAGGCTTAAGGGAAAAGATAGGGTTACAGTTATTTAGCTGCCATGTCTTCATCAGGGATACAGATTTTCATATTTCTTAATTTTGAAAAGCCATCAACAGCAGCAGTCAGTGGCCTTAAAAGAGAGGGTTTTTTAGGCTTTAAGACTCCTTTAAATTCAAAGAATCACCCACAATACTGATGACATTTAACTTATGTAATAGACCCAAACCTTCTTTTTTTTTATAAAGATTTATTTTTGAGCTTTTGCCATTATTGAGATAGGAAAGTGGGTAGAGTAGGAAATCAAGGAGAGTGGGGAATGACACTCTTGAATGGAGCCACAGGACGGACACAGAATACACATTTTGGACTCTTTTGTAGTGGTGACAGAGAGGAGGACTCTGAACAAACTGTTATCCATTATGGATAATCCTAATCACCCTCTGCACACCCTACTGGACAAACAGCGGAGCAGCTTCTCCAACAGACTGATACAACTCCGCTGTCACAAGGACAGATACAAGAAATCCTTCTTACCGAAGGCCATAACTCTGTACAACAGCTCACCTCATACGAGCAGAGAACTGTCATCATGATAATATCTGTCTCTGCATACTGTAATCTGTCCTGCACATGTTACATTTACAAATTATCCCTGCACTCATGTTCACTTCATTTGGCTGTCTACTTGCCGTTATATTGTATAGTTTCTGCTTATAATATGTCTGCATTCATGCACTTTAACTCATGTCAATACTGTCCATTTACGACTCTGTTTTTGCACATTTACATTCAATCTTCCATATCTAATCTTCCTATTTAAGACTAGTAATGCTTAATTAAATCCTTGTATATATTCACATTCTTATTTTTGATATCTTTAGTACTTATTTACTTT
This sequence comes from Labrus mixtus, assembly GCF_963584025.1. NCBI lineage: Eukaryota > Metazoa > Chordata > Actinopteri > Labriformes > Labridae > Labrus > Labrus mixtus. Next base: position 13,480,590 of record NC_083615.1, read on the forward strand.
GTATTTAATATTATATTGTGTTTAGATTTGCTAACATTGTGTTTTTTACTCATATTGTGTGTTGGATAACCTGCTGCTGTAACGCCACAATTTCCCAGTTTGGGATCAAAAAAGTAATTCTATTCTATTCTATTTACACATCTTATACTTTATAGCAAACAAAAAGAGATCACAGTCAATGCTTTTCTGTAAATTTAAACACCAAACTGTGTTATCTTGCAAGAAGCTTTATGGTTTTGAGCACAATTTAAAAGAAAGTCCCAAAACTTCATGCAGGCTTCATCCAGCTACCACAAGTCTCCAGTGTCATTTATGGGACAAAGCTATCAGTTATTTCTCAGGTTGTGTATTTTTATAATTCACCATTCTTACCACCAGAGGGCCCCCTTGCCTTGAATGTGTAGTACTTTTAGGCATATCTGTTTGGTTTATATCTACGTACTCTGTTAATACTACTGACCTGTCACACACACTCTGTGTGTGTGTGTGTGTGTGTGTGTGTGTGTGTGTGTGTGTGTGTGTGTGTGTGTGTGTGTGTGTGTGTGTGTGTGTGTGTGTGTGGGTGTGTGGGGGGGGGGGGGGATTGATATACAGTCAAACAAAATATTATTTCTCTGATGTTAAAAATGTGGAAAGTTTAGCAGCTGGCTTATCCAGAGAGGTTTGTGAACTAGGTTTAGGTTCAAACCCAGTTGCAACTGAATCACATGAGATTTTAAGTTTATATTAAACTGTGATTCAAATTTTAACAAACATAGCGATCCTATCTGCTTAGTTTTCCCCGCTGTAATATTATACTACAAATGGATATATTAATTTCAACAATTTCATGACACCTAGTAAATCTGCTGTTAAAGATAATGTGACATTCCCAGATACTAAATAAACTCTTGAGGTGAGCTTGTTAAAGATGAAAGTTTTGTTGATTTATTCTACAAATTTGAAACTTTATATATTTGAGAAATCATATGATATAAATCTGCCAAAGCATCAGTGTAGAACAAACCTCTGTGTTTCTGGTCTGAGTTTTTTTTTCACACACAAACAGACGAGGATTGCAGCAGCCTGGCAGCTTACCTTGAGATTATCAAAAATAATCACATCCTCACATTGTTCTCTGAGGATTGGCGCGGGAAGTAGAGAGTTGCAGCTGTAACACCTCAATAAACAACCCATAACACTGCGATGTTTATTCAGAGTTGAGGAGTATACTGTGTTTTGATTTGTTTTGTTGGCCGGAGTGTCCGGGAGCTGGCTCGCAGCCCCTCCTGGATTTTTCTGAAGACAGAGTTTATAGCTGCTTCACCGTATTTATCTTTAAAAGGTTCTGACACAGGTCTCACATTGTTCTCACGTTACACTGTCAGTTTTAACATTGGAGGTGAAAACAAAACATCTATTCTCAAAGTTCTCAGGGGTAATCTCTTAAAGCAAATCCAGGCTACGCACAGGATTACTGTCGAGTGATTGATGTGAACTATTCAATCTCCACTGGCATCTAACTGTTTGATTTCAGTCAAGTGGGTTAAAGTCGTACAATTATTATTTAGCTGCCAGAGCTGGAGCCTTACTACAAAGGGATTTTTTTTGGCTTCTATAAAACTTAACGTAGAGAGAAAAGATACAGAGCACCTAGCTAGAAATATAGACGGATGTAAAGGCAAGTCATCTTTCACTATAGGGGATGGCATCGATCTACAAATCAAAAAAAGTTTGTGTGTTTTTCTCTTTACTCAAAGCAGTTTAGACTGCATGGCTAGCTAGCATAACTAAAAAAACACGGCAGGCTACTAGCCTTTTTAGCTAGCTGACTCGAAGCTAACATGACCTTTACACTGTCCCCACCAGTGCATTTAATTTAATTCAGATACCTACTAACATAGAACTGTATGAGCTCCAAAATGTATAAGACATGTAGTAACAAAGTGAGCTAGCAAACTTATTAGCATATCCAGCACATCAGTTATATTTTCCAACATTGAGTATAGCTTATCAGTGCAGCAAACAGTTAATTTTTATATGGGTTCTCTTTCTGTTCTTGGTTTTAATTAATCATGTTGTCACCAGACACTTAAATAAGAAACTGAAAGAAAGGCTCGCTGTTTATTTTGCAACAGTGGAACAACGAACGAATCATCGCTGGGACTGAGACAGGTAGAAAACAGTGTGTCATCCCAGGTGAGATTCTGGGAGTTTCACACCTGATGAAGACTGTTTCCATTACCATACAATGAAAATCTTTGAGTACCCCTAGGCCTATTTTCCTTTGCTCCAAGAGCATACAGAATGGGCTAACATAAGTGATGAAAGACGTCAACAACCATACTGGACAGAAAATAAAAACATAAAACAAAGTCATTGAAAAAAAAACATTAAAATACATTATTAAAGGGCGCCAAATAGCCTAGCAGTTAAGTTGTGTGCCCCACGTATGGCGGCTATAGTCCTTGTCTCAGTGACAGTGGGTTTGAATCCAAAATTGCTGTTTTTTTGTACAGACACAAATTGCTATTGTATCATCTCTCCGTGTTGACTGTCTATGCAAAAATGCAGAATGACCGTGTGATAGCTTGATTAAAAGAAAAGATTGGACCAAAACCTAGCTTACTGAGCGCCAGCCTTTTAGCCAGCTATCCAGCTGAAAATCACTTCTAACATGCTATATGCTAAATGTTCATATAGCATATTATTCAAGCAACATATACTTCTTGATACAAATCCAGGAAGGTATCTGTTTGTCTTTTTGTAGTAATGTTTTTCACCTTACTACGAAAACTTTTGGCAATAACTGCACCAATCGTAACATGTTGGTTCTATTTTTAGTTTCATGAGCCACGATGTTTGCCTGACATCATCGGTATGTATAATTAGGAAACTGTGACACAAAACAAAATTAGCTCTAAATGTCGAAATAATGGCTTATCAAAATGATAATTTCTTGGAAATGAGACAGGTAACAAACAGTGTCTCATCGCAGGTGGGTGTGAGGCAGTTTGAAGGTTTCTCAATCCAGAGGTTCATTTCCGAATTAAGGTGTTTAATGTTGTATGACATGTTGATTCATGACCAAACTGCAGTGCGTTTAGGGTTGAATGATTTTGTTGAAATGTATAAACACGCACATGCACCTAATACTCATCTGAACTAAGGGTATATTTTAAGAAATGCAAAAGTTGCTATGAAAAGAGATGCTATCATTATCCAGGCTATAACATTGATTCAGACAACTTGAAGGAATGAGATGAGACATGTCTAAAACTCAACGACAAAAGTAGTTACTATAAGTGCCTTTGTAAATATGTATATTGATATAAATCTTGTCTTTATGCTAAACTAAGCTAACTGGATGCTAGCTGAAGCTTCTTATTAACTGTACTCATGTGTGGTATCAATCTTTTTGGCTTACTCTTGGCAGGAAAGCAAGAAGACGTATGGCCTTAAATGTTAAACAATTCCTTAAAGGGGGATTTTTTTATAATCTTTTTTTTCCCGAATAAGCTCAGGATGTGACCTTAATTATATCCCTTCCTGATCCAGCCCTTGGACCCCTTACAACATTAGACTGTATATAACACTGTATCTATATCTAACACTATATATACAGTCTAAGCTTACAACGCAGAGTAACCAGAGTAGTAGTCAGAGAGTAAAAGTACACAGAAATGAATGAAAAGTGACATTGTTACCAAAATAAATAGATAAAGAATATAAAATACAATAAATAGTTGAACTAATATCAAACACAACAGAGAGTATTTCTGAAATAATGACATGGCTGAACATAAATTATGACATTTGGAAGCTAATAGCTGCTCACATCTTGGCCGTTTGATGACACTAAAAGAATGAGTGAGGGTTCAAGTTAGTTGACAAATACAACAGTAGGTATATCCACCTACCTGTAAGCATGCGCCGCCCCATGCTCAGGGGGTCTTATCTGGGGCTAGCCCTAGAGTTTGAGGGTAAATTTATCCCAGGTGTACTGAGAAACAAACCCAGCAACTTTTTTCTACACGTGCTCTTATTTAACAGAAGAAAATGTCCAAATATCACACAAAAATGGCAAGAGGCCCCTTTGTTGCTGCTCTGTTTTTCATCCCTTCTCAGTTTTCTGGTTGACAGAGGAGTCATGTCTCCCTTCTGGCTACACTCTCCACTATTTCAACCTTTTCCAGTCCATTGTCTCCATCAGCCCACCCTCTGCCCTCAGCTACCGTCTCTGTTATTTTACGTGAAGCTCCTGTCATTTTGGACACCGACACTGGCCTGAATGTGCAGGCGAGGGCCCCTCGACACGGAGTTGGATTCCAGCTTTGAGGGCCGAAAGGGAGGTTTTCCTTTTCAAAATATCTGGCTGGTAAATATGTCACCAGGCTGGAAACTGATCCTGTGAAAAACAGGTGGGATGTTTTAAAACTCGCCACAAGAGTTACTGCTATCTGTGTCTCTCGTCACACACACTTGAAGATACACAGTGTCAATCTCCAGCAGAGCAGAGGTATTGTCTGTCAAGAGAAATCAGCCCTGGAGCATCTTATCTGAGATCTGCTAAATCTTCTGTAATTAGATTTACTAAAGATTCACTGTGTGTGTTATTTTTCTGCACTCCAAAAAGAGATGAATTTCACCCAACACCCCCAAGGTGATAACAAAAATGAAACGGCACTGACCTTTCAACTGGCAGATCTATTTTGACAAGGAGGTGCGGTGTGTGAGACGAGTATTGACTCAGAGGGACCTGGCTGTCAACACACGTCTCAAAGCGGGAAGAACCTGTTACTCACTTATATCATCAAGTAACAGATTCACAGCCCACTCACTCCTTTTCTACCGAAATATACATTCACAGTAAATACCCACGAGAGAGCACATCCCCAAATGTACACATATTTTAAGAAATACAAACTAAAACTGAACACTTGAAACATAATTATATTGTTTTTTGTAACTGATAAATGAAAACACTGCTTGTAACAGTAACAGCAAGAGTATGTATGAATGAATCTTTATTTTCGTTTTTGCCCCCACAACACGGCCCATCATTGATGGGATTATTTAGACACATTTGAAGAAAACATTTCCTGGTGCCATCACACTGACATAAAAACAAAACAATAACATAAATGATGCAAAGATAAAGTTAACAATCCAACCCTAAAAACACTGGTAAGAAAATAAAAAATACCTCATACAAAAATCCAGAGCAAACAGGGAGCAAGAGGGGCGAGCTCGAGAGACAGAGAGAGAGACACACACAGAGAGAGAGAGAGAGAGCGAGCGAGAGAGAGAGAGAGAGAGAGAGAGAGAGAGAGAGAGATTGAATGCTTTCAAATGTGTACACCTGTCCATCACTGTTCATATGTAAATGAAAAGTCTGTATCAGAATTACTTGTCTTTATTCATATCAGAGCTCACTTATATTGGAAAAACCAGGGCATTCATCAATCTATTCTCTAAATAGTGTCTAAGTCAGTGGAGTTTATAGGCATGCTAGCAGATGGAGCTCATAAGACCAATTGTGTTCTGAGGTTAATTATGAGATTAGCATGCTGATATGCCTCAATGAAAATGCTTATCAGGTATGATGTTACCATGTTCACCATCTTAGTTAAGCTTAAAAGCATTAGGGATGAAACAAAGTGGAGCTAAGGCTTATTTATGAAGGTATTCAACAATCAAAGTACTGTGCACGCTTAACCTGATAGACCTCTTAGAGGAGAAGTTTGATACACATGTGAATGAATACAAATGTTTCATGACAATTCTTCACGTAGTTGTAGAAATGTTTTTCTCTTTGATCAAACAGAGTTAGAGTCACATTAGAGTCAGAGGATCTCCTAAGATATTATCATTCATTCTCTGGGGATCATATGTAAATGTCTAAACAAAATTTGGTACCAATCAGTGAAGCTGATAGATTTTTTTTTTTTTGGCAGGCGTAGGAAAAGTCTGAAGATCTGAAAATATCTCTGTCGTCCATGAATACTGACCCCAAAATTCACAGCAATCCTCTGCATAGTTGTCAAAATGTTTCACTCAGGGGTCAGGGGTCTGTTCTAAATTTCACGACTGTAGCTGTTGGCATTCTGTCAAATGGACCAAAGTTGTGGCTGCAGCCAATCTCTTGAAGATATCTTCAACTTTCCTCTATAAAAACATCAGGGGTGTAAGAGATGTAACAGAACAAGTCCTGAGTGAAATCAAACCTTCCTGCAATCATATAAGTCAGTTTGAACTTAATTACATCTCTTGGTTACGACCTTTAACAACAGTAATAGTTTATTCCACATTAAGGACATTTTGTGCTGTTTGGAGTTCTGTATAACCATTTAAGCCATCACAGTACAACGCAACATGTTCACAAACATTTGTCCCTCATCCCAAAGAGATACTCGACGCAAAATGGTCACAACTTTGTCCTCATGAATGTCTGAAAGTCTTACATTAGTTTCAACCTGTCAATGGTTGTCATAGTCTTCTGACCTGTCTTCTGCCCAGACAGAACTAAATGGTAAATGGACTTGAACTCGTATAGCTCTTTTCTAGTCTAGTCTACTCAAAGCGTTTTTACAACAAAGGTCACAGCTACCCATCCACAAACTGATGGCAGAGTTTGCTATGTAAAGTGTCCATCAGTATTAAATAAACCCATTCGTACACACGACGAAGCAGCCAGGGCAATTTGGGGTTAAGTGTCTTGCCCAAGTACACATCGGACATGTGGCTGCAGGAGCTGAGGATCGAGCCTTCCAGTTGAGAGACAACCGACTCTACCAACTGAGCCACAGCCGCCCCACCCAACTCAGACAATTGTACGAGACATCCTGTATTCTCTAGCTACTCCACACTGATTAACATTAAAAAATAAACACATGGACTAAATGGATAAGGAAAACATTGAGACATATCTAGGTATAGTAGCCTCTTTGCCCAAGTTTTGCTATTTTCCTTCAAACTTATGTTTATGTATTCCTATTCATGAAATAACTTTGAGAGCCAAAATCAAATATTTATTTGAACAAAAATGGTGTTGGAGATAAAATAGCATTCACTTGTGAAAAAGGTTCCCTTAGTTCCCCATTTGTTCTCACATTTACACGCTGAATATACATTTAAATTAGAGGAACAAAGTGTTTCAGTTTTACCGATGCATCTTTCAGTGAGTGAGTGAGTGTGTGTGTGTGTGTGTGTGTTTGTGTGTGCATGTGTGTTTGTGTGTGTATATGTGTGTGTGTGTGTGTGTGTGTGTGTGTGTGTGTGTGTGTTGAGTAAGGGGTGTCCACGTTTTTTGGCCACACCCCACACTAGTGTCATGTGCCTAAATGACACTGCCTGTAAACCAAACGTTCATTCTGTAAAAAAAAAAAAAAAAAAAACACAAATCAAAACGTTACTCAACTGCCAGATCTTCACAGGAAAATAATTAATAATATCATTTCACAGGAGGGTCCTCCCATCATCCCACCCACCTATATCACTGCCATATAGATCCCACCCTACTACGGCCCCTCGTTGACGCGCAATGCGAGTGCACGCGCGGTACGAGTGGCAGACGAGGAGAAAAAGGAGAGCGAGCACAGCAGAGCAGATAGGAGCTGTGGGAGGAAGGAGATGTGACAGGAGGACTTAAAACAGAAGCTCTCAGGACTACGACAGAACACAGAAAGGAAAGTGGATCGTATTTTGCTGCACATTTGGAGATTTTAGCGGCGGGATACGTGGTGCGGACTGTTACGCACGACAGCGTTTCCCTGCGGTAAAACCAGCCGGAGTTTTGTGGACAGGAGCTGCACGGCGTTGCCTGCTCTTCCTCTTCAGAAAGGAGGGTTTATAGCGGGGAGGTTTACGGAGCAGCACACTGAAGGCACAGAGAAGGAGGTAAGCCCCATTTTTCCACACGTTAGGTCAACATTGTAGTTTAGCTGTCAGTGAACACACAGACAGAGCTCGGAGTGAATGTCAAACCTCCGTGTTGCGGGTTGCTCGCTGTCTGTCAAATTAACATCAGCTGCAGTCTCCTGCTCTCCATTCAAATTCAACATCAGACCACGCAACATGGTATATTGTGACAGAACTAGATCGACATGGTCTAAAATACCCTCCAGCATCCCTGAACGCACACAGGGCTCCAGGCTTGAAGGCTCCCAGGCCCCCCTTCACTCCCCTCCCCTCCCCTCTCCTTCCTCACCTCTCTCCCCTCCATCGCCTCCACCACCACCGACACTGCTGCTGCTGCCGCCTCCTCTGATAAATGTCACGCTGTTTTCTTACATAATGCGAAAATGTGCAGTTACAGATGATGCCTATGTGTGCTGGACGCCACATCTGGGCTGTAGCGTGCGCGAGTGTGTGTGCGTGTGCGTGTGTTTGCGTGTGGGACAGTGTAGCAGAAGCAGTAATAAACGTGACGCACTAAATGGATGAGACGCATCCACAGCGGCGATGGTTGGGTTTACTGTCGCAGAGGAAGGTTGGAGCTCTATATGGTGGTGTAAAAGCTGCAGGGTTTTAGTTTTTTGAGTCATAAATCGACACTGCTGTACGTTGTTTTAGGGTTGTGACGGACGGCTGTGGCATTTTTCGTCATGAGTGAGGCGTTGAGGCTGCTTACATCACTCTGATGCTGCCTGGTGGGGCAGACATGGGGCTCTTTTTTTTACACAGCTGGTCACAGGATGTTCTGCTGCTGTCTGGCTTTACAGTGGCGCTTTTCGCAGTGGACGATTGTGAGTGTAGTTCTATGAAGGGTGTGCATGTTACTGTGGGATCTCCTGTTGATCACAACAAGCAGCCACAGACAAAACAAACCACACAATGAATAAATGGACTGAGTTTGTGGATGAAAAAGTGGATTATTGGAGTTAAACTATAGCCCAGGGTGATTAATTGCGCTTTACATTATCAATTTTTTAGATGCAAGTCTTTGCATTTTAACATGGTACCAAACCACTGAAGTAAAATAGTTTCAAATGCAAACTCAGCCAAGAAAACAGCTGATAACAGATTGTCAAATGTGAAGATTTGTCACATTTCTCTGCAGATGACTTAGCACTTGACATATTGGGATTTTTTTCCATTTGTCTGACAAGAAAGCAATCCATGTTTTATTTTTCTCATGTTATGGAGCATAGGATCTCAATTGTAAAAACACATACAGTTTCACAGATGAATGAAAATGACAGTAATGGTCAGTTGTCTCCAGAGTCGAGAAATAGTCTGAAATTGAAATTGGTAATCACAGTTAAACCATGTTAACTTGAATTATGCAGTGTGTCTAATCTGCATATGTTCTTTCATTCCTTATTGTAAATCTGACATCATCACCCAGTTTAAATCCACAAACCAGCAACAAGCAATGTAGGGTTGTTAACCAGGCTTCTGTTGGAGCTGAAAAATGAGGTTGATTCAAGCTTGTTAACAAGTTAAAACAGGCCTGCTTCACCTCAGACAGACCAGACCAGACCAGCAGTGCCCCCAAGGTCTGTGTCCACGAGTCCAACAACTTCAAGAGGTGACCCACCCTCCTGCACCTCCTTCATCTCCGGCTCTGAAGTGTTTAGCAACAGCACTGAGGAGCCATGGCTGCATCATGTGACCTGTCCAGCCTGTGGCACTTTTCATAAAAAGCTATAAAGCAATTACAGGTGCATTATTTTTAAGACAGAACAATGAGTTGTGCTCACCTCCTGTGGATCAGCAGTCGACCTGTCGCCCAACCCCCCCCCCCCCCCCCCCCCCCCCACTGCTGCTGCTGAAGTCAAGAGAAATCCCTCATTGCATTGTCAACTTTGCTGACATTAACATTTCATTCAGCTTATTACGTAAGTGGCAAAGCTCTTGAGAGCAGGCCTGAAAACATTGCTTTGACAGCTCCAGCTGCCCAGCGAATGCACTTGTGGTGAACGCAGCGGAGCAGCTTGAGAGCTTCTCAGAAAGACTTTGTTTTTAGACCTTTGACAGATGAAGACATCAAGGCAGAAGGAAAATGTAGAATCTAAGCCCATTCTAGAGCAGTTTTTCTAGACACTTATGACAAAACTAATACATTTGGCCCATTAGCATCACTGACTCCCCTGTGGTGAATAAACTTCAACTTTATCCAGAAAGAAAATAATTATCATCCGTCTCCCAGATATGGGAGACTCGTGCTTAAATGCTTACAATGGTGTAAAAATAATTTCAGTCTTGAGTAGTTGATACTTATTCAAAGCCAGAACTTGTATCCATTGCTGTGATTTCACTGAAGAAGATCTGCTTTGGTACCTTGTTGTGACAGATATCAAGGTTTAAGACATTATTCTCTTTGTTGCTATCATGCTGGAGTTTCATTTTCAAAAACTGGATCAAGACAAAAAGGATGGTGGGAAAGGACTATAATCTAATATACTAGTCAGCTCCCATGGGTACTAGCTTGTTTTCCAAGCTATAGGCTACTACAGACTGCTAAAATAGATTTTCTAGCCGCTTACCTAGCTGTTAGCTTTCCTAGCAGGAGGCTACCAGTGATAAAGAGGTGTTTTCCTCTATTAAATTATCTGGCTGTAGCCAGCTTTCAAAGGCGTACAGGCTAATTAATTCTATGGAAGATGTGTTTTTTTCCCTATTAGTTAACATCCTTGTCTACACTAACAAGCTGTAATGAGTGCTATGAGGGAGTCTTCTTCTAAGCTTGTTGTTATAGCTAGATTTCCAAATGGTATCTAGCCAATCCTAGAAAATAGTTTTGTTCCTAGTGAGCGTCTCTTGAAGGATAGGAAGCTTTTTTTTTTATCTCGCTTGTTTACAAAGCTGTACTAAAAAGGATATTCTAGAAAAATGTGTTTTCTACTATTAGCATCCCTAGCTGTAGGCTACTAGCTGGCATGAGAGCTAGAAAAGACGTGTTTTGTACTAGCTAGATTACTGTATTAGCAGAACACTAAAAAAAGGCATTTTCTACAAGTAAGCTCTACTGTAGGCCATTCTGCGAGGGAATTCTCATCAAAAGGAAATGAATATGCAGCTGTTTCAACTACTTTTCTTTGATTGTATAAATTCTCATCTCTCACAGAGACAAAGGTTGCAAAGTGATGCTACACAAATAAAAAGATAGCTTACTTCTTCATGCTAATCTATTGTGAAATCTTGTTTGCCGGGGTGGTGGTTGTTTAGTGCACTCCAGATTTTGACTGACATCCTTTATGCTTAACACAATGAGTTTGTTTGAACTTAGTCAGACTTGTAAGCTGTAATAGCAGCCTCAGTTGCAGTAGCCTGTCACCTAGAAATTATGTTTATATGGCACTAAATTGTTTTCCCAATTATGTTGTGATGACAAATATAATTGCTGGCTACACTCATGTGACACACTGGAGCCAATACACTGGTTTGGATGGTGGGTGTACAAACAATAGAGTCCTGGGTCACTTTATGCAAACGGCTGTATGTGGTCAGGTTTAGGCATCAAAAGTGCTTTGGTTTAGGTTAAGAAAAAAAAATCATGGTTGCAGTTAAATGTTCATGATTGTGTTTTTGTCTCAAGACACTGGGGAGTTTTTGTGTCCAAGATCACAATTTTTGTCCACTGCAATGAAACATAGACTTGAAATTAAAGTTAAGTGAATTGTGTCTTGCCACATAAGAACATTTTCCAATATGTCACTAGAAACAGAACCTATACATAACAACAATTCCCTCCCAACTTATCTGCGTTAGATGTATATCATAGAATTTATAATTAACGTAGAAAACGTTTATTTATTAGTTTAAATTAGACGACTTTTGAGGATTATTAATTTGTCCCTGACAGAGAAAATTGTGGACATGACATTAAACTGCATGTAAGATATTGCATTGTTTAACTCAGCTGACCTCCTTTTTATTTTTCTACTGTAAGAACAACTGTCATATATAGCCTTATAACTATATCCAATCATTTTCCCTACAGATGTACCATAATCTACGAGCTCTGCTGATGATGTCTGTATTAGATCATAGAGTTAAGCTCATCAGCAGATTTAAATCTACTGTAAATTCCCAACAACATTTCAGGCTACAAGCCCACTGACCTGCATTTGTCTTGTTGTTCTTCCTGAATTGATGAAGAACAACAGTTTTGTTTTGTTAGGCTGGTGTCACTGGATCCCAGCATCCCCGCTCGAGCAGTCAGATCGTGATCCGATCTGCGGCTGCAACGCTCAAGGCATGATGTAAAACAATACCAGTATGAGGTCAATGTTTCACATACCATGTCAGTCTAAAAGCATCTCTAACCAGGTGTATTTATAGAGACTTCCACAATAGTGGTGAGCTGGTGGTGTGCGTGTGTGTGCGTGTGCGTGTGTGTGTGTGTGTGTGTGTTAGGCATCTTAAATAGCACGTGTCTTTGTCCTGACACAGCCAAGAGAACTGGAGAGAAGATACTACAGTGAAGGTGTCCGGTTTCAATTGTTGTAACTTGCCTTTGTCAGAGAAATTTACAGTTTGATGATATCCATACAGATATTTTTTTCTGTAAATCCATTTCTGTTTTTTTTTTTTAAATGCACTGATCCATATATCTGCCTGATCCTGACTCTCATAGCTGGATCACATGCCGTGACAATGGGGGCGATCATGGGCGGGTCTCTGTGGTTCAATTCTATCATGATTAATAATGCCTAATCCCAACCTCTCCACACAGCATGGCTGACTTCAAGGCTGGTTCTCGCTAAATGGGTGAGGGATCACGGCCCTGTTCAATATCGCCCTCTCTCCGTTAGAGCTGCACAATAAATTGAAGTTTCATCCCTGTATTGCAAAAATGAGCATTTGACCCAGACAAATTTGCATTTTCAACAAGCAATGCTTTCTCACTCAGCATGCATTTATTTTTACCCTGGGTATAACAGCCATTCTTTCACACCACTTTGATGCAGTCCGATGGAGCTGAAGTTATCCTCAGATTACTTGATGTTATAATTAAGTGGTAAAACCCGCTATTTGGATTATTTTAGATTCAGGAGGGACATGTTGCAAACACAGGTGTGGAGACAGAAGTAGAATCAGTGCGTTACAGCTTAAACACGCTTCTCAACATGTTGTTTATTTATCACACTTCATATTTTTATCATAATATTGAACAATGTAATCGCACATTGCATCGTTTTCTAACATCATGCAGGTGTACTCTCTGTGAGTCCACATATCTGCAGACATATATTCATAGTTCATGTGCTAATGGAGCTAAAATGTTAGCTTGTCCTGTCCTGCTTCTTGCAGTATCTAAAGAGTGTAACTTTTTGTATTTTGAAAGTAAGGAATGTAATTTTTAGGTCAAGTACGATGTAGCATCAGACATAAAAGAATAATCCCTACGCCTGAAGCATAGAGACTATCATTAAATACGGGTTTGGCCATAATTTTCTGGATTTGGCTGATACCCAACAACAGATCTAAGTCTGAGGACAGAAACAGTCAGATCAGTGCATCCCATTTTATTTTTTTGTCAAGGAAGTTTTTTAGTTATATAAACCATTGGCAGGATAAAAGAGGCTGTTTGATTTTGAATCAGGAGAAATTAACCCTTTGTTACAATCCATGTTGACATATTAGACACCAGCATGTTAGCTGCATGATAGGAGTATCACAATTGACTTTACAAGTCATTGTCCTCCTCCCTGTAACTTCTTTAACAATAGTTACTGATTTCAACGTCTCCCTCTGGCTGAGCATGGCCTGGCTGCGTTGAGTTGTGGGAGTTTTTAAGTGTCGTTTTTGGTGAAGTGTTGTGGAGTGAGAGAAGAAAAAAAGCCTCATATGCCTAAAATAGAAACAGCCCGTCATGGGGCTGCAATGCATTTTAGACAATCGAGGCCATGGTTGTTTTTGTAATTAGCAGCTCTTCCTGTTTTTTTTGTATGTGTGTGTTTTGGTCATACGTCAGTGCAAAATGATACGTTTTATTTGCTTTATTTTTTTTTTTGTTGGACAATCACTGAAAATAATTAAGATCTCAAAATCCTGTTATGACCGAGATACATCTGGCAATAGTTTTATGAATGAAAAATAACATCAACAATTACTTATTGTGACTTTTAAAGCCTTGTGTATCCTGATCTTCTGTGCCGTTAAGCTCCATTATTATGAAAAAATATATTGAAACCCACACATGAGGCAAACAGTTATACGCTGCTTCATTACAATAAACACAGGTTTTACAGTTTATTTTGACTTAATGAGAAATTCATCATCCAACCAAATGTGTATACATCCGCAGCTGAAAGTAGTCCCCAACACATACACTAATTTACTCCAATTTGCTTAAGACTGAAGAACCTCATTAGCTATAAATAACTCAGCCTTCTTAAAAAACAAACATATACTGTATGTTCCTGGCTTGATTTTAAAGAATACATTCCTTATAAGGACACTGGGACAGAAGCTAAGGGCTACAGAAATTGTAAGTCAGAAAGTACTGAGCAGCTGTTTTGGGATTTTTTTTTTTTTAACCTCAATGAATAAAACATAAAATAACTTCAGCATGATCCTTTAACTCCGCAGTAGCCGCAGAGGAAGTAGCTTGGCATGTCATGTTACTTTGCGTTATATATGTTTTGATAAGTTCACTTCATGAATAAGAAATTTAAACCCCACAAACAACATCACTGCCCCAGATATGCAATATATAACCATCCCTTTTCTGTGTCTTTTTATGGATGTTGCTTGTGTGTTTTGGCAACAGTTTTCAGCTTCATTTTGATTTGATATGCCTTCAACTGCTCATAAGACACAGACTTACGTGCACACATGCATGCATTACAAAAAAAAAATCATAATTTTAACATCTGAAACGGGTCCTGCATACTTCCTGAATCTCACACGTTCAGTTACATCAATCAGTGGAAGTGTGACTGCTGAAACACTTCTGCTGTGACTGCTGACAGACGAACACCACTGCTAACCTCTGCGACACTCCTCTGTGACATGATGGCTGAAAGTGATTTGCAGTGTTAATGCTCGGATATAATCTCATGCAGAAACGTTTGTTTGCTCTTTTTAAAGAACTCAACCGTTTGCAGGTTAATTCACGAACACATTCCTCTTGTTTGGTTCAACATATTTGTAAAGGAAAAAGAAAAATGCGCAGAACAAGAAAAGGCAGCTAGAAAACCTACCTCTCTCTTTTGCAGCTGTCCCACAATATTAATATCAATTGCACCTTTTTTTTTATCACCTCCTTCAAAGACGCTGCTGTAGGATAATATGTGTCAGATTGTTTGCATGATAGCAGAAGTCCTTTTGATTCCTACATGGCTCGGTTCTTAGCGGGGATGTGCTGTTTGTTATTCTTCCAGCTGTTCAAAGCCGGGCGGCCCTGTGAATTTCTAGCATCTATTATCGGGTCTCACATCTTTTTGTATTATTCATTGAACCTTGCACTAAAAAGCTGCTGCAGCTTACGGCATAAATACCCTGTGAAGAAATGATTTCTCATTATGCAAAAAAATGCACATTGCTTTGTTTTGTTGTGGAAGTTTTCTGTGACATGGAAGAGTTGCAGTACTTGATGGTGTGTCCTGCAGCAGGCAGCAGCTGGTGCGGGCACAGATCAGTCCCCTGGCATGGCCCGAGGCAAAGAGCAGCCAGCAGCACCACCCGCAACGCTCCTCTCCGTCCTGCTTGGCTGATCACAGACAGAGTGACTGGAAGAGAGAGTATGACAGGAATGATTAGGAGAGGGAGTGCAGGCATTAATACATGTTGAGGGATTCCCTTTAAATCAAACAGCCAACAGGCTCACTGCAGATTAGAGCTGTGCTTCTAGCTTTTTCTAAGCCACTACTCACTTATGTATGAAGTGTATCTGTGAAATGTTGAGGAAATGTGGCTCTGGAGTTTATAGTTGTGTACATCATTTCTCAGACATTCTGTGGTACTCAAAGAAGTACAGCAGTTACTAAGATTTTGTGCAGATGTTGACCTGGACTCAAGCAGCATCTTGAACATCCAGTTAGTGTTCTCTGTTCACCACTTTGGGTTTCTGCAGTGGGCCGTTTGGTGTAGTAATACATATACTTGTTGTCTTTATATTGTGTAAGACTTTGAAAATAAGACCTGCATTAACTGATTTTTGATTTGGCTACATGCAGGGGCTCGTCCAGAGTTTTTCACCGGGGTGGCCCAGCTGACTCATCTGGGGATGGCATGAAGTGTGTAAACACACACATGTACAAATAACATTTATTTACAATTACTGGCTCCACTAATCATTCCTACTGTAACTAAAAACATCAAGGTTTCACACAGATTTAAAAATTCAACACAACACAAAAAAAATTAACAGATAATGTTGTTTTCTGACATAAAAATCTTGCGTTTTTATTTCTTTAAGGACTAAATAAGAAGTAATAAGTCAACAGGATGAAGGTCCAGTAGTAAGAAGCTGAAAAGGGGTATATCGCCACCTACCTTTGCAGAGTCAGACTTCTGTCAAAGAACCAATTTAGTTCTTAGTGCTTGTAAACTGGGAGAAGGACAGCAGTCCAGTGAAATGGCTGTAAAGCTGTAACTGAGCTTGACTTGAGGTGCAGTCAGTCAATCAGCCGAAATAAATTAACTCTAACAGTTGAGCTAGATTATCCAAGATGATCATAAATACCTTAATCTGAAGGTTACTTCATGGAGAATGCAGCTGAACAAATCAGTCCGTTGAGGATATATTTGTAAGACATTGGGTCATAAATGTAGCATACAACTACTTCTGTTCCAAGTTACTCAACATCACACAGTGTTTTGTTTAATATCATTTGACGTTTTAATTGTAATGTTGCCATGTTTCCAGGTTTAAGCAATTACCTTGGTGAGCCCCTTTTTTGTTGTCATACCTTTTTAGGAATGATAACAAAAAGGACAGAAAGAAGATGAAAGCTCTAAGAAACTGGATCTCCCTTTGAGTCTTTCTGTTTTTATCTCCCTCTCCTTGTCGACTTCTGGGTGGTTTAGTGTTCAGAGAGCCCATCCACATGATCCACATGACCCCTGTCCGAGCTTTAAGCTGACAGTCATCTGCCTGCTGAAGTGTCTTTGATCACTTCCTTGAATCCCAAAAAAGGCTGCAAGGTGACCGTGCGCTTAGAAGTCTAAAGACAGAGGCCATTAAATGGAATTACTCTAGAGGTACGATTAAAAACACCCCCTAATGTAATGGTAGGGGAAACACTGCAATCACTTTGATTGCCAACTCTTTTTTGGAAAGATTTGTATTCTGTTTTAAGCACTAGAGGACTGAAGCTTGGAGACATTGTGGTAATGTCTGAGGAACCAAATAGCTCTAAAGCTCTTCATGATTGTATTATGATGGACAAAGATTAGAGACAAGCCCAATAGCTTGCTTGTGTATTGATCAATCATTATAAGAAAGTAGCCACGTCTCCCATTGGTTAATAAACTACCATTTATAAACTTTGAGTTCTGTATAATGGTTGTCTCCTTGTTTGTTTTCTTGAGCTAGAAGTGAACATATTTGTGCAAGGTGGTCATTCTGGAGAGCAGCAATGAGTGAGCAAATACCAAGTTATCAAAGTTATACAGTTCTTCTGTCCAACGCTCATTCATTTGCAGGTTCTGTCTGGGTTGGGAGTTGACAGTAGTTGTTTGTTTATCAGACTAAAGGACCTAAAACGGCATGTGTAGTACACTGACCTCTCGTACGCTAGCAGCTCCCTCTCAAGAGCGAGCATCATGTGAGAGCAGTAAAAAATTACTTCGGCCCCCGGCCCATCGTCAACTCTGCGGGGTAAAGCCAGCAATCCTGACTCCCATGTCTCATATGTCAATGATGAAAAACTAAACTCATAAATTAAGCACATATCTGATGCATGCTAATAAGCGCTAAAAACTAAAAAGGATAACGGTGTATATTCACTCTTACTAAACCTTCATGGCCTCCTTGTACAATAAGCTGCATATAGTGTATATTTAATGCAAAATCCACAAAAGCTACCAACAACATTAACACAGCAAAGGGATTATCAGCCACACCGAGCAGACAGCTAGCAGCTCTTTATGGTCACTTAAGTCAACCACACCTCTAATCAGGCATCATTTAAATCCACTAATGTAGAAATAAGTATTTGAGACAAGAAATGTTTTTTTGTTTTTTTTACAAATCTATAAACATGTTTAATTCTGCTGTAAATTTAGAAATGTAAAAAATATGTAAAAAGCTAATGGGATCGACTCGCTTTTGGAATCAGCCTCAAGTGGTCATTTGAGGAACTGCAGGTTTTGACACTCCAGTTTTGACTTGTGTTCTTGGAGTTTGCTGCTTGGCCTTGACCTTCCACTTACAGCGCTTCAGTGAATGCAGGTGGTCAATATTAGCTCTCAGTCTGTTTTATTTAGCTCTGTGCTGCTGCTGCTGCTGCTGCTGACACATGCATTGCTGGTCTCTCCGTGTAACCAGCAGATTGATGGGGCTGCCGCTCAGATTGACAGATCTAGGCTCAGTCAGCCACTCTCCTCTAAAGCCAGCCAGACTCCGCTGGTGAAAAAAACGCCTGAGAGGGTAAATCAGTAGTAAGAAAAAACTAATGCCCTCTGCAATTAGCAACGTGTCATTTTGGGTTTCAGAGGCAGCCGATAATGTCACATCTCAGTCTCAGTCTGTGGTGCAGATCTTAAACGTTTCTGACGGCGTGCTGCAGATTCAGGAGGCTGCGTTTCCCAGTGCTTGTGTCATATCCCTCTTAAAGCTGAATTACAGTCTTTAATAAGTGCTTGTTTCATATTTGTGCCGTCTGAGCTGTCAGTTAGTTTGTGCAAGCAGCGTCTGGTTTCAGTCACAGCGGACCGGCTGTGGGTTTGGAGCCAAAATGACGCCCTGCTGGAGAGCGCTGGCAGCCGACACACACGCCAGAGGAATTTAAATACATGCACAATACGACAGGCTAGCAGGACGAGCGTGTGACCCACTGTCTGTCGCTGATTTGTTGCAATATGCTGTTGGCAGTGTGTGTTTTGCGTGTGTGTGTGTGACAGAGTCAGAGACAGTGTTGGCCAAAGCAGAACAAAGCCGTCTGAGACCAGAGGACTTGGGTGTGGCTTTCAGTTTGATGAAGCACCAAATGAAGTCTGATCTCTTCGCTGTCCTCTTGTTCCAAAGTCGTCTACTACACTACATTGTTCATTTTGTAGGTGCAGCTGTGGATCAAACATCAATTCTTTTTTTCCCCCAAGATTTATTTTTGGGCTTTTTATGCCGTTATTGTACGGAAAGGACAGTGGATAGAGTCTGAAATCAGGGAGAGGGCGAGTAGGGGATGACATGCAGGAATGGAGCCACAGGTCGGATTCCTCCTGCTTGGAGGACTACAGCGTCCGTACATGGGGCACTAACCCCTTGTTGTTGTTTTCAAGCCTTTTAAGCTTAGTCATGTCTCAGTGAAATAATTTTTTTATGTTGATATTTTCTGTATGTAGTCATACATTTGGTTGTCCTTTACATTCTTAATTTCAGCAAGGGCTGAATTTTTTTTAAATGTACCACTAACTAAGTAAAATAACATAAAATCAAATCCTTTTTTTAATAATCAGCTTATTGTTTGTCACTGTTTTCTAGAAAAAAATGCCAAACATTATGTTGCAGCTCAGTAGTTTTAAAGATTTGTTGCTTTTCTCTGTGAACATGTGTCACAGAAAACTGAAAACAAAAACATCTGCTCCAGAAAATGTGACATTTACATGGATGATCCTTAAACTTTGATTTTCTATCTACTTTTTGTCTAGTTTGAAACCTTCTGTTAATGAATTGGTCGTAAATGTTGAAGTTGAATTTCCTTTTGGTTCCCTTTCTTTTGGCCTCTGTCTGTGTTCTTCCATCTCTAAGAGCTTCGTCATTCTATCAAGGTTGTCTGAAAGTTGCTCCGTCCTGCAGTCTGTCCTACTTTGGTGCAGAAGTCTAAACTGGGACGCTACAATACAGATTTAGCAGGTGGAAGGAGGCGGATCACTGGCTCAAAGTCACACGACGAGTAGACGAGTAGTGTTGTACTTATTCTCTGATGTACGTCGCTTTGGATAAAAGCGTCTGCTAAGTGAATTGTAGAATTGTAGAACGGACACTGCAGGTCCGGATATCAGAGATGTCTATTGTTGCGTCTCGTTGTCGGTTTTGTGTCTGTCCTGTGAAGAAGACGATGTGTGAGATGTTTATTTGGACGACTGGAAGCAAGATACTGAACTTTGTTTCAATTTCTCCAGATGAAAGAGTGGACTCTAATTTGACTAAAGTTTATAAAACCTCTCTGTCATAGGATCTCATACTATGTGGTAGGCCTCATTGGATGTGGTTGTGTAGGAAGTGACATCAGAGGAGTCATGAAAATGAGAGTCGGCTGCTGATCATGAAGTCGTATGTCACATCAAACAGTTGTCATCTTCCTTTAGTCTTTAGCATCGTCATTAGAGGATGATGTCTGGATTGTCGGGCTGTGTTAAAATCATTTTGGGCTTTTCCTCTTCATTGTGTCATTTATTATTTCATCCTATTAAAGCCTCTCGAATATGAGAGTTTGTTGACTTCTTTTTTGTTGAATATTTAAAATTGAATACCAACTGGTCGAATAAAAGTTGCATATTTTCCCCCTATGATTTTATATTGACTGAATAAATAGCAACCTGATTTATAATAAGCTACAGATTGATTTGTACTAAAGATGAAGGAGTACTGAGGCACATTATTTCTACCTATTAGGATCCTCATTAGAGGATTTCTTTTCAGAAAAGCGCTGTTGACGTCACCGGCGCTCTTTTCCTAACGTCTGATATTCCCTCTAGTTTCATCGGCTACGGATTGTATCTTGTACCTACATCCTTTTTGCTCCGTGTCTGATCTAAAATAAAGCAGTAATAAGCAACGGAGCCGTGTTGGTCATACAGCGGACGTGCAGCGTTTTTCTTCTCGGCGCACAAACGCTTTATGTTATTTGTTCCCGAGCGCACAGCCGGAGCTTCTCTGCCTGGGACAAAACGTTAAGTGGACACAGTTCTTTAAATACTCAATAAATGACTGACACCACACATGTGTTATGATCCTTTTATGATTTATTTCTGTTTTTACAAACTAGATGATTATGAAGAAAGGAGCTGATATGACAAGTTGTAAGGTGATTCAAATTAATATAATCTTTAATTAATTTCATTTTAAAGATAATAAACAATTAACAAGTGAATTTCTCTAAATTGTGCATGTTTGTGTTCAGGGGCTATTGGTTGAGAAAAATGGGCAATTTAAGATGTTTTATAGACATTTTGAAGACCGAAGTAAAATAAAAAAGTGGATTAAAGTTAAATATTATCCTCAGTGTGCCCTCAAGCAGCTTAGCATCCCTCAGGATTAGTCTTAAAAAACTCTATTCAGATCCTCATTACACATTTTCGGTCTTGTTTGGGTCCATAAACAATCAGCAAAACAATAAAAAAAAAAAAAAAACATACAGCAGCTGTTCGGTCGCATCGTCTTTCTTCTGTCTCCTGATCCTGCTCTTCATCATCATTATACAAACACTCAGTCAGCCCTCACAAACAGGATTTCTTGTGGGAATCAAAGCTTGTCTCTTCGTCCTCCTTCCTCTACTTCAGATCATTCATTAATTCACACTCTTTACTGGCTTCAAAACCTCTTCAGCCTCCCCTGACAGGAGGCGGTTGCTAGGAGCCAGCCTCTCTCTCTTTCTGTCGCTCTCTCTCTCTCTCTGTCGCTCTCCAATAAGAGCCAGACGATAACAATGAGGGTCACTGCTGATGAGCTGCACAGAGCTGTTTTTGTTTTTTTTAATAAACTCTGAAGCGGGTTACAAAGGTAAGACGGACTCTTGTTGTATCATTGTTATTAAAACAAAGTGGCTGTTTATTCTGCTCAGGTGTGGTTGTGTCTCATATCTCTGTAGAATTTTTGTCATATCCTGTTACATCCTCAATTTTGTTTTTCTCTTTGTAATGATCTTTAAATGATGGCTGGCTTTGTTGACATGCAGCATATAAAGCGATCAGTCTGGAGTAGTATCTCAAGATGCATCATTTTGGAAGTATTTCTTACAACGTGGCTTCTGTAGGAAGTTTTAAATATTTGGACGGTATGAATTTTATTTCTTCCTCCAGTCTAATGTCTGAACAATGTACCCTGCAGATATTTTAATGGGTAGACAAGTTATTGAAGGTACTTGGGTTGTAAAAAAAAAAAAAAAAAAAAAAAAAAAGGCAAAAAATTCCTCTAACAGCTTCTAAAATATGATTTTTTTTTTTTTGCATCTTTTTTTTAAAATTGTGATTGTAATAAATTCAACATCTTTCTTTAAGTAAGTGGTTTTCAACTGGGGGCAGCATTCTGTGGGTCGTGAATGTGTGCCTGGAGAGCTTTATCAACATGTTTGTTTTGTTCCTTTTCCTTGCTCAGTCACATGATTTCTACCGTCTGCAAAGATTTACCGTTGGATGAAGACAAAAAGCAATTACTCTTTCTCAATCTAGGCTTTGAGATAATTAACAGAGTAAATAAATGGCAGATTAATTGGTAATAAAAATAAATGTTGTATGAAGCCGTAAAGGGCACAGAGCAGCCGAGATGTGTCTATAAATGATTGAAAAAATCTTTAATAATAAAATAAATAACCGTTGAATCTCTGAAATAAGCTGTTAAGAAGATGTGTAAACAAACACAACATGGACCAATAGGAGCTGATGTAGCATCTTAAAGGAGCAGTTCAGGGTTTTTTTTCAGCGGGCGTTAGAATGGTTCATTACGAGCTACAGTTGTTACCATGGAAACGTGCTGTGTGTGTGTGTCCATCAGGGAGTCACATCCTCTGTACAGAGGTTCTGTTAATGAAAAGCTCTCCGTTTGCTCCTCGCAGAAGACGCTCTGTGGAATAATAAAGCAGCGCTTCAGCCTCATCGGGAACAATGATGAGAGCTGCTCATGGAAAACGAGACCCCGGACGGAGCTCTCTGATTGGTCGGTGGTGAACGAGGGAAGGTGCATGATTGGTCTATTGATTCTGAGTAGCTGAGATGTGGTTGGCTGTTGTCACGGAGCTGAAAAGTCTCACCGGTGAAAGTGTGTGTGAGAGTGTGTGTGTGGGAACGGAGGGTGTATGGATGACAGATAGAGGGAAGTGTTTGTGTGTGTAAAAAAAAAAAAAAAAGTAGAGGTCAAGGTGAGCACAGTGGGGTTTAAAATATTCAGAGCAGGGTGTGGAATTTCGCTCGTTGTGGCTAGACATGTGTGAAAGGAGGGCTTTTGAGTCACACACACACACACACACACACACACACTGATAAACACAAAATCTGACCACCTTTGTTCATCAGAAGAGGTGAGATCAGACTTTGCTGTCCACTCTGTATTGAAATCATAAAACACAAATAAAGTGATCGACTACTCATTTTTTCTCTCTCTGATGTTCAAACAAATGCAATTTAAAAAACATCAACACTAAAATAATGTTTAATCCAATGTTTTATTTAGCTTACATTATATGTCAAATTAAGATATTTTCCTATTTGTTTTAAATAAACATCATTTCTACAATAAATGTATGATTGTGTCGTGACACAAAAAATAAAATCTATGGAGCATTAATTCATCTGAGTCTTTCTTTTGATAAATGTTCAAATGGCATAAAACATATCAGAAAAGTAAATCCTCTTTTTTAGAAAAGATCAAAACGGATCAAATGTAGTGCTTTAATTTCACATTTGAATTTTATATTGCACAGGTGTATGTGTGACCTCTCTTTTGTTCATTTGTCAGTGTGTGTGTGTGTGTGTGTGTGTGTGTGTGTGTGTGTGCGCGTGCGTGTGCGCCCGCTTGTATTAAAATGCAATCTCATTAGTGCATCTGTAGGCTTGTGAAAATGAGCGACAACCTCCATCGTGCCCTTTTAATCTCCTTTGTCTCCCTCATCACCTCCCCACTGTGACCCCCCCCCCCAAAAAAAAGGACACACACACTACACAATCATTGAAATGGATTTGTGATTTTTTTTTTTTACAAATTGGTAGCCTTATTCTTTTCCTTCAAAAAACATGCACCATCAGAGCAGAGCTAAAGCAGACTCGTCATGGCGTGCATGCAGATGAGGTGCACACCTTTAGTCTCTTAAAAACCACAAAGTCATACAAAAAAAAAAACACAATGTCTTCAATCATGGCTGATTTGGTTTTCCTCTTTCTCAGACTTTCTGAATCCAAATGAGGCAATATCTCAACATCACTCAAATGTTTTTGTTTTATTGGCTCCTTTGTTGTTGAACAGACATTTTTCTTTTCACTATTGGATCCTTAATTGAGGTCCTGTATTCATTGCACTTGGGATTTGGTAGAGCCCTGTGTAGATCACTGAAGGAAATTTAAATCTTCCACATCTTCAGTGTGTCTCCGCCTGACTGACAGTCGATTAGGTGGTCGAGACGGAGGAGAGAGAGCAGAGTAGAGCAGCTGCCGCCAGAGAGAAAACAATCAGCCAGTCGCACACTGGCCTGTAAGTGGATTTGGTGGCTGGAGGGAGGGAGGAGGGGGAGGGGAGACGACGTCTGTGCTTCATGTCTAGATCGCCTTGTGGACCCTGCGTGTGTGTGTGTGATTAGATGTGCCTTTTGTTTTCTAGAAGTGTGTGTGTGTGTGTGTGTGTGTGTGTGTGTGTGTGTGTGTGTAAGCTGAAATTTTAATGATCCATGTGGAGAAACTGGGTCGTTCCACCGACAAATTAATACGATACGGTAAAAAAATAGACAGTTTTATCAGAAAAAATGTAATACAGTCTGCAGTTTTGAAAAGACAGTGTGGGCGAGTAATGACACTAATACTAGGATGCACTAATGTGCCTTTACATTTGATAAACCCTGCTGACATTATAGGATCATTTTAGAGTTTTGGGTGCTGTTGAAATGTGATAAACATCTTTCTGCTCTTAAGCTTTGTTGATTTAAAGGGGACGGATAACAAGACAAAAACAACTCATCAAAGAGCCCCGTCCTCCAGAACAGACACAAGTCGATCACAAGTCGATCATGAGTGCTGATTGCTACTTCATCACTGAGACTTTTTACAATACGTATCAATCCACCTCAGCCAGATGTTCTGAATACTGCTAATAAACATTACAGCAGGAGTGTTTGTCTTGATTAATTAATGTGATACCTAGAGTCACACAACAGACTCTTAATTCCCTGACTTCATGATTAAATTAAAACATATGATTAAATGTACAGAAAACTAAGCATGTGGTAACCATGGACGCAAGCAAAGTAGGAAATTGCAGTAGAATGTTCAGGTTGCTTGGCAACAGACCAGGAAAGGAGACACAGGTCTGAGTTGAACCCAGGCTGCCCACTTCCAAGAAAACAGCCTCAGTACATGCATAGGGTGCATGAACTAACTGGTGCCCCATACTGGAATAGCCTCGACCTTGAACCGGATTTCTAACATGACTGACTAGATCAGGGGTGGGCAAACTTTTTGACTCGCGGGCCACAATGGGTTCTAAAATGGATGGAGTGTTTGTGTGAACTAATATAAATGACATGTAAAAACCATTACATGAAAGGATTTGGCCTTTAACAGGTAGCAAAGCATGAATATGCAAGGCTCATTGTACAAATTGATTTCCAAATGCATTCATTTAATTAATTTAAATTTGAATAAACACAGTAGAGAAACTCACGTTCAGTTTCAGTGGGAACAGTGTTGTTGATCTCCCTTTTTTGCCAGTGCATTAAAGTCTGGAGTTAGTTTTGTAGTGGTGATTCTCAGGATAGATCCGAGGTGTTGGTCAGTTAACTTGGATCTGTGAGGGGCTTTGTTGACGTTCATGACGCTGAATGTCTGCTCACATACGTAGGTATATCGCTTAGCTCAGGAAATTTGTCGGATTTCCCCATTAACTCCAAAAATGCGCTGATCTCCTCTTTCAGCTCCCACACTCGTTGAAACACTTTGCCCAAACTTAACCAGCGGACACGAGAGTGGTACAGTAAGTCCTGATGATCCGCATCAGTTTCCTCCAGGAACGTCATAAACTGACGATGCTGAAGTCCCCTTGCTCGTATAAAGTTAACAAGTTTTACAACTGGATTCACGACATGATTAAGCTGCAATACAGACTTACACAGAGATTCCTGATGGATGATGCAGTGAAGGAAAATAACATCCTGGTCAGGGTTTTCCTCTTTCACTTTATCCTGGATTCTTTTCAGCAGTACAACATGTTTTCCAGTTAAATTTGGCGATCCATCCGTTGTGACATTGGCAAGTTTACTCCAAGGTAGCTTCATTCTCTCGATGACAGCAGACACCTGGTTATACAAGTCCTCTCCTCGCGTCCTCTCCTCGCGTCCTCTCCTCGCGTCCTCTCCTCGCGTCTAGATACTAGTGCAGGAAATATTGTCATGGTCACACAGGATTTTATTTCCTCTCTGTGGCTGCAAAACAAGCAGCGAGCATGAACTATTAACTGTTGGGGGTCTTTTGCACACATCTGTTTGGTCTGACGGTTCATCACATTTTCATCAATAGTTGTTACTGCAGCACACAGTGACACATTGTGGCCGGATTCATCTTTGTTTTTCTAGTGGGTGTGAAAAACACGGTGAGGGCTTGTGGTCGGTCTTTCAAAGGAAGTGGAGAGAGCGTTGTTACTTGGAGTCACTCGACTTTCATTTCATACAGTAAATCCTCTTAGGTAAATAAAACACTCACAGAAAAGTTTATGGAGTCATTCATCTTTTTTCTTGTCTTGATATGTTTCTCAGGTTAGAGTTGTGAAATAAATAATTAGAACACTTTTTGCACATGCACTGCATTGAAAAAAAAAATCCAGTTTAGCTGCATGTGTGCAAAGTGACACTTTTTTTTTACCCTGGCTGCAACCAGAATTTTTCCTGCCAGCCTCAAAATAAAATGTCTGCATGAAGTTAGGGTGAGATGACGTGTGAACACAGCAGGTAATATTCAGGAAATTCATCACAAGCAAGCAGGCGGGGTGATGATTTTTATATCTGGCAACCGCTGCTAGCCACTTTGTAATCAAGCAGCTTCATATGCTTTTCTGCTTACCAGTATGTTCTCTTCCACTTGTCCAATTCCACTGCTTTGACATGTTGTGAAGACACTGTGACTTCAGTGTCCTTCTTACGTCATATCCTGCCTCCTGAGTCACCACACTCCCCCCCCCCCCCCCTGTTCATACAATGAAGTCTACAGCTGTAAGGGGCCATGTTTGAAAGAGCAACTAAGGAAAATTTCAGGGGCGGGCTGTCCTTTAATTTTTTTTTTAGAAATCTTCAGGAGTTCATGTTTGAAAGAGGGCCATTATAATATATTTAACTTGTATGTCTGATCACCTTTACTCCCGCGGTGACTTGTTCTCTATGAGCAAAGCGTTCTGTTTCAGTGAGAGCGCCTTCCTTCCCAATGAAGCAGACTTCCTCTCCATTACACCGTCTCATCCAAACCTGATTTATTGATGAGGGTCGGATCATCTTTCTTGTTCCTGGAGCGGATTCACACACATGTCTTTGTATAATTTATCAATGCGTGGTCATGTGTGTGAAAATTCACAGAATCCAACTATGTGTGTGTCTTTGTGTATCATTTCATATTGCCTTTGAATGATGATGAAGCTGTGACTGTCAGACCAACCCTGTTTTAAAAAAAAAAATGTGCCCTGAGGCTCGTCCTCGTGGGAGACACGTTGGTCTAATGGCTGCATTCTTGGGACTAAATGGAGTGTACCTAATCCACATCATTGATATCCCCCCGCACACACACACACACACACACACACACACACTGGAACAGGCTCATGTCTTCCCTTAGGGCCTCCGGGCAGGGAGCAGACTGGCGGCTAAAGCTGAAGACACACCCTCAGTCGCCTTTACAGAGCATCCTTCTTTTAAATATCACCCTGAGTGTTATGTGTCTAAATGTTACTGAGAATGAGACAGTTGAATGAGATGGCTTTGATGGTTTCTGTAGATCAGATTTTGTCGGGTTTGCCGGATAGACTCCAACAGATCAGAGCATGAGAGTTTATATCTGTGCCATGAGGCTGTTTGGGCTTTGAGTGAGTAACTGTACCTGCAGTACATTTCTTTCTTTCTGATTTATGACTATTTGGAGCCATCTTTGCCAAAGAGTCTTTTGTGTCCCATGTTAGCCTCCAGTGTCAACACAGAACGCCAGCTCTGAAGCACAGCAACATTTTTCAATGATAGGACGCAACGGAGCGTTCAGTGCCAGAGGTCTAGCTCCCGATAACACGATCAGCTGGCCATAGAGAGAAGATGAGAATGATGCGCCACTCTTTGCTGAGCTCCCTGAAACTATTGTTGTTCACGATATACTGCTCATTAAATTAACTCCCAAGCATTGAGGATAAATCCACTGTCCTTTACTTTGTTGTTTTGGTTGGTTTTTTTTGTCCAAGAAGGAGACTTTCAAACAGGCTTGGATACTATCCAAGGTGGAGAATGTAAGAAATATGCACTAAAACCCCAAAAAACAAGGGCGAGAATAATGTGTCAATTAGTCAATACACAGGAATCAATCAGAACCAGCTTAGGTAATTGGTCCAGTTTATAAATGGGTGTATATATATATTGCTTTTCTATAGTGGACTTCTTATTGCACAAAACATGTCAATAGAACAAATCAACTTGTGCTTTAGGAACTTGTAAGTACAGATTAACATTTCCAATTATTGAACCAAATGTTGATCATTAATTGAGAAGTAATGGCAGGTTAATGGATAGGGCTGCTACTGATGATTTTAACATAATGTCAACATCTACATGCGTCACTTTTGGCTGTCATCTCTTTGTAACGGTATATAAGTTGTTTTTCGATAGTAACAACACTACTTGGTTGACAGACTTTAGTGATTAGAGAATATCATGCTCAGTCACAACTTTCACTCAAGTGTTGCTACTATTTATGGGGATGTTTACCCCCCACACAGCAAGAACTTAGTCACCCTGATGATGCAATTCTGTGGACTTAAGGATAAAAAAAAAACTAAGGATTAAAACATTACATTTCCTGCAACTCTGGCAGTCAAAAGTTTCCAAATAAAATTAGCAACATCAGCAAGAAACATTAGCTTGCAAATGCAGAGAAAAAGCAACAAAATAAGTTATAACAGTATGGGTATGTTTTATTCATGATTAAGCACTTGTTTGGCTATTCGGATACTGAAAAAGTTTGGTAGTTTTTCTATGAGCTGACTGTGTTTTAACACATGCACAAAACTCCTGAAATGCCCCCAAAATTTCCAGGATGAGCTTCATGTGTGAATGCAAATGGCCACATTTTTGCGACCCTACTTTTTCCTGCCTGCCCACTAGCCATTATTTGCGATGAATTCTGGGTGAGCTGACGGGTGAACTTAGCAGGAAATGTTCAGGAAAATTGTTAACATCCAAGCAGGCAGCGCTGGTAACATTTCTATTTCACAATCGCTGCAGGACTGTACAATCTTTGTGCTTTTCATTAAGCAGCTTAATTCTTGTTAATGCTAGCCAGTATGTTCTTCACACTTGTGAGCTGATACTGTGAATGTGTCCAAAAACAGGTCGTATTGATATGAAGGCAAATATATTTTCTTTATAGTGTTGGTCTCTGTCACTTTAGCCATCATCTTGGATTTCGTACGTTTTTAACGTAATTCCTTGCCTCCTAAGGCACCAAACTCCACCCACCCTCTTTCCTCCGACTAAATAAACTTCAGCTGTGAGGGAAACATTTGAATAACGACTACGAACGATTTCAGAGACACGCTGTCCTGAATTGTCTCTAAATATTCAGGAGTGCTTGTGTGAAAACAGCTTTTGATGGTCCTGTATTTATCCATTTTAAGGTTGTCATGTCTCTGACATCTACAATAAAGCCTAATTTCTTCTCTTGCATTTATTGGACGGGACAGCAACAGGAAATGTTGGGAGGAGACTGGGGGAGCAGCCAAGGGCTGAGGCCACATTCGGAACCACAGCTTCTGCGACTTTAGCCTCTGTTTGCTTGCGACATAACCGCTAGGCTTCATGACACCTCATAAAGCCTCACTTCATGTTTCTCCTCAAAGTAAGACTCCTTTAAAGCAGGCCTGTGTGCTTAAATGATAGGTTTGAACCAGTCGTGCAGCATGCAGAGCCCCGTCATTACCTGCCCTTACACAGCAGCCTCAGCTCTCGGATCTGCACTTGGCCTTTGTCTCCTCAGCTTGTTTTTGTCCCCTCCTCTGTCTGCCTGACCTGCTCGGAGCACCGCAGCAGCAGGGACAACAATGCATCCTGTCAAGAGGGCATGTAGCTAATTAAGTCTGTCCTTCACAATCGGAATCTCAGGTTTCTCATGAGCCAGGGTCCAGGACTGTTAGGCCAGAAAAAAAGTGAGAAAAGAGGATGTGCTCGTCTTCTGCTTGTCCGTGTTTCTAAACAGAACATCACGGGAAATGATTCATGTAGAGGAGGCAAGCAGAACGTGCGGTGATCTGTGGCTGAAAACTGAGAGGTGGAAGTGAAAGTCCTGTCGTGTTTCACCAGAATGGAAAAAGAGAACCTTGAAGCGTCTTCCTCTTTCCCTAATTGGAGACTCATTTCCTTTTTGGATTTCAGGGCAGGAGGGAGGTGCCTCATTTCGGCCAATATGAAAACTGAGAACCAAGATAAAGCTCAACCATTGAAAGAGAGAAGAGAAACAGAGGGATCAGATGATGTGAGAGTCTGCCAGTGAATGTACGCAGCAGCATTGTTATTGTGTCCAGCCTGGTGTTATTCGCTCAAACTCGAGGCCTGGTGCGCACAATAGGTGTGGTCGAGACAAACAATGCAGGCTTTTCCTCAGAAAACAAATCAAAACGTCACACTGAGACTTCTTGGAAACTGTAGCACTAGTTAACCATGTACAGTAAACAGTTTCTCTTAATGAAACACCTCGTTTTCTCTTTTCGTCGCCTTGTGTACAGTGTCAGAGGTCAATGCTGAGATGTTCTCCACCTCAGCATTGAGGTGAAGTGTTTACAGGCCTGTAAACCGAGCCTGTCAGAGCTCAGACATCTGGTTGGAGCACATTCTTCTTATTTTTGTCCAGTGATCTCAGGTTTTTTGGACGACCCCCCCCCCCCTCCCTCTCGTCCCCTCCTTCTCTTTTACAAACATGAACTCCGCCTGAGGTTGGATTAAGGCCCAGACAACAATAATACTAAACATGGGGCTAAGAAATTCCTCCAGTCTCTCAGTGGATTCATGGGATGGGTCTCTTTATTGAGCAGATTTCACCTGGGAACTGATTTTAATTACGTCTCTTCGGTCTGCACATTTTACATCTGCCCTGCCTGCTTTAGCTCTTTAAGTGAATCAACTCCATTAAGGCTGAATCTGGTCAGTGGTTTGCTAAGTAGGTCGTCCTTGAAGATCTCAGACCTTCGTCTTTGCTCCTCCTCTGTCTGTCCTTGCTGACTACTGAGAACTTAATGCTTCCTCTTCCCATCACTCGAATGACGACATTTCTGAACACTCATGTAAGTTCGGTTGGCCTCATGACTCATTGTGACAGAAACCCCCCCCCCCCCCCCCCCAAACCTCAGTCTTGTCTGTTCTCATATGAAAGATGTGTGCTATATCTGTAATAATAATAAAGTAATAATCAAATGAAAGCCTGAGAAAAAATGGTGGGGAAAAATAAACTTGTGCTCGAACAGACGACATGTCATTTTAGATTCTCTGGCTTCTGCAGAGCTGCGGTCAGAGGCAGAGCCCCAAATGTGGGCACAAACATGCAATTTGACATTCCCTGATAGTCAAAAACCATCTGACATGAAAAACAAATGCATTTTGTTATTCTTGTGGCACCCTTGTTTTGCTCCTCCTCACTTTTTTTTCTTGCAGTGTAATGTGTCAGGACTTTTCTACTGAAGTGCTGCACACCTCTTTATTTCAAAACTTAGTCTCAGTCTGCAACAGCTGTACCTGTCTCTTTGTGATTTACACACAAACACACACACATTCAAACTTCTGCACAAATGCACACATTACCTTCTGACCTGCTTTGTCTGTCCACATTATGCACGGCCACCTGTGAGCATAAAGCAGAAGTGGCAGTGCCTGCAGGGAGGAAGTTTCTGGGGCAAACAGTGACTGTACCTGTCAAACTGCTCAGTGCATAACTCTGTATGTCTGACACAAAAACTTTTGCCAAACACTATCCAGCAAACATCACAAAAGCCTGTAGAATAGCACGCCAAGTTTTGCATCTGCATTGACGAGCGTAATCCCCTGCTCTCCATGCAAAAACATGCACACATCCTGCCGGTCGTGACATGTTTGCTTCTTCCTGGTCCAGCGCTGTGAGGGCCATTATTAGGGCCAGACTTGCTTTGCTTTGATCTTCCCAAAATGCAACGGACTCACCAATCATTACAGCACAGAAATAATGCATAGAGAACTAACTGTCGGTCCGCAAGCATTACTCAGCCTGAGAGCCGAGAAATAATTGGAAAGCAGTGAAAGGGAGTGAAAAATCCGTATTAAACTGTGGGTACATAAAGAGGATTACTTTCTGAGTGGGCATTTAATTGGTCCTGACATTTTACATGTCAGACCTTTTAATGTACAGTCAAAGCCAGAGCAGATTAGAGCAACTAATGCTGTAGAAAATATGCTTCATTGTACTGTACGTCCATTTATATTTCTATCTCTATGCATGTACTTTGATGGAGATCTAGGTCAAATAATTTAGCCCTGTCTCTTCACACTTAAAAATCAGACTTTATCTTGTTATTGATTTGTGGAAAATGAAAAATGTGGACCTCTAATGCACGAAACAGAGATGCCGATATTGATCGTTGTCCTGCAGAGACAAATCCTCGCACAGATCTGCAGGACGGACGGGAAATAGAGGTGGAAAGTGAAGGATCAATGAGGATGATGGAGCCATTAGTGACGCCGTGGCCCGCTGAGGTTTCCGATTGTTTTGCGTAGCAGTGTGTTTCAAAAGTAGGACTGTTGACGTCGGGTAACCGTGCGGTGGTCACAGGGACGGCTGATGGTACGTCTGTGGTTCTCTCTGTTGACATTTTAGACGCAGGTTTACCTCGCTCTCCATCTTAAAGTGTGTCTGTTGTTCCTGCCCGCCCTATTAACTTCCACTCTGTCATTTTCCACGCTTCTGCGGCGTCCAGTAGTTACTCAGCAATAGCTCCCCTGCATATGTGATCAGATGACCGCACCTTCAGAGCCAAAGCTGTGGGTAGATCCTCTCTTATTCTGGAGTCTTGGGCAAAGCAAACACACTGTGGGGGTGTTTCTGTTGGCCTCGCTCAGACTGTAGAAGAGAAAAGTTAGGGTTGACTTGTCCTTGGCTCAGACTCACATCCTATTTCACAGTAACAGAAAGTAAAGAGCACACATTTGAAGTGCTACTGATGTGAAAACTTAAATGTATAATTTTTTTAATTACGAAAAAAGTTAGTCCTGGAAATAACTTTGCAAAAGAAAGGTGCTCAGCTGATTTTGACTAAATTATTTCAAGGTTAGCGTTTTATATTTGCACATTTGTTGTTGACATGTTCAAGAAAGATTGAACATGTTACACAGAATACACTGCAGACTCACATTTAGAGGATGCAAACTACACATGCACTTAATTATTTCAATTAGTCTGTAATCATATGAGGATAAGAGGATTTCTGTTACATCAATTTACATTTACAGATTTGTGGTTGCACTTTTGGACATGAAACGTGTCCGAGACCCTCTCTTCAAGCGGACTCGAGCACGGTACCCGAGTGCAGTACGTTTGTGTTCACACTGATCAAGTGAACCGGACTTTGACCTCAACTCAGATTCGGGCCCGCAGGTCCCTAATGTGAAGCCACTCTTAGAGCTGCTTTTGTTGCAACATGGCTTCTTCATTCCATCAATAACTGTGAATATATTTGTTTCGTATGTGCAGTAACTCTGATCCTAACAAGGGGATCAATTGCTGCTGTTTTATGATTCAACAAGTCAGCAAGTTCT
Organism: Labrus mixtus; assembly: GCF_963584025.1. NCBI lineage: Eukaryota > Metazoa > Chordata > Actinopteri > Labriformes > Labridae > Labrus > Labrus mixtus. The sequence goes on from NC_083615.1 coordinate 13,514,618, forward strand.
GCGGCCTTCTTGCTGATCTGTGCATCTTCTTTAAGAATGATTTATCGCCCGTCAAACCATTAAAATGTAGTTTTGACCTTTGTTTAATGTACAAACACAATGTTTGTTTGGAAACTAAACTCTGGATGTATTATCTATATCAATAAGTCACATGTTGTTTGAGTGTTAACATTAAATAAGATATTGATGTCCTGACGAAGACTCAGTAGAGTCGAAACGCGTTGACAATCCCTGTTTAATAAAGAATTTTTATATGCTATCAGAGTGCCTCGGACTTTCAGTTTAAGACTGCCTCTCCACACTTCACCTTTTCTCTTCTAATCAGGACAGTCAAACGTTTTTATTAACTATTTAAGATATTGCACATATTTAAAATAAACAGCCGGTTAGTAACAGACTCTCTGTCAGTCTCAGCCTCAGTTCCTCGTTGGTCACATTCATTTCAAACATCAGGCAGAGAGACTGCAGGACACACCCAGTACGCAGCAGGCGAGGTCGACATTTTCTCTCTGCTCACAGGCTCCGATCGATAACGGCTCGCTGTTCATCACTTATAGAGTCATCAGGTCCCACAGGGGGTTTGTTAGCTACACACTGAGACAGGATAGAGTCAGATAAAACTGGTTCTCTATAACATGTTGGCTGTTTACATATGCTATCTGAGGCGGTTCGTGAATGAATGATTCATAGCAAAGACGTAAAATAAAGACTAAATACGCATAAATAGTTGTATTATTCAGCGATGGTAAGGTTTGGCATAAAAGGGGTGACGTTGACAATTTGGTAAGAAGTTGTTATTTTAAATAAAATAAAAACATTTAATTGATCAAAAACAAAATTACAGAAAGGGGATGAAAAGATCAAAAAGAGAACAAAGCTTTAGATTTAGCAAATCAGGTCATAAGTTCAGCTTGAAGCTCAAAAGTTTAGCATTTTATATCTTTTTCTAAATGTATCTGTTTTGTTCTTACAGATTTTTCTGCTCTCTTTTCATGTGAAAAAAAACAAACAATTCATGCTGATTTAACTGCATCTGCGTCTGCAACTTGTTATGCAGCATAAAAGTATGAAATTGAAAGAGGACAAAGACAGATAGAAATAGGAATGATGTTGTAAAAAAAAGGATTGATGTGAAGTAGTCGTAGTGTTCTGTCAAATCTAGAGATAAGAAACAAAAACCTTCTTCCATTTCGACCTTAAGGCTGAAAAATACGGCAGCACACGCCACAGAACAACACAGTAATATCACATTCAGAGGATGCTAGATTTAAAGGGCACTAATTGAATTCAATCAGCCTGTAACCATGGCAACAGAGATGCTGAAATGATGTCTGATTGTTGTGGAAGGAGGAGGAGGTCTTTAGTCAATACAGCTCCCAACTGCACAGTGAAGCTCTGTGTGTGTGTGTGTGTGTGTGTGTGTGTGTGTGTGTGTGTGTGTGTGTGTGTGTGTGTGTGTGTGTGTGTGTGTGTGTGTGTGTGTGTGTGTGTGTGTGTGTGTGTGTGTGTGTGTGTGTGTGTGTGTGTGTGTGTGTGTGTGTGTGTGTGTGTGTGTGTGTGTGTGTGTGTGTGTGTGTGTGTGTGTGTGTGTGTGTGTGTGTGTGTGTGTGTGTGTGTGGACTTACCAGTGCCAGGAGGAGGGTGGTGCTGGTCGAGGTGATGTCATCGTCCATTGGGTAAAGTAACAGTGTAGAGGATAGGAAACACACACATACAAACACACACGTACGCACTATCCATATATAGACAATCACAGAGACTATTTGTGCTGGTCAGATTAAAGATGATTTAATCAGATTGTCTGATAGCTAGGCTAATTGTTGTCTGCGCAGATGCAATGCTAAAGTGATCACATTAAATCATACCCTTGAATCTACGCTAAATAGGAAGGAGACGTCTGATTGGCTACAGACATTTCCCTGCTGAAAAAAAAAAAAAAAAGTGAATCTAACCACGGCAGGGGAGTCTCAAAATTCCCACACACAAAGGCAGTGAGGTTCACAAATGACAAACAGTTTGTAAATGCAGACTGAACAGTTTGTATATTTGTGGATTTCTATTACAGATATACAAAACTATAAATATTTATGTGTGAATCAGAAATACATTTGTGAATCTTATTTTTTTATTTGTGGATTTGTTTTACATTTATATAGAATGAAATATATTTGAGTGTGCATTGAAATACATTTGTGAATCCTTCTGTGTGCATTTGTGAATATTGAGAGCGACCTAACTCCATCACGCACAGACATACACACATACACACACACACACACACACACACACTGTATTGACCTTTTAAAGGGGCAGTGTGGTTGTATGTTATGTGTGTGGTTGGGATGTAAAGATGTCAAGAAACCACTAACGTGAAGTTTAAACTGCTCCCCCTCTTCTCTTCTTCTACTTCCTCTTCCTCATGTTTCGCCTCTTGTTTCCTATTTCTCTCCTTTCCTTTCCTACTTTCCTCCCTATGTCTCTTCTCTCTCCTTATTGTCTTATTTCTTCCTCTCTTTTATTTTCCCTTGTCCTATTCTCATTTTGTCGTTTCCACTTTTTCTCTCTCTTCTCTCATCTCCTTGTGTCCTTGTCTCCTTTGGTCCCTATATTTTTCTCCTCTCCATGTTTCATCACCTTTATAAATCTTTTCTCCTTAATGCCTCCTCCTTTTTCCTCCCTCTCCTCATCTTATCCTTACCCTTTCTTGTCCTTCAGTATTTGATCATTTCTGTTTTAATCGTGAGATGAGGTATAAGAGGAGAAACCTGAGGAGCAGAAGTGATGTTTTTGGAGCAAGCTGAGGAGCAAATTTCATACCCCCTGTATTAATAAGGTATTACATATTTATTTCAGATTGCAACTTCATAGATTTGCAACCAGTGTATTCATTTCATGAGTTGTATCCTCCATGTCAGATGGTTTTTTTTTGGGCCTCTGGAAGAAGTCCAGTTACAGAATTAGAAATCCGCGGTCCAAAGGGTTCCATTTAGCATCTTCGTCAGTGTAGAAATTGAGCCTTGCACATAGATTTGTTGTGCAAACACACACACACACACACACACACACACACACAGAGTGCTGCTTTTAATGACTCGGCACTCTGTCTGGATGTGCAGAGTTTCTGGCAGATGTCTGTGTGGGCTCAGTTCCTGTGAGCAGTGCTAGCCGGCTGGAATTCAGGAAATCACACACACACACACACATGGCATTTACTATTTAACTTTTTTTTAATACTTGAACTTGAACTTTCCAGGGAAAGTTGCATGAACACGTTTTCTGTTTTCCAGTAAAACCCGGTGTGTCACAGTCACACTCGGTCAGTTCAGCAGAAGCAGTTCAGTCTGAAGGCCTCAGTGTGCCTCATACAAAACCACATCTTCAACCCATGGCTGAAAGTGAGACTGATGGTTCCTGTTTCAAAGGGAAAAACTGCTTTGTAGTAATATAGACAGATATCTAAGAGGTGGCGATAACGGTTGCACTTCAAATATATCCATAGTCTGTGTAAACCACTCACTGTATTTACAGAAAGACAACATGTCTCCGCCTTCTCCTGTTTCATACAAGTGAAGCCAAAATACCCTGGAGATAAGCGCTGTCATATTTTGCATTTGAAGCCGAAGTCTGCACAGGAGGTCTTTTGAGGTCTGGTGGAACATTGGTATTAACAGTGGCATATTTAGAGTCCGTTGGGGCCCTAGGCAAAAATCAATTCTGGGGCCCCTCCAACCAACGTTCAGCGAGGCAACGAGAATGAGTGTTGTCAGATGGGGCCCTGGGGTTTTCCTATACCGTCATTGTATAATTTTCACATTTTCTGCCTCTGCTTTGGGGGCCCTCTACTGGTCTGGGGCCCCAAGCAGGTGCCTGCCTTGCCTGTTGACAAGCAGCACCACTGGGTGTTAACATCATTCTCCTGTCGCTATATCTAACTTAACTCAGCAGCAATGATCCTACAGGTGTTTCTTATGTATGTCCCTAAACTGGAAAACAAATTAGACAAAAATCCAGTTGACAGTTGGACTCCCAGACTCTCCCACTACCAGCTGCATGCAAATCACACACACACACACACACACACACACACACACACACACACACACACACACACACGCTGTGGACGAGATGTGTGAGCACAAGGTGTGGCATTTGTCTGATCTGATGCTTCTGGGAGTGTGTAGGTGTGTAACTGTGTCTGTGTGGATTAAGCCTCAGAAACTACTGTAGAGGAGTCCAGCAGCAAGCCAGCGGTGAGGAGTACACCACAGGGAGTTTAAATATGCCTGTAATCCCCGAATGATCCTCTCTGATGAGTGATCAGGGGAGGGAGGGAGTGATTGTGTGTGGAGGTAGACAAGAATTACTGTGAGTTAACCATGTAGTTCCCTTCCTACAAATGCAGTTACTGACGGTGTAGTGAAGAATTCACTAAGTTTCAGTGCAAAGAAGTTAACACACTGGCTGAGTCTATAGTCTTTAGATTAAGTGACTCTGTGTGTCTTTGTGTGTGTTAAACTGTGTCCAGGAATGCTGAGGTCTGACTTTATTGCTGTTAAACTGGTGACTGTGGGAGACGAGGGGGTGTTACTCCTGCAGACCTGCATGTCGAGTTGAACGTCTCGTCTGTATTTAATATCTTGGATGTGTGCCTGTCGCCGGAAGCTCTCCCTACACGTTTATGTGAGCTTTATGACTCGCTGACTCCTCTAATGCATTTGTTCAAGAGACGCAGTTATTCAATGCGTCTTTTACCGCACAGCTGTTGTAAAATATCAGTTTATCTATTCTGTCTTCGGTGCCAAAGAATGATCTGGAGGTTTAACGGTTTAAAAGATGAGAGACATACCTCTTCGTCGATGCAACCAGCCAGAGAAAAAGCTGGAAGGGTTTCTTACCGTAGTGTGGCCCTAATATAGAGCTAGAAAAAATCTGTGTTTTCAACCAGTATTATGCAAATCTGAAATTTAGAAACGGACAGAGTTCAGAGTTTTTAAGACACAAGTAAAACAGTGGCTGAAACTGAAGTAAGTCTGTGACCACTGACTGTTTCCTCTTATCAATCATCATTTTACTGTTTAGTCTTATACTTTGTGTTTTACATAGGAAGCGATGTTCATTGCATGAGTCCCTGTTAAATAAACAAAGGTACCTCAGTATCGCCCAATACTATAGGCAGTGAATTCCATAGCAGGATAATAAAGTGTGTGGTAAACTCTTGTTTCTGTGTGAATGGGGTTTTGCAGAATTAGTAATAATGACTTTCCCTGTAGACGGGTTTACAGATCGCTGTGACATACACACAGAGGCATACAAGGTTTTCACATTTTTACCTCCACAAATTCTGATCTGATAGTCCCACTAATCTAACAGACTTTTTATGTACGTGGAACTTAATAATGTAAAGTTGATTTGAGTTGGAAAGACTTCACTGCTTTACAAGCTGCGTTGTTATGAATTTGTTGAGGTTAGCTCTTCCTATGACAGGACAGATGGGACATCTTTCAACACTACAGGCTTATGATGAAGAATATAACGTTGGAAAGCTTCAGGAACTCATATTAAAGAGTGTCAGGGTTCTACTTTTTAATGACGCCATCATCCAGCGCTCCTGACGTCCACTAACCTCTGAGCCCTCTTGTAATTCCAGAATTAAAAAAACTGTGAAGCCTTTTTAGAGGACTTTGGTTGTTCTTAATGAATAATGAATGATACGTCTTTGTCTGAAGACTGGAGGGCTCGGCTCTGGTTTGTCATATTTAATGAATTCATCTGAACACCAAAACAAACTTTCTTAATAATCTTCTAATGGACACAGACAGCCACAGTGTGCACTTGCAGACTTCATACAACACTGATTTCTTAGAAGTTGTTGCGGACATTTGATTATTCAGTTCAATGTTCAGAGAATATTTAAGAGCATCAGATCATCATTTGATCAAACATGATCTGGAGCTTTCTAATGGAGAGACAGCTTCCTGTTATAATTTAATGCGAAAACGTTTTGGGAATAGGCGACACATTTCAGTCAAACTTATTTCAGGTTTCACCTTCTTAAGTGCAGATTATTTCCTTTTCCTTTGTCATATTTGATCGTGAACTGGTTATATTCTCAGTTTGGACTGTTAGATGGATAAACAAAGACATTGAAAATTGTCACCTTGGGCTGTTTTTTTTTTTTTTGTTGCTACATTTCTAATTTTTGAAGATAATAAATTCAACAGTCATGAAAACATTTGTTGCAGACCCTCTCATGTCCACTCATTCGCTCTTTCTCCTCTCTGTACCGAAACCCTTCTTCCCTTCCTCTGACACAACTTGTGAATATTAATGTTTATTCTGAAGGAGCTCTGTTTCCTAACATTAGCGGTTCCTCTCTACCTGAGTGATGGCTGTATAAGGCGTTGACCTGGAGTTGAACCGGTCCAGCAGTCGAGTGACTGGCACGCTCTCATTAAGACGTCCACTACTCTTTCAATCTCTGTGCATTTTACAGTACAAACTCATTCCTCCAACACGTCAGCTCCTTATCTCGACACGCTGTCAGCACTTCACATTCAACCGTGTCAAAACAAGACGTTTAGCTCCATCTTCTTCTTCACCTCTTTTTTGTTTCTCGTCTCTCCTTCGCCTCATCTCACCTTGTCTCCTTCTTTCCTCTTCGTGTCCGACTTTTATCAATTTCCAGCCTCATCCGTCATCTCCGAATCCCCCTCATGCATGTTTTTTTTTTGCTCTAAACGCTGAACAAACAATATAAAGGTCATGTTTATCCATTGTGCTCCGTGTGTAATAGCCATCCAGTTCCTGCTGAATGACCTCAGTGCATGCAGCTGTTCGAGGAAATGCCAGAAAAAAGTTGTTCCCATCTTCCCAAAAACGATTTCTCAGCCAGTTTTGTTGCTCCACACGCGTGATCGTGTCAGAGCCTCAGCTGGAATGTAACCTTGGCTCCTCACTCTGACCTTTAACCGCTAAACGCCATTCATCAGCCCCCCCCCCACCCCCCTTCTCCATCAGACGCTTCATCACAACTTCTCAGCCACTTCTGATGTTTCCTGCTGTCCACTTTGATGGGTCATAACGTCTCAGCAGACGGGCCACTGAAATCAGGCTAGAAGGTTAATTTTCTCCAAACTCTTCCAGTGATGTTCTGCTCTTCTCCAGTGAAGGGGGTCTCACTTCAACTTGTGATAGGTGGAGGGCTTAGCTTTCAAGGCTAAACAAAGGGAGAAATCATCTTACTGTATACCCAGCTAGGGGGGAGAAATCATCACCAGGAGTAGGGATTTAGATTGCCCTCCTATCTCTTAAACTGCTAATCCTTAATATCCTTTATTTGGTGACATCTGGGTTGTTTTTGAGTGGGATTTCCCACAGATCATTTATGCATCAGAGAGGATTTTACTCTATCACTTTTTCTTTCGAAATGAAAGACAAAAAGTCACAAAAGTGCCAGGAGAGAAAGTGTAGCACCCAGCTTCTTTTTTCTAAGCGCTCTGCCTTTTTTGTCTGTCAGCTCAGAGCGCTCAAGTTTAAAATCTTTGAACTTTTCAGAAAGGCGCCGTTGGTGTCACCGTCCCTTTTTTTCCCCCCCAATTTATGATATTCCCTGTATTTTTGCGGCCTACAGATCATGTCTTGTACCCACATCCTCTTTGCTCGATGTCTGCTGGAGTAAAAAAGAAACGGAGCAGTGTCGATCATACAGCGGCTGTACAGCACTGTTCTTCCGGCGCACAAACGCTCCATTCAGCACTCCAGAGCGCACGCACAGCCAGCACTTTTCTGCCCGTAAAAAAGTGGTGACATCACTACGATGTATAAGGATGTTTCTACAAGACATACACAACCGTGGAAAACAAAATACTGACAACCGAGGTGACCATTTAAGAGTATAAATCAGCTAAACTCAACACTACCTGAACGATGGCATCGCCCCACCCACCCACCCGCTCGCTGTGAATGTCCCAGGCTGTTTCTTTGTTCACACATCACACATCTATCTGCAGTCTGGCCAAATAGAAGCCTTCAGATGTTGTGTGTTCATTTGTTTTGTCCTTTTACTTGTGAGAGTACAGCCCGACATCCAACAAAAGAACACCACCGGACAGCACAAACAGACCATGAATACTTCCTGTATTTGCATCTCTGCATAATAGACTTGAACCTGTGACCTTTACCTATTTGAAAAGCTCATTAGTGTCGCAGTGAGTGGCTGTATCAGTCCCAGGGGACATGTTGTGTACTCTTTCTCAGCTCTGTCTGTTTTTTTTTTTTTTTTTCCAGCTCTCTCTCGCTGCCTCTACTCGGTCTTTTATCCCTCACAGTTCACCGCTTTGTTTCTCACAGACACCCAGCTGTCTCTTTCCTCCCTCTCTCTCTTTCCTCTCTCTCCCTCTCCCTCTCCCTCTCCCTCTCCCCCTCTCTATCTCTCTCTCTCTCTCTCTCTGAGTCTGTCTGGTGGAGGTGGGATGCTGCAGACTGCTGTAGGTGGTCAGGATCACTCCAGACAGGCAGGAGGGAGAGAGAGGAGGCTCTGTCTGGGGCATTTTAAAGGACAACTGGCTGGCTCGTCCTCCACATTTTTCTCTCTGTTTTTTAAATCTATCAAGCAAATGCACTTAGCTGAGAGCAAACATGTTGAAAATCATACCAGTATTTAATTTAGTAAAGCCTCAAAGGGCTTTGGGGAGAGGTTTTTAATCGTAATAACAACACAGTTAAGTCAGAAATTGTTTCACTGATTGATATTTTATGCCTTGTCCTGCCTTTGGACAATGGTTTCCAGTTTCCAAAGAAAACTTCTTATCATAAATACCAGTTTTCATGTTGTTATTGAATATCCCAAAACAACAGAAAACCTGCAAAGAATGGGGAAAAATGAGACAAAGTGCACTGACTCGGAAAAAGTACGATTATTAAAGAGGGTTACAGCACACTGGGACTTTTGGGGATTAAGCCTTCTCGGTGGTGGTCTTGGTTTTGACCTACATTCAAACAGATTTCTTGTTTTTACATTTTTGGGTCGTGATCTCTCCTCCAGTGGTTTCATCCGCGGGGATATTGATGATTCATCTGTCAGGTGAACGACATACTGAATGAAAGTCTCATTACAAGACAAAGCAAGGGAAAATAGAAATCTTGAACTGCATTGTCTGCATTCATGTACTGTATTCTCCTGCAGGTTTGAATCTGCTTTAATTCAGCAGTAAGACCAGTTCAACAAAAACCTGCAATGCAATGGTCAAAATAATAATAAATCGGGGCGCTGGTGGCTCAGTGGTTGGTGCGCGCGCCACATGTATGGAGGCTGTAATCCTCCATGCGGGCGGCCCAGGTTCAAATCCGACCTGTGGCTCCATTCCCGCATGTCATTCCCTACTCTCGCCCTGATTTCCGACTCTATCCACTGTCCTATCTCTCTAATAAAAAAATAATCTCACAACATATGTATATTGAATTCAACACATTTCTGACAATGACCCCAAAAACAAGCATGTCAGTTCAAACGTATTGGTCCATGCCCTTTAGTTCACATCATTTTTAAAAGATTTAGTTTGTGATGAAAATGTGTCAGCATCTGTTTTATTGCATGAGTTTAAACATGTTGTACACAAACAGAATAAGCACATTAAAAAACAAAAACGTTAACCCTTTACTAAAGTATATTACCCTTTTAAACAAGGAAGTACTACTTTGTCTTTGACATAATCAGTGTTTGCAGCTTCAACTCTGTTGCAAAATCATTTGAATATTTTACAGTTATTTAAAGGCCTATCTTCACAACATCACATTTGGAGATTTATAGTCTGTAAAACTGGACGCTGTGTGTGTGTGTGTGTGTGTGTGTGTGTGTGTGTGTGTGTGTGTGTGTGTGTGTGTGTGTGTGTGTGTGTGTGTGTGTGTGTGTGTGTGTGTGTGTGTGTGTGTGTGTGTGTGTGTGTGTGTGTGTGTGTGTGTGTGTGTGTGTGTGTGTGTGTGTGTGTGTGTGTGTGTGTGTGTGTGTGTGTGTGTGTGTGTGTGTGTGTGTGTGTGTGTGTGTGTGTGTGTGTGTGTGTGTGTGTGTGTGTGTGTGTGTGTGTGTGTGTGTGTGTGTGTGTGTGTGTGTGTGTGTGTGTCTAAAGAGAGAGAGAGAAGGGAGTACTGTGTTCAGTATCAACAGGGAAGTGGTGAATTACACCATTGTGCTCTCATTACAGCCACTTTTGTGTGGAAGGTGGCAGCTGTTAATCTTGGCGCGCGGCTAGAGCCTTTGGATTATCACATGAGCACACACACACACACACACACACATGCACACACATGCACACACCCTCACACAGGGTTTGCGGCTCTGATAAGCTGGCAGGTACCCTTTAAATTCATGAAGCAGCTACTGTTCCTCATTGTTTTGAATGTCTATCAGTTCTTGTCTCTCTCTTTGACTCGTCTCATGCTCTTCCTTTGTGGTGTTTGTGATAGTTGTTCCCTTTACCATTCAACACAGAAAGCCTATTGAGTCGCTCCACTCTGTCAGATGGAATCGCCATGACTCTGCTGACCCCGTTGTGACTCAGTGTACTGGAAATGCCCGAGGCTCTGAGGACATGAACTGGTGTTTGAAATGATGTCTTGTTGCTCTGCTTCCATATTTAACCTCCTCCATCTCCTCTCTCTCCTCCCCCAGTTGGGATGTCCTGAGTCAGTTCTGCGGGCCCAGAGAGCGGTGTGCTGATGGGACCTGCTGCGCCACCATGAGTTTACAAGATGGCGGCTGCAGCTACGCCAGCAGCGCCAACATGGCCACCGCTTGTGGCAGCATGCGGCGGCGCCTGGAGGACCAGGACTTCAGCCTGCGCGTCTATCCTGGAGCCCTGGCTGAGGGAACCATCTACTGCCCCGTCAGCGCACGCAAGAACACCACAGCAGCTGAAGCCATCGAGTTCCTCATCCAGCGGTTATGCCTGGAGCGGACCAAATGCTACGTGCTAGCTGAGGTGAAGGAGTTTGGCGGGGAGGAATGGATCCTAAACCCCAACGACTGCCCTGTTCAGCGGATGATGCTGTGGCCTCGCACTGCCCTGGAGAATCGCTCCAGCCTGGGCAGCGGCGAGGACTACCGCTTCCTCCTACGGGAGAAGAACCTGGATGGATCTATTCATTATGGCGGCAGCCTGCAGATGTGGCTGCGGGTGACTGAGGAGCGGCGGCGCATGGTGGAACGGGGTTTCCTCCCTCAGCCTGCAGGGAGTGACCCACCGTCCGACCTCTGCGCTCTCCCGGAGCTTACAGAGCGCGCCCTGTTGGAAAGCCTTCGAGCACGCTTCCGCCAGGAGAAGATCTACACTTACATTGGGAGTATTCTTATTGTGATTAACCCCTTCCAGTTCCTGCCAATCTACAATCCTAAATACGTCAAATTGTACGACAACCACACACTCGGGAAGCTGGAGCCTCACATTTACGCCGTGGCAGATGTGGCTTATCACGCTATGCTGCAGCGACGGAAGAACCAGTGCATAGTCATCTCTGGTGAGAGTGGGTCAGGGAAGACCCAGAGCACCAACTTCCTCATTCATCACCTGACGGCGCTCAGCCAGAAGGGATTCGCCAGCGGAGTGGAGCAGATCATCCTGGGAGCGGGGCCGGTGCTGGAGGTAAGGAAGTCACCTGACAAAGCCTGCTGTATTGAACAAATGTTACTGAAGATCTGCTAACAAAGTCTTGTATCTGTTCTTTATGTTCAGTAGATGGCTTAGAGTCAAAACGGTTAACTTTATTGAAATCTGGTCATGACAAAAGAACAGAGGATCAGATTTTAATTTACATAATTTCCACCACAGAAATGGTGACATGGATGGGAGAGATATTTGTTGATGATTCTTTTTCAGTGTTTTATGTCTGCTATTTTGTGCTTGAGTAAACGTACCTGATTATAAGACAGCATACATAGAATCCATTAGCCCTCTTTCACTGCAGAAACTTTCCCAGAAACCCTGACGTCTTCTGACCTTTACCTTTAGCTGAATCCAGAGAAACTCATATCTTATTTTTCTTTCTGGTCTGTTGTTGATTCCTTCTAAAAAAAAGAAAAAGGAATAGGTATAGAACTTAAGGTCCTGATTTACCTCCTAAGACTTGAGTATGTTGGGGCGCGCTGGTGGCGCAATGGATAGGGCGCGCGCCCCATGTATTGAGGCTGTCGTCTCGGGCGGGCGGCCCGGGCTCGCGTCCCGCCCGTGGCCTCCCTCCCACATGTCGTTCCCCACTCTCTCTCCCTGGTTTCCGACTCTATCCACTGTTCTATCTATCCATTAAAGGCACAAAAGCCCAAAAATAAATCTTTAAAAAAAAAAAAAAAGACTTCAGTATGTTACAAGTTCAGTCTAAGATGAATGTTTGGCGACAGAGACGATGTCCACACAAGGAAAGTACAGAGTCTCTCTGGTAATTACAACCCTGTTTGTAAGAACTAAAGGGGCGTATCGTTTTACAAAAACACTGACATTTTTCTCAGCTTCTTTGTGATATGTGCAATAAAATATAGGGTAGCAGTGTTTTGCAAATTATCAAATTCAGTTTTAATTTACATTTTATGCAACATTACACTTTTTTTAGAATGGAACTGTAATTTTAAAGATGTATTTTTTTAATCTGTCAAGTATCTATCCATAAGATGAAAGGTATTACAGAAAGGTTAAGACTAAATATAGTCAAGTAAAGATCAGTAACCATGAGAACAAGACTTGTTGCAGTAAAGCTGTAATGACCCCTTCCTTTATGAATGGCATATTGTATGGACAATATCCTGTTCCTTTGGTTCCTATGAAGCTGCAATGGTTTGGATAGACTTGCCAGCTCAAAGAAAGCTGAAGGTGGTTCATATGGACTGACTTAGACACTCCAGCTGTAGAAAGGAAGTGACAAAAGTCAGCTGAAATCTGCAGAGGAGTCAGCAGGTTATATCTCTGGTGTTGGAATGTCAGCTCATGAAACGAGGCATGAAAAGGATTAAAGAAATATCCTTCTGAGACTGGAATCCCTCGACGTACAGAGAAAACCTATATTTAGCCCCGGCTTTAGCACATATGACTCTTATGTGTATTATTTGACCCAGAAACTGGGTTTTCTACATTGCCCAATCTCTGCGTTGATGGAAAAAGAAAAACATTTAATGGAATGTCACCTAATCCGCCTCGGATTATAGATCAATAAAGGATTATGGATTATGGAATTTCATTGGGAATTTCATGTTTTGGGAAAGTCTCCTGAAGGGCAACATGTGCTCTACAGACTTAGAGAAAGGACTCAGTGAGCATGCCTCCCGATGGTTTGTTGTTTTCTGGCAGCCATTTTGTTCTGCACGCACACAGCTTCCTGTCAGGACGTATGGGGATGTCATGTCAACACAAAGCTGTGCATGTTGACACCATGTGCGTCCCATGTGGAGGCCTGCACAGTAAAACAGGGCTGTTGTACTCTCAGATGTATATCTACGGTTTGTCATCTGGAAATCATGAATCACCCTTTAGACCCACTAGATCCTTCAGGGGATGAAACTTACAACTGCAGCTGCTTTTATGTTTACACTTTTTTCACAGAACAATAATTTCAAACTTTGATACGATACTTGTAAAAATCAAATGTTGATACCTTTTTAGATACCATGGCAACTAAAACAGATGTCCTAGGCACCCATTTTTGGCTAATGCCTTGTTTGTAATGACCAAAAATGACAAGAAAACTCTTGCACATTGTCTAAATTGTCTAAATAAATGTCTAAATTGCTGAAATATTGTTAATGTTTCAGTACCAAAACATGGCCATCATGTACCTCTAATTTGAATGGACTACTGTTGCTCTCTCTATATTGCTCGTGACAGTTTGAAAATATGAAAATCTGCAGTTCCCCCCCCCCCCCCCCCCCATAAAGCTACTGTACTTCTGATACTGTCGGTTAAAAGTTTCATAGGACTGAACATGTTGACAATCCTACTGTAGCCTCTTTAACCGTGATTTTACGTGAAATTTCCTTCAAATAGAAGCTTTTCAGGTTCACAGATATCATGTGACGACCGCTATGCCATACATCCCAAGAATCTCTAAAACAACAAACAAGGAATGTATAACGCGTGTCAGAAATGATAAATGGTATTTTGCTCTTGTACACCGCATAGCTGTTGTTGAAGCTGGGCGTCACGTGCACGGTTGCACATCACTCTGTGATGATTTGACGGTGGTGACTGAATACCTGTCAGAGCTCAGGTGCCAGAGGTGACAGCGCTTGGCGGATTGCAAATGCTTGTTTTTGATAATAACACGGATAGAGGAACATATCTCTCTGAGGAACTGGATAGTGTACTGTGGTGGTGGTGGCTTTGTGTGCTGTGTGTGGGAGCATGACTGTGTCCTGTGTTATCACTTCCCCATCAATCACCTGTCTGACCGAGGTGTGAGAAACAAGGTGCTGGTTTGAATGTCACAGAGACAAACACGCAAAGGACGCGAGGACTGCTCTGCTCTGCTCTACTTTTCTTTGTATTGTTTCTTTCTTGTGATCTTATTGATAATGTGCCAGGTATAGGAGACACAACAGTTTTTCTATGCATCCCTTGATAAAATACAAGGAGAAAATAATAAATTGTATATGCCTGTTTACCTTCGTTACAACATGGCTACGTTCGCTAATATGTTATGATATCCATCTTTTGAAGCTTTTCAAAATCATAAAGTAATAGTTTTACATTTTATGATATATGATATGTGATTACCTTAGAGTTACAATAATATTCAGATGAGAAGAAGAATACTAATATCTGTATCTGAATGTCTTAACATAAGGTAGCTAGCAAGCTTGGCATGAAGTCTGAAAACATCTGAAAAAAGCTATCTTGGCTCTTTTTAAGATAGGCTAACTGGTTTCACCTCTTAGCATTTCTAAACACCCGAATTACAGTGTTTGTATCATTTGTACAACAGTTAGTTGGATACATTTCACACAAAATAACAATTAACTGGTGTATGGCGTGCTGTGGAAGCAGCAACGTTGCATTCTCTGAAGTAAGCTAGCACCTAGCTTAAGTTTCTCAAAAAGAAACCCTGTGTGACTGTAGATTTTGTTTGGATCAAACATACGAGATATAACTTGATAATGCATTTTAGAGGTGCATTTGAGTGAATGCTGTTTCCCAACATTTCAAGCCTTTATGCTAAGCTAATTTAACAGTAGCTAACTCTAAGAACACATGCACGGTATTAATCTTCTTCTCTAACTCTTGGCAAAAAACAAAACAATTTTTAGTGGAAGTTGCAGCAATAATAATATATATTTATTAACAAACAAACATGATAAGCTTTGAATGTCCACTAAATATATTTAGCATTTTGCACAATTTGCAGTAACTCAAACTAACAGAAACTATATTTCCCCCCCAAACAGTTTGTATAATGTGCAGTGTGACCTTAAGAGAAATGTAACCACTCATGCCAAAGCCACTAAGTCACACAATGAACTTGTCACTCACATACAATTGTTCACACACTCCAAACATCGGGTAACTTAACAGTTTTCCTGTGCTGGAGCTTTTCCAATAACAGTTGAACATGATGTCCACAAAGCACTGTTTGCATGACCAGCAGCTGGATGCAGTGACATAATGTGCAGCTGTGAATGCTTCAGGGCCTGACGTGTTTCTTTTCAGCAGCCACTCTCTAAAAGTTTGAGGCCAGCCAAGAAACGAAGCATCTGAGTTCAACCCACCTAATACTTTGGTTCCCTCAAGTTGTAATGCCAATTACAGAATGATTTGCTTCGGTCAAATGTTGCCACTGCTTCACTGACACTTTGTGAAGGTTTGACTGGCTGCCTGAGGCCGAGTCAGGCTGAAAATATGAGCTCAGCAAGCCTAATAAGAAGGATTTTAAATGCATGAAGAAGTATTGAAATTCTGGCAAATCTGTTGGTTTCCTTATGTGCTAAATAGCTTCTGCTCAATTTTTCCTTCCTGTAAAAATACACAAGCTCCATACATGATTCCTCTTGCTGCATGCCAACTCCAGAAATATTGACAGGGCATCAGATTCTGTATTTTTATCCAGAATTTTTACCTTTGGTCATTTCATGTTGCCACATAGTCAGAATCTGGGTGACATTCATATGGCTAAAACGATAGAAACATACTCTGCACCAAACACAAATAGAAAAAACATGCTAACAGTTGCACAAGTTTTTAAAAATCAAGGGCTGTTTGTGTCAGCTGTTGGCTTTAAAACTGTATTCATGTCGACAAGCCAAGGACAGTAGACGCCCAGACTTGGACATCAGCTCTGCACCAGCCTGATGAAAGACAGTCTGAAGTCAAACGGAAAACATTTCTCAGGATGAGCTATGTCTCTCTGGCAGGGGTTGATGTGGTTGGACGTTGATTTGAGAACTTTTGCGTAAGTGCGGTAGACTGAGATAAGTCATTCTTGTTGGATTCGCTTAAGAAGCTTACTGCTGACTGCATGAATGGGTGGAGGGAGGGGAACCTGCAGGCCTTTGAAATATCACTTTTTAAACCTTGTTCTTAAACATTTCAAATCAATTCTATTTAGTCTTTTGATTGACAACATTTGAAAGTGATTTTGAAATTGCACCACAGGGTGTGCTTTAAATCAAAATCCCTAAAAGGGGGGTTACATTCCTCCATTTTTGCCTTAAGAGTAAAATGGAAAAGTTTGATGCAGCCTCCGTTTCTCTCCTGCTGCTTCTTCACCCCTGCCTCCCTCGACCTCTGGTTCCCCGTTCAGCCCTCTTGTGGGTGTTCCAGCTGAGCAGAGTGGCCATCAGCACGCAGCTTCACATCGTGTTACGGTGAAGTGCAAGGTCAACAGCAGAAGAGAGGGGAGGCTATTTTAGTCCTTCATGGAGTCTGTCTGGAGGACTCACCCTCTTGCTGAACAAAAAGCACGAGAAAATACATCCACAAGTAACAAAACTTAGCGAACCTGCTCAGAGCAGAAAATGTAAACGCACAAACATGAGCTCAGATGAGGAGTTAAAAAATATTTAGTTTATTCTTTTCTGTTGTGGGCCTTTTTTCTAAATTGTTTTATAGACCTGTCAAAAGAGACATCATCTTGTACCCATATTGGCAAATCAGGTCTCTGTCGCACCAACACCCCCCCCCCCCCCCCCACACACACACACACACACACCCTCCCTACATCTTCTAACTTGTGACTTCCCCTTTTCCCCCTCCACTGAAAGAAAACTGCTGTGTGCTGCTGTGACTGACTTTGCTCTCCTCCCAAGGACACAGTAGTATGTGTGTGCATGTGTGTATTCTGCTACTCCGCAGTGTGTGTGTGTGTGCGTGCGTGTGTGTGTGTGGCTTTGAACGAACAACCCAACAGTCTCCTTCTTCATTCATTATTTTGGAGCACTAGGCTGCATTGAGAGCTTTATTCTCTTGATTGACGCCCCTCAGCTCTTGATCGGGGACATCAGCAGCAGCAGCAGGGATCGGTCATATGACCTTTTGGCTACAGTGCAGGCTTTGTAACTGCTGTGTGGCGCTTCTCAGAAACACAGCGGTGCAGCCACATGGTTAACAAGGACAGACGGTCAGCATGACATCACGCCGGCGGGATCATCTGACAGCTCTCTATGCTCTGATGATCGCACGCCGGAATCGTTTCTTGTCATGAAGAAGTCTTTCATATCACACCGCAGATGGTCAGTTACTGCAGCAGTGTGTAATCTGAGCTGCGTTCAGAGGCAGGCGACTGTACAGATGTGACTGTACAGTAGGACAGCGCTGACGGGAAGATAGCTGGCAGGCTGATGGGAAGGACTCGGCCTCTGTGGTTGCAGATGATTGGTTCTCTTGTCATTTTTTGGGGGGCTTTCAGACAATCTGAGTCACTCTTTTTTTGTCCCTGACTTTAACAATGAAATCTCTAAGTACACAGTGGGAAATGTGATTATTGTTTGAGTGTGTTTGCTGGTTGAAGATCAGACAAACATAATATATATAACTGTGCTGATGGATATATATGAACATAAAAGTTAGATACCTATTTTGCAGTGATTAAAATACTGGAGACATTCTTTATTTTTCTTATTGTTTTGTGAGAACATCCAAGTATTGTTTGTTTGTGTTGCTGTACCGTTATCAACCATAGTGCTCTGTTATTTTCTGTTATCTTCACTGTTGCACTCAGTGACATGTTCCTACATCATGATGAGAATTGGCTCTATAGATGTTTTTCAGTAGACCCTGCACACACAGTCCAGATTGATTCAGCTCAGAATAACTAAAACATTAAAACAAGGAACAATCATGTTCACATTTTTGTGAATATTGTTTTTCTATTCGACTTAATTCATCCCACCTTTAAGGACTGGATGTTCTGTAGGTCTTTGTGATGCTGAAGTTCTGCAGAAGCTCTTTATTTTATCACCCTGTTTCAATGTGGTGGTGAAACTAAAGATCCTTGACGCCATGTTGGATCTTCAACAATAAAGGAGGCAGATTTTCTATATTGTCAGGGGAGGATGAGTTTGGAAGAAAATACACGTTTACATCATCTGTCTGTGTTTCTGATGCGAGCTGGATGGACTTTCACACAAAGTCATAAATCTGAACAAAACGTTGGCAGGTTCATGCAGAATATCCTGCTGTGCACGAGAAACAGCCATTATTTACCTTCAGATAATATACCGTACACATGCAATGAACGATTCTAAATCAAGGACATTTTGAGAGGTCGTGCAGCTGTTGATGGACACATTGGCTGCAGCTGACTGCCAAAGACTTTCTTACTCTGAACCTGGCAACTGGCCTGCAGTGTGATGCTGGCATATGTCCAGTAATTGCTTAAAAAACAAACACATTTTAAACAAATATCACTTCTTTAATAATTAATGCATTGGTTGTTGGTGTTTGTCCTTTTTTGTGTGTTAGTCGTTGTAATTTGACCGGTGTTGGCAGCTCTGGCCTGCTTTAGAAATGTCTGTAGCTGAACTGTGCTCTTGCATGAGAAGCGTGCATCCGCTCCTCAAATCCTCCTGAAGTCCGTCTGAGGCTCTGAGACTGACCCCAGCTGTGTGGTGCTGTATCAGGAGGCTCCTGTGGGGCCCCAAGGGGCCAGATTACAGCCTGTCTTTGTTCTGATGGTGTGGCCAGAAGACCTGCCTGCCTGCTGCATTAGTAGCCATCAGGATTCCCTTCCCCATCTCCCCCCCCCCAATTCTCTCTTCACCAGATGGTTCCAATCCAGATGTCCCCCCCCCCTGCTCTTAACCCGGCCCTCAGGGACAGGACCTGTCTCCAGTGGCTGATAGATGGCTCCAGGTAGTGCCTCGGCCCTCTGGTTTTAAGAGTGTCTGTTCAAAGGTCCGTGTATCGTTAAGTGTGTCGGATGCTGCATTAGGACCCTGATCCTGCACCACAGACCCTCAGATTGCAGACAACTACGCACCTCAAAGCTTTAAATCCCATATAGCCTGGACACACACACACACACACACACACACACACACACACACACACACACACACACACACTTATTATACAGAAACATTGCATGGTTCTTGTAAATGAACCCACTGAACCTGAATCTGAGGAGGCTGTGACGAGGCTTGCAGTTTGGCATGACGATGTTCTGATAACATTTTTTTCCTTCCTGTCGCTGATTTGGATACCTGGACTTGAGTTATTGGCTGATGGAAAAAAAACAGAAACTAGAGCCATATGCTCATTATTTGTGAGGAAAAACAGTAACTTTGTTTGCTTTGAATTACATTACACTTTTGAATTACATTACTTTTTTTTTGGGGGGGGGGGGGGGGGGGGGGGGGGGATTGGATAAGCCTTTAAAAATGGGGCATTTACTGTCATATTTTTCATTGTAGCTGTATAATGTAACTTTTCTTCTTCAATGTGTGTGCATTGAGTGGGTGCTGCTTTTATTCCCACTGCTCTGCACCGTTTCCACTGCCCTGTGTGTGTGTGTCTGAGCCTGTGTCTGAGGCAGAGAAGAAGCTCCTGTCAAAACGTGTTAGCAGTCAGCCCTACCTACAGCAGGGGGAATGACAGACTTTCACCAACGACTGACTGTGTCCTTGCTCTTTAAATCACAATGAGACATCCAAAAGCTCTCTGCCGTCAGAGCAGGTCCCTGCAGAAAGAGGACAGGAGGATTTTATTGCAAGGCACTTTACACTGTAGGTCTGTGCCTGAGGGAGCCTCTCCCTCAGTGAATGGTTACATCAGTTCTCATTCACTTTTTGGAGGGCTACACACATGGTTATTTGAGGACAAGAAAAACTCGGCTGAAATGGATTTAGTAGGCTATAATAATTTTTCCAATATGGATGCAAAAGCCCCTACTGATACTGGCCAAAAAAACGTGCTATCAGTATCAAAGTTAGCGCCAGCTAATACGCCAATCTGATACCATTATTTAAAAGCCAAATATTTGTTATTTCTTCCTACAGTGCATTATTACACAACTTGAAAACCATCTACCATAAAAGTTAGGTTTTATGTAGTAGATAATGTTTTCTGTATGTGCTTGCTGGATGTCTCCTGTCTTACAGTAAACAAACACAAGAATGTGCTTTCTTTATAAAAGCATATTATGTTTGTAAAAAAAAAAACTACACAGAATGATCAGTTCCTTTAAATTTAAAATATTGAACATCAAGGCTGAATCTAGCATCTTCTGTTTCATAGCGCGAAAGGAAGAAGCAATTTCAGGTAGTAAAACGCGATGTTAGCAAGCAATAACAGTGCGGTGCTAGCTTAGCGTGTTATGTTAGTCAAAGCTAGCCAAAAGTCAGCATTAAGTGTTTTCAATTTCTCAAATTAAAAGCTGAATTGTAAAAGTAAGGAAAAACAAACACAAAAAAACAGAAAATCAGGGGTCTTGGAAAGTTATTCAGACTTCAGTAGGGCTACTAGCCATGCTGCGGCTAATGTTAGCTCAGCTTGTTTCTAGCTTTGATTACTTCATTGTACTGAGCCCGGTTGTTTAATAATTATAGCAGTTCACATCCCTGCCCCCTCCCCGGTTTGTTGTTAACAGCTGTTAAATTATATTAAAGAGTTTCTCAACAATGACTAATACTCAAGTCTATTGGAATAAGTATCAAGATGGAAGAAATATCAGAAAATTGCTATTTCATATAAACAGGAGACGGATGGATAGGGAGTCAAATGTTGAAGGGGTATTTTGGGTTAAAACTTCCCACTCTTGTTTTCTCACACAACCCCCTTTTTGTACATTGTGTTTCCAGAGTTCCTTTAAATCCCAGCTTTTCTCAATCAGCAGCGGCAGAATGTGTCCCACTTTCATTACATGAGGCTTAACAATGGCCGCTGCCTTCACCTCGCAGAGTCCCGCGCTGGCTAGCTATCGTGGCACTGTGTGTTGGCTAATCACATAGCCCACCTCAGCCCCCCTATGTTCCTGTTAGCACTTCAGTCTCTATAATCCGTATCCTCTGGGCAGTGAACGCTCTTCAATGAGCTCCCAAACATCTGTTCACTGGATTATCCCCATCTCCCCATCTCCCCCTCATCTGGCCTTTCTCTGGAGCGTTCTTGCTTTCCTCTCTCAGGAAACTCGGTACAGTGTGCATTTATCCCCGCAGACAGCTGGACACAGTGTGCTAAAAACTCTGTGGTTGTATAGTTGACCTGGAGAAGGTTCAACGTGGTATCAGAAGCCAAGGTTTCTGCTCTCACCGCTCCCACTGCAGCCCGTCTGTCTTAACTTCTTAATCTGTTACTTATTTAAGGTCAAATATGATTAATATATCGTTCAGCAATGTTTTAAATGGTTCTCCCGTTTCTCAAAAGCTGTCTCTGAGCATCAAGTAAAGTATTCATATATTCACTCCATGTTCATAAGAGTTGGGCGAAGTCTATCAAATTTGATTATACTGAATTCTAGTATAAAATTACAATGGAGGATTATATTGTTGTTGTGGGGATGGGGAGGAAGCAACTCAGGAGCTAAACCATGGCAGACATTTTACTGAGTTTTTGTGTGTCATCATGCACTGTAAACCCAAAATTCATATCTACCTAAACTGTCTGTGATTATAATCTATTATAGTATTATACTATATGTAGTTATATTATGTTTTTTTGTATATTTGCCTTTCATTTAATGTCAGTTCCTTTTTAGATTTGGATTTTGCACATTTTCTCTGACGGGATGATTTATTCCAGTACCTGAAAACAAAGCAGTTTTTCTCTTTAACCCAAATCAAGCTACCATAGAGACCACCACAACCCTGTATTACTGATGTTGACAGTCATGGACGATTCACACAGAGATAAAATACCTCCACTCAAAAAGAAATGATAAATGAGCTGCAGAATGTCACTTTGTCTTTATGTCAAATTATTAAATTGTGTTTAAATTGAACACATTAGTGCATATTTATGAGGACCAAGTACTTAACTTATAGCAGAACAAAAGCATGAAAAGTGAGATTTTCTGCTACTAGTTAAAGTATTCGCTTCAGTTAAAAAATAACTGTAAACCTCACTTTTGGTGGTGATGTGATTCTCTGCTCTGTGAGTGTGAGAAGCTGTCACATTTCATCCATTCTTCATTTTTCTTTTTGTGCTGACTCCACTCCACGACTCCACCCACCACATTTAGAAAATGGCTCGCGACAGGAAATTGATCGTCCAAATGGGCCTGATTGAATCTGTGCCATGCTCACAGAGTTTCACAGCTATCAGTGACGGATGAGATTGTACACATTAGAAGGCGTAGTCGGACATGAGGCCATCTGGGAAGATTGGAGCAATTCAGCTAACCAGATCTGTGTTACCCATCTTGTCTATTTAAGCTGTTAACTGGTCTGTCATCAATCAAATCTAATGTAATAAAGCAGCGTTAATCAAAAGAGAAAGGGTCGCCTGCAATAATTCGTCATCTTGTTTTTTAAGAATTGCATTTGTGTTCCTAGAAAGTTCCCAGTATTTAAATTTCCATCTGTCTTGTTTTTTCCTCATTTGGTCTCAAACACAAAAACCAGCAGCATGTTTCTCATTACCTTTTCTCTCTGTAGTCTGCGGTCGTGATTCAGCCTTTGAAAAGTTATTTTAAGTTTGTTAAAGAAACAAATTCAGCTTTTGTTTGTTAGTTTCTGGGGAAGCTTTGCCTCAGACTAATTTGTAGCCTCGGAGCATCATATGGTGTTACAAAGAGAGTTTTAAGAAATGTTTGTCGAGTTTCTAAACAAATGTTTCTGTCATTTCTGTAAATAGTCTTTTCAAAGCACAATTACGAAGCACTTTACAAAAGGAAGCTTTTAAATTCTTAATCCTTAAATAGTTTAATAAAAACAAACAGATTCACCTCTTTCCATAATCAGTGTTCCTGTGATTCTGATCTCATTGGGTCTATTTCCTCAGTAGAAAGAATTCAAAGACTCAACATGCCCTCGTACCTTTAAGACTGTCAGTGACAGAGACGTGGCCAGGGGTGGCACAAGCCCCCCTTGAAGATCGGCCACTTCTGGTGCCACCCCAACATCCTAAAACCTGAAAACCGGCAAGACACTTAACCACAAGTAGCTCCCGCTACTTTGTCGGCTTTGTGCATTTGTACGAATGGATTAGTTTATAATGATGACACTTTACATAGCAGCCTCTGCCATCATTGTGTGAATGTTTAGGTGTGACCTGTGGTGTGAAAGTACTTTGAGTAGTCAGAAGACTAGAAAAGTCCATTTACTCTACCTATAAGGTAGGAAAGTCAAAACTGAGACTAGCTCACATTAATAATAAAAACAACAAAACAGTAGCTTTGTCTGTAGCTACAGAACACAAAGCTGGTTATCTTAATGAAAGACTTGTGTTTAAAACCATCCATCCATTCTCAGAGTTATTGTTAACCTGTTTTTGGTTCCCATTTTAATTACCATAGTAACTAGAGGTTACAGCTAAACAATAAAATAGGGATGCATAAAGCTGCCTGCACAGATGACAGCGTGAAATAGAGTGCTGAGTATCAACACGGTCTGTATAAAAAATAGCATCTGCAGGTTGCTGCGGTGCATAATTGCAATCATTGCTGTGCTTTTAGTGAAACTGCACTTTCAGCACAATGGGATCTGGTTCAGCTGTCGTACAAGTTGAGTTATATTCTTGTTTTTGAATAAACATGATGTCGTCAGCAGCGGTCTGTTTGCAGCCATCCCTGGCTTACTTATGTCTTTGTTTGTGAGGATCTTTGTCCGTCTGTGCGGATCACTGAAAAGAGCTCCAGACAACAGACGTCCTAAACACTGTCTTTGTACTTCTTCACCAAACACAACTTTACACATGAAGCGTCATCCATCAGGTTTCAACAGGTTTTAAATGCACTCACACAAAGCAGACCCCCATCCTCACTCAGCCCCTCTGTATCCAAATGTACTGTCACGTTCAGTCCCTCCGTTGAAAGCAGAGCAGTGTGTTGTGGGTAAATGAATGGTTGCAGATGTGCCTGTGAGAGCGGTTGTGTGAATGAAAAAGGGGAGCGGGAGTGTGTGGTGGAGGTTTGAACAGGTTCCCAGACAGAGCCTTACAGGTGATACTTTGGTTGGGTTTGTCTTTTTTTATTGTACACACACCTGTTTGTGTGTGTTGGGCTTTATCTGGTTCTCTGGATACAAAGCTGCACTGTGTGTTAGTGTACGCAGCATCCCTTCTTCTTTTTCTTCTTCTTGCCCTTTTCTGCAGCATAGTCCTCCTTTCATGTGTTTTCTCTTTGTTGTACTTTTGCTTTCATTAATCAATCATAGCTTTTCCTCTCTCAAACATCCCACGAGTCCCTTTTTGGGTATTTTGGCATGTATGCATCCTGCAGCAAAATGAGACGCATGATTGACCACTTTATTGACTTTAAGTTAACATAATAAGACAAGACAATTGCAACCATTGCTTTTAACGTCTTTGTTGCACAGTACAGAAATAAGTCAGATCTTTTTGTGTTGTGTCACATTGATAGATCTCATCGTTGTAGACGCTTGACCGAGTGGCAACTTATGGTGTCTAAAAATTAAGCCAATTCAGAAGTGCAAAAAAACAAAAAGAATCTGCAGTGTCCAGTTGAGACGGGCTGCAAAAAAAAAAAAAAAACCCGATTGGGCCGCCCAATATTAAAATGGGGCCCAATGAAAAACATGATAAGAACCCGGTTCAAAAAATAGGTTAAATCTGTACAGTGGAGGAAGTTATAGGTTTTGATATCATGAAAGTGTTATGAGTGCATTTGCATACATTTTGGCGTGGCTTAGTTGACTGGATCGTAGGTGTGTTGTATCTGTTATCCAGGAGGTTTAAAACCTCTCTTATACCTCTTTACCTGCTTCTAGATTGATTGAAAGTTAGCTTGAGTCAGCACTTCCAATATGGCGACCACCATTGTTGGGCTTCATAACTCATCTTCACAAATCAGTGGGTGGGTGACGTCACCAAGACTTCTTCCATGTTTTATCCACTCTATGGTCTTGACCTATTTTTTGGTCCTTCAAAGAGCAAAGAGTAGAAAACCTGTGGATGTGTTCTGATGCTGTGGTTGGATTCATATTATTCTCACTGCGCCCTGTTTGTTGAGCTCTGATCTATAGCCTGTACTCTGCTGCTGCAATGACCCGGTTTCCCCCGTGGGGCTCATTAATGTTTCATCTAATCTAATAGAGCATGTAAGAGGGCAGATGACGGATGATGCTGCTGCTGCATGCCATAAACTCTGGTAATGTGGTGGGTTGTTCATTGTGCAGCCATGCAGCTTCAGGAGTGTGCATGTTCAATCTCAGGAAAAGTTGTGCGTTACATTCTAGTGATTAGATCAGTTAGATCCATGAGCTCAATTAGCTTTGTGCAGTCTGGAGAAAGTTAATTAGAAAACTGGACCAAAACTTATTTTAATGACTTATTTGGGCTTGTAGTCAGGCAGGAGAAGGCAGTAAGAGCCTTTGGATTGAACAGTTGGCTATCTGACCTGAGCAGCTAAAACTGATCTGAGGCAAGATCAAAACCTCCATAAATCTTCAGATTAAAGGGATAATTCTCTATAAATTAACTTGTCATTGTAAACCGAGCAACGGAATAGGAGCAGCAGGGCAGGAACTTTAAGAAGCCAATCTTGACTCCAAATAACCTCAAAGCAAACACAGCCAAGATGGAAAAAGAGACGGACAATGGAAAGAGGAACGGGCAGCATGATGCGCTCTCATTTCTGCTCGCTGCTGAAAGCAGAAACCTCGCCCAGTGTCTTTTGACATTTTTTCCATGAGTAGACACTAGAAACAAAGATTATCAAAGTCACAAACATCTGAATGTAAAGTAAAAAACACAACCTTGATTTTAATGGAGTTAAGTCTTTTATGAGTGTGTGCTCTGCAGGTACACTACGCATAAGGAAAGGCTGTCAAATTCATATTTGCTAGTGAGCCTATTTGTAAGAATGAGACTGAAGAATTAGTTTTGCCAAAATCAATATGCCGCAACATCAACATCAACATCAACATCAACTCAACTTCAACTTTATTTGTCCCCGAAGGGTTTGCAGCAAGGCTTAACAGGACAGAACAGGACATGTGTAGATATATATAGGCTTCTAGGGGATTTATTAGCTGTTGATTTTCATCGTATTTGACTTAATTTATCATAAATATTTAGTAAAAGACACCTTCCTGTTGAGTTGCTTGCTGAAAACTAAACCCTAGTTTTATCATTTTATGGATGATTAACCTTATGCTTGAAAAAAAAAAAGGTAACCTTCCCCAAAAATCAGTTGCATTTGTCTGATGCTGAACCACACTGCATGCATTTACAAGCTCTGTGAATAATGTTAAAGCAAGAAGTAGGTCATCGGAGTCTTGAAATGTCCACTCTCTGTAATTACTTCTTCAGTTTCATTCTGTTTCACAGCCTCTCTTACTGCATACGTTTCTTGTAAATCCGGCTCAAGTAATGTATTTGAAACACAGAGTAAGTAAAATGTTAAAACTGAAAAGAATATTGTGTAAAACTATAAAACATCCATCTGTAACGTACAGCACTGATGTGCTTGTTCTGCTGTATCACTGCAGCTGTGTCTCTCCCCTGATACACGGCCCTGCAGAGAGAAGATAAAAGCGCTCTGTTGCAGCGACCAGCCTCCCTGCCTTCATCTTCTCTCCGTCCCACCCACCCCTCCAGAGCACCGGGGGGCACATGGAGGGGGTGGGAGATAAAAAAGCAAAGGGGGGAGGATGAGAGAGAAGGAAGAGACGAGGATGTGGGGGATGAGAGAAGAAGGATGAAATCGTCGCTTAAATAATACAGAGCGAGAGAGTCATTTTTTTTTTTTAAGCAGGCGGGCTCCCCCGTGTCCCAGTTTCTGCGGTTTAGTGAAATCGAGATGAGGCGGGTATTGCCGGCAGATTTGTCTCATCCTGAAAGCCATCTCGTCTCCAAAGTCTTCAGAAGTGAAGCAATGCAATTCTCCCACCGTATCGACTCTCTCTCTCTCTCTCTCCCCCCAGCAGCTTGTTCACCTTGTAAACAGGCAGCATCAAGATGAGTGTCTGAGTGCCCTGAGAGCTCTCACTTCCGTAAAGACCCTTTTAAGGTGTTTAATAGGTCAGGTCTGCACCGTTTATCGCTTCCTCTCCACTTTAAAAAAAAAAAAAATGCTCTATCTAAACGTCTGCAGCTCTCTGTGGACCACAGATCAAGGAGGATGGCAGCAGAGTGTCACTTTAATGTCCCTTCATGCTCAGTAAGCACGGTGTACAGAAACCTGCATGGTTGCCATTAAAGGTAATCTTAAACTTGTGAGATTCTGCTGATGCTTAAAATTCATCGTGGGAAATCATTTAAATGATGAAGCGACACATTCTGAAATGTGGCGCTCACGTCTATATGATCTCAACACCACACACATTTGTAAACAGAACTGTGACATTAACTGTATTTGTTCGAACTTTTCCGAGACGAGGATAAGCTGTGACAAAAAAAGACTTTGTCAAATGATTGATTATGCCACAACAAAGGAGGTAAATCTCAAGATAACAATCTAGTTATTTAGCTATCTTGGAAAACAACGCCTGTCTTCTTAAGATTATAAGATAATAAGTCTCGAACACAATGATTTTCTCTCTATCGTAGGATGAATGTAGGAAACTAGAAAACGAGTGTCTGTCTCATTTGATCTGGTTTCAGCCTGACGTGATTGTCGAGAGGCTTCATAACTGAACAGTCTGAGAGAAATCCTTCTGAAAGATGACTTCACACTTTGTGCTGCGCAAAAGCATATTTATGTATTCATTCATTCCTATGTTCCAGATTCAAAGTTATTAGAGAAAATGACACTTTGTTTCTCCATTAGATCAAATATTTAGTTGTGATCCTGAGTAGCAGCGTGGGTGGTGTTTAGTCGTTTTGAGCTTGTGTAGAAAGCGATGTGATGTGTTAGAGAAGACGGCACGTGCCTGTTTGCACGCTTGAAAAATGCTCTTCAACATGCATCTTATCACATTCATGCTTGTTAACTGTGCAAAGATAAACATGGTTGATGACATGCTGATATGACGGCTGCATCATCACACAGTTATTAAACAGCTGAGTTTTCACTTTGTGTTTGTTCTCTGCTCTGGGACTCAAAGTGTGTGTTTAGTTTTGCACATGTGTCGTTTGTCTTTTGGATTACATGCAGTATTCGCTCCAGTGGCCTGTTGAACGCTTCACGTCGCATTTTGCTGCCTGATGTATAAATAGACCTCGCTGCTCGTATCGCAGAGTGAAGCATCGTCCTGGAGTCTGACACACGTCAGTTCAGAGAAGGAAGAGATAAGATAGAGAGCAGACGGCGGAGATAATAAAGCTTGAAAGTGGAGGAGAGAGGAAGAAGTGCAGGCGGCCAAAAGAGGCAAAATAAATAAAAAAAGAAAACGAGGGATAGAGCGGCTTATAAGAAGAAAACTTGAGAGGTAAAGATAGCAGAAGAAAGAATGAATGGTGGCTCAGTTTCAAGCTAATTTTCAGACGGACAAAGAGGAAATGGAGCAGTCTCAAAGTAGGACAGTGTCTCTCTTCTACTGCCCTCACCTCCATGCAATGTCCCCCCCCCCCCCCCCCCCCCCCCCCCCGACTGGCAGAGATAAGACAGGAGGAAATGCCATGCTCCTTTATTGAATTAGTTTGCCAAATCCACTGTTCGTACAGAGCACTAATTCAACTTCCCCTCTCCTCCTTCCCCTGGCACTTTGGTAACACAAAACCTCCCCGTCCATGAGCAGAGAGATGGGACGATAAATCCACAAGAGCTGCCCTTTAACCTGCTGCTCTCTGAGTTATAACCAGCAAGGTGACTCTCAGGTAAACATGGAGTTATTTTTGATTTGTTCTTTTGGAAAATGTGAATTATGGTTTGGACTTCAACAAAATGGAAACTGTTGACCAACATATCTTGAAATCTGCCAGGTTTTGCTCCTTCATTTTAAAAAGCGTTTTGAAGAGGGAGCCAGCTCTTCTCCAGAAAGGTTTGACCTAAATATGGAAAGCTGCAGGGCTTAAAGCTGCTGTGTCTTCTGTCTAGTAAAATCATGTTTTTAGCTAGCTGCAGTTCTGCAGTGGTTGGTGTTTCACTCTACCGTTAATGTGGACCATGAATCAATTCAATAGTTTGTGAGATATTTGTAGGAGGGGAGTAGATTAGCTTTGGTGATCTCCTGGTTTTCCCTATAAGGTAAAGGTTTTTGTTTTTGATGACATGGACAAATATTCAATCAGTTGCGGATAAAATTTGGGATGAGACTATCACGCTTGTTTCATGATGAATTTAAGCACTTTTATAAGCACCAACATTAGTTTTCTCCACACTTTCTAATAAAGAAACAACTAAAAAAAACTAAAACTTTCTCATCAGCTATGGTTTGACTTTTGTGTAGATTGTTTTCAACAAATGTTAGCATGCTAAATTTGTAGCATTGTGATTTTTAGACTGTTAGTAATCTGGTATTTGTGTTGTAAGAAGGAATTTTTCCTGTTTTTTTCTGTGGGAGTCCCATTAATGTGGACGGTTAATATTAAACAGAGCAACTTGTTTATGATTGTTATATGCACTGAGAAAGCCATGAAGTCTTGTAGAGACTCAATGTACCAGAATGCATTGTGTTCGATTGTCAGAAGCGTCAATCTTGCTTTAGTGCATTTTTATTATTTAAAACTTTATCCAAAACTGAGAAGAATTAAAAATCCTTGTCAACCAAATCACAGTGACATGGCCTCATCCATAAACTCCATAACATCTAGAACAATCATGTTTTTGGTTGCAATTTTGCAGTTTCATGCCAAAAATTCAAAAGCTAAAGCAAAGGCAGGGACAGAAATTCAACTTCAGGCCACACACTATGAACAAACATGTTTGTCTTTTTAGTCTTTCACAGCAGCACTAAGATGTTGAGTCAGACATTAAACAAACTGATGCAACAGATATCTTGCACAAGGACAGCTTTAAAGTTAGAATTTTAAAACAGACTTTTTTCATCCAGTCTGGGGTTCAAACCAGCAACCAGCCATCTATGTACTGGATATTTTCCATTTAGAGGAACATATTTTAACCACACCTGCTTAGAGGTTCTACAAACTGTATCCCTGACCTTGAACCGAAAACTTCATTTATTATTTTCTTATCATTCCTTTCTTAACCCACTTAGTGTTTCCCAGCTTGCTCCGTTATATTACACATGAACTTAAACATGAACTTTATGTTTTTTCTGTCTGCACATTAAGCTTTCTCTCTCGACTCAAACATATTACTTGATCCGGGGTGTCAGCAGCAGGCAGCGTGAGAAATGAACACCGATGAAATGTTATATAAAGAAGCCCTACTAGCTTCCTGTTACATGCCCCATCCTGCATCCATACGTTCCTTTACAATCAGCTCGGAGAGGAGAAGAAGTTAGTCGTTCTGCTGTTGGACATCTTCAGACAGAAATGAATGAAATCTAAGCAGATATGCTAGAGTCATGTGATTTTGTGGTTAGCGTCCGATGTGAGCCCCTTGTTCAGGAAATGACGCTTCAGCCCACAGCCGAAGATAGAAAATGACTCTGCTCTTCTGTCTGAAGCAGCAATCGCTCCCTTTCATCATTTCTGACCTTTCAGACACAAACGTCCCCTCATGATTGATGAGCTTCTCTGTACTACTCTGTCTCTGTCTGCAGCAAACGCTCCTGCTGTGGCACTTACCGCAGTTTTGCAAAAAGTGCTTCATCATCTTGTGAATCATTTCTCAGCGTTTTGTCCTATAAGTACCCCGCTAACACTTCCTTCTAAAAACACTGCATTAAGTGAGATTTTTTTAAAGAAGTCACCTTTCCAGAGAGATTTTCTATATTGGCCAGGCTCAGTCATGTAAGGAAAACTGTTTGACCTGACTTCTGAATACCACCATGATTTGTTTTTTTTAAAGATTTGGGGACAACTAGGCTTTCGACTGATTTGTTTTTATTGGTTATAATTTTAAAAACACTTTGGAAAAGACAAAGTGCACCTTCCATTAGACCAGAAGGTGTATAAAAACCTATTTCTTATTTTAACATGTTCTGTGGTGACATCTGCAGTCAAAAGCTGTATGCCACCAGAAATTTGTCATCAAGGTAACAATCATAGACTAGTACTCCATGATGTGTAATGGCCGCAGTCTGGCAGTTTTCAATTCAATTTCTTTGTTAATTTTCAAAAGAAATCAACAAGGTTTGAGTTAGGGTCATGGTTTTTTTGTTGTTGTTGAATGATGTAAGCCCACACTGCCTTTTTTAGTGCATATATATGCTCCTACTGTCTCATATCTATGCTCCTACTGCCCTTATATCTATGCTCCTATTATTTTATATCTTACCTAATGCCTCATATCTATCCTACTGTCTCATATCTAAGCTTCTAATATCAAATATCTATGCTCCTAAAGACAACTCACTTTCCTTTCAATAGATATGACATCCTGTCCTATTTTAAAGTGTTATGCAGCAGTTTTTATCAAATGCATTAATGTTTTACTTTAATTGGACTTTCTCAATTGCCATAACCATACACAGCAGCAGGCTCATGCTCTGTTAAAGCACAGGTCTGTTTTTCAGTCGGAGTGAAGGCTCAGCCCCGAGCTGTTTGAGCATTACAACCAGTATCTTTAAATGTCTAAAGTGCATGCATTTCATGTGACACTTACATTTTACATGTGGCAAAGATGTTGCATGTGCCCCAAAGTCTTCATTTGTATATTTTATAAAGAGTAGTGAATGGAGACTGCACTGCTGACGAGGTAATAAAGAGGAACAAGGAGCTGCCGCCTGTGGAGCTGAGTTAATGAAGTGAGTTTAAGTGTGGCGAGGAGGAGGAAAGAACCGATGAGAGAGAGAGAGGAAACGCCGGAGGTTGTAACCAGTGTTGGCTTCCCCCTGCTAAAGCCCCCCCAGTAAACAAAGCACAAGCATGAGCAAACAAAAACACACGGACGAGAAGTCTGAAGCATTCTGCAGGATTTCTCATCATTGAAACCAGTGCAAAAAATTGTAAGGATCAAAAGTTCTTAAAACTTTATTTGACACCAAGATGCACAAAGATGTAGGTTTCTCACGTCTTAGGTGAAAAAATTAAATTAAAACTATAAGAAAACACATTTAGCCTATAAATGCAAACGTAGATGTGTTGTTATGCAGCTGCAGTGGAAAACAATGTAAGACATGTACGCTCTTTTTTACAAATGCTCAGCGTCTCATACACACATCGAAAAAGTCTTCATGAAAACACACAGGCATTAGTTTAACACAAACACACACAAAGTCACACCCTGCATAACAACATCCAAACAGTAATACACTGCAAAGACAAACACACACTTCAGACACTGCAAACACACACTCCTCCCACCCAAATCCCTAAATGAATCATCTCTCGCTGCTACACACTCGCGCACACACACACACACACACACACACACACACACACACACACAAACGCACACACATGCACATTTACACAGTGCAGCATGTAGGAGTCCAGCTCTCGAGGGATTAACACTTCAACACACTCAGTCGTGGGATTTTCCCACACCGCCTCACAGGCCGAGTTTCATTTTCTGTCAGTCACACTGCGCTGCGTTACAGGCTCACTGCCAGCTCCCAGCACACTCCCACAAACATTGCCAAACACTGCAAAGCTGCGGTGCGTTAGAGCGCTGGATCGACGCGAAGGTGGTTTGGGGTCGATTAGTCGTCTCAATGTTTGTTGAAAGGTGTATGTTTTTCTTTGGGGGCTGTTTTTTTTTTTTATAGCATGATTTGTTGCAGAGGTTGAAAAGCAAATTGCTAACAGCCACCCTGGCAGAAGCACAACAACATGAACGTTGAGTATTTATGAAGGACGGCTGACAATAGTAATACACACACACACACACACACACACACACACACACACACACACACACACAATAACAATTTACCATACAGACCTGTATCGGTCC
The DNA here is from genome assembly GCF_963584025.1 of Labrus mixtus. Taxonomy (NCBI): domain Eukaryota; kingdom Metazoa; phylum Chordata; class Actinopteri; order Labriformes; family Labridae; genus Labrus; species Labrus mixtus. The sequence goes on from NC_083615.1 coordinate 13,548,107, forward strand.
GTATCTGTAGGTTTTAATCCAGCTGTTTTTGCACCAGTTTTTAATATTTGCACGAAGAAAAGCCAGAAATAAAACAGAAAATAGCTTTCATAAATTCAGCTATTGGCTTATTTACTGAAGAATAAGTCCAACATATTGAGAAATTTGCTTATTTGCTTCCTTGCGCTGACTCAGTAATTAAAGTATGCTGTAATACAAAGCTCTAGTCAGTTGCTTAGCTTCAGATTTTCATTGTCAGACCCTTTTTGCTGCAACCCAAGGTAGCTAGTTCCTGCATCCATTGGCTGCTTTTTCAACACATTGACTCTGTATAGATATGGACATTACATATCCATGTCTTTCCGTGTAAGACATGGAAGCCAAAATGTCTCTGTGACAGGCACTGACATATTGCACTGGTGACGTTTTTTGGAGCCACGACGTGGGCAAAAAGGATCACTGAACAAAACATACATTAAACTCACAAATAAAACAGCAAAGATCCCTCAGGTTCCTTCTGTTAACACAGAGGAGGCAAGGTTTATGGCCCTTTGTCATTTTCCCCCTCTTCATATGTTCTCTTTTCCACCTTTTTCTCTTCTCTCCTCTACTTATTCCACCTCCTAATGCCTCCCATATTTCTCTCTTCCCGTCCTCTCCTTTTTCCTCTCTCTTTATCTCTGTTTCTATTCCCTCCCTTTTCCATCTCTCCACCACCTCGTCACTGACAGAGGTAGAGGGCTTGTTGTCAGTCCTCTGCTGTGGAAGGAGGCTTTTATTGGGCCTCTGTGTTCAGCTCTTCCTGAGGCCAATGGGATCCAGATGTGGCCCCGGCACTCTAGTGACAGCAACCATTTATGGAGAAAGAGAGAGAATGTGTGTCTGTTAATGTGTGTGCTTGTATGCTTGGAGGAAGTGTGAGAAAGATGTGAGTTGTCCTCTCATCTTGGTCTCTCACTCCCCTCAACATGTGTGCAGATGTGTTTTTAGAGAAGCATAAAATACATTCAAGCACATGACTTTCACACAAAAACAGACAAGTCGACAAACCACAAGTTCACAAGTTTGAAGACAAAGTTATTTGTGAGGACCAATTTAGAGTTTTAGACCTTGTAACTGAGGACATTTTTGACATTCCTCATGTCTTCAAAGAGCTGTTTGGGGTTTAAGTTGGTTTTATGGTTTCAAGAAATCAGGTTCAGCAGGGCGTCCTAATGCTCTGTGGTCTAGACACTCAAATTCTCACATTTGGGACATCAAGTACATGCTACCCCTGCCTCTCTTCCCAATCTTCTCTGTCTGTGTTTACTAACCAGACAATAAAGTACAAAACAAAAAGTAAAAAATCCAACTGAAACTTGAAACTTCCTGTACTTTCTTTTCAGGAAATTACAGCTTTGATTTTGTGCATAATTTTCCATTTAAAAAAGGGTCGAACATTCAGTCAACATGTTTGTAATTATTAATAATAATGATAAAAAATAACTGTCATTGTATAGCACTAAAGATTTTTCCCAAAGTAAATTGATAAATGTCAATGGACTTGGACTTGTATGGCACTTTTCTATGTCTAATGGATTGGATGAACGCTGCTGCTAAAGCTGAATGAGGTTAAAGATACATAATTAAGAAGTTTACATGTAACCCAATGGTTTTGCTCACTCTCCACCAATTCACTATTGGCACTGACAGCTAACTACAACCTTACGCAGCCAAATGTGAAATGTGGCTGATTTAACAATTTGAACTTTGGTGATACCTGCTCACAGAAAATAGCACCAGTCAAATAAACGTACCAACAGTAAATCCTAACCATTAAATCCGCCTGGTATGCCAAAACCTCCGCTGGAGAATACTGTCATGCTACAGCTGCAGAGATAAATCAAACTGTGTCATTAGCTTTAAAACATTCAACCTTTGTTCATTGTTTTAATATATATATATTAAACATGTAATGGTAAAAGGAGGGAGTGTGGTTTTAAACACAGTTGTGATAATAATGCATTACATTAACAAAGGTCCTCACAAATACAAAGGTACAGATTTGTGTGTCATGCAATATTCTGTTTCTCTCTTGTTTTCTTTCTCTTTCCTTTTTCATGTTACTGTATGTGTTTGTGGGTTTTTTGTTTTTTTTTAAAGTAAAGCTGCCCTGCAGTGGTGCGTCCTTTCTTGTTTGTGTCGCTATGTGCGTGCATGTGTGTGAATGGACTCGATGAAAGGATGACCCTGACAAACCACAACAGACTAAGCTTAAGAGCTGTACATTCATGCAGGCACTTCCTGCATATGTAGTGAAACGTTGTTCTGCAGACTCGTATAAAGCTCCCTTTAGCCTTTTTATGGATCTTTCTGAAAGAACAGTATGCACAGAAACTATGCTGCCTTTGTACAGTATGTTCTCTGTGCCAGTATTCCTCTGTAGCCAAGACAAATGTCTACTTGTTTATTTTCTACTGTTCAATGTCTTATAAGCTTTCATGGGGATTATTGGGTAATTTCCCATTCTGATGTAATCCCAAACACTTCGATCTACTTCACTCTTGCCTATGGTGCAGTGTTTCTTACCATTGGAGAAATTATAAAATACCCAGTTGTACTGAAATCAAGTCATGTATAACCACATAAATTCAGAAAAGCCTTTTTATATTTAACAGCCGTGTCTGTTTTACTTCTATGCAGATCTTCACGCCAATGTCAACTAGTTTTAAACCTTCTTGTGGTCAAATTGGGCAATAAATACCGGGCTGTTTTACTCAACTAGATGATGGTGGAGAACCAAGGTTTCTTCACGTTAAACACCGGTCATTAGACTGTGACGCTGGCTGCATGCACTCACCACATGAAACAATCCTCCGTCTCAAGAGTGTGTCACCTAATAGCAGAAGTATTAGCCAATAACTACACCCATGTGGAGAGCCGCGGTGGAGGTGGTTCTTCAGAAAACTAAAACCAAAGCAACTGGACTCTGTAGGTGATGAGAGATATGCAATAGATTAACATTTAATCTATAATTATTTCTATAAACATTAGATTAGACAGCAGACAGCCATTAGAGTTATGGTTAGCATGTCTTGTATCTCTGCACTTTGCAGAGATTTAACAAACCAGATATAATGTGTTTATTAAAACAATAGATTCTGTTTTCATGCCTTTGGACAGAGCCAGGCTAACTCTTTCTCCATAGCATTATAAACTATGCTATTTTGTTCTTTAGCACAGTGGCATGGTAGTTTAATTGGTCCTTTTACCAAAGTTTAGTGCACGATATATAATCAGCATATTTCCCAAATATCCAACTATTTGCTTAAATTTGGAGTTGAGTGCTGAAAAAACAGTTTTATTTGCATGTGTGGTGAGCAAATGTTAATTCTGAAAGGCAGATTTGAATCTATGTATAAGTACTAATGTAGCTCGTAAACAACAGGAGACAATACATGGAAATCATTACATGTAAAGTGACTGGACTGGATGTCCAGCAAGTTTATGAGGTACATGTTATAAGGTAACATTTACACAGGAAATAAGGTAATGGTCTTTTACAAAAGCCTGGAGGAAGTTAGGAAGTGCTTGATGGGCACACACACATTTAGTGTGTACTTGTACAACTGACTTGGTGGGGTCGTTTTATACGTTTGAAGTGAGGACCTTTTTGTAAAAAGAGGATATTTTGGGCAGTCATCGGTTCAAAGGAACTTTTTGATGTTTCAGACTTATTCAAGGTTAGAACAAGGATTAGGTAAAGGTTGGGGTAGGGACTAGGAGGTGAGGGATCTATTAAGCTGTCACTTTATAAAAAGTACAAACATACACGTCTGCTCAGACTAATATAAAAAGAATATTTTCTTGAATTTTTTGCATATTTCCAGAAAGTATCAAATTCTTTCTTTCTGCGTCATCCAAGCTAACTCACTTCCTCTCTACACATGCTTGCTGTTACAAGGAGGCCCCTTCAGTATGACCTGAATTACGTAACTGCACTCCTCCTCTGTCCTCACCCCCTTTTCCCTCTTTTTTTCCTAGAAATGAGGGCTAGTCTCGTGTCTGAAGTAAAGCCAAGAACACTAACAGAGAAAGAGAGGGGAGAGGAATGAGATGAGAGACAAAGAAGATCGACAGAGAAAAGGGTTGAACCAAAAATAAAAGATAAAAAAAGACACACTAAGGGTCTTTGATTTCCCAGATAGAGACTCTCATATTGCGTTACATTTTTTCAAAAAGGTCTTGGTGCTTTTACTTTTTAAGAAGTCCGACGTTCACTGAATGGAGTCAAAGATATGTATGTGTGTGTGTTTATGTCTGTGTATCTACAATCTTCATTTTTACGTGAAAGTCTGTTTATACTAGTTTAGTTGTGTTCAGCTAAATCGAGAAAACTACACTTAGTCCTTGAATTTTCTTACTGTCTTTATGATTAGTACTTTAAAATGTTCATATTTCATACCAGTTCCACCTCAAACTGAAAATTAGAAGCAAAAAAATGTGCTATAAAATTACACTGGTTATTGAATGAGTTGTTGAACAAAGCAGTGTAAATTAAATGATCAAACCTGTTTTGTTTCGTTGTGACCTAGACGAAGAGACATTTGATTTAACATTTGAGTTTTTAACATTTTATAAAATGGACTGTATGTTATTTGTTGAAATGTCTTCTAAGTGATTTCCAGCTAAATTCAAACCCAGAGAAATCAACATGTTTCTTAAATGAATAGTTAGGTTGATTTGTTAGCTTGTCTACAGGGGAAGCAGAGGAAACTGAGGATGGAAATCAACTATTCAAACTTGTTTTTTTTTTTTTTTTTAATTTGTTTTTTTTGGCTGTTTGTGCCTTTATTCAAAGATAGGACAGTGGATAGAGTCAGGGAGAGAGAGAGAGGGGAATGACATGCGGGATGGGAGCCCAAGTTGGATTTGAACCTGAGCTGCCCGCTTAGAGGACTACAGTCTCTGTACACACTCACCGCTACCGACGCACCAACTAATCAAACTGTTAAACTGTTTTCTCAAATTACTTCTCAGCTATTATGGTTTAAGGTAAAGACATAATGCGAGTTAATATAAATGTGACTTAAAATGTGAATACAGGAGACCCCTAAGCAGCAGAAATAACGCTCTGTGCAAACAGAGGCATCAATTTGGTCTTTGCAGACTTGTGATGGGCGTTTTTTCCTGTTTATTCACATTTAATTGACTCAATGTACACACTAATCTAAACTGAACGATGAATCAATAATTGCACAAATATTGTCAGAAGCCTTAGTAATGTCTTACTGGAGGACAATAATAAAGCTTTCGTCATCCCTCTTTATGCAACAAATGGAGCATTAAAACCTCCGTTTACTGTATGACTCAACCTCCCAGCTGCCTGTGACAAACACCAGTTAGTCCAAATAATGAGAGCTTTTGAACGTCCAGATGCACCTGATACAGATTTACAAACACGGCGTGGAACTGGTCTCAAAGAGATTAAAGGATGAGAGTGACTTGAGCTGAATTGCAACCACACACACACACACACACACACACACACACACACACACGCAAAAAAAAAACCACACTCGCACAAAACTGTCTTCAAAATGCTACAGCCAGCTGCTAGAGAAGCAGAGCGCTTCACAAGCACCTGCTCTCCTCTCCTGCATGAGTGTTTGTTTTTAAGCCTGACCGCACACCTAGAGGACGTGCTGGCGCTGAAGCCGATACAAACCACACACACACACACACACAGACACACACACATACACTGCCAGGCTGCACCTGCTAGTGGAGGAATGCGATGTGATGTCATCTCGCAGAGAGCTCCCTTCAATGTGGAGATAGTAAAGCCTAAAAAAAACCCTACAGCCCTTGGGTCTAAGACTCAGACGGCGCTCTGAGGGAATCCATGCAGCATGAAATCATTCTGAAAGTAGATTTTCGAGGCATGTCTGCAGCTCCAGATGCTGATGTTTAGAAGCAGGGAAAGATATCAGAGAGAGGTGGTTAAATCAGTAACGTCTCTCTTCCACCTTTTTTTTTTATTCTTGCCTTGGATTAAAAAAGGGTACCAGGAGGTTTTTTGTCATTCAAACATCTGTGTTCTGGAGATGGCTGTTGTCTGAACTCATCCACTTTCATCATGTGACAAAGGGATGATGTTTAAATTACTGGTATCAAACATATATTACATTAGTATTAGAATAGAGGTATTATTAAAATAGTGTCAAATAACATCTTTCAACACTCTATATCCTTTCATGTATCTGCACCATGTTAAAGTAGATTAAGAGAGTTTAGACATTCTTACCCTGAAAACCCCGCTGTGACTGTCTCCTGTATTTCATCACACTGTTCACACTGCATCGTGCTTCCAGGGCAGAAAAAACACTAAAAAGCAGACGTCTGCTCTAATTAGCTACTAGAGGAGAAAAACTAAGCAGTCCAACTGTTGAACACGACTCTCATTAGAAGCCAGGGCAAGAAACACGCTTTCATTGAAACCTTTTTTTTTTTTTTTTTTTTACCATTCAAATGAGAAACATTCAAATGTTTTATGTGCTCTGTTGCTCGTTTTTTTTTGTAGTGAAAAAAACTCTTTATTAACCCTGATGGTAGGGTCATATCGCCCAGCCCTAACTGATAGTCATGTGAAGTTTTTCTGGGTTTCTTAGGCTTGGTGATGATGTTGCTATTTCACCCACGATGAAGCTGTCAGAAACACAGTCTGACATGTATCTCTGTTCATGCATGTTGTGTATAACATGCCAGCTTCTCCTGTCATGTTGCAGCTGTTTAATGAGGCAGCAAATGGGGTTAGTGTGATCTTGAGCCTATGTCTAAGTGACGGCATGAACTGCATCTGCTACAAAACCTTTTTAGCGAGTGGTTGTTTCAAAGAAGATGTGTGTGTTACTAAGCTTCACTGACACAATGACTGCATGCAGGTTGTGTAGTTTTGCTGTCTGGATCCCCGCAGGCTGAATGCAAAGCGCTGCTTTCTGGTCTGGTTTTGTCACAGTAAATTGGGAAAAGGAGGTTGAGCCCTTCTGCCCACCCGTTGGTTTTACAGCAGAATTTACACGCAGCAAAATGAAAGAAAAATAACCCGCTGTTCGGGACTGTACTGTCCAATCACAACGCTGTCTCTGCACAAAGTAACAGACATAAAGAAGGTGTAATGTTCCTGCAGAAGTCAGAATCCAGTGGATGCTGCGTATGTTTGTCACATGTCAGAGGGAAAGTAAAGCTCATTAGGTTACTTGGTGACTCTAAAATTGCCCGTTGGTGTGAATGTGAGTGTGGCTGGTTGTCTGTTTCAACATGTCAGCCCTGTGATTGACTGGCAAACAGTCCAGGGTGTACCCCGCCTGGGATCGGCTCCAGTCCCCCGCAACCCAGACGGGAAAAAGCGGTTTAGATAATGGATAGATGGAAATATGAAAGTAAAGCCCCTTCCAATAATTTTTTCATAATTTTCAATAATCCCCACTACTGTCCAAAGAGTCATCAGAAGGTCCTTCTTCTCTACAAGCAAGGGTCTGTCCATTTCCCCCATTTTTTAATTAAGGTCTGCAAAAGAACAAAAGCAGTCACCATCACCTGGACATTAGCGCACTGCAGCCAGCATCAATAATCAATAACCAGTCAGCACGCCATGAAACACAGAAGCTAGCTAATGGAAACTAGCCCAGAGGTGGTTTTGGCAGGTCTCCACTTGTTCTCCACAAACTAGGTCACCAAATTGTTTTTGAGAGTGTTTAGGGAAACACTGCAGCTTCACTGGGGAACAAGACAAAGAGAGGAAAAGACAAAAAATAGAGTAACGCGTTATTAGCTCAGTATGTGAGCTGATTTAAGTCGCCTGCTTTGGGGACAGTCCTGACATGCTAATTAAAAGACCAGCTCTCATTTGGTTCCCCTTCCTCTCATAACTTCACACGCTAAATCCTGTTCTGAAACAGCAGCATCAATGCTTGCTTCCTCTGAGGCCGAAAGAGCAGAGCCTTTCTGCAGTGGTGCAGGAAACAACTAGCTAACGCAATGTGACAGCGTGGAAGAGCCCACGGGCGCTAACGCAGCGCATACGCAATCATTAGCATACTGTCAGTATGGAGCCATAGTTAGCATTAGGACTTAAACATAACCACACACACACACACACACAGTCACAGCAGGATTAAGCCTCGGGGTCAGCACATTTGCTTCTACATTAAATGTAGCATATGGCCGGCTAAGCGCTATATCTGTGATTTGCTTAAATGGACACAGTGGTGAGCTGTTTCTAACACTCTTAAGTTTGTTATTTCTGGACTCCATATGGCACCACAGGCCACTCAGTGAAAGCCGGGGTTAATTCAGTTTGTATTGAATCAAGTGTATTTTCAAATTGAAATGACAACACGGTCCTTTTAAGTCTCTGGGAACAGCACATGTATCCAGTTTGTACTCGTTGTTCTTGGATGTTTCCTCAAGGCTACATGTTCTCTTTAGAGGGAACAAACATGAGGTCACAGTTTGTGATGCTTCTTCTTTATGCCTGTCATTGATTTAGACCAAGATCAAACCAGATACAAGCATTGCGTTGATAAAAAGTTAATGTTTAGAAATGGAAGAAAAGGTTTGTGTGCGATTGTGTAATAAACACGTCACAAATCATGTTTTGCCAGTCCTTTCTTAACATGAACATGAACATGTGTCAAATACCTGAAGGTGAAATCACTCTCTCAGTCTTTCAAAATTTACTTAAACTGATTTGGACCAAACCACTGAATACATAGTTTGCCATAATTTCTTCCAAACCCCTGTGCTGCAGAACAACTTCAGGCAATTAACAATTAACTAATGGATGCTTGCTCTTTTCACAAACAAGAAATGTGTTTCTTGTCAATAAACATTTTCTTCCAGTTTTCTCGCTTTTTATTAAACTCTCTACGTTTAGCACTCACAGAAACTCCCATGCTACACACGCACATACTGAGTAATCACCCATCACAGTGTGTGTTTTCCTGTGCTGTGGTCTCAGCAGGCGTTGACCATGAGGCGAGAGTTCAGCCCTAAATCATCCAGACACTGCTGCCCTGCTCATTAATCTCTTTCACACAGACACACAAGCTGCACACAGCATGCATCCACACATGACAAACATGCAAAATGTACACACACTCTCCTGAACGTGCAGTTTATGTCTTCCCTCCGTGTGTCTCCTCTCAGCAGCGGTTTGATTGTCATTGATGGTTTCCATTAGAGCCGGCCTCATTTCACTCAATCCTTTCAGGAAGTGGATTTCTCTCTCTTTAAAAAAAAAAAAGAGGCAGAACTGGAAACATTTTGCCACAGAAAGAGGCTCTTTTATCCAGAAATGATTGAGGATGAAAGCTCTGTCATTATCATGTAAATTGCAGTTTCGATTTACATTTTGGATTGATGGAATCGAAGGAGATTTCCCGTTTTATCCATGCAAAACCCCAATAGGAAACCGGTCGATTTAAAAGGCACAATAAATAGTGAATTAAGTCAGGGAAATGTACAGAAGACAAGACGGAGGTGGACAAACAAGAAAGAGAGAAGCCGGATGATTTGTCGTTTTTGTTCCTCTCTTCCTGCGGCTGCTTGGCTGTGATTGGCCGGTAGAATGTGTGTCAGGTCGGCAGCATTGGGGGAGTTCTTTCTTTGAATGAATCATCACACAGATCAAAGGCGGATTCAGGAACAGGATTTCACTTTTATTAACCGTGTTATTCCGGAGATGTAGTATTCAGCCAGCAGACACAATCAATTATCTGACGCCCACGTCTCTCTCCCTGTCTTCTCCCCCCCCTCCCTCCTCCTCCCCCTCCCCTCCTCTGCTGGTTTCATTTAGTCATTCATCATAACTCCTAAATAAAGATTGCATCAGCCTCATATTTAGCTCCTGCTTCTGATTGCTGAAATCTGAAAATATTTCTCCTCCAGAGCTTATTTTTGATCCTCCTTTTGTCCTTCATCATCCGCTCTAATTTCTTTCTTCCTCTTCTTCTTCCTACGTGTAGCTTTTTAATTTCTTCCAGTCTCCCTTTTTAATATGACTTCTCATTGTTTTTTTTATCTTGTATCCTGTCCTCATTTCCTGTCTTCTCCTCTATTCCTTCACCCCTTCTTCTTTCATTTAATCGTCTGCTTTCCTTTCCTCTCCTTGACCATTATTTTACCTTATCTAACTTTTTTCTTCTTTTCTTCTACTTTATTCTCTCTACTACATTTTTATTTTCTTTATTCTTTTCTCCTATTTTTGTCTCTTATTCTATCCTTGTTTCGCCTCCTCTCCTCTCCTCTCCTCTCCTCTTTACTTATGTTGTGTTTTCCTCTCTTTTGTGCACCTTCTTCCTCACTCCTCATTTCCTTATCTCCCTTGGTTGTCTTTGTCTCCTCTCTTCTCTGTGGTTCCTTATTATCTTGAGTAGAGGAGACAATTGTCTCCTATACCCTTCTTCTCCCCTGTCATTGCCTTATTTACTATTATTTCCTCATCACGCTTTGGCTTCTTCCTTGCTCTCCTCTTGTTTGTGTTTTTTTTTACCTCTCCTTGTCTTCTTCCCTCTCATCTTCTTCCCTCTCTTCTTCTTCTTCTTTCATTGCTGTCTCCTTCCATCTCCAAGGCTCCTTGCCTCCTCTCCTCCTCATCACACCTTGTATCCTCTTCCATTTTCTTCTCCTCTCCCCTTCTTGTTGTTTTGTCTCCTTGTTATCTTTTTTCTCCTTCACCTCCTCTCTTCTCCTCTAACTAACCAGCTCCTGTGGGCCCATCAGACTCCTAATGAGAACCTGAGTGAATCCTCCAGGGCCCTCTAATGATAAAGTCCCTGTGTGTGTGTAAGCGTGTGTGTGCGTGTGCGTGTGTAAGCGTGTGTGTGTATGTTGGTGTTTGCCTACAGACTTCATGAGTTGTTTGTGTGTGTCTGTTCTAAGCTCTGAAGTGTTTTGCCTTTATAGGAATTTGGCAGTGTAGTGCATTGTTGACGTGTGTGTGTGTGTGTGTGTGTGTGTGTGTGTGTGTGTGTGTGTGTGTGTGTGTGTGTGTGTGTGTGTGTGTGTGTGTGTGTGTGTGTGTGTGTGTGTGTGTGTGTGTGTGTGTGTGTGTGTGTGTGTGTGTGTGTGTGTGTGTGTGTGTGTGTGTGTGTGTGTGTGTGTGTGTGTGTGTGTGTGTGTGTGTGTGTGTGTGTGTGTGTGTGTGTGTGTGTGTGTGTGTGTTCCCCTTGCTGAGCCTCAGGTCGTCTGTTACACTTCTGTAATTGGTGGCTTTTCTCTGCTCATACTTTGGTTCAGCTCCGTCTTATACAAAATAAATGTGTTTTACACATTTTTGAATACTCATTTTGTTTTAGTTTTCTCAGTTGTAGTACTGCTCTTTACTTATACCATATATTTCTATAGTCACTTTCATGCACTAAAACAACAAGACAAATTCCTTCTTGTATTTGTTAACCTACTTGGCTTTTGACGCTGATTCAGTTTCTGATCCAGATTCAGTTCCGATCCTAAGTTCTGTCAATAATCAGTGCATTCAATACCTTGAAGAACCAGGATGTAAACTTGAAAAGCTTATTTTTTTTGGCTATTTTTGATGAGTAGTGTAAGCTTTTAAACACAACATTTGCGACACCGATTTAAGGTCCTGTGTTGTTTTTCCCTGATTTGTCTCTGTTTATAAAGAAAACAAAACACGCTCTGTACCTGTCGGCTATCACCTGTCCATCTACAACATTCATTGACCTTAAACATGACACTCTCTTTTCTCTCCTCAGGCCTTTGGGAACGCTAAAACCGCCCACAACAACAACTCCAGCCGCTTTGGAAAGTTCATCCAGGTCAACTACCAGGAGAGTGGCACCGTCAGGGGGTGAGGCGCACAGACACACACACACACACACACACACACACACACACACACACACACACACGCCGTAAACCCCCCCAGCTGTAAATCACTTAACATACCGAAATCTGAGCAAGATTCACACGTCTACACACATAAATCAGAGGAGTGGTTACATTGAATCACTTGTAAATACACAGGGATTTATGAAGTTGTCACTTTTTATCATCACTTAATGAATTTGTAAAAATGTTGATCAAGTATCTGTTGAATATCCCTCCGTTCATTCATCACACAGAATAGATAATTCTGTCTGTCAGTGAAAATGAAATGTCTGACACATTAGTGAGCAGTGTAATGAAGAGATGCTCATTTAACCCTGATTGTAAATTAATTACAGCTACTCATAACTCTTATTTTCCTCCTGCGAGAGAAACAGAATTAATATGGCATTAAGTCATCATGAGGCATTTCATTTGACAAGTTATTAAACATGTCTTTAATTAGATAACTCCACCTCTTAGTTTCCCCTCTTGTCTGTTTTTCATTCTTCTTCTTTTCTGCAGTTTATGTCATTTTTATTAATGAGTCTGCAGAAAACTTCAAACTACACCTCGTGTGATTTCATCCACCAGTCTTTATTTGTATAGCGCCAATGCATAACAAATGTTATCTGGAGACACTAATACATCCTAATACTTATAAAGCTACTAATACACTCTAATACATGTGTCCTCAGCATATTAAGTTATAAATAAAGTTATTATTGTTTACTTATGACCACTGCTGCCACAACTTGTTCTAACTTTTTCTGTTCTTCATTGACTCTTTTGATGTGTGTGTGTGTGTGTGTGTGTCTGTGTGTGTGTGTGTGTGTTCATCCACAGAGCGTATGTGGAGAAGTATCTGCTGGAGAAATCCCGTCTGGTGTATCAGGAGCACAATGAGAGGTGAGTGGAGAAAACAGACTCATAGCAGTGTTTAACACTCATATCCTGCACCTGTTTGTTTATTTAACAGGCCTAATTTTATTTCATATTTGTATTATTTTATGTAGAATTCATTTAGCAGACGCTTACAGTATGTATTCTTTTCATCCTTCAATTTATTGATGACCCACTAAGACTAGGTGAACCTATTCTATTTAACTTTTTGTGTGATTTTATGACTTTACGTGAGTCTTATTGGTATGAATGTTTTCATGATTTTATGTGACTAGAGACCCAACCAAAGGTAATTTACTGTCACTTTTTTGAATCTTTGAATCTTGAATTGAATGAAGACCGAGCTAACTCTTTCGTTAGTGCTCTGCAGCTATACAATAAAAAGCTGAGCAACATAAACACACTGGCCAATAAAATAAATAAAAAATGTAACACCGTATGCATCAAGAAGTACACACTACTATACTTGCAAACCCATGCACCATTTAGTATTTTCACATTTTAAAAACTGTTGCAATGACTCTCTTTTCATAGTTCAGACACTAGCTATTTCAAAATGCTGAGTGATACCAGAGAGAGCAGCTTAGCTGTCACTTTAAATGATTCCACATATTATTTTTAACAGCTGATTCAAATGTTGTTGCTGTTTTTTAAGTGACTCATATCTGAGATCTGCTCATATGACTTGAAATGTTTATACTGTAGAGAGGAGTCGAGTCATGTGGATTTTCTGAAAAACATCTGTGTAACATTGTGTCGCCTGGTTAGCTGTAAAACCGATGCGTTGTCAGGTTATGTCATGTGGTAAAAATAGAGAGTTTTTCTCTTCCTTAGGTCCTCAGTAGGTTAGACTATACTTACACGTCAGGCAGATCATTCAGCGTTAGTTTTGATCATTTTAAGAGGACATTAATGTGTACAGCGTCTTGTTGCAGGATGACACAGTTCTGAATGTAAACATCTTGTAGAAATGAACTTTAAATGCTCCGCTCCTTATCTTAAACAAAGGGTTTTTATTTGGTGCAGCCATAAATAATGTAAATCAAGAAATCAGAAACACTGACATAGCCATAATCTCAGTTCTTTAACGGATAAGATGTCAAATCCATATCTATGCACTGACCGTGATCTCGATCCGAGAAACATAATACTAAAATAACCTTCATTTCCTCTGCATGCTGGGGAAATATCAGGTGTCCGTCTGAAAGAAGCCTCTGCCCTTTGCTGAGTGAACACCGCCGACGATCAAGTTCCACTTACATGCACACAGGACGTGATTCTGTCTCTGACTAGTAATAAAAGAAATGAGTGGAACAGCTTCACCATCTTTTCTCACTTCTTGCTTCATGTTCACACACATGCCAACAGTCTTTGAATTACTCATCTCAAACACATTGAACACACACATACATACACACACACACACACACACACACACACACACATAAACAAATGCTTTTTGCAGGTATTTCCACCTGCTCCAACATCTCTAAAATCATATTCTCCTCCGGTCAGACAACACTCACTCCGACGTCAGTAAAATATAAAATCCCTGACCCCACCAGTGTAATGGTGCTTTGAGTGAAGAAAAAAACAAAACAATATAAAACCATCCACGGGTCATCTAATCCCTCTAACCCTGATTGGTCCCGAGGTTTCTATTTCACCCTGCTGACAGGCCCTGGCCGCCATATTGATAGTGTGGAAACTGAAGACAGGACCTCACAGCCGGCTAGGAGTTGAAGCAGGGAGGAGGGGGGAAGAACGCAGGCTGATGATGAACTCCAAACTACCTTAAATCTTAAAGCACGTCTCATGACAGGTTGCCTCTGAACGACCCCGGAGTAAGAATCAAAATAACAGGAGGAAAGAAGCTGAGATTTTTACAGAGAGGCGTCTGGTTTTATGACTCAGGACGTTGATGGGGTTGTAGACGGTGCACGTGAGGAGCTGTTACTCTACTCAGCAAGCTCAGATCAGTCTGAAAATATCAAATGTACGGGATTAGCTTTAAGCTTTTGTTGATGTGGGTGCATTGTAGTTGGTTATTCAAGATATTTATTATTATATGATTTGTTGTATTATCAGAATTGTAAATTATAAGTTGTTACAAAATCCCCTTAAGGTGCTTAAAAATGACTATTATTTTTCAAAGAGGTTATGGAACAAATGTTACCATGAAGTTTGTGACATTTATTAACTTGTTAAAGAGTTAAACAGTAATAATAGTTCCATACCACACCTACATTATGGCCTACCAACTTTCAAGTTCATTAAATCAAATCATATCAGTCAAAGTTTAAACTGATATCAGAAGATTAGCTCAAAAAAGAGGTGCATAAAACAAAAACAGTAATCAGCAACATAAGAAAAAACATACTATAAGCTACTTATTGACGAAGGCTGAATAGACTTAATAGTATTTAACACATTATATAATATAAAAGATTAGTAAAAATGAGGTAAAATACATTAAAAGGTAGTAGGCCTACCACATAATAAGTTTTTTCATTCTTAAAAAAAGTTGAAAACACATGTGCATGACAATGAAAAAAGCAACTGTTCATTTCTAGCTGTTAAAATTGATGATAATGAATACTACAATAAAAAGTTAACAGGATGGAAAACAAACTTTAAGAACAAAGTGCTAACAAAAGAATGTGTACAATGCGTTACATGGGCCTACAGTGCACTTATGTTACCGTACACACTTAAGTAATATCACAGGCGAGGGGAAGATGATGTTCTGAATATCAGCACTGCTGTGATTCAGCTGCTGATATGATCATGTTTTTATACAAGTTATGATAAAAGTAAAAGTCAATAACAAAGACAAAGTTTCTTTTTGCTCCACCGACTCCACTACTTCCACAACTTAACTGAAACTGAACAGTTGCCAAGCAACGCAAACATTCCACTTCCCGCTTGCTGCTTTGTTTGTTACCATGGTTACTACAGACCACTTTGTGTTATGAAGCCTGTGACACCAGGGCAACTATAGTCTGTTAAGTTATTCAGAGGTAAAAACTTAACTAACTTAACTAACTAACATCGTTCTCTGTAATGTAAACTGATCGTATTGAGAACACCTAGCTGAGGCGGAGTGATCCATCTAGTGATGATTCATGAAATGCCTCCTGGCCAATCAGATTGCCTGTTCGTAACTAGCTATTGTATCAAACTGAAAACAAGCTCTATAACTGCAGTTTAATGCTAAGGTCAGACTAAATGTGCTTGAAGACGGATGGTAATAGATGTGCATTATTCTTTCCATCCCCTTCTTACATGTCAGGGTTCTTTATTATCCTCCCTGGACTTTTTAACTCTCCACCTCTCCATCAGCCTGTAAGAGCCCTCGGCTGAGAACTGGAGCGCGTTCAGGGCAAAGTAAAATTACATCCCAGTGTGTTGGCTGGAGCCCCAAAATTCATCTTCTTTCCTCCAGCCCACACACCTCACTACTGCTTTGTTTAACTTCAATGTGAGTCTGATGGGTCGAAGGTGGGAGATATGATTTTGTAATTTAGATGTTGCACTGCATGATTTTTTTCCCCACTGTACTTTTCACCAAAATTTCCTCCTCAGGTGTTGTTTTAGTGCCTCAGCAGATGTGAAAGTCTGACTGTCCGATCTGAAGGAATTGAAAAAGGATCGAGTGATCAATATGTACCTGTGTGTGTTTCTGTAGGAACTATCATGTGTTTTACTACCTGTTGGCCGGAGCCAGTGAGGATGAGAGGAAGTCCTTCCACCTGCTCAAACCTGAGGAATACCACTACCTCAACCAGGTCCGCACACACACACTCACTAACACTGCACATCAAATATATATGTGACATATATATATATATATATATAACAGAGTAAGAACATTTCTAAGCATTTATTAGTGAATGAAGCCCATTGTGCGTACCTTAAATGTAATAAATATGAGAATACCACAAAGTGTAAAGCATATGTACGACATAAAAAATAATGTTTGTAGTTCTTGTGTGAAGCCCAGCTAGATTTCTATTTAACTGCGCTGCAAACAATTCAAAGTGAATATGTAATGCAAATAAGCATTTTCTGTCTACACAAAGTCAAGACAGCTTCCTGTGGAGAGATTGATGGAGACTCTGAAGATGATGATAGAAAAATCTCTGAGTCTCCCGTCTCTCCGTTTGGATCTTGTTTACTCGTTTATCACATCTCAAAGCTTTGATGTGTTCATTGCATCAGCCCTGCATGTGTCTCATGTATGTGTGTTAGTGTGGCTGAGTGTGTTTACGTTATTCTGTACATGCCTGGAGCCTCCATAAGTGTGCACCTTTGCAGTAAATAGGTGGGTGTGCGTGCGTTGGCAGCAGATGTGTGAGGTTCCCGCTGCAGTACGATGGGGAGGCAACAGAAAAAATTACTCCAGTGTTTCTCTTTTTTATTTTTTATTTTGGCTTCCCCAAAAAAGTAACAGTTTTTTTTTTCTCCTTCCCCCTAAATCCCCACAACAAACCCCCCTCTCTCCCATCCCATCTTCTATAAAGCCCTGTTTCCATGGCAACAGCAACACTCTGTAGTTAATCTGGCGCTGACTCGCTCTCGTGCCGAGGGTGCCGACAGTCTCGTGTCTTTTTTGTGCACACAAGTTTGTCTGAGCACACACACACACACACACACACACACACACACACACAGACACACAGACACACACTGACAGACACACACACACACACACACACACACACGGTCTCACAAAGGAACAAAATGATTATCCATGCTCATCTCTCGGTTTTTCTTTTCCGTGTTGGTCTTTCTTTGTGTCTGTCTGCTGTCTGTTTCTCAGAGGTGGAACATGACTAATTCACTCTTGTTGTCCAAACAGTTCATGTCAAAGCTTTATTTATTTAATTTTTTTATCACATTGCAGAAAGAACAGGACATTATAAACATGTTTAATTTTGTTATAAACCCAGAGAAGGTTGGATCTGCTGCTCTGCTCAGAGCTTTACAAAGCTATATAAGATTGAGAATTCCAACCGCTAACTTTACTGTTTTTATTCACTACCATCGCCCTTATGTTTTCTTTTGCTGCAGCAGCATGCAGCAAAAAAATTATAAAAACCTGCTTAACACAACTTGTTCAGCACTTGAGCAGATATTGAGCAGGTTTGACAAAACGTGTACTTGCATTGTTCTTCAGGATGTCTGTATTTCTACCTTCACCAGAGAAGAAGATCACAGTACTCGTAGTGAGTTTAGTACTAAAAAATGTTCAGTTATGTCACTCATGACCTGAATTTTTATACCAAATCTGTGAGAGTGTGCGCTCTCTGAAATATAATCCATCTGACTCCTCTCGCTCCTCTGGATTACGTCACACATTGTGTTCAGTTATTGCAGCTCTGGGGATGTGAGCGTCTGTTTTTGTGTACGTGTGTGAAGATTATGTAATCTTTTCCTCACATATTTACAGCATGTGTCGTCTTTCTCACTCTTTTTTAAGTGAGCCTGTTATTGTGTGTAATTCATCCCTTCTTACCCCGCTCTGCTTCCAGATGACAAAGAAATCTCACAAACTGCACTGGGACAATTACTATGAGAGCGACCTGGTCAGTATCTCGTGGACGACGGCCTGTTTGTGTGCGTTTGTGCTCATGGGTGTGTGGTGGTGCTCTGGGTTTTTTGGTGCTGTAGTCTTGGTCTTTTTGTCTCCACGCTGTCCACACACGCCTGCTTTCACTGAAAGATGGAGGTGACCCAAGCTGACCTCAGCTGGCCGTGCTCCACATACTGCTTCTAAAGTGTTTTAAAGGGATACCTTTTGATGTAATCACTTTAATTTGATATGATAAAGATAAACATGTTCTCTTAAAGAAGGGGTCAGAGATTTAGTATCTGGTTTAAAGCTTTAAAATCAATTTAATTAAGAATTTACCGTAAGTTTTTAATGAAATGAGACATCACATCTCCTATAAGTCAAACAAATCTACTTTGAAGACATGGGCTTTTATGTTCCTTATTGTATTTTCAATATGTATAATGCCAATTAAATAAATACAAATTCCCACCTGAAGGTATCCCTTTAACATTCGTTAAATGTTCTCTGGCTTTGGGTGCTTTGCTGTCTTCAGAGGCGTGACGCTGTCAAACATGGAACACGCCATCTTTAAAGGGAAGGTTCAGGATTTGACTTTCACTCATTTATTTACATTTTAATGAGACAAAACAATTCACACTGCAGAATTAAAGCCAGAAAGCATGAAAGAAGCTCTGCAGACTAATACAATATAAAGATGTTATTGCTCCAGTTTTTAAGGAGTCTCTGCACTTATGGAGACACTGAGAGTTCTAGATACATTTATTTAAAATGTTTTTTTTTTCTTTTTTTCAATTGGGGCCAGCTGGAACAAAACTGGAAAGGTTTTGACATACACTTGTGAATAATCGAGGTTAAATAATTGAGTTTTAAATCTAAAACACATGATAGAAAAACTTGTGTGAGACTGTCAAGTTCAAAAAGTTTCCATCGTTGCTGCTTTGATCACTGAGATGTCTCCTTCAACGTAAAAGCAATATAGCGTTTAGTATTTAAACTTGCAGCAACAGATTCAATGTTATTCAAGATCAGAGTAATCCAGCACACACCAGGATTGTTCAGATAGACTTTAAAGTTGAATTCATATAAAACATTAGAGTCGAATGATCTGATCTTGAAAAGCTGTCTGTACCTGCTCTAGCTGGATGAGTAGCACAGCCGTGCACAGGGCCCTCATTGATCCTCAGAGTTAATGTCATGTTCCCATCAACAGTCAACACGTCTTTTTAAGTATAGCAATGCTGCAATTTGTAATAAAAGGCTGTATGAGTGGAAATAATAAACAAAGAGGCTTATATCACTGATGAAAATATGTGCCAAGCTTAGAATTGAATTTAGTTATTTAAAAGGGACAATGCAATTTGACACAGTTTCAATACAGAGCAGGAAACTGATGAGCTGCACGGAGAGTTTATAGCTATTGCTAAATTCCAACTCTTATCCCTAGTTGAGCCTTTGCAAGACCAGAAAGTCTGTGTACTAACATTGAAAAATGATCTATAAAATTAAATATAAATGACATTTATTGAAAAACTAAGATTATTGCTGACACAGCTGAAACTGAAGTATTTCCTGGAGCTGGTGGTCATGTAGCTGAACAAGAAAGAAAAGGATCAGATTGAGTACAGTAAATCTTAAATCATGAAATGATAGGCTGAATATTGATCTGGGTCTAAATATAGAAATGCATATGTAACAAAAACCACTCATTCAAGCGTAACAGTGAAGATAAAACGAGTTAGCGTTTCTTTAACATAAACTCAACCCTTCTCTATCAATCAGTCCTTACTTACTGAAGAGAAGTTTGTAGATGTGGTTAATATACTTCACTTCACATCCTGAAACTTCCCTCTAAGTGTGTGTGGTCCATATTTTATGTGTGTGTGTGTTTGCTGGTGTTTGAAGCTGCTCTGTGTGTCCAGCCTCCTCCTGATGTTTGGTCAGTGGGATAAGTTGTGTGATTAAAGGATTCAGTGTCTCCTCATAGAAGATACAGTTACTTTGACATCCCTCAACATGAGACTGTGTCGGTATAAATACAGTTCATGTTTTGGTCTTTCGCTATTTCCTTCTTGACTTTGGCTCTTTGTCCACCACTCTTTTTTTTTAGACTCTTCTTTTATCCTGGAAGGCTTTCTGAGGACACTCACTCTTTATCCACTGTAGGGCTTGTTTCACTTTCTTACTGTTAAAGCTCTACTTCACCACAAATCAGTCCTTTTGAGTTCAAATAACCCCCTCAGGTATGCTTGAAATGGGCGCTAAAAACGCACAGATGCCTGTTGGTGACACACAATCATGTGAGAAAAAAAAAAATATTGAAAATTGAAAATATAACCCTTTATTTTGAAATTCCTGGACTCAGGCGGTACTGCTGAAAGTTTGCGTCTGATCATCTCTAAAGTGTCTTAAAAGCAAAAAATAGACTATTTCTGGTGAGACAGGCTCATGAACAGACAGCACAGTGTGCCACACTCATTAAAAGTAAATGTAGATCGCCCATCCATAATCTCTCTCCCTGCCTGCTATTAATAACAACAAATAAGTGTCAGTCAGTATGATTGTGTCCAAGATGAAAACTCGCCCTTGGTAGGAACAAGCGAGCAGATAAAAGAGGTTCATGCTCTGCTGAAACAAAACAAGTGGACATAAATTTCACAAGTATTTGTTCCTTTATTTTGGAGGGGTGTGAGGTCCCATTTTTGGGAGGCAGCCCCCCCCCCTGAAGGAATTGTAGGTGAAACACTGCATGCATTAAATAATTCAGAAGTTGACAAGCTTTAGCTAAAAGACGGCACGCAGAGGCTAACAGCTGGCATGGCTTCATCTGCAGTAAGAACATGACACCGACTCACAACATCTAAAGTAAAACAAAGCTTTTCTGGTTCTGATCAAAGTTAGATGATAACCTGCTATCACCAACCACGTCTTGTTTTCCTACACTCTCTTATTGAGTCATTCACATATAGGCTGAAATTATTAAGATGATTAAGGACACCTCTGCACTGCTCAGGAAGTGAACTGGTAAATCTCCAGCTACCAGACTTGAACCAGCAACCCTCTGGTTCCCAACCCAAGTCCCTACAGACTGAGCTGCTGCCGCCACAAACATTTTTTTCAAGCTATATATGTTGCACAGAAGCACCTGAAGAGCTGTTGTTTGCAAAAACTCCCAATTTAAATCTCAATGTTCATGTTAATAAATAATTAGCAATGTTTAAATCTTCAGTATGTTACAAGCTGCTCCTCCATCTTTTTGGAAAGCAAATCCACAACACTCCCCGATCAACAAGATTGTTCAAGATCTTTTCAAATCAGGTCTCGCAAAGGAGGCAAATAACATGAATCCCTAGAACTATTCCTTTAACTCTCTCTCTGTACTCCAGATGCCCTGCTGCTCATATTTCTTCCTCACACAACCGTCCTCTCTCACTGTTTGCTGACACACCGTCTCTCTCAGGGGTCAGTCAATGACCTCACCAGACTGTGACCCCACCGTCTAAGGAGATGATGTCACTGTCTTAACAAACACACACGCATACACACACACACCAACAGAAACCTCAGCAGCCCTTGACAGCTGTCTGCGCATCTGACCAACGCTTTGGGCCTATTTAACCCTTGACCTCTGCTGTTGGTTAACGTGCGGAGGGGGCGCGCTCAGTAAATAGAGACGGCCAGCACTTTGAGCGATGACAAGTGTCTGCAGATTCAAACATCTGGAGCTGAAAATAAACAAATATGCATTTTAAAGAAGAATCAAGTATTTCACTGTTAGACTGAAGATCCCAAAGACCAAACATGTCTGGATGTTGATGCAGAAATGCACATGTGCAATCAGAGTGTGTGGCTTTTGCCCTTTTGCCCTTTTGTGGCTGTGGGTTTGTATTTTGTATTTTTTTGCTTGTTTTGGTGTCTTTGGTTTTGCTGTGTGGAATCTCTAGTGATTGGTGGCATGCTGTTTTTGGTGAGTGGTTGCCTCGACAACATAAATCACGATTAAGTCCTGGTTAGTATAGAAAAAAAAAACTGGGACCGGATGCACCAAACTATTAACTGGATCGTTAAGCGATCTGTTAAAAAGCTGCCTGTGCTGCGTCAGCTCGGCTTCTAATTTGTCTTCATTTAGTGTCATGCTGCACCAGAAGTGTTGCAACTGGCATGAAATAACATTTCCAAGTAGTAAAGTGAGAAAAAGAGTCTTTGTTTAAAAAAAGTTAAGTAGAACAGATTGATTCTTAATCATCTCTTCGCTACACTCTGTTCTTTCTGTACCACTAGCTCAGGTTAGTATTCCCTCCAACTGCACCAAATTGATCTCTTTATTTTCTCAACTTCCTTCATCGTATCACATTGTGCTGCTTGGCTCTAAAGCCTGACAATTTGGAAAGTAGCTCATCGGGCCTCGCTGCAGCATAAGAAGCCTCAAAACCTCGTTTTGTTGCAATTGGAGAAGCTCGCTGGAGAAAAAGTCTTCCGAGTGTCGGCTCTGCAGTTTCTGAAGAGTTCTGAGCCAGAGGATCAACAACAGAGAGGCAGAGAGGAGCGTTAGATGTTAAAGTGTAGCAGAGGCTGATTTTGGATTATGGGTTCCCCGTGTCTTCTCTCGCTGGCCGCTCGCTGTGGTATGTGCTAATTACAGCCTGAGAGAGGCTCTCTGCAGGAGCAGAGGCATGCTGACCGACAGGAGACACACAGTCACAGTCACAGTCACTATCGCTCTAAGATACGAGTGTCTCCCTGTTAGATGTAACTGAGCTGGATTTCCTCAACTCAAATTGACTCTGATGATCTTCTTGCTTTTCTGACAGCGCCACATGCTGTTTTAATTAATCAAACCAAAGCATAAAGTACGGTTACTTTGATTCTTCACTGTCAGAGGACCATTACTAAATTGTGTTTGACGTAATTGATTTAGCTCCTACATGATGGTCGGATCCATTAAGAATGAGACCCCTTCTCTGCTGAAGCATCATTAGTAGTGACTTCACATTTTACCCACAACCCAATAACTGAAACGGTCGGTGTCAATGAAGGAGAGCGGCATTTGTGTATAATTTAGTTGACAGATTAACTGACAGAAACTCCTCTCCATATTTGTGTATAATCTATTATTGTTATTAAAGTGTAATATCATAAATACAGATGTAAATTGCTATAATCTAGCATTTAGCTTATAAAACTCAGGTAAGCTAACTCTTCTACTCACTACATTAAGCTGGGACTCTCATTTCAGCTATTCATTTATCGTTAGCCCATTTATACTGAGATTCAGCCCAAGCATAGTTCTGAAGCTCCGCCATCATTACGCCTTTGCACTATTACATTGACACACACAGCGGTGTATTACTGTGGTCTCAGAGTGTGGTTTTTGAAGTGTGCAATGGTGTTGCACTCCCACGTACTCTTTACTTTACAAACAAAGTACTGTTCCCAGCTGTCTATCTGCTCAGACAGTAACCGTGTTTTACACCCGTTACAATGCTGTTACTACCTCCAAGGCTGAAACATCAGCGGAACTACTTACATTACATCTCTATGTGTTTAGTATTGATGGTGAGGCTTCACAGGTAAAAGTCTCCTTTTGGGGCAATATATAAGTGATCTCGGCGCTCTCGGCGCTCGGACTCCAGACTTTTCATTTGCTCGTTCTCTTCTCTTGTATTATCATTTCCTCGCAGTTTTTGAAAAATTCAGAGCTCATGATGACCTTTCTGAGAGTTAAGGACTTGTGTCTAACCTCGCTCTGATTGGTCTTGGCTTGTTACCTCATCACCAAGATTTTAAAACTCACTTGTGAATTGCAGAACAGTGACTTTTATTTATGTGTTCATCAGTTTATTTGTCGGACAATACATATAGGCATTGTTGCGTCTAAGTGTAACCAAAGCAATATAGGACTTCTAGCCATGGCTAATTTGAAATCCTTGTCCTGGTGAGGCTTTTAGGAAATAACACACAATTGCGGCAGACATACTTTAAACTGTCTTCGATATCATGATGGGTTCTACAGATAAATTTAATTTACAGTTACATTATTCTCTGTATTCGACATTCGAAACATCGGCTGTTCTCGTACATGAAATGTTTTGGGAAACCCAACTCAGTCCTTTTAATATCTGCAGGACACTTGTTAGGTAAAGACATCTGTTAGGTTCACACACTGACAAAGCTTGGTTCTCTGTGATATCTTTGTTTTGAGTTTTATTTCAGTCTGTGTATTGCATGTTTATTTGTAACATTGATGTCTCTCTCTGTCTCCCTCTGTGTGTGTCTCTCTGTGTGTTTACACCTGACACCAGCAGGACTGCTTCACGGTGGAGGGAGAGGACCTGAAACACGACTTTGAGCGGCTGCAGCTGGCGATGGAGATGGTCGGCTTCTTACCCACAACACGAAAACAGTAAGATCAGCTACAATAACCTGGACAACTGTTCTGCTGCACTGAATACAGAGCCTCAGTTCTGTCTGTTTTTAAAAGTAGATTTATCGTGCAGAAATACCTCCTCCAATTAAACATATCATTCTGTATGTACTCCTACGACTACTCTCATTTTCTCACAAAACATTGAAACATGTTTCAACTGTAGTTTAGTAAGTTAGTAGGTGAGTTGTTTAAAATAGTTTAATTATCCCAGACTTAAGCGATAGTTTGCAAAACTGACTGGATGTGTCTTCCATTTTGACGGACATCCCTGCTCAGCAAGAAAGCAATTTCAAGTGTATTTTCCTGCTGTTTTGAATCTCAATAGGGTCTAGAAGATAAATTAAATCCTTGACGACATTGCACTTAACCAGGTTGTTCCCATTGAGATTAAGAACCTCATTTTCAAGGGAACCCCTGTCCAAGACAGGCAGTAGCAAAAACCCAAAGTTACAGACAGAGACACAAAGAGAGACAAATTCAAATACAAATCAGCAGAGATCAGTCATGAAGCTTTGTGAAGTCCGTTGCTCTGAAATGAACAGCTTTAATTCAGTGTCGGCTGGTGCGTTCTTCTCCAGAATCTTCTCCCTGCTGTCTGCAATCCTCCACCTGGGAAACATCCGCTACAAGAAGAAGACCTACAGGGACGACTCCATCGACATCTGCAACCCAGAGGTCCTGCCCACCGTCTCTGAGCTGCTGGAGGTGAGCGTCATGCTTCTTTTTAAGTGTCAAGCCATGAAGGTTTGATTGAACAATGCACGGCAGAAATCACTGTCATAATCCAACAGAAGAAAACACATCTGACATGTCTGAGTGAAAACACAGGGAACATTTTGTCTAGCTGACTGTATGCTGGAATACAATACGCTAAATAGCTTGAAGGATAATAAAAATGAAGAATTGGAGCGGGGCTTTACCACAGGGCTTGTTTATTCTGCCTGAATGCTTTCTTTGCCATTTTGTCTCCCAAAGTTATTCCATTACATGCCCACTGGAGATACTTAAAACTCAGTGGACTTGGTGAACTTTGAAGAACAAGCAGCATTCATCTGAGCAAATGACTTTTCCTTTTGCTCTGGACGATTTTTTTAAACAGTGTGAAATCATGATCATGAAGTAAAGGCTTTACATAAGAAAATCTAGCAGAGCCGCGCACAGCTTGTGGTGACATCAGAAGTGAAGAGGTGCTTCAGGTCCTAGTAAGGCGTCCAGAGCTTTTCACAAAGTCTTGTTTGTGTTTTGAGGCTATTTTCAGACTTCTCGTGCTGCTGCATAGGCGGCTTTCACACCAAGAACAACACATGCTGTTGTGCAAATACAACTACACCTACTTCATTTTCTGTTTAGTTAAAGACAAGAAAACATAACTTTATTTAATTTTCTCCGGAGCCGTAGACAAAATGTGTTTGTTGAACCATCAATCACACTTTTAGTTTGAGCTATTGAGAGATCCAAGGTGATGATGTCCAATCTTATTGTACTAATTCATCTATTAATGGCAATTAAAATAAACCTAAATATGATACAAGCTTCCACAAATGTCATTAAAGGATTATATTAAATCTTTAATTCATAGCTTTGTTGTCAACAACTTTGTGTTTCCTAATTTCGCTGTGAAATATTTGAATCATTCCCCCTTTTGAGTGTTTTGCATGTTGACCTGATTCCTTCTCGGCCTGTTAGCAGTTCATTATTAATCCCTGCTTGCTCAACGCAGTAGTTTCCTGTTTGATTGTTTTTTAAGCAGATTAGTTTGTTTAGAGGCAGCTGGTTTTTTTCCTGCAGAGAAAGTTCAGTCAGCCTCAGGTTTCAGTGACCTTGTAACAGTCAGACTGTAGAGGTAAAACAGCTT
The DNA here is from genome assembly GCF_963584025.1 of Labrus mixtus. NCBI lineage: Eukaryota > Metazoa > Chordata > Actinopteri > Labriformes > Labridae > Labrus > Labrus mixtus. The sequence goes on from NC_083615.1 coordinate 13,574,717, forward strand.
CCTGTGACAGTCTGAAGCTGATTCATTGTTCCCTTTATTTGATTCATTTTAAGCTCCTGTTGGAGGTTTTTGGCTGGTGCTGAAACAGCCTGAAATGAATATTGATGCCTCGAAGGTAGACAAGCCTATCAATCAGAAGATCTGCTATTTCTATATATTTTTTTTTAATGTCTGAAACTTCTGCAGTGGAGTAGGTGTCAGATGATGTCATGAAGAGCACCCTGTCCAAACAGACTTTTTTTTTTTTTTTAGATATTCCACTGTAAAGATTTTCTATAGGCGATACATTTTACTGTTAAAAGACATCAGGATGAAAGTTGGGGGGAAAAAAACATCGATTTTCTTTTTTTTTTTTGGGGGGGGGGGGCTAATCAGTCACTCCCTGCTAAGTGCTATTGCTAGCTCTTTAACTCAGTAGAATGCCAAATGGACCAGCAAGAAATTCAGCCAGTCTCACAAATGACTGGAGTAGATCCTGAAGCATGTACTCATTTTTTTAATCGTTTTGAATCAAAAATAGATTCTGAATCGAATCGTGCGGTAGCCAAAGATTCCCAGCCCGACTACTTACACATGCACAGGTCAAAGTCAAAAACGCTTTGTCTACAGGGGGGCTCCAAAAACAAAGAATTCCTCATAGGAGCTTTAAAATGATATTTTATATACTGACTTTTCTTTTATGACTGCTACAGCTAAATTGAATATACACAACGTTCATATGAAGGTTTGATTTTTCATGTTGGAATATCTTTAACTCAGACCCTGTAGTAAGTTATTTACAGTAATTTGGTCAGATCAGCAGATCAAACTACTTAATTAAGACTCTTTAGAGTCCACATGACAATAAGGGAATCGTTTGTTAGCATGGGTTAATGCTCTAAGCAGTGTTAACAAATGTATTTTTTTTTGTACATGTGTGCAGACCACACACACTCACACACACACACACACACACACATCTAGCTGAGTGGACAGCTCAAATGTCCTCATGCTGTTCTGGTTTACCCTCCGATTGACTGATGGTGGCACTTCCCCGTCCCTCTCACAGACCTCAACGATTAGCCGGATGTCCTTGTTGAGTCGCTGACAAAACAAAGTCTGTATGTGCCGGAGACTCCTGTCAGCAACACAGTGGGGTTGTTATGACTGAGGAGATCTCCGCTGAGGTTCTCCTCTAACATCCAGACGGAGACTCCTCAACTCTCCAGAGGTTCAGAGAGGTGGGGACGTGAGCCGAGCCACATGTTGGCCACATGCCGGAGGGATTTGTGTTTTAAGTTCAAGTTTATTTGGATGTCTGTTAGTTGGTGCAGAGGCTGGGGTTATTTGTCCCCAGGGACGTATAAAACATTCTTACAGAGAATCAAAAGAAAGAAGGAAAATCAAAACAAGTGAAGTCAAACAAAAGAGCCGCATCAAAAGAGCGTTTTGAGGGCATCTGAAGCTTAAACATGACGGGAAATCCTGCTATCTGATGTGACGAGCGTTGTCACCGTCGGATAATTAGAAAAGTATGTCATGGTTTTTACTTTAACATGAATTGAAAGGTAAAGTAAAACAACTAGTTCATATTTTGTTTAGTTGTAAACTGACATTAGGCATTTTCAAACCATAGGAACTTTTTTTTATAGTTCTAGGAAGTATTGGAACGCCGCCCCTTTTTTATTGATTCCTCACTGCAGGAACTATGAACTATATTCAGTGTTTCCCCTACCATTATATTGGGGGGGCATGACGGCTTGTCCCCACCCCCCCAACGCTGTAAACCTAGGGGAAACACTGATATTAGTTCCTGGAACCCCTTAAAAGGAACTTTTTTTAGCTCCTGCATCAGAGTAGGTACTCTCCTAGTGTGTTATTGTTTAGTTTGACTGACCTGTTGATAGAAAAGTTTCATTTAGTGCATTTTAATGTGAGGATCATTTTGATTTGAAACATGGTGTTTACAGGTTAAAGGTCAAATGTATTTATTGTTCCAAAGTGCGTTTCATTAAACATTAAAACAAACTTTACAACAGGATTAAGAAAACATTAATGGAGAAATTAAATCACAACACGTGAATATTTGAAATACATGGACAAATTATATAGTTTGCACACATAAACAGACACACATGGGGGGGGGCGGGGTCTCAGGTGGCAAACCATGATGTAGAAATTCCAATCCAAGCTGACGGACGAAGTGCTAAATTTTGCCATTACACTTACAGTTTTGTTGCCTTTATATCAATGCTTGGTGTTATTAGTCATACTCACAGTATCAACGAACAAGTTGAAAAGAAATGACTGGTGAGCAGGAAAGAGAGTGACATTACTTCATTACGAAGTAACGATCGCACCTGTGGTGTGATGTAAACGTCATCTCCCCCGCCAGTCAGCTTCTGTGAATTTTCTTGAACAGTGCGTGCTGCATTCAAACAACATCTCACCCTGACTTCTTGTGGAAGTTATACTAGGCAGATCAATCTGACCGAAATCCGGATGAAAAATGTGTTCTTACACATTCTCAGATGCAGCTCACCTCCAGAATTTTGTGGAACTTTTAGGAGTTTTGTGCATGTGTGAAAACATTCTTCCTTAAATATAAACAGATAGTATCCTCAAATCTCTCTTCAAATTGTCTTTACTCGATGCTTGAAGACAATCGATGTAATGTGACTTTATTTTAAGACCCTTTGCAAATGGGCTGAAAAGAATGTTATGGTTTTCTGAATGCATTTTTGTGAGTCATACGTGAGCGGAGGAAAAGTCCTGGTCAGGTGCAAACACACCCACACCCACACGCTCTGAGTGAAGTTTCAGTTTGCTTCTCGTGAATGAATCGCACCATACTTGTCGTTGATTTTAAAATGGGGGGATATTGTAGACAGGATGGGACTGCTCTCACTATAACCGTGCTGCACTGATTTTGAAACACTCGGGGAGCACTGATTGGCAGGCGTGCGGATTGATGATTGAATGGGAACAAAACTCGCTGGGACTTCCTGTTTCCCGTGGAGGTGGACCTGGAAGGGGAAGCAGAGCCTGTAGGAGCTGACGGACGGCTGACAGGCTGGATCCTCTGAGCTGTGGAGCTGAGTGATCGGACCTAACAAGAAACATTCCTGTGCTAACTGCTAATCGGTCCTGAGAGAGAGAGGCTTACTGTGAGAACAAATCCAGCTAAAGCCTGAATTTGTTGATGGTATTAATGCTAAAAACAGAACAAAATATTTTTAAGGCTGAACGCAAACCAGTCCAAATGTTTTCTTCATTCATCAAAACCTGACGTAGATGAATACACTTTGATAAAGCCCTGACAGGATTGTGTTGTATTAACCTTATCAGTAAGCATACAGCTCCTTCATTTTGTTATTCACTGACCTCAAGGAGCATTTCTGTAGAATTTGTAGAAATAATCAAGCTTTTCTCTTATTGTACATCTCACTTTGAGGGGTTACCTAGACGATTAATGGTTAAATTAAGTGGTCAGAAATAAAAAATAACTGCGTCTTGCTGTATTGAAAGTCAAAACCTGTTGCCTTTTGACATTTACAACTAAAGGCGTGGTCATTGAGTGAAAACAACTTTTGATAACAGATTCTAAGCATGGACTTCTTTTCAGCGTTGTGCAATGTTGCAGTGTCACTCGTTTTTTTTGCTTAAGATACGGGAGAGTCTTTACAGTTAACCGTGTAAGAAATGTATTATTTATAGGAAAATGGGGTCAGTCCAATGTTCCTATGATCATTGACATTATACCCAAGAACTTCCACCAGATGTATGTGCATTGCGTGTCCACTCCGGCCTCCGTGCACCCTCGTCCGTCAACACCCTCAGGCTGCGTTCTCCGTGCGAGAAAAAGGAATTCCCGTGGTAATTTTACAGATTCACTCACGAGATAATACCATGTACGTATGTGGTATAAAACCATTTAAAACACAAAAACAAACACATACGATCATTGTGTTTGTTTTCACGTTCATCATCATGTGTTTAAGGCTTTATATGCGATTTTTTACACTTAAATATAATATAAATCAAGTTTATCCTCTGAAAATAACTCTGTGAGTCATGACTGTCAATGGGTGTAACACCCGAGTCCCACTGTCTGTGATGCTTTCAGAGTTTCCGAGTCCTATCTTCAGTTTGTTTACATCGCCCGGACTCATCCCCTTGCGCATAAAAGTTGTTTAATTGAGGGACTAGAGAAAAGAAGAATAACATACTGTACTCACTGCTTAACTGCGTTTCTTGATCACGGTCATTTCGGGTAAATTTACATGCAGTGTGAAGATACGAGCATAATAAAGATCGCTAGCATTAGCATGCTAACTCAACAATGCACCGCAAGTTGTTTTGGTTTCATGCTGGTGCTGAAGGGCGACATCTGCTGGATCAAAAAATCGCATATGAAACCTTTAAGAGCGCCTTGCTACGAGCTTTCTTATCGGTTCAAGTTGCAAAAGAAGAGAAGTGAAAACGTGGTTTAAAGGCTGTTGGAATAATTTGTCTGAATATCACAGGGGATAGGTAATCAGAAGTGTAACATCAGAAGTCAAAACATTTGCTCTGAAAATGAAAGCGGGTGAATTTGAGAACAGAATCACTGACCCCACAACCCGTGCGTACAAACTGGTGTGATTTCTGTGTGTTATGGTATTAGAGCTGCCATCATAGACGGAGCAACAAGCCTGCTACCGAGCGACTAATACATGGAAATGTACCGGCTAAAGACCAATCACCAGGCTGCAGAATAGGCTTTGCTCTCAGTCGAGGGATTATCAGGCAGTGTGAAATGAAGTCTGATTATGCCACCCCCCTGCTGACCCACTCCCACACACACACATACACACATACACACACACACACACACACACACACACACACATCCCTCCTCCTGTACTCCCTCCTCTGTTGATGTCAAAGCCTTCACAAAAGAGACAGTTAACAAAACTAGATCCATAATGGTATTAACCAGAACATTAACACCCTCTCCTTTGTACATTAAGACATCAGGCAGTCACACTCAGACATGCTGTCACAAGTTTTCACACATACACACACACTCTCACACACACACACACACACACTCACACACAGACACACATGTGGTCTCAGCAGCAGCTGTTTGGTCCAATCAGATAATCCCCATAGATGGAGGAGCTGTGTGCGGTGACATCTGCTTCTCCCAGTGTGGCCCTGTCATCACTGTTCCGTCTGAGGGCCAAGTTTAAAATCAGTGAGGCCGGGTCGCATGCAAAGTCACACACTTCATCCCGTATGTGTGAGCACGGAGAGGAGCGTTAGCGTGCTAATCTTGTCGTCTTGCTATGTTAGTTAACTTCAGCACGTTAACTAAAATCGTTTGAGTAGGTAAGAGGGAATGAGTGATAGGGATCAAATCTTCTGGTTAACCTTCTGAGTGTAGATTTTCATCACACATGGTGAAATGTCTCTTGATATATGATAGAATTACTGGTAAGCAGCCAAAAAAAAAATAGTCAAACAAAAACATCTTCCTGATGGACTGAGGTACTTTATCTCACTGAAATCTTGTTATACAACAATAAACTCTGTCCAAGCGATCTCATTGGACAAGAGGAACTCCATGAGTGCTTAAAGGGTACAACATCACAGGAATATTTGTACAATAGAGGATATGCATTTACATCACTTTCCCATCTGACCACGCCCCCCTCAGTAGAAAATATTCTTCATCATGTCTGCTGCCTCCAGTGAGAAAGGACTGAAACTTAAAACAGACGAATATCTGTCTCAATTAAGGACATTTGGGCTCAACACATCATTACAGTTTGCTGAAGAATGTAGTTGTGGTCTGTAGACGTTGATATGTGTCCAGAAATCATGCCTCCTTTTATTTATAAGCAACTGATTTCAAAGCCAGGGAAGTATATAATTCTGGTTTGATCAGTGATGGATGTGAAACTGAATACATTTGGTGTGTAGTTGGGGTGTAAGGATCAAGTTGTTTCTCAGAATTACACTGATCCATTTGCTTTTATTTTTCTTTAGCTTTCGGTATGAAATAATCCCGGAATGAACTAAAGTCATGAGACATAATTGGACTTGAACATTGCTCCATGTTATAGTCGCATCATCACATTACTTTGAAACCATGAAAGCCTGTAAGACCTCCTCGTCCTCAACCTCGCGTGTGTTTTTTTTCCCCTTTTAAGGTCAAAGAGGAGATGCTGCTTGAAGCCCTGACGACAAGGAAGACGGTGACGGTGGGAGAGAGGCTCATTGTACCCTACAAACTGGCTGAGGTGACTCTTTCATTAACCACAACACCACATCAAAAATAAGCAAAGACACCTTGACCATTTAAAACGGACTGTGTAGGCTGTTTAGTAAAAACATCATGCGTGGATAAGCCAAATATTGAGAGAAATTTCTTGGAAAGTTCACATGTTGGTAAAATTGCTCTGTGTGAGGGGTGCAGTATGGGCGTTGTTTGAGTCCGTCTGTAGAGGGCATATTGGAGTCAGCTGTGGGGGGGGGGAGTTTGTTGTGGCACTTCCCCAGCCCCCTCCCCCTTCTTATTTTTTCTAAGGCTCTTTTGATGGGGGTCTCTTCCTCTGCAACTTCCGGTTTCCTGTCGAGTCAAGACACAGGGCGACTTAACCCTGTCCTCACAGCCCGCTGCGCTCACAAATGTACCTCCAGCTTCCTCAGCTGACCTACATACGCTGTCGTCCATGACTGAGCGTGTGAATATTAATATTCAGCGGTTTTAGAGATGAATTTGGTCCAGCTCACTCTCTGCTCATGTCTGCAGGGCCAGGAAATGCTACACATGGATCGTCTGTCAGCAACCCCCCCCCCCCCAGTATAATCTGAGGGTTAGTTTAGCCCAACAATGGTTGCTCCCACACACACACACACACACGCAAACACACATACACATGCACACGCCCCTCCAGTCATGTGGTCTGATCTCAGGAATGTGCAACCTCTACTGGAATATACAGAATAGAGGCCAAAAAACAGATCCTGAGTCTGTCTCTGTTTGTCCCTGTCTATCTTTTTCTCCTTTGGACACGTGTTTCTTACATATTCATGCTCTTACCCTGACTGATCAGAGTCACTAACGAGGTCAGGATATGATGAACCCTGTACTTCATCTTCCAGTCACCATGTCACTGGAGTTCCCTCCTGTCTGTCGCTGATGCTCTTATCTTGAAAGTAAGCGAGGCGCAAATCTTTAAGAAGGACAAGGAGAGAAAGAGGCAGTGACTTTTCTAACTCTGAAAGTCCCTTTTGAAAAAAATAAAAAAGGATATTCGCACAGATATTCACTGTGAGACAATAAAGAGTCTTTTTTACTCTTTTACACAAGAAATCCACCAGTTTCACACTGTGCGCTCTCCTGACCTTTGACCCTAATACATCCTCATTTTTCTCTCGCCATGTTTCAGGATACCAGTCTGACCTGTAGGATGAAGAGCTCTTACTGGTCAACTCTTTCTCCAGCTGTAGGAAATAATGAGTTGAAACAAAACCAGACCTTTTAAATGCCTGTACCAAATACAGATATACGTTTTGAGGGTTTTAATCAATGCTAGGTGAGGAACTTTAAGTCAAGCTTACAGATGTTTGTGTTTCTTTACATTTCAGCAGCAACCTAAAGGCAACACAATGATCTCCTTAACCACTAACCTTCACTATAATCATGGCAACAGTAATTCAAATCGAAGCCCTCACCCAAACCATAATTTACCCTAATCCTCACAGAAGGTAAAAGTAGTTTGAAGAAATAAAGACGGGCCAAATCCTACCTTCCCCTTTTACATATCTAACAATCAAACTGATCATAATAAAGATGGACGTATCAGAATACTCACACAAACGCATTGTGAGTGAAGCCCAGCCCTGATCGGAGTGAGGGCCGTGGGAGCGAGCGAGCTGAGGCCACCTGTGGAATCCATAACACGCCTGTTTTTATACAAAGGAAGCGTAGAGAAAAAAAGAACCTGGCAAAAGTTTCAGCTTCTTCTCAGAAATCATTTCTTCCTCCTTGGATGCAAAAGGTTGAGAAAGTGTGTTGGGCAGCCGTCCCATCCACCCACAGATGAGATGGGGGAGATTTTTGGCGAGGAGTCTGACCTCTCCAGCTGAAGAGTAGAGTTTGGCTTCTCTCCAACTTCAACCACTAAGATCTCTAAATTGACTGGATGCGTTGCCGGTTGAGTCAGGTGGAATGCAGAATTTTGAATTCTTGGTTTTGGATCCAGATTCATAATGTGAGTCAAAGTCATTCAGTTTGTAAGTAGGGGAAAATTGGCGAGCTGCAAGGAGGTCAGAATGTGAAGCCGTGTTTGTTAATGTCTTTGACTATTACTCAAGGACACTGAAGAGCTTTTGTGACTCAGATTTCTATTGAACTGCAGGACATTTTAGGATGTTTGGTTCTAGCATTTTTCGTCAGGTGTTCCTTGTGTTATTTTGTCTTATTGTTGCTTCCCACAAACCCAATTATTTGAGACCAAAGACTTTGCAGAAAACCCTAAAAAAAACACATGTTTGGAATCAGTGAGCCACCGGCTACATGCGTAAGTACATGTCCCTTTTCTTGTGAAAGCAATATCTGAGGGAAACCTTTGTAGAAGATCTTTAGAAGGACACTCTCCACTTGGGCTGAATAATAATCTGTAGATTTTGGCAGTCAAAGGTCCAGTTCATTTTGTCATGATGTCCATCCCATTGTAGTGAATGTGATGTCTCAAGCTCATCCCTTTTGATTTCATGAAGAGTTATTCTTAAAGAGGGACGTGCCTGATCTGACTGACAGGCAGGCTTGGTGTGTCTGTTTGTCACCCGTCTCAACTCCACCTCTTTGCCTGTTACTGACCAAATGTTAGTTTGAGACAGCATTTCCAACATGGCAACCACCACCAATGGTCTTCACATGTCCAATCCATCAAACCAATGAGGTATGCCCATGTTTTATGCAGTCTATGGTTAACTCTACACCAAAGGGTTGAAGAGGATACTTGCTTAAAATGAGCACGTCTGCATAATCATATTGAACATTAGAGCATACTCGTATTAGAATTTAGCTGTAAGGTTTGTTTAAAATCTGTCTTATTTTGTTTTATTTGGAGTTAAAAAAAAATAAACCCTGTTTCATTTTGTATTTTCACTGAGTGGAAAGAAAAATTTAATTGAAACTTACAATAAAGATGCAATGAATATAAAGACTGATAGCTGTACAGTATCTACACAAACATAACTTCTTCCACGGTAAGCTGGCCTTGAGAACAGCTCTTCTGCTATCATGCTTTGCTAGAAATAACCTCTGTGGTTTAGCTCAGGTTGAGACACAAAGTGTATTTCAGGTCTGGCCTGGAGAAGTGAGAAGTACATTTTGGTGTGTGCATTTTGTGAGCCCCCGATTGTCTAGTTTTTTGCTTCTCACTTTGTGATGTGGCTTCAGATAACCTGAGCACTTTGTTCTTCCTGTCTGAAGACATACACGAGGTGAGGAAGTGGGCGATCAAAGGTTCATTCATTGCTTTACATTCATGTGAAAGGTTTCTGCTTCTCATTACAGGATGTTGAGGCAGCAGAGTGAGAGTGTAGAGTCATCTCCCATGAAATGTAGCACATAGATACATACATAAACATGCAGGTATGTGTAGGCTAATAGAAAAACAACTACATAAAACAGATTCAAAACATATGCAGCTTGACATATTGTGGTAAAAGAAGCTAGCGGGCCACGTGCAGTGTGAGCTCATGCTGGTGTTTTACACCTCCTGTGGTTTTCAGAATGAAGACGAGAAGAAGTGGAAGAAAGCGAGAAACAACGTCACCTCGGCAGAGTTCAGTCTTCACAAACACCAGCAAAGACTCTGTTTAAAAACCAGGACCATGAAAAAGTCTCTGATAAAGTCCCACTCATTATTTCGTCTGTTTCTTGGGTGGCCCTCCAGTTAAACGTTTTCAACCCATTTGCTTCCAGCCATGTTTCCTCGCTAGTTCTTAACTGGTGCCATTGTGGTGAATAATTAAATTACTTGGCAAACACGGAGACATCGCACGCTCAGTGAGCATGTCAAATGTTCGCACATCACATCAGCTTATCCCCCGAGTCCCCTGCCGGAGCATTTATAAAATCCTGATTCTTAGTCAAATGGTTTATTATTCATAACAATCTTGCATAACATTGTGGGAGCAGGGACGTCACAGGCGTGCTCGCTAAAAATATCCCCCAAAAAATCAATAATGCAGCAGTGAAGAGGCAGCTTTTAAAATGCAGGTTCTGCTTCATCACGGATGCTGACTGCATGTGGTAGCTGTTTAAAGAGTCCTTGATCAGGTTCACAGTGTCCCATAAAAACCTCTGACTGGAGGGACTATTTTCTTTATTGTTGTTCTTTACTGATTTAAGACACGTCAGGTTGATTCAGTGTTCAGTGAGTCTGTGCAGCTTTTTGTTTCAGGAAGTTTAAGACAAACTTTGTCCAGGAAATGTGTCTGAACTTTTGAGTTGTTTTCTGTTATGTTGCTTCCCTCTGAAATGAGGTTGATACATCAGGTACTGACTTCCCTAAAAGCAAAGTTAGGGGCCTTTATGAAAATGTTAAAAAGTTTTGCTTGCAGTGCTAAGCTAGCTCTCCCTTCTTACAGTGTATGCTAAGCTAATACATCCTGGCTTTGGCTGAATATATCTTATAGCCCTACAGATATCGATCGATTGATAACTTTATTTGGAGCATGTTAACAAAATAAAAGTAGATGAATAACTAAACAAGAAAAGCAATTTAAATCATGAAAAGTAAACCTACTACATGTAGGCTACTGTTGATTAAAGCAAACAGAACATGTTGAAAAGTAGTAGGGTGAGGTTTTAACGTAAGTCTCTTATCTATATCAGACCGGTATTGATCTTGTTTTCTATCATTACTGATAAGAAAGTGAACAAGCTGTGGTGTCAAAGTGTCTTACTACTCCTGAAGTATCTCAGAGTACGCTCTGTCAATGAAAGGCGTCTGATCCAACCTTCACAACAGGATCCTAAGTCTCTGGCTAGACTCTTCTCCTCTGTTGCCCCCCGGTGGTGGAACGAACTTCCAAACTCCATTCGATCTACAGAGTCCCTCTGCACCTTTAAGAAAAAGCTAAAGACCCAGCTCTTTCATGAATACCTACTAACTTAATGATGATGGTTTTGATATTATTGATGATGATGATGGTTGTGACGATGGTTTTTGTTTGATAACGACGACTTATACGATAGTTTCTATTCTATACTCTCAAGAACTGCCGTCAATGTTGTGCTTTGCCTCTGGTCACTTCCTGTCAGCACCTGTGTGTCCAATCGGACTCAAAGCTGATCGTTTGCTCTTACTGACATTGTTCCCTTTTTTCTAGATCCTTGCTTGTGTTGTACTTACTCTCTGATGTACGTCGCTTTGGATAAAAGCGTCTGCTAAGTGAATTGTAGAATTGTAGAATCTTAGCAAGATGAGTCAGTTTCCCAGAGCCTGTTACAAGCAAAATGAACCATTTAGGAAAATGGTTAACTTATTGGATGTGTATTTAGCTTTTACAGTTTGACCCATGTCCTACCTGTTAACATGGAGGAGGCGGGGCTTGTGACCTGTTTTGCAGCCAGTCAGAAGCTGGAGCTGGAAATGTTTCGGCGTTACTTCTTTGGAGCGGTCATGTCCTCCATCTTTAAACAGTCTATGTCCTGGTCCAAACCCGATCGGACTAAGCAGTCGTCAGATTTCTGTTACATTTATTCGACATGACACAATAGAAACAAAATGAATAACTTAATAAAGGATGGCAGAGTTTCAATGGTTGCATAAGAGTTCTCTTAATTCAACACTTGTGGGCCACCGCAGCAACACTTCCTCTGTCAAATAAAAATGCCTGTGCGGCAGCGGAGAGTGACTCCAGTAAGGCTGCGAGTGAGAGTGATAAAACAAATTTAGTGGACTCCTGTTTCAGATTTTTTTTTTTTTTTAAAACAGATGTTTGTGATCAGGAAGAAGCTGACGTGTTCTGTGTTTACATCTGTGTGTTATGTGTAGGCGGGCACGGTGAGGGACTCCATGGCCAAGTCTCTGTACAGCGCGTTGTTTGACTGGATCGTGTTCAGGACCAACCACGCTCTCTTAAACAACAGGGACCTGGAGGACAATTCAAAGGTAGGAATCAAACACCCACACAAACACTTGAAGATCTAAAAACCCACCAACATTATTTTTCTTTAGGATTTTCTATAGAATTGAATGGAGATACCATATTGTCATTGTTGAACACTGTGGAGTACAAACTGGGGAGGATGTACGGATTGGTTGCTAACCTTGGCATGCTAATTGGAAGCTAATGACCATCAAATCAAATGCCGATCCAGTAGGGTGCTAGATAAGATACATTACAGGAGCATGCATGTTTTCCCATTTCCAATCAGAAGCTCATCAGACACACTTATTGACCTTAATTACATGGAAACCAATTTCCTGTGAAATAAATAAATAAATAAATCTGTCTTACACCATAAGTTGTCTCTAAAATTGGATGTAGATGCTAGCAGAGTTATATTTGCGCAAATCTGTTAATGTTAATGTACCATGCAAGTCGACGTGGGTCTTTGGTCTCCCGCAACACCGCCCCTCTGCTTATCAACAAATGCTAATTGTGTCTGAGGAGGAGTATAGGGGAGCCGGAACAACACTGTGTGTTTTACTACCGTGCAATTGCACCAAGAGACCTTGAGTCAGCGCCGAGCAGCACCAAACCGGATTCCTAAATATTGTTGCTTTAAGTGGAAATTGGCTTATTGTAATAATTTACTCAGGCTTTAACTCACTATGAGACTGTATATACCATCCCTTTGTCCCGTTCTCATCTTCCCTTTGTTCTTTGAGTCTTTCCTCATCTGTCTGACTCATGCTCCACATCCTGCTGCTGCCTGTCAGTCAAACACATCTGCCTGTCTATCTGTTTGGTATCGTGCTTTTTCCTGGCTCCGTCCAATCCCAGATGAGGGAAGCGGTGCGATATGAAAAAAAAATCACATTTCACTATGAGTGTGTGTGTGTGTGTGTATCTGTGTGTTAGGGTGGCAGCTGGCAAGTCAAACCCTTTGGGGGCATCTAAGGGATTAGGAAACAGATCATTCTGTGTGTATGTGTGTGTGTGTGTGCATGTGTGTGTGTGTGTGTGCGTGTGCGTGCGTGCGTGTGCGCGTGTGTGTGTGTGTGTGTGTGTGTGTGTGTGTGTGTATGTGTGTCTGTGTGTATGTTTTGCTGTGTGTGCCAAGAACATTTGGGCAGATGGCATCAAGTTCCCCTCAGCTCAGTTTACCCCCTGTGGTCCTGTGTTGTACCATTGCAGTGAGTGTGTATCTTCTGTGTGTGTGTGTGTGTGTGTGTGTGTGTGTGTGTGTGTGTGTGTGTGTGTGTGTGTGTGTGTGTGTGTGTGTGTGTGTGTGTGTGTGTGTGTGTGTGTGTGTGTGTGTGTGTGTGTGTGTGTGTGTGTGTGTGTGTGTGTGCTTGCCTTGGCACTGACATCATCTCTGTGTGTTAGCTCTCCCCCAATACCCTCGGGGGGTCGATGAGGTTGCACTTTCTGTCAAGGTCATTGTTCTTGTGTGCAGATAACAGTTTATATAAGCAACGTGCGCTCTCGTATGTTTTAATAGCAGATATAAAAATAAAAAAGCGTCCTTCGGAGGGAAATAAAACACTGCTCTATCAGATTAAATTAAAGTGGAAACAGCTTTTACAGTCCATTTCATAATTAAAGGCCTTCAGTGAGCGAGCGCCTCCTTCAGATGGTGCAGATTAATGATTTATGATGATATGAATCTTACTCGACACTCAGCGGGGGCAGCCAGGTCGCTGAAGACGCAGAGAACAGGAAATAGAAGGAAATGTGATAAGCACATCTCTGAAAATGAAGATGATCAACACTCATACATTATTACTGATGTTTACAGTGTTTCTAGGGGATATGTTTTCATCTTTTTTTTCCCAGATAACTGACCTCATAATCTGTGTAACGTAGAATAATGAGTCTGGTTTTGTTTTCTAGATTCTGTCCATCGGAGTGCTGGACATCTTTGGATTTGAGGATTATGAGAACAACAGCTTCGAGCAGTTCTGCATCAACTTCGCCAACGAACGGCTTCAGCACTACTTCAACCAACACATCTTCAAATTAGAACAGGTACAGTCTGATTGTTATGTTGTTTTTTTCACCTCTACTCTTTGTGCCACTGTCGCCTTTTTGTTGCCATCAGGACAATGGCTATTGTGCAGCTGCTGAAAAACACTTTTTTTTGTGTTTTACTTTCACTGTGACAAAGTGACCAACACCCAAACATTTCTATTTGGTCCACTATACGGCACGTTGGGTTTACTCACTGACGTCACATTATTGTGGCTGTTTCACATTCCTGAAAAGTGCCTTTCTGCTTTTGATTTTTCAACTGATTGAGGAAAGAGTGAACTCCTCAGTGTGACTTTGCAGTTTTCCTTCATACGTCAAGCTTGCTAAAAAAATGGATGACTTCATGTTCAGTGGAGAGAGATCAGAACGCAGAGTTTAACGCACTGAGCGAAAGGAGATGGGATGTTTTTGTAATGCTGTTTCTGTACTTTTGAAGGATTTTTGCAATGGTTCAATTTGATGTGTAGCATTTTCTACTGAGCTGAACACGTTTTTGGTCGAGGAACACAAGAGTTCTTAAAATATTTTACTGGAGGAAAATGGTCTTTACAGAAGAACCCCTGTAAGGTCTGATGGTTTGAACAGCCATATCCACACTGACGTTACAGTACAAGCAGCTGTAATTATGCAGCTAGGCTAAGCTAACACGTCCATTAAGCAGAAGGTCAGAGGAGAAGTGCTGAATGACCAGAAGAGGGGCTAAACATTTGCTTTTAGCTGCTAGCTGAATGCTAATTGCTGCTAATACACAGCAAAAACAATTGAGTATCATCCTTCCATATAACTACTATCACTTTGTCGTCCATGAAATAAACAACCCTTACTGAAGTATTAATCCCTAACCAGCTTTACTATGCATTCTTTAGTCTCATTTATTCAGACACCCTCTGACAAACAACTTCATTTTTATGTGCATGCTTTATTTATTTTCCAAATCATATCAATAGACAGAGAGAAAATACAGCGAGAGGAAGAAAACAAATGGAGAGGGATTCTTTTGGGGGAGATAATGAGGCTCAATTAGTCGGAGTCTGTCACTGTAGCTGTCAGCTCTCGTCTCCCTCACACTGAACTCTGATTGGCTGTGGCAACTTAGCAGGCAGGCCCAACGCTGCCGGCCAAACGAGGAGAGAAACAGAGTGGGGAAAAAAGAGCAGTGTTTCAGCAAACGAGCTCAATAATGTCCCTTCACTCTCAATGAAGATCACACAGTGCCGATGCACTAATGGTTCTGTTATCTGTTTCTGACAGTTAGCCCTCAGGCACTATACAAACACATATACATACACGTACACAAACACATACACGTACACAAACACACGCGCAGACACACACACACACACACAGAGCAGGATGTAACATGTTCTAACAAACCAGTTGTGTTACTGTCAATGAAAAATTGACAGTAAAGCTCTCTGGGGCTTTTTCTTTTCTCTATATTTTCCGCTGCTGAAGCTGATGGACAAACAAGATCAAAGCTAAAATAACCGCTTTCAAAGCTAAAGATAAAAAAATAAAAAAATAAATAAAAAAATTTAAAGTAGATCTATTACACACTCACTTTCACCTTTAATTATGTCAGTCTGGGACACATATTGAGTAGTGTTGTGAGATGTGTAGCTCAAAAACCTCCTTATTTATCTTGTACTCGCGTCGGTAAAACCCTTCATTTCATCCCCTTCCTGAAACGGTTAGTTTCAGCTTTTGAAACCAAGTGTCCAGCTCTATTTGCAATCGCAGGGAAATTTGAAAGAGCTGCCAGGGTGTGCATGTCCCACAACTTTGCTCCATGCCTTGCTCTGATACGTGATTCGCTCGATATTCTGTTATTTATAAGTTCAGGACAGCATCAGCAGCAAGCAGCTGTACATTATAATGTTGGTTTTGCTGTGTCTTATCTGTTCCCCCCCCCCCCCCCCCCCCCCACGATCTCTCATTCTCAGTCTCTTGTGCACGCAGCAATTTTATGAATAAATTTACATTTTAAAAATATACTGGGGCGGCCCGCCCAGGTAACGCCTATGTGTGGGAAACACTGAGTTTGCATATGTGTTATTGTCAACACTAGCTACCTTTTGTACATTTAGATGTCGTTAAGTTGTGTTTGTGCTGTCAGTCATTGTGCAGCAGGTGCTTCTTGATGGTTGTCTCTGTTTGGATTCTTTCACTTGACCGTTTGTTCTTGTGTTTTGCTCAGCTGATAAGTGCTGAGAGTGCTGCTGAGACGTTCGCCCTCACAGGACGGTGTGTGATATTTTCTCAGCAGAGTTCACGTTTATTATCCTTTAATCACGGGGGTCCTCTGAACCCGCGGCTCCGAGTCTCTCCTCGGTTTATTTGACAGGACAACAGTTAGTGGATGAGGCGCTGAGGAGGTGCTGAGCTCGGAGGCCCCTCGGAGGCAGGCTGGTACAGCTTCCTGAAGGAGGGCGGCCAGATCTCCTCTGATTTGTGTTTGTTTGAATAAAGTTGTGAAGTTCACACCACGGGTCCCCTTTACCCTCCGTTTGACGTCATTAGGAGAGAAAGTTCTCCACACATCGTCTGTTGTGATGTGTCGGACCATAAACTGCTGCCACTCAGTTACATTTAGAAGATTTCATGGCTTACATAACGCCGCTGAACTAGAGTTGTTATTACCATGTTGAAATTTTCATTATTTGATATGAGTTTATGTCAAGGCACTTTGTCGTTTAATGAAGAAATAAAGAAAAACAAAAGGAAGAAAAATGACAGAAACTTGTGAAAACATGTATTGCTGTATTAGTTACCTATATTTATATTGTGCCTATTATGCCTGTTTCCTCTTATTTGGAAAATGGGTTTGTAGTGTACATGTTTATTTAAAATAATAATGAAAAGTTTGAAAAAGCAGCAGAAAAATGTAGCCTTTCCTCAGTGTTATCATGCTTCTTTCAGTCCTCGATTTACAGAAATCTGAAATCTTGAGGGCCTGTGTGTCATCTTTGTAGCAGCATTAGCCAGGACATGTGGCTACTACATTTATTTTAGTGCTACTCATCAGCCATTGCCTGTTAACACAAAGCCTCAAAGGTCGGTGGCCATTAACAGGTTTTCTTTTTATGCTGCCATTGCCCACAACTTCCGTTTCAAAGTGCTTCTCATAGACTGACCGTTAAGTCTGTTATACATTGCTCTGGATTTGCTTCAGCTCAATGGAGGTTTAATAAAGAAAACGTTAAAAAAAACTATGTGAAAGTATTGTGTCCTGGCTTTAGCTGCAGCTCTAGACCTGGAAATTGTTCCCTCGAAAAGACGAGCTATGTTGTTCACAAAGATAGTCCCGCCCCCTCTTGATTTGAATTGGTTGGTGTGGATGAAGTGACAATGACGAGCAAAGGGTTCTTCCAAAAGTTGAACTGTTTGTGGCCCAGGTCACTGTGAGCACAGCGACAAAAAGCAGCTGACACTGAGGGTGTTTTTGTGCTCTGGATGCTGAGCGCTGAAAACGCTGGGTTGCACTGTTTCTTTCATTAAGATTTGTTTAAGGGATTTAGCCTTTATTTAGATTAGATTAGAAAATCGTGATAGTGAGTGGGGAATGACATGTGGGAAAGCAGCCGCAGGTAAGAATTGAACCCAGCAGCCGGCTTGGAGGACTATAGCCCCAGTACATGAGGCGCGACCTTACGGCTAGGACATCAGCTCTCCAAACTGTTTTTATATTGAGAATCGGATCTGCCAGCGCAAAAAAAAACACCAGTAAAACAGAGTAAGTGGACAAAGACCATAACTCCTGCTGAAGCTGTCCGTGTAGGAGGAGAATATATATGAACAGTTTAAATGTTGATCTTATTGTAGAATCGTTGATTTGTTAAAGCCCACATCAGATAAGTTGTACCTCCACTTTAACTTAATCATTTACTCTGATTCTGAAAGTTGACTTTGAATTTCCATCAGGGGAGTTTCCTCCTCATTTTACCTCCGGGCCTTACTCTCCTCCAACCAATCAGTTGCTCTTATCAGCAGCGTGTGTGTTTACTGTCAAAAAGCTATCATTAACACACCAACTGATACCCTTGTGTGTGTGTATCTGTTTGTGACCATGTATCAAAGTAAGAAAACATTCGTCAGCCTCCACCTTAGGCAAACACTGAGTCATGTTTAACTCGGGAGATATGCCGACTCAGTAAAGAAATAAAATACATGTGATCAAGTTTACCTTCTCCTGATAGACAAGGGAGACTCCTGCTGCTGGCTGGTATACAAGACAACATGCAGAAGGGCCTGAGGACTCTTTTATTTCAACCTTCACAAACAGGAAATGTCCTTCATGCACATTTAGCTCGTGTCTGAAATCATTCATTTGCTCACTGCTCCTTACTCATCATATAGTAAGCTCACCAGTTTAAAGAAAAGGAACTTGGACACTGCTTTATACTAATTTCCCTCTTGTTTTGAATCAACCAGCAGCCTCTAGTGTTGGAAAATTAAGCCAATGCCATGCAAAAAACTGCAGTTCCTCAAGCGTCCAATCAAAGCTGGCTGCAAAACCCAAGGACACCCCATGAGGTCCTGGATTAAAATGCCCATTTGTACAGCAGAAACAATGTTTACAGCCTGCAATACATGATGGTGTACAGTGCTGGGTTATTGACCAAATTATACACTTCTTTTGATGATGCTCTATATTATGGGATACTTTAAATCAACTTTATTGAAAACAATAATACAGACAGCAATACAAAAATAAACCGTCTTTAAAGTGAACTATTCTGTGAGTTGTGAGTCATTATGAACACAGCAAAGGTCTCATTCTCGAGACAGACTTTCTCAACATGTCTAAAGGATGTTTTCTTTGCCTCTTTTTTTTCTTAAGTGATCCCACTGATTAAGTTAATTCGTCATATTTGGCAAACCAATCTGACATTTCGATTCCCTCCGCACCCTTATTCCCAGTACCAGAGTCCAGCTCATTCCTTTACGTGTTTTTTTTTTTATGAGTCATGCTGGTGCACAGCTGCCCTCCTCTTCCATCTGGACCACAAAAAAAGCAGAAGAGAAAACCTCAGCACAGCGAACATCTTTATTTATTTGTCAGTTCTGTCTCTCTGCTTTTAAAACCACCCATGATTGCACCCCCGCTCCTCCCGTCCGCTCAGTAAAAACACTCCGCTGTCATAACAGGAGAGACGGCCGCTGAGGGAGGGAGCGAAGAAGAAATAGAGAAGATGTTCACAACTCCCTCGCACAGACCTCACCTCTACAACCAGACCCTGGGTTTAACACAATTCAGTCTGCTTGGAAACTGTGTTAGCCAGCAGCAAAGAGACACAGCGAGGGCTAATAGGTGCCGTGAAAGCCCCGAGTCCAGAGCCAATTGAATCGACCACAACAGCTTTGTTCCCCTTCTGCAGCGCAGCAGGAGGCTCTATGGCTTTTATTGCTCACATATCGTTTTTGTTATGAGCTTGTTACATCTGGGTTTATTCTCCTGTCAAGTTTTTGATAGAGGACACACAACTAGGTGCATGTTTTGTGAATAATCCAGTTATTAGGACAAACAAATAACAAAGCTCAGTTAACAGATGTTGTGTAGGAGTGGAGTCAGAAACCGTAGATGTCTGAAAACTTACAGTAGATATCATATTGAGTTTTGTTTTATGCTTTAATTTGAGTAAGCAAACAACTCAGAACAGGAAATGTGTTCTTCTAAAGATTAAACTTCATCTTTTTCACATCAGTTAGACCAACATTTATCTTTAGCTTTCAGGAAGGGCAGTACTAAAATAAATACCCATACCTTTTAATATTGCAGTGTAGAAATTATCTTCTACAGCATTCAAAATAATAATAAAAAAAATAAAAGGATTAAAATCAAAATTTACTTTTTGTACCATACTGTAAACTGGCAAGTAAATTGCCCTTTTTCAGAATGATGTAATATAATAATAATTAGGGATTCATTTATTCGTTTATCTCTTTTTTTGCAGCAGAATTCAACTTCTTGATGAAGTTTAATCTACATTTATTAATTGCATTTATTTGTGTAATGCGTTTTGTATCCGTCTGAATCGGCACAGTAATAACGTCCTAAAAAGTGGAGCACAGCAGAATATTTAGTGTTGCAGACGTCTTTGTTAATGGTGTAAAATCATCCAAGCATCAAGTGTTTTTTAAATATATTTTGGGGGGCTTTCATGCCTCTATTGGAGGGTCAGGGCAGTGGATAGAGTCAGTAATCTGGATGAGAGAGCGGGGGAGTGACATGCAGGAAAGGAGCCACAGGTTAGGTCTGATGCCTGCTCCAATGACTACCTCCTTCATACATGGGGCGCGCACACTAACCACTAGGCCACTGTGGCGCCCCACATTCATCAGGTTTTTAAGCTACTGTACAATCAGAGCATCTTGGCTTTAGATCGACTTTCCTAAGGGGTAAGTTTACTTCACTTTCCTCTGACCTTCCATCTGCCGCAGTGTTTGGATTTCAAGTGTTCGTTCTCTGTAAACTCTGCTCGTCAGCCCGCAGAGTCCAGAGTACTTCTGCTCTATTACCAGATCTTTAGTTACACTCATTTGTCATTCTCGATCATCATCAGTGCTTTATTATGACTGCAATGAAAACTGCTCGGGACAAGTTTAAACATCACATATCAGGACCCCAGAAATCTGGATTTACAGTAAGTACTGTAAATACAGAGTTCAGTGAGGTTAAAGTCATGACTAATATCTGTTCAGAGCAGGACTGCAAATAACAACTGTTTTCATAATCAGTAGATCAATGAAGAAGCTAATGATTTTGAACAGAGAGTGTCACAAACTTTTGAAAATGCCCGTTAAACACAACTTAAACTGAAAGACCTTCAGTTTACTATAATGAAGCACCAAGGACAGCTTTAAATCTTTACATTTTAGAAGCAGCAAAAGTTACTAAATTACAGGATATGTTGCCTTTTTAAAAACGTTTTTGCATATGTAAAAATTCATCTGAGGACATGTTATACAGCCCTTATTCCTCAAGCAGCTGTTGGTTCTTGCTGACACGTCTGGCTCTCAGTGATGAATCTCGGCTCTCAATCATTCGTCCGTTACAGTGTTTACGCAGCCCCGTAACTGAAGCATTTTCTTTGCGTTCCTCGCACACCGAGTCATAACCATGTCGTCCTGTGTCTGCTCGGTGCAGGCTGTTTACCTCATGTGTGAATGTGTGTGTGTTTGTAATAAAATGGCTGATGAGTGTGTGTGTGTGTGCATTCATCTCCTTATCTGTGCGTCTGCATCTAATTCTGTCTCTGCCTCTCAGAGTCAACACACGTGTTCATGAACCCGCTCACAGACACAAACAAAGTTCACCATGATGAACCGACTCAAATTGTCAGCCAGCGCTCGGCTTGATGAGATTAAAACAAAAAGCCCATGCACGCAACTTCGCTTGATCCGGTGCGACCTCTGAACGAAGCCAAACACTCCACATGTTGTGAACGCCTCGTCAGTGATTCAGCAGACTAAAAACAGAAGTTAGAGCAGACGTGTCGCAGATGGAAAAACAAAAAATTCCAGCGCTGCTTTGGATTTGTGTCAACTGTCCCATTGTAGTAATTAAAGCACATGTGCTCCAAGTGACTGTCCAAATATTTTACATTCTTTCCTTCTTCTACCATAATGATAGTTTAAAAAGTCACTCAACAAAGAGGAAACCAGCATGTTAGTGTGGAGACATAATACATCCCCACAACTACATTTAACGATGGTATGAATATACCAACATACACTAATCTGTATGCCATGCACTCATAAACATTGGTCTCATCTTCCTTTACCTTTTGAAGTCCAGTCCACACAATCAAGATGGCGCTCCCCTGAGTGCAGCATGATGTACCTCCAACTTAAGCTTTTCATGTTTTTTGTTTTATTGTTGTCTTTACAGAAATACCTATGTACCTCTACTGTCCTGGACCTGTGCAAATGGCACTATACATATATTTTATTTCTTATAGGGTGTGAAATTGTAATTTTAAGTTTTGAGAAACCTTGGTGTCTTCAATGGTTAAGTGCATGCTGGTCCAGATATCAACCTTATTCGCATCTCATACCCCTTTTTCAGGCAGTTGTCCTTTCTGCCTCTAACCTATCCAAAAGGAAGAAAAATCCCCCACAAAAAAAAGAAGAAATATGGAAAGGTATTTTGTGGGAAGTGTTTCAAATCACAAATGAACATAAAACCTAAGGTCGGAGAAGTAGGTCAGTACCTGTCCCAGACACTTTGGTCAACAGTTTATACTTTTTAAGGCTGCTTCGGTACCTCTACATTTAATCTCAGCATCCCTTAAATAATAACAGGGGCATGAGCCCCACCAGATTTTTTAAAATCCTATGCTACTGCCATCTGCCATTCAGCATTCCTTAATCCATCATCTCTATGTACAGATGGTTTAATCCAAAAGTCACGATTGAACCAGCAGGTGAGCACAGAGAGAGTGGGAAGCAACAGGGAACAGTGAGTTGTTAGTACAGCATCAACCCATTAAAATGTGTAAACATGTAATATAATAAGTTAAACATTTTAATTTTAGTTAAACAAACACTAACTGAAGTTATTAGACTTCCTTCACTCAGGTGGTTTAGCTCTTTGGCCCATTAGCTAAAATTAGTCTTGCCATGTGATAACGTAACACCGTTTTAAAAATGATGAGTCTTAGGATGTTGAGTGGGTTGACATTTTAGACCACTAATAAATCTTTCACTTCCTTGCTTACTCAATAGCAGAAACACCCAGAGGTTAATGATGCAAATGTAGGTTTTCTTTTGGTGAGAAAATTAAAGTTGTAGGTTTTTTTTTTACAGAAAAGTGATTATAAAAGTCATGTTTAACTTTAGTAATAGTAGTAGATATACACAGTGTTGAGATGCATTATTACATGTAAAAGTCCTGCATTTAAAACTTTGATATGATAGCATTGGCATTAAAATAGCTGAGCTGAGCTGCTTAAAGTAATGTATAATACTTTAATACCTGTTTGAATTGAATACTTTTGCAGAAACATCATATTCAATCTTTCATCTCCTTACAAACTATTTTGTGGTGTAAAACTCATGTAACTTCATGTTTGTTAATAAAAATAGCACATGTATCTAAAATCATCCATAACATTAAAATTTCACCATTAGAAGGACCCATACCCAACATGTCTGAATTCAAACTACCTACAGAGAAAATAGGCTGATGCATAATTACTGCAATAAAACAATGAATTTATTATTTTCATGAGATCACCATTTTGGTGAAACAAATGAAGACTTCTCATCATCTTCATCTTCAGGCCTAAAACAGCAGAGTCGTTTTCCCAACCACCGGTAGAGTCTTTGGACTCTGGTCTTCTTGACCTTCTCCTGGTTAATGTTTGGGTCACTCTGTGCTGTATCACGAAGGTCCTGAAGAGCTGGTTCTCTGTAAGGCATGACCTCAACCCCCAGCACTGAAGCAACGACTGTGGCTTCTGCTGGAAGGGTACCATAAGATGATGGATCCAGCACCACAGCAGAGTCTTGTTCTGGACTTGCTAACTGCTCTTCTAGTATATCGTGGCTGACTTTTACCTCCACCTGAACATCAGCAATGTCAGGAGCTTCCTCAGCAGGAGTTACAGGTGTTGGTGAGTATGGCACCATAGCAGGTTCTGGTTCTTGGCTGGGCTGCCTTTTCAAATCCTCACCCTCCACAACTGGAGCAGGGAAAGAGTCTTCAACTGGCAAGATTAAGGTAGGTGTTGGAGCTTGCTCATCAGCTGAGTCTGGTTCACCGCTAGGCTTTTCATCCCCAATCTCACCCTCCAGAACTGAAGATTCAGCTGGCAGGGTTGCTGGGCAAGACATCATCTCAATTGCTGGTTCATCCATGCAAATGTTTGCAGAAGGTTCAGCGGTAGTCACATCAGCCAAAGCTGGTTCCTCGCTGGGTTGGACATACACCACATTACCCTCCAGGACAGTATCTTCAGCTGGCAGGGTTACAGATGGTACTGGAGATTGCAAGACAACAGAGTCTGGTTCACTGCTGGGCTCTTCATCCATAGCCTCTCCTACCAGGACTGAAGCAATAGCTGATGGCTCAGCTGGCAGCATTGTAGGTGTTGAAGGGCTTGGTATGGCCGGGCAGTTTAACACTGAACTCTGTACAGCAGTGTTGGCAGGGTCTGCATCTGCAGGTATGTCCATTTGCGCTTGAGGCTCAAACAGCCCACAGATGTGATCTACTACAACGGCAGTGATGTTGTTCAACAACTCCGCTTCAAAGCGGTTCTTCTTGATCTTCAGGATGTCTTGAGAGTACATCTGTCTCACCTTACCCGTGACAGAGAGGACCATGTTATCTCTCATGGATCGGGAAAAGGAGATTTCTTGCTGCTTGGTAGACATCGCAGTGGATACACGGTCAAGAACAGCCTTAGTGACTCCCACAGCCATTTTACTGAGCTGCTGGGAGGGCATTTCCCGGGAGATGGTTCTTGGAGGTACCCATAAATCCTGCAGGACTTTGGGGACGACATCCATCACCACCCCTTGCGGGCTCAACTGTTTGAAAATGGGAACCTCGTGTCGCTGTTCTGCCAGGATCCTGCAATAATCATGTGCCTGGCTGATGATCCTAGGATGTTGAAATGAGGATGGCATCTTCTCTGGTGAGTCGATCAATCTTCTTGCCTCGAACTCCACATCTCTCATCTGGAAGCTGGTGTTAATCTCCCACACCAGCTTGAGGAGAGGCTTTATGTCCACATCATCAAAATCCTCCAACTCAAAGTCCCATAGCTGCACCCTGAGAGACTTCTTGCTCTCCATCAACAGTAGGTCAGTCAGGTCCTCCACAGTAATCTCGGCTGGGAGCTCGTTCTTCTTCTGAAGATTTAAATATTCAGCTACCATTGCAATCTTGATTTTATAGGACTGGCTGTGCCAGCAGATCTGCAATGCGCGTTCATAAATAGGTGTGTCAAACAAGACCCTAATGGGTCTATAGACGCCTCGACTTCCTTCACTGAACTCCATTGAAACTCAATTAAAGGAAGTATCAAAAACAGAAGAAGATAATCCAGAAATGCACTGACAAAAAACTATGAAAACGGCTTAACTCGAACAACAGACTTAAAAACACTCCTACACACTCAATCTCCAACCACAACTGAACAGCTGGCTGAAGGCAGAGAAGGTTTAAAATTCCCGTCTATGAGGTCACAATGAAGACAAGGTTCCAGAACTTAGTGATGTAAAACTTGTTTTTTTTTTCAAACTCTGGTTGCTATGGTGCCGCAATTAAGAAGATAAACAGCAGCTGGACATGTTGTCTGGTACCATGTACCTTGTTAAAATCCTCATTTATTGACCATTAAAATGGAAATGTGTTATTATATGCAACTGCAACATGGCCACACACAATAAAAAATGAACTTTTTGGATACTGTCCTCCACAGAAAGAAACCTGCCATCAGTTATTTCAGCTTTTACCCCAAACAATATAGGCCTATGTTTACCCCTTACGATTTGTGGATTCCTGCAGTGTGGGAGCCATCTTTGCCTTTGTTTTAAGTAACCTCTTACTGGTTTACAATCTCCTCTGTAGCTCGTTGAAACCTCAACAAACGACCCTCAAAGACAACTTGGTCCATTATAGCCACTGAATATTTGAAATCTGAACCTCTTTTGTTTTTGGTTTTTTTACGAGGTTGTAGCTCATGTTTTCAACACTTTGTTTAATTGTACTTCCTTTCACATTTGCCCTAATGCCAACTTTGCCAATGAATTCCTGTTTAAAGAAAATAAAAATCAGCACTTTTATGTCCCTCAGAGGAGCAATTTGTCAACATTACACACAAGATATGACATAATCTAATAAGCACATAGCCATAAATTCTTCAAGTACACTCATGTTTCCAAGAAGTCGTTGTTTGGCTTCACTGCTTTCATCTAACTACTGGCAGTTTGTTGTTTCCTTAAATCATATGATAAACATTGCATCAAGAACTGCCACAAATGCTTTTAACAATTATTGTAACTGATGCAAAAACTACTGTTTGCTATGTATATAGACAGGTAGATTCACCAGATAGACAAGAACATTAAGGTCTCCTTTGAATCTTTTTGCTTCAACCATTCATCCCAGCTGGAAAAAGGTTTGTCACTGGTCCCTCCCTTAGGCGTTTAAAGTGACATGGGTCATATAATTTGTTTTTCATCGGCCCCAGGGGGCGCGTAGATGTTAACTTTGGTTTTACTGAGAACCAACAAGCCGACAGAAGTAATGAGGATTCAGATTCCAGCACTTCCAAGAATGCAAAAAGAGGAGATGCTCCAGGAACTACACGGTGCCAGACCCCGTCCCGGCCTGTTCGACGGCCATGTCTCGCCCATGTATTTGAAACACAAGAACATCATGTCATGTTTAAAATGTTTCTTTGATTATTTGGCTTTAAACCCTTGCGATGGTTAGACATTGTTAACTCCTAACTTATAATAGTCACAGTGTCTTTCTATAAAGTTAAAAGCAGGTGTTTCATTTCAAATCTCTCAGTGATGAAACAAGTGATTAAAGACAGCCTTTTCTCTGCTGGAGGTATCCTGATAAAGCCCTCATGAGAGACCCACATTGAGCCTGTATAATGAAGTCAACAAAAAGCCTTTTTTTCTGTAACAGCTTTGACAGAAAGTCATTTTTCCTGCAAGTATTTATTGACAAGGCGTCCATGTTTCCCCCTGCAGGAGGAGTACAGGGCAGAGGGCATCACCTGGCACAACATCGAATACATCGACAACAGCGGCTGCATCAACCTCATCAGCAAGAAACCCACGGCGCTGTTCCACCTGCTGGACGAGGAGTGCAAGTATGTCACCTGCTAACATATACTTTGAACAGTAAACTGAATGAATTAACTTTAATTACCAAATTACTGTTAAATTTCATTCTATCTTTATCAGGTAAAAATTTCAACATCATTTTGACATCAAACGCACAGTTTTATTGGTTAATCTGATTAGTGTTAGGGTTTTCCCCAAGTGTCTGATCACAGTTTTGATGTTTTCCGATGACACTGCTGCTTTGATGTGATCAAATAAAACATTGTAGTGTGTCTATTATTATATGTCAGAAGAGGATCTCATATATAGCTTAAATTGTTTCAGATAACACTTATAGTAACAATGTCAATTTGGATTTTTCACAATTTTGACCTGTTGATTCCCTTCAAATTTGCTGCAGATATTAATGAATCGAAGATGATATGTCAAGTCATTTGAGTCCCCCCTGACTTTTGGTTAGACCCCCCCCCCTCACCCCTCCCGTCTGACAGGGATATTGTCCCGATGTGAGCGGCATGTGTGAAAAACCAACTCAGGAAGATTTCAGGGTCAGGACATTTTCCTGGAATTTTCAGGAGTGCGAATGTAAAACAGCTCAAGTAGTGTTTTTTGGCAACAAATCTCATCCTGCTTTCTTTTTACATTTAATGTATTACTCATCAATGTTATTTGCTGTGGGAAATGTAAAAAGGAGTCTGTCTGGTAGAGTACTTTTCATCAACTTGTTTTACACCTACGTTGGCGGCTGCATTTAAAGGCAGTACAAATTTTAAAAATGCTACATTTTCTTGCAGATGGTCTCTTTTTCTTTTGTAGGTCATATTGAAACATCAGTATAAACGGCTTACAGGAGCTTTAAATTAAATTGTTTATTTTAGGCTGTTGCTGTACGGGGGTCATGCATTGGAGAACAGGATACTCTGTTAATGTATGATGTTACTGAGAACAATGAAAAGCATTTAATACACCTCCTGTTTACATCTGATTCAGGGGTTTTTATACTACCCTTGGTTGACCTATTCACTCTGCCTTACGTTGCCAAAAGCAAGACGTATTTCATTGCAGTATGCATTGTTGACCTCCTCCCTCACCCTGCACAAAGCTGCCTTTTACACGTGTTGAATCAAAGAGACAAACTGCTCCCTCTGCAGCCTGTTTGTTCATTAGCCTGATGAATACCTACGCTGGGACTCCTATCAGGGCTTAACTGAGGCATAGAGGCGTGCTTCTCCCTCCTGCTAACGTCTCTGGATCCTATTTGGATTTTCTTAACTCTGCAGTCTTGTTGTGAAACCTTCTCCTGCTGCAGGTCAGCGCTCTTCCTTCTCCTCCATAAATCAAATCCAGCACTGTCCCGCCCCCCTCGCATAAAAACACATCAGGCGGTACACACACAGCCATATTTATCAATGCTAGCTGTCATCTTACCTGTCACTTAGGGTTGCTTCATCTGGATCTAATAACACCTGGAGTGTATATATTTGTATGTGTGTGTGTACATTATATATATATCTATATATATATATTGTGTGCTTGTGCAGAAGGGGTACCACTTTGGGAGAATTAGGGTCAAAGGGGGATCTCTAAAGAAAAAAACAAGGGGGGACAGGTTCTCTCCTGGGGGTTTCTGCTGCCACAGGAAGGGCCTTCATGCTAAATGATTACACTGAGAGAGAGAAAGACGCTTAGAGATCCCATCATTCACAGTCGCAGAGAGCTGGCAGGGCCGCGGGGCCTCTGGAGAAGTGGATTAGGTTACGGCAGGATCAGGGGCGAGCGTGGAGGTTCATTTCTACAGTAAAGGCATCAAGCCTTAAGACCCCTGCGGATACACTCCAGCCAGGAGAGTGTGTGTGTCAGAAGTGTATACAGGAGAGTTTTAGATACCCTACAGGGATGTTGATCCGGGCCACCTTAGGTAAGACGTGAGTGGGTGAAATTTTCCAAAAGGCAAAGGTGAAAACAACAAGGAAGAATGTGCAAAAAGAGCCGCCGTACGTTTGGTTAAATTTGAGCCGTAACATTAAGTTTGTGACAGTTTTCATCCCGGAGGGTGAGGGGGAAAGGAATACGATACACTGCATATTTTACTTAGATTTTGTCAGAGTTATCGGCTGCTACTGTGGCATTACCTCGTTGTAGATGAAAGTAAGAGTCAGAAAAATACTGGAAGAGTTGTGTATTAAAAGGGGATAGTTTGGTTGTTTTGAAGTGGGGTTGTTTAAGATGGTGGCTTTCAACTTTTTTCTTATAGAGCCCCCCCACCCCCTTTTTTTATTTCTAAGAAAAGCTGATTCCCAGCAGAAACAATACACAAAAAAGTGACACATAGCTGTCAGAAGTTTTTTTTTTGCATCAATACACCAAGTGAAATTCCTTGTATGTCTAAATGTACTTGGCAATAAAAAACAATTCTGTTTCTGAGAAATAAAGATACATTTTAATTGTTTTTAAATGATCAAATCCTTACAGAATATGGCTAAACGCACTCACCAAAACTTCTTTGTATAAACTGTCCATGAAGCGTGTTATCGTGATTATTGGTGTCGCCCTCTCTAAGGGGTCCGACTCCTAGGAACCAAAAGCATAAGGTACATGTCAATAGTAAAAGTGTCATCACAGTAGATGGCCCAAATATTAGAAACTGGCCGTTGTAGCGGTGTTCTATCAAAAAATGCTTCCTTTGAGATGTGCTACCAAGGGCTCTGGTCACCATGTCCATAAAATCCATGCGCCAATTAATGAATTATGCTTCTTCTTCCGTCTTAAATAGAGGTTTTGAAATAGAGTAAACATGCTTCCTTCTTTCTTAAAGTGAGTGAGTAGTGATATTATTTTTGAGGTACCTGGGGTTGCATTATTTGATGGAGAACATTAGTCTGTTGAGATACGCTTCTCTTAAATAAAGGTTACGTAACAGCCTATCAAAACAGGCCATCTCCGTTTGGTTCCAGTGTTCTAGTTAAAGTCAAATGACGGTATACGTTTATTTTCTTAAATCTTATTTTTCTGTCTCTCTGTGTTTTATGTTTTTAACCTGTTCCTGCTGTTTCTCCCAGTTTCCCTCAGGCTTCCAATCAGACCTTGCTGGACAAGTTCAAGCGTCAGCATGAAGGAAACAGCTACATCGAGTTCCCCGCTGTCATGGAGCCCGCCTTCATCATCAGACACTACGCTGGGAAAGTCAAGTATGGAGTCAAGGTGAGATACGTGCTCCTGTGTGTACGTGGGATAAGTGTGATCATTTTGTTTGAACTAAAGTGAATTGTAACAAAAGACATAAAGGCCTGTTTTTATGATAGCATTTTATTGACAGATTTATTTAATTATTTAAAAAAAAAACTCTTTGAGCTGATTCAAAGCTTCACATTCTTATCTGCCTACACAAACAAGGTTTTCAATCTGTCTCATTCTGTTATTCACATAAATAATAAGAAGGTACAAATGAGTGCATCCAAAATTAGAGAACAATGGGTGGAATCTGATCCGAAACCTTTCATAGCCCAAGATGGGGTTCTATTAGGCGTCTTTATGAGTACAAGGAGATAAGTGATGACAGATTGTTGTCCAGCTGGCTCTCATGCTTTGGAACAAAGCTAAACAAAATAAAGAAGAGGCAAAACAAAGTTTGGATAGCTGCTTTATCACTCGTTGTTCTTTAGTTTGAATATTTTGTGCCAACTCTTCAGTGACTGGAAACAGATTTGGATTCAGAAACTTGTTTTCTGTGTGAATTTTAGGACAGTTTGTTTTCTCCTATTGTCCAAACTCACCAGAGACTGAATGAATGAATTAATAATTAATAACCTTGCTTAACCATGTGGTTGGGTTAATTCTCCATCCATCCATCTAATATCCGGGGGGCTGGAGCCGATCCCAGCTGTCATAGAGCAAGGGGAACATGCAAACTCCACACGGACGGGGGATTCGAACCAGGGACCTCCTCGCCGTGAGGCAGCAGCACTAACCCAATGCACCACCATGCAGCCTGGGATAATTCTATTCTAATAATAATAACATTTATAAAGCATTTCTCAGAATCCATAAGGCCATAGATGTATCAACAAAGGCAAGATTAAGAAACAACAAATATTATAAAAGGCAGAATTCATTTGAAAGAGATTTTATAGACATTTAATTATTTTTAAAGACTTTTTAAAATAAATTAAAATCTGAAAAACCTTGCCGATATATTAAGTATGTTTTGAGAAGGATTAAAAAGAGGTCACTGACTCAGCGACGTCTGACATCTTAGTATTTAAATAAATTTTTTAAAAACGTTCTTTTGTGTACCTAAAGGTAAGAATCAACCGTTTACTCTGACAACTAAAGCTTCTTCACTTGAACCTTCATGAAACACTTTCACTCTGCAGCAGACCTTCTTGTTGTTTCGTCGACCTAATTTTTTTTTTTTCTTCAGCTAAATCAGATTCTGTGTTGGCCTCCCAGTTGAGCTTAGATAAGAAGCACATGTTGTGGACCGGGGCGAGCGTATTGTTGTTTGACTGTATAATATAAATCTGTAACAGTTGGTTATTGTGGATGTTGAAAGCTATCCCATCATCTACTGAGAGCCAGAGAGCTGTTTGGTGTGAAATGTGCTGAGAGAGCCACGGGCGTGAAATGTGTGTGACGCGGGCTCAGCGGTAAACACACAGCTGACTCGTATCAGAGAGAGAGAGAGGTTTATAGTTCATGACTCTGTTATCTTAGCAAAACCTCAGACACAACATTTAATGACTTACAGACTGATGAAACAGAAGAAATGGAGGTCAACTTTGTGCTTTAGGCAAAAATATCAAATCAAATAGGAATGATTTGCAGCGTGTTTCCAGACTTCTTTAACTTCTTAGGTTTCTGACTGAAAACATTACAGTGTGCCCCGTACAGTCAGAAAACACTGCAAAGCTTGGTTTGGTATGTTAGTGGTGATTTTACTGCAGTCATCTGTCCATGAAATAAACCTTCAGTCACACAAAACACTTCAGTATGTTAGTTTTCCAGTTAATACAACAATAAGCACATCAAGAAAACATACATACCACTGAGGTTATTTAGTGTTAGTCCTGATAAATGCAAGCTGTTTAGCCTGTTTCTTGTCTTTATGCTAAGCTAAGCTAAGCTAAGCTAACAATCTGCTGACAGATATGACAGTCGATAACATGGTTTTGTCCAAATCTCACTTTACTTGTGGACTAAATAGTAAAAAATTGTTTTCTCTTTTGATGTAAAAACGTGAAAAAACAAGATGAAGAGTTGAAAGGACTGAACTTTTTATGACTTTTGTTTGATACAAACTAATGATCGAACGTGTTTCTCTCCTTCATTCAGGACTTCAGGGAGAAAAACACCGACCACATGCGTCCGGACGTCGTGGCTTTGCTCAAGAGCAGCAAGAACGCCTTTATCTGTGGCCTGATGGGAATCGACCCCGTGGCCACTTTCCGCTGGGCCGTGCTGCGAGCTTACTTCAGAGCCCTGGTGGCTTTCAGGGAGGCCGGCCGCAGACACACACACAAAAAAACTGGTGAGAATTTAAAAAAAAAAAGTGACTTCAGCTTAAACGTCCCAGAAATAATGAGACAGTCATCCAGCTTCTTTCTCTCTGAATCTGCCTAAAATGTCAAAAAGATGACGTCACATAAAAGCCAGCCTGTAAAAATGAGTCTTAAGAAGTGATGTTATAATGTTTCTGCATGAATCTGAACATATTTACTGATGAACTTTATGTCATCACTCAGCACTGGAACATGTGTGTAAAGTGGATTTTAAAGAAATCTGCAAACAAGCACTGAAGTCAAAACTCCTGTTTTAAATGGATCAAAAGCAGCAGTCTGTTTGGAGAAGACGACTGTGCTTCTGTTGTTGATGATTGTTATTTGGAAAGAGGAGGAGGAAGACACATTTTGTTGTTTTCTTCGAAAGCTGGGGATTTAGAGAGCAAAGTGTTTGGAAGCGTCACTGCGGACTCATCCCAGAGGAGTCTCTCTCTTTGTTCTCTCTCTCTCTCATTCTCATCTGCCTCCTTTCCCTTTGTGTTTCTGTTTGTTAGTCAGCTGTTTATCCCGGCTTGTTATTAAATTACTTTGTCAGCTTACTTTTTCATCTCCTCTCTATGTTCATTAGATTTCTTAGAGTTTGTTTAAAGGTTTAAAGTTTTTTATGTTGATGGCTTGAGTCTGCTTTCTCATCATTCTTCTCCCCCTCTCCCTCTCTGTGTTTCAGGGAACGATGCAGCCGTTCCCTGTTCTGTGGTCAAAACTGTCGACAGCTTCAGTTTCCTTCATCACCCGGTTCACCAGAGGAGCCTGGAGATCCTTCAAAGATGCAAAGATGAGAAATACAGTAAGTCACAAAGCACTGTCCCATACCCTGCTTAAGCATGATTGTCCCCCCTCCCTATTCCCCCGCTGGCCTGCACTCACACTGCTCCAGGACTAACCGGGCCTGAGCACGGTTACCTCTTGTACATAACATCGTAATACAACACATGCATGGCTTTATGTGATCATGAAGTGTGCTTAGTTTACAAGACAGGAGGACTCCAAAACATATTTAAAAAAACAAAAAGGGACGGACGGTCGAGTCTTCATCCGCACATCGGACAACAACACAGAGAACATGACAGCTACTTTACTGTCTTTGTGGCTTATTTTGAGTCATTTTAGTCAGATACAGCCAGAACACTCCCATATTTCTCGATAATAGAGGCTGTCCAAGCTACATTCTCGTGCATGAAGCACACTTCTTCCGTGCCAGGGCCAATGAACGGATCGGAGAGCTCACACTAGTCAAACAGACTGGACTTTTAGAGTGAAGCGTATGGATTGCCTAGTGTTAATGCTTCCCAAGGCTTTTTTTTTTTAGAAAATAGTTAATTTTTTTCTGGATTATGTTAACTCTTTTAAAAACTGTGCTTATACATTTAATTTCCATTACGTTGATTATATTCTTAGTGAAACTCAGCCCTCACCCCTGCACTATTTGAAATCTGCTCCCTGTTAATGTGGTTAATATGAAGGCATGGATTCTGTCGATAAAGGTCTGCTGAAGTGAGGTGAACTGAAGCGAGAAGAGCTTTCATTTCCCTTATTAAAAGAAAAAAAAAAACCTTTTCTGAGCTCAATCCAATCAAAAAAAATCAATTCCAGCCTGTGGTGGAAAAAGCATTCTGTGGTCAGGTTGAGAATAATGGATCTGGTATGAGTATCTGCCTCAGTGAGCTGCTTCTATTAGAGCTGTTAATAAGACATGGAGATCAGATATATGTGGGTCACTGTGAGCTCTGGTCGCACGTTTCCCAGGCACGAGTGATCGCACTAATCAAACAGCTCCATATGCTGCAGGTTTCTAATGACGCCCAGTCAGTCTCTGCACGACCGTCACACACTTACCTTCTGATGTGCTGTATGTGTATGTGGGTCTTAACGTTGCTTCATGTGCTCTTACATGAGAGTGTGTGTGTATGCACGTCATGTGTCATTATGCTTTAATGCAGCTCTTTGCTTTATATAATAACTCCAGAGGGATTTCACAGCTGCCAGCACGGAAATTGATTTCAAGGGAAATTTCTAGGAGAATTCCCCAAAGAATTTCCTCTGTTAAAGGGAAACTCCACTGATTTCACACATCTACATCAGCACAATATGGCTGAATCCCAAACTCTACACTCACAGACTTTGAGGCCTAGTCTTAGTGTGCTGCTCACATTATCACAAATATTTATCCAAAACATGCAACCCATTATTCCACAGTTAATTGAAAATAGAGCCCGACCGATTCTATTAATATTAGCCGATATTAGCTTATCAGGTGACTATCGGTGTCGGCTAATTTTATCGCAAACTACAAATCCCACTGTTGCATCCACCAAAGTGCTCTGTGGATGGAAAGTATAGCAGCAACTTGAGTTACGAGAACATCAAATCGACTGAAGAGACAGCACACAATGTGTACCAGTCTGAATAGCAGTCTGGGTTCCCGCTGGTCCTGGGTCAGAAAACAGTCCTAAAGCAACATTTATTTTGTTAAATAGACAAAGCATGCTTATTTCAAACTAAAACAATAGGTACTAGATTTATTCAGCAGTCTAAAACATAGATTTAGCTTGAAGGAATAGTTTGACATTTTGGAGGAAAAGCGTCTTCTACTTTGTGGATACTTTTAAAATGTTTTAAGGGTGAATCAAACGAGATTCAACATGTTCGAAAATGATATTCACAGATGCTGGTCAGCATATGTTGTCATCTTTCAACAGAGCCAGGCGTTTCCCCCCCCCCCCCACTCTTGTTTCTAGTTTTTCTGCTAGGCTAAGCTAAGTAGCTTCTGGCTGACTCCAAGCATCTTTATATGAAGCAGTTCTGTGAAATAAGTCATGCCACTGTATAATCAGTGAGTTCAGGCTTTTACAAGAGAAAACCACAAATGTAAACTGGAGCTCATTAGCTGCTTGTTTCCTGATATAATGTCTCCATAGGCATTCATGTCGCTGTGCCAAAACCACTAATGCACGCAAACAAACACAAAGACACTGGTACTTAAAACCTTTGGGGCTGTCTGGGGGAAATCACTTTAGTCTCACAAAGTTCAGCTTTTTGAGTAGTGGGTAGAGATAGAAATATCAGAGATTAGGAATTGTTGCTGAAACATACTGTATATGTAAAGTTCGTCCGTGACCCCCTCTCTCCTCTCAACACTCCTCATGCCTCCTTCTCTTTCATTTTGTCCTCTACTCTCCTTTTCTCTTCTTCTCTCCTCTCCTTTCATCTCCTTGTGCCATCCAGGTATCACTCGCAAGAATCCTCGCACTCCTCTGTCAGACCTTCAAGGCACCAACGCCCTGAATGAAAAGGCCAGCTGGTGAGTACGAACCGATACAAATATATTTTTAAAAAAAGGTTCTAGAGATTTTTGTCAAGCACTCCCTCCCCTGAAATCTCTCACCTCTCTCTCTGTCGCTCTCCCTCTGTAGGGATGGCTTTGGTGTTGGCTGTAACGGTCGCAGGTCTGGTCGTCTGTCTTCGTCAGGAAGTCCCGCCCTGGAAGAAGAAGGGATCTTCATCCACTCGACCAGCAGCAAACTGCTGGAGAGAGCTCAGGGCATACTAATGTGAGTCTCACACAAACATCAAAAACAGCACACACATCTTAAATTTGCTTCAAATGTGATTCTGTTTTTGTTTTGTTTGATTGTTATTTCTTTAATCTACTTATCCAAAAACTATTGACCCCAATCTGTTGATCTGAGCTGATAAACTTTGAGATCAGAAAATTGTTGAGCGTAGGGGTCAAATAAAATGTCCCACAAAACGTGTCAGCTGATGACAATGTAAATACACATAAGCATCTATCTTTGCAGCCAATGCAAAATGCCATTCACTTCTATCAGGGGCTTGTGTAGTAGCTAATGTATGCAGAAAAATATGATGACAGCACATATTATGAGCCTATTTGCACACTAAAAGTAATATTATGTAAGGGAATTTTGCATTTGCACCCTTCATATAGACTTGCAGAAAATATCCTGTCTGGTGCATCAGTTTTATATTTAAATAGGTAACAAACCTAAGGTGTTTATGTTCTCAACTGGTGCTGTGAATATCCTCCTCGATTAAATCTCGGTAATTAAAAATGATGTTTCTCTCCTGCAGGAGAAACAAAAACTGCAAAAGCAAGCCCACTCTTCCTAAGGTAAGACACAAAAGTAACACAGCATGACGCATCCATACACAAAGAGCTTGAGAAGAAGTCTCACAGTAGATCTAAACATGACAGAGGCAGTTTTAATGTGTTGTCGGCTTCTGTTTGTTCAGCACTTGTTGGACGTGAAGTCTCTGCGCTACTTGAGCAGCGTGACGCTTCATGACCGCATCACCAAGTCTCTGCTTCACCTGCACAAGAAGAAGAAGCCACCCAGCATCAGCGCACAGTTTCAGGTCAGTGCTGCTGTCGCCCTCTGCTGGAAGATCAGCGAATTACAACAACACAAGTGACTCAGCAGCAAATATTATAAGCAGGAGTTAAAGTATGTTCTGTTCAAGGAGACATTGAGGATGTGGATTTAAAAGATGTAGTTACAGGTTTATATTTTACATGAAACTTTATTAAAGGCATATAATGACCTGAATAAAGGCTAACTTCTCATCAACTCTGTCGAAATGCAAGAACAAATCTTGAATCTAAGATGCAGTGACCTTTTTAAAGGCATATTTGTTACTAGCCTCTGAAATGCAGTCAAGTGGAAATAAAGTAACAAAAAATGGAAATTCTCATTTTACTTCAAAATCTTTAAAGTGGTTCTTTCCACAGATATAATTTCTTGAGGTTGTGATGTCATTGTTTTCTGTGTGTGTCTTCAGGCGTCCCTCAACAAGCTGATGGAGACTCTGGACCAGTCAGAGCCGTACTTTGTCAAATGTATCCGCTCCAACGCTGAGAAGGTAACGCCAGCTGCAGGAACAGTCACCTCTTAAACTCTGCTTCTCCTCGTGACTTAAGGATGACTTCATTTTTTATTTTTAATTCACACTTTCTCTTTCTCTCTCTGGTGCTCAGCTGCCGCTGCGTTTCAACGACAGCCTGGTGCTCAGGCAGCTCCGATACACAGGAATGCTGGAAACCGTCCGGATCCGACAATCAGGATACAGCATCAAGTACACCTTCCAGGTAACCCTTCACACAGACCTCTAACATGTAGCTCTGTCATCAATGCTGAGTAAGTGTAGCAGTGTTTTGTATTCAAAACATCAAGCAGTTAGTTAAGTGATGTTATCGCGAGTTAACAAAGATATGAATAAAACCTTAAGGAATTATTCAATAAATGTTCATTTTTGGAGGCTATTTAATTTCCCCTTTGTTGTCTTCTTTCCGATACCATACCAGAAGGGAATATGGCATGAACATTTGGTTTGACAAACACATTTGCTAACTATCTAACAGGATGTCTAATTGTGTCTTCACTGACCATACATGCACCTTTTGTTTCAGGACTTTGTGCATCACTTTCATGTGCTGCTGCCTCGAGGCACAAATCCAACCAAGTCAGGCATCAGGGAGTTTTTCAGACGGATCCACCTGCCTCCCGCTGGGTATCAAGTGGGGAACACCATGGTATGGGTTCTGGAAACGTACTAACCTGTTGTTTCTGGAATTGCATATTTACCTGTAGGACTTAACTTAAAGTTCCATTTCCACATGTGTGATTCAGGTGTTCCTGCGAGAGGCGGAGCGTCAGCGTCTTCAGACATCCCTCCACCAGGAGGTCCTACGGCGAATCGTCACGCTGCAGCGCCGCTTCAGGGCGGTCCTGGAGAGGAAGCACTTTGTCGACATGAGGAGAGCCACCTGCGTCATCCAGGTGAGACGTCGTGGAGGCAGAAAGAGGGCGGAGATGTTTTTTCATGTTCAGTCACCCTCTGTTCCTCTAGTGTAGTTTTATACCCGGGTTAGCTGTAGAGTCCTTTCTGTTGATGCATCATGGATCAATTTAACAATCATGGACTACATCTCGACATTTCAGTGTTTCAGTATTATGTGATTAATAGAGATGCATTTACTACATGGTTGTGTAAATACAGTCACTCAGATTTGAACAGCATTAATGTCTCTGCAAGAGTTTCCACTTATCATCCTAGCTACTACTGCTTGTACTCCGGGATGTGACCTATTGATTTGTCTTCTTGAGAGATTTTCTTCCATTCCAAAGTGAGAATAAAAAGGAAGAAATAGATAAAATGAAAACGTCAAAAGGAGTAACCTGATCTTGGTTTTGCTGACCTGCATTGCTTTCACTTCTCACCTTGCTGCAGTGGTTTTTATGATTACTTATGGACTCAGTGACATCAGTTTTTTGGATGTCTTACCCTACAGGTGCACATTTCTGAACATCACAAACAACTTGCATTAATAAAGCAGCTAGATGTCATAGCGAAAGGTTGAAAAACAAACGTTTAACATCTTAAACAATCAAATCCAAGCAACGTTTAATTTTCTTAAGCCTCTGTTTGTAGCTGAACTATTGTCTTCTCATCCAGTTGAGCTTGAAAATCATTTTTAAAATATCAGAGCAAGAAGGACAGAAAGAGAGAGAATGAGAGAAAGCAAACAATGAAGGGTCTGACAGAGGGAGAAAACGCTGCATTCAGTCGACTGTGGGTATGTTGTTTCTGGACGAGTCCTCGGAGGGGAGCTGTCCAAATCTTTGTCAGGCTGAGAGAAAACAAACCCAGTCAGTCCAAAAACAGTGAAACAAAGAGCCAACGAAGCACTGATACAGAAATATAATAATGAGAAGAATAACTGAATAAAAACAGGACATGTAGCACTGAGATTCGATCTATTTGAGTATCTAAAACTTCAAATAGATACAGTAAACTGAAACACTCAAATCTTGAAGTGTGTTTGTAATCATTTCTGATCAGAAATATCTCATTACACTTAATAAGCGGCATTCATCTGACACATCTAGATAAACATTTTATCTCTAGATACTGTATTAAAAAAAATAAGGCCTGAAGCGTTCGGGAAAAGAGTCAAACTTTCTGCCAATGCAGCAAACAGAAGGTTCTTGAAATGAGATCTTCACTTTAAGCAATTCAGGCTTTGTAGAAACAAGTTAAAAGAGATTCGGAGAGGGATGTGCTGTCTGAAATCTGCAAATCCATCAAATTTCAAAATTGTAAATCAGTTGACAGACATGTAAATATAAAAGCTAGGTCATTAGCAGCCAGTATTCCCGCCGTCCTTTAATCCTGACACTTAACCCCCCTTCCTTTTCTGGGACTCTGCAGAGGTGGTGGCGGTTTTGCCTCCTCAAAGAGTCCACCATGGAGTCGAGTTACGAGGAGGGGGCCGCGTTGTGTCTGCAGGCGGCCTGGAGGAGCTACAGGGAGCGCAGGAGGTTCCTGCAGTGTAGGGACTCTGCCATCGTCATACAGAGGAGCTGGAGGAGCTGCAGGCACCGCAGATCTCTGGCGGCTGTGACGATTCAAGCGAGCTGGAGAGGATTCAGGGAGAGGAGGAGATACTGTTACACGTACAGGACGGTGACGCAGCTGCAGGCGGTGGGCCAGGGATACCTGGCTCGACTCAGGTGAGTGACAGAGTCGAAGCAACTTCATACTTTAAACTTATTTTAAGGATTGTAATCATGTATTTTGTGCATCATACTAAGAAAAGCTTCAAAATCAGTCTTTTGAGTGATGAGATCTGTAATAAACAAAAAGACCAAAACTGGTTGGAGGTTGAATTTTTATTTATTTATCCTTTATTTTAGCAGGGAGGACACACTGAGACTAAGGTCTCTTTTTCAGGGGTGCCCTGCAGCAATAAAAAATAAAAACAGCACAATTATAAAACAGATCAAAATAATGGCATAGACACTGAAACACATGTTCATACTTTCAAACCATGTACATTTCAATTATATCACATTTTAAAACAGTTGAAATTTCCTCCCCTAAGTAGCTGTCCTTTGAAAGTTATTCCACATATCGGGTGCAGCAACACTAAAAGCAGTCTTCCCCTTTTCAGTCCTTAACCTCGGAAATTTGAAAGTGAAGTTGGAGATCTGTTTACATGAGTGCATTACATGAACAGGGGACGCCTGTGTGTATACGTACATGCACTTATCCATATATACACATATATTTACATTTTCATATAATCAAACACATAAATACATACACACAGAGCTTCAAAAACTCATACATGTGTAAAAACATAGTGGATCATTTAATGACTACAGAGCAAGATCATTCCTTCAGATGTTTGTACAAGCCAAAAAAAAAAAAGCCTAAAGAGAGAAACTGTTGGATTGATATCAGATGTTCAAGCTCTCTAAATTACCACTGTGACTGTGTTTCCTCACTCATTATCCATTAAACTTATACAGGTCAGTCTTGTATTCATTGTTGTTCCTGCTGCCATAACAATCTGTTCTTGCAGGTCTAAGTGAAAATCTTTAAAAAACAAACAAATTAAACCAAATTGTGGAGAATAATGTGTTTTGTTTTTTGCATTCTTTTCATCTCATTTGTTTTATTTCATTCTTTTTAAGCCGTACAATGTAGAGAAATACTTCTTTTTTTACCTTTACAAAGAGCGAAAGGTGCAGGAGGAAGAAAATCGTATAGAGCTGCCCTTTGTTCAAAAACAAAATAGGTTGAAATTATTATTCTTCATGTGGAAATGGAGGTAATAACACTTTTGCATTATTCTCTGTTAATGTCTTTAGGTTCAGGGAACTGAAGGAGCAGCAAGAAAGACTCAGAGAACAGAGTCCTCCAGCAGAGATGGATGAAGGAACCATGGAGGACCTCACCTCATCGATACAGGAGGTTTGTGTCCAGGACATCTCTGTAGAACTCTCCGAAGACTCTCAACCTGTCCTGTTTGACGTGGGAGAGACAGAGAGAGAGGACGACTCGGAGCGAAGCAGAGGAACGGACGAGACGAGTCACAAGAACCGATCAAAACGAGAGAGCAGACGTATGAGAGAGCTGGAGCAGGCTCAGTTCAGCTTAGAGCTCCTCAAGGTCCGAACCGTCAGCATGGGAGGTCCTGTGCCGGAGGACGTAGTCCCAGACAACAGACACTCCCCCCGAGGGTCTCCAGCCAGTCATGGAAGTTTCGAGCTGCTCAGTGTGGAAGACATGGAGACTGAGTCGACCGCACCTCAAGAACAACCCCAAACTCTGAATATTCAAATCAATGCCGGGCTCAGAGATTCAAACTTTAACGAAAAGCCGGCAATGGAGTACCAAGACAAGGAGCAGAGTCCAAGGGCGACATTTTATATCGCATCTGACCAAAGTCCGGTTCATGAACCAACATTTGAAAGCCCAAACAAATCCTGCAAAGACAGAAGGGAGTCCACATCCCGGAGGCCTGTGGTGGTGTTGATCAGTATGCAGAAGGAGAGTCCTGTGGAGGAGGGGGAGCTGCTGGCAGCCCAAACCCTGGAAAAAGCTCTGGAGACTGAAGCAGCATCATCCAGTTCGAAAATAACCCCTGTCAAAAGCCCGGAGGTATCATCAAAGGTGGAAAAACCTCATGGGATCCCTACCAAGGCAAAGAAAGGTGCATCAGAGCAAGTCAAATCTTCAAGGGCTTCTGCAGATGTAACAGGGATTAGCTCCTCAGAGGTGGACATCCAGATCGTCCTGGGAGCAAAAGACGGTGTCCCGGCTGTTCTGCCAAAGCAGCAGCAGCAGGAGAGGAAGGCGTCCAGGCCTGCGAAGGAGGCTCCCAGTCCCGTCCTGAATACCAAACCTCCGAAAGCTCAGAAGAAGAGCTCAGCCCAAACTGTGATCGTGAACATGGTGGAGAAACCCTCCAACTCGGTGTTCTCTCCGCCCAGACGCAAACTGCCCTTCTCCAAGTAAGTGACCTGCCGTGCAACAGGTTCAGGTGACTTTATATGTACAAAAAAGACATGATAAAAAGAAACTAAAAAAATATCAACATGATACAAGTGCTCAAGGTTCCACCCATCAGGACATGTAGGAGATAGACGTCTTAACCAATACGAGGGGAAACTCTGGTTTACCCTCTGTTATTGAGAGACATGCTCTTCACACACAAATAGACCTGAAATACACACACATGCACAAACAGGACCCGTGGACATGCACTAATTGAGTGGTCCGAGTGGGGGGACTGCACATAAAGGGCGGGGCTCCAGCAGTTGGGGGTTCATTGCCTTGCTCAAGGTCAACTGACTCGGCAGGAAGTGACCTGGCACCTCTCTAGCAACCAGACCAACTTCCATATTTATGGTCCACTCTGGGACTTGAACCGGTGACCCTCCGATTCTGAATTTCCACTAAGAAAAACAGGAGAAATAAGCATCATAGATGTGTTAATGTCTTACTGTATATTGTGGATATACTTTACCTATTTTAGTAGCATTGCATGAAGGCTGGTGATGAAATGTGTTTCTGTAATTTGTATTTGCACAAAGGTCATCACTGCTGACTTGACTTCCTGCTGCTCTTAATTTGATCTTATTCAAGAGGCAGCGGTGAAGTTTTGAAGTAAGATTTGGGCCTTTTGGGAAGCCATTAATGTCTGTTTGTCTTTTTGTGATGCAGGTCAGATAAAGATTTGGTGAACCAGGAAAGATCTCTGGCCATGTTCAGAGACGACTCCAAAACACCAGGCTCCAGAAACAGAGAGGTAAGGCAAACACATGCACACATCTGTGCACACACAGACATGCTCCTGCAGACACCACAAGCAGGTTTGTGATGTATGCAAACTCATCTTTGTGTTGTTATTGTGAGTATTTAAAATGTGAGGGATTTTAAAACTGAAAAAGTTTATTTTACTCCTTTGTGTTGACAATAATGTTTATCAGATCTCATATTTAATAGTATGGGTACTGAAAAAAAGCCTGCAGAATCAGATCAGATAGATGCTCACAAAATACAAAGATTTACACAACAGGTTTATTCAAGATAAAGTGGCACAGATACAGTTGATAGACATGAAAATAAACCTGCAGAAATATACAACTGACCCTGTAAAGACCTTTAAACTGCCTAGTCTTAAGGTTTAAAGCCATTTTTCAATTAGTCATTGAATTTTGTGAATGGCTCCATACAGAGGTAATATGTTTTCTGATTTGTATGTACACAGTTTATGTTTAGTGAATATCTGTTTTTAATTTTTGCTAAAAATGTAACCCATAAATGGTTAATTATATGAGTTAAAAAAAGGTGTGCAACATTTTGCATAAGGTTCAGTTTTGTGCAGCTTCAGCCTTCCCTCATGGATTTGTATAAGCAAACACACACACACACACACACACACACACACACTCACTCACACGCACTCACACACACACACACTCACACTCACACTCACACACACACACTTACACTCACACACTCACTCACACACACATATTACCGGCTGACCTTATGTTCCTGTGGTTGCCTGGAAGCAGGTGGGTCGCCCTGGCCCCAAAAAGAAAGCCCGAATGTCCCGGACGCGCTCCGACTTCCTCACCCGCTGTAACTCTGAGGGGGCAACCCAGTCAGACGACGACGATGAATACTACGTCCCCGCCCACTCCCACACGCTGCCCCCCTCCCTGACTCCCTCACGTGCACACCCTGAGGCCGACTGTCACAGTGACTCCGAGATGGTAAAATACCTGATCTCCAGAGGTCCCTTGGCCTCCTAGCAACAAACTGTTTCCTGTACGCTCTCAGGCCGCCTCCCCACCTTCCATCCTCCTCTGAGGTGAACCCCGCTAAAGGACGGGGGAGGAGCCTCTAACACTTCTAACCCTCACT
Source organism: Labrus mixtus (assembly GCF_963584025.1). Classification (NCBI taxonomy): domain Eukaryota; kingdom Metazoa; phylum Chordata; class Actinopteri; order Labriformes; family Labridae; genus Labrus; species Labrus mixtus. The sequence continues at coordinate 13,619,023 of NC_083615.1, forward strand.
GTCGTCGTTCTGTTTACTTCCTTTGGACTGTTTGCCCACTGAGCTACAGTCCGATGTTCCTTCACCTCACTATTAGAGACGCAGTCACCTCAGCTGGTCTGAATGAACAAGTGCACGTTAACTCTGCTGGCTGACGGTTTGAAAATCAGTCGACTCAGCTTTTTTATGATCTCTTCATGCAGGGATATTACTTTGGAGTTTAATTTTGTGTCTTTCCTGTAGTGAACCCGTGCTATGCTCAGAACATGTCTGCAGATTACACAAATTGGATTTTGTGCACATTTATTGATGCCTTTTTTAACACAGTTGTTCAGAGCAAGATGTGGAAAAATAGGGATCATAAAAACTGTCTGGTTTAGTCAACCAGCAGCCCAAGACCTTCAGGATTTACATAATTAAAAATAAGAAAGCATGACCAACTTGCTTTTAAGAGCCTTAAACAAGCACATATTTGCGTTTTTGTTTTAATTTACTGTTGATCAAGTAATCAGACGATTGATTTTAGCTATAAGCATCACTCAGAGTATCAGTTGGATGATGTTGGAAGCGTCGGTTATTGGTAAACAGGTGAAGAAGAAAACTTCTCACAGAGTTGCTTTTTTCTTGAAGGTAAATAAAAAGATTCAAACTCCAAATGTCCGTGTATGAAGGTATCCCTGTATACTATCTACCTCTTCTTTGACAAGAATAAAACAGAGATTTTCACTGCGGGGAGTCACTGAAGATCTCTTGTCTACCAACCTGTCCTGAAAACATCCCGCCTCGTGTTCTGCTGCACGCCGACGTCTGCTGCTGCTACCGCCGCTGCATGCTGGAATCAATCAAACCAAGTCGAGAAACGTCTCACTAACAACATAACAGGATCTTATGAGCATGACTTCTGTTTCCCGCAGTATCTAGATAATAGTTGTATTCTCTGCTGGTATCGCTGACTTTACTCAATCTCTTCAGACAGGAGAACTTAAACCTGAAGATAAATACTAACCTGGATAAACAGTCACTACGCTGATGGATTTACATGATTCACAAAGCTTTCCTTTCTAAATGACATGATGTGTCTTTAGTCTGTAAACGTAGAGAAACTAAACTGTTTGAACAACAAATTAAGCTCCTGAAGACTAAAAAAAACGCATCTTGAAGACGCATTTTGAAAGAAATGTTGGATATATTAGTCTTAACTCTTTCTTCTCGTATGTCCAGGGTTCTCACAAAGACCAGAAGAAGATCCATAAGACCATGTCGTCAGGAGACCTGGGCAAGGTGGAGGTGCTCAGGAAAACCTCCAGTCAGGATGGAGGGTAAGATCGATACAATGATTTCTTTAGAAAATGATCATATTTAAAAGTTAAAGTACATCTCTTCATTGGGATAAATTAGATACATTTCCATAAATCACACTTTTTCCAGTTTATTTCTTCATATTTGTGTGTTGCTCATTTCTGCATTCTCTAATGAAGTGATCGTAAATGAACCTGTTGTGTTTCTGATATAGCATAATGAGAGGAAAGATGAGATTCTGGAGTAAATCGAAGCACAGTGAGAAGAAACTGTCACGAGAGAAGCAGGCCAGCAGGAGCGAAGCTGGAGAGACACATGGTAAAAAAAAAAAAAAAAAAAAAAAAGGATTCAAATCTTATTTAATGGGGTAAAAAAATAAAAAAAAGTTGTTATTCAGTTTGAACTTCCTCCTTTCTCCATCTCTGTGTTCCTCCTCCCAGAAGGCCCCTCTCCTCCTCACAGTCCTGACTTGGAGGCGGCTGCTCCTCGGGGGGTCAGGGACAGTAAGGAGAACAAGGAACCGTCCCCGAAGATGAGGAGACGTCGCAGCCTGAAGATCGGAAGCATCACTCTGGAGCCGTCTCAGTGGCAAAACGACGCGCTGCACATCCTGACGTCTGCACACGACTACCGCACCATGAACGACTTCCTCATGAAGAAGGTGAGGGCAGTACCTGTCGTAGTAAAAAGAAAACTTCCCTCTCACCTGGGGTGGATGATTTTAAACTAAAATTATAAAACCTGTTTTGTAAACGCTGTCCTCACAACAACTTCTACTAAACTTTGAACACATAATATTGGACTCACTCCAGAGCTCTCCCCATATTAATGTCGGCTGCAATAGAATATTACAATGCAGCGCCCCCTTCTTGATAAATAGTTAGTTTGTGGGGCCCTGGAGGCCTAGCGATTAGTGCCTGCACCCCATGTACAGAGGCTTATGTCCTCGAGAGCGTGCGGCCCAGGCTCAAATACGATATGTGGCTCCTTCCCCATGTTATTCCTCACTTTCGCTCTCCCTGGTTTCTGACTCTATCCACTGTCCTGTCTCTGAAATAGAGGCATAAAAAGCCCCAAAATAGTAGCCTAGTGTTTATGTCGCGTGCCCCATGTATAGAGGCTATAGTCGTCGGTGCTGCACTATGGGTTTGAATCCCACCTTGGCCCTTTGCTGCATGTCATCCCCCACTCTCTCTTCTCCCAACATTTCCTGTCTCTCTTCAGCTGTCATATCAAAGTAAAGGTAAAAATGGGCCAAAAAAATGATTTAATGATAAGTAGTTGTTATTGGTCATCATTTGTTGAATTGACTCTTTGAGCTGACGTTGACTTGAAAGGCATTTGTCCCTCCAGATTGCAGACCTCGAATCTGTGGATGGAAAGAATGACACCATGGTGGATGTGGTCTTCAAGAAAGCGCTGAAGGAGTTCAGGATCAACATCTTCAACTCCTACTCCACAGCTCTGGCAGTAAGTCCTTGCTGTTGTTTTCCGTTGTCTTCTCCTCCGCTCTGCTTAAAGTACCAGAAAATCTCGGCTGAGCTCTTCATCAGCAGGGGAGACGTCAGAAAGTCACAGATACTTCCCTCTACTGTCCTTTGACCTTCTTGCATTTAATTAACTGTACACTTCTTGCAGCTACTTTATGATTACTTTGTCTTTTGAAACACAAAGAGCGCCGACGATTCTGACAAATATCTTTTCTCCCAACCACAAGATGGACGACGGGAAGAGTATCCGTTACAAGGATCTGTACGCGCTGTTCGAGCACATCCTGGAGAAGTCGATGCGCCTGGAGCAGAGGGACTGGAACGAGTCCCCGGTGAAGGTGTGGGTCAACACCTTCAAGGTGTTCCTGGACGAGTTCATGACCGAGTACAAGCCCATGGAGGGAACGATCGGCAGGGTGAGAAAGTCCAAAAAACTTCAGGGATGTAAAAGATCAAAGAAATATTTTTTAACTACAACTGCACCATGAATTCACAGTAAGAGATTATAGACAGTATTGTAATTATTGTCAGTTCAGATAAAATCAGCATGTAGATCGTCTGTGATAATTTTTCCTGCAGACTCAGAGTTAGTCATTACTCTGTTATATAGTTCATGTGCAGCACTCACCAGAAACGCTTTGTAATCAGTTTCTCTTTTTCCTAAAGGCTCCCAAACGTGAACGCAAGAAGTCGAGGAAGAAGGAAACTGACATTGTGAGTAGTACGTTTTCAACACATTGAAGATTTAAGTGAAGTTTATGTATTGGGCTGAGATGACTGTTGTCTCTACTGCCCCCTGCAGGTGGAAGAACACAACGGCCACATCTTCAAGTCCACACAGTACAGCATCCCCACATACTGCGAGTTCTGCTCCTCCCTCATCTGGATGATGGACCGAGCCTGCGTCTGCAAACGTGAGGACAGGACACACACACACACACACACACACACACACACACACACACACACACACACACACACACACACACACACACACACACATACACAGAAACACTCAACCTGAATATAAAAAGAGAGAGTTTGATTTCATGTGTGGTAACATGAGTAACTCCAAACATGAACGCAACACAAACACAACTCTAACTCACTCTCTGAGTGATGAGGGACGACCTAACAGGATGTTTTACTGATTACTGAAGTTGAAAATGTTCTCAAAAAGCACTAGATTATGTTTGTTTTTTGTTTTAGGTGAACATTAGGAGCAAAAAATAACAAAGCGTGAGATGGGCGCAAAAATTCAACTGTAGGGAGGATAAATTGTTGTTTCGCTGTTAAAATGAGGATAAACAAAGCAAAGACTTTTACATCAGTGAGTGCTGATGAAAGTGTTTTTCTCATTTTTACTATTACTGCATCTACTACTAAAGATGCCTCCACAAAGAAAGCATGAAGATCTGTCTAATATGAAACACAGATATAAGTATCTAATGTTGTGATGTTCTTCTAACTCACTTACCCGCAGGCACTCACGCCCGTGTGCTAAGTTTTTATTTCCACCCACACAGCACATTACACCCCCTCCCACACACACATCCATGATACACTCTAATACTCACAAACTCACACACTTCCCCAGCCTCCCTCCTGAGTGTCAGAAAAATTGGATTAAACGTCGAGCTCCTTTCATAAATCTATCTTCTATCTAGTTACTGTCTCCGTCTGCACTCGCAGAGCGCAGCAGACATCACATCCAACTGACTGCCGCCGCCGCCGCCGCCGCCGCCGCCTCGGCTTTCACCCGAGTCTGCGAGGTCGTGTCTTACCTCAGCTCCCGGTGTTTTTGCTGCAGTCCTGTGAACACCATAGCATCAGTGTGACTGTGTTGTTCTGTGTTGTTGCAGTGTGTCGCTTCGCCTGCCACAGGAAGTGCTGCTCCAAGATGACTACCAAGTGCAGCAAAAAGGTAGGAGGAGATGTTTTTGTCGGTTTCTTATAGAAATATTTGAAATTTTGAATAAGTATTATTAGTTAAAGATTTCCTGTATCGGGATGCTGTAGTATCACACAGACAACAACAAATACAAATCACTGAAATGGTAAGATAATATCAGGTTTTTGTCTCTATTTTCATTTTGATTTTAGCAAATCAAGACATTTCTAGTTGTGAATTATATATATCTTATTATTCCTTATTATAATTGCCAACAAAAATGGGGGAGTAGAAGACGAGAGCCCTGAAATAAAAACCTCCAATGCAGAGCAGATTTCATGCTGTCTGCCAAACAGAGTGGACCAAACCTTTTAAATGTTTGTGTGGGAGTGACTGGAAGTGCTGGGTTGAGCCCCTGAAAGGTGTCAAATGTTCTTGTGTGAGGTATAGAAGGAGATTTGCAGCAGAACAATGCACGGCAGTAATCCATTTTTCTTTCCATTCCTTCCTCCTTCTCTGTCCATCCTCCCCTCCCCCGCTCCCCTGTGATTATTATTTATGTTTATCCACTAGGTCAACCAGTGCCCCCATTTAAAAAAGTGTTGCTTTGTGCTCATGATGGATTCATGTTGGGTCTTTGTAGATAATATAATAAAGAGTAAAGTCTTTTAAATGCTCTTTGTAAAGTGTCCTGAGATAACATTTGTTATGAATTGGTGCTAAACAACTAAAGATTGACTGACTGTTTATCAGTTTCCTTTTGCCGTCTGTTTGAGCTGCTGTAACAGGTCAGGTTCATTTCCACCAATCAGGGATCACTAAGATAATCTTTCTTACCTTGTTGGAGTACACATTACATGAACTTTCTCTGCAAGTTTTAAACCCAAAGAAGGAAACTCAGAAATGAAGCTACTTGAAGAATATTTGATGGTACAATAGATGGTACAATAGTTTCAGGTTTTTTTTGGACCATAAAATGCTCTCTAATGTCTTGTCTCTGCTGCACGGTCAGGATTTAGAGGAAGCCTCGTGTTCTAAAGTCTTCAGTTGAAAACAGTTGTTTGGCTTCAATGGTAGGAGTTATTAATAATTCAAAGTTGAATCAGAAACGGCAAAATGACTGTCACATTATCATTTATTGACAAATAAATACCAATATTACAAAATAGAATATATAAGAATACAATTATTCCTTCAACAATAAATAAAAAATAACTTATGTCAGTTACATTTGTTGCCTCAATAATTCTCATGATGACTTGTAAGAATTCATGGGCTCACTCCTTTACCCCTGGATCTTATTTTGTGCACAGTCGCGGACATTTTCCAGGAATATTGTGATTTCGATCTTGTTGAGGTCACTCAGGCTACAATTCATCTGAAATGAAAAATGTATATATTTTTATATATATATATATATGTATATCAGTTTAAATTGTAAGTGCACAAAAATCTAGGTTTACGCAGGTAAAATTGGTGAGCTTTACCAGTAAACAATTAGAAGAAATGATCTGAAGAGTCAGTGTATACCCATCTAAATGGACTTTCACTTAGAATTGCTCTTTACCTTCGGCTTTAATGAGTTGTATTTGTTCAACGTATGGGTGAGAGGTACATCCTTTAAAGTTGTTTTTTTCAGAGCCATCTCAGCCAAGCAGAAGGCATCGTTCTGTGAAGACATCAACACAAATAGTATCAGTTTACAACAAACTCAATTAGTCTTGAATAACCTTGAAAAGTAAGAAATTATGTATATATCCGACAAAGTATCAAACATCGTTGTGTACAGAAATTGTAAAATGATTGCAACATACCCCACATGTTACTGATGTGTTTGCCCAGGGTATAAGCTCCACCTTCAATGAAAAGATGAAAATGTCAAAACGTTATCAAGCAAACTAAGCCACGTATCTTTTCTGTAGTTTTCTTACCCCTTTTGTAGCTTTGTGTTTTATCATGTTGTCTGCTTCTGTCTTAATATGCTGAAGAGAGAGCCGCTCCAGTGATGCTGTGTAGCTCGTCACAAGCATCATTGCTGAAAGAATTAGAAAAGTTAAACTCTTCATGTCTTTAGGAGAGACCGTGTGCCAGCACTGTAAGGTTGAAAAATCAATCAAGTCAAACACCTATGAATACTGTCTCGTATTCCTGAAGGTCCTTTATATTGTCTTCATGTTCACACTGAAAACCCTATGTGACCACAATCTAGAGACACGTAAGAGGAAGAAAACACCAAAAAAGGGCTTAAGGATGATGTTTATCAGCATTACTATGAAGTGTTCCACTTGATGCATACACTTGTGGATATCTGTTGCAAAGATCTCACCTCAAAATGTTGCTCATCAGCACTAAGGGATGTTATTGAAACATGTAGGAGAGGGGTAGATAACATGTAATGACTAAATAATCAAGTGTCTGGCTCCTAACTGTTAAATTAAACAGCCTGCAGTGATGTTTATGGACATTTTTTCACCCCACATCTTTTCACCTGATAAACTGAATGTGTTTCCCCTTCTATGACCTGTCAAAAAGACTGTGTAGGCACATGGGAATCATGTTGAGTCAGTCTTTTACTTTGACAAAATTAAGCAGAGGAAAATGTGACTGACAAAAAATGTCCCCCTTTGACTCTATGACTCTTAAGTCTAAGACCCTAAAACAGCTGTCAAACTGAAACACCCACACATCTGTCAGTCTTAAAATACTGAAGAGTTCAGAAGAGTCTTTGTTAAAATAAGTGGAAAGTCACTCAAAAATAAATCGCTTAAATACTCGTGAAAATATTTAAAACAATGTTATGAACCGTAACAAAAAAGTTTTCTTTGGTTGGCTGTGTGCTAAAACAGTGTTTTTCAAAGTGGTGTTCCAGACCCCCTGGGGGGTCGCCAGGGGGTCCTGGGGGGTCAGGGAAACTTGGAGGGAAGTGGGGGAAAACTGGAATAAAAATCAAGTTCTCCTAATACTACTCCATTTTGTTATTGTTCGCTGCATATCCAAACTTGTATTCTTTTTCTACAAGTCTTTCAATATTGTAAAATAACACACAACAAAACGACATATTGAATATAATAAATGATTAACGAGGGAGAGAAATTGTAACAAAATATGTGACTGTTACGATGACTGTTGATTATTGTTGGGACATAATCTATAAAAGATTGTTTACAAAAAATAAGATTTTTCATTGTTAATTAAATAGGAAACATAGTAAGAATCTGTTCATTTAATTTTTGATATTTGCAATCGTAACTTAGAAGGAACTTGTGAAAATGTGCTCACGGGGGTCTCAACCAGACGTTGATGCTATATGGGGGTCCTTAGCATGGCAATGTTTGGGAACCCCTGGTCTAGACTGGACTCTACTCACCTCCCTCTGCCTCATTTTTTGTTTGTCTGACCGTTAAAGTTTTAGACTACTACTACTACTTTTTTGGTATGGGGCTGTGGCTCAGTCGGTACAGTCGGTCACCTTTCAACCAGAGGGTTGGGGGTTCTGTAAATGAGGGAGTCCTCAATGATTTTCAAGGCTTGAATAAAGGTTGATGATGATGATGATGATGATCCCCAAATCCTGCTGCAACTACAGCAAGAAATACTCAGAGATTTAGGTTCAACAAGCTGATTTGCAAACAACGCTAGGAACACAAAAGACACAGAGCAGACAGACGATAACTTTAACTGGCTGTTTCGTCATGAGCCAGGCATCCGGCCAAAGATTTCTGCCTTTTGATAAGGCAGTTTTTTCTTACCACTGTAACTTTTGCTGCTTTGCTAAAGTGCTCATGATGAATAAGTGTCTCGAGATAACACTTGTTGTGAGTTGATGCTATACAAATAAAAATGTATTGATTGAATTGAATTAATTGATTTGGTTTGGTATGACCAGAAGCTAACGGTGGCTAATATTAGCAAATGTATGGTTAATAATGTTTGCTGTCTGTATCATTCACCACCATGACATAGTTGTGAAAGGGACCACTGTTACAGTTTCTCACAGTACAGGGTGCCGACATGAATGTAACATATTTTTGTGTTTTTGTTTTCTTACACCAGTACGATCCGGAGCTGTCGTCTCGGCAGTTTGGTGTAGAGTTGTCCCGTCTGACCAGTGAGGAGCGAGCTGTGCCCCAGCTGGTTGAGAAACTCATCAACTACATCGAGATGCACGGACTCTACACAGAGGGCATCTACAGGAAGTCCGGCTCCACCAATAAGATCAAAGAACTCCGACAGGGGCTGGACACAGGTGAGACTGACAAACAGGTGTTTCACATATCAGTGTATCTGTGTTACTCCTCCTTACAACTGCACCTTTGTTTGGTTTTTGACATTTTTACCGACCTGTTTACCTGAAGAACTTTGTTTCTGCAGGGCTAAAATACAGGATCAAAGTGGATTTTTAGAGGTTTAGAAACTTCTCAGATATGTTCTGTGGAGCTCTGACACATGACAATGTTGTGTACACAGTAAGAGAGAGAGAAATATGAGTGAATTAACCTGAGCGTGGTGTCTCTGTTCCAGATGTGGACAGCGTGAGCCTTGACGACTACAACATCCACGTCATCGCCAGCGTTCTCAAACAGTGGCTCCGTGACCTGCCCAGCCCTCTCATGACGTTTGAGCTGTACGAGGAGTTCCTCAGGGCCATGGGTGAGCTCATAATTAAAACCCTTCACTGGCTCGGTTCTGCTCCTCCAGCTGAGAGTCAGTTTGTGGAGGTGAAGTCAATATGACCCAGTCTGATAGTGTGCACTTGTTTTTTTTCTTTTCAGGTCAGCCAGACAGGCGGGAGGTGATGCGAGGAGTGTATTCTGTGATCGACCAGCTCAGCAGGACGCACCTCAGCACACTGGAACGCCTCATCTTCCATCTTGTCAGGTGAGGGATGAGAAAATAATCAACATCCGCTCTGCACAGCCTCGGGCAGGACAACCAGTGTCTAAAAAATTGGGTTTTGAAAAATATCTTTTTTTTGCAGTCACATGGCATCCTGTCTGTTGTGTTTGGTGAGGATGGTTTTCAAACTCTGACAGGATCAACGTCAGGATTAACAGGACTATTTTAAATGGTGTGTTTCAGGATTGCCCTGCAGGAGGACACTAACAGGATGTCAGCCAACGCCCTCGCGATTGTGTTCGCCCCCTGCATCCTCCGCTGCCCTGACACCATCGACCCGCTGCAGAGCGTCCAAGACATCAGCAAGACCACAGCGTACGTCCACTGACCTGAGAGATCTCCTTTAATTTGACAAATTTACTGTTTGGCTCACTGACTCACTCTCATTTGCAGAAAGCTTGTGCGACCAGGTTTTGAATTCTACTTGTATTCGATCCTCATCAGTTCTAAACGGATGTCTTTCTTGTAGGTGTGTGGAGCTGATCATCAATGAGCAGATGAGCAAATACAGAGCTCGTCTGAAGGACATCAGCAGTCTGGAGTTTGCAGAAAGCAAAGCCAAGAGCAGACTGACCCACATCAGGAAGTCCATGGTGAGATCAGACGACTGTCATGGAATAGCAGAGACATTACACCTGGGGCTCAAGCTTAGTTATTCTTTAATGTTAGCATAAATGATCCTAATTGTCTGACACTGACATGGATGTTTTTCTACTCGTTCCTCTCACTCATCATTGAAATTGTGACACTGCAGTTTTCAGCTCTGTGAGCAGCTGGCATGGTTTCCATACAGCCATGGCAGGAGTTCATTCCTCTGTCTTCCTAACATCTCTCATCAACAGGTTTTGCTGTGTTTTTGTAACACAAGCAAAAAGCTGACAAAAAGCACAAACTAAGGGGTTATGCTGGTTAGGACGCACGTTTTAGGACATATAGGAACTATTTATGCAAAAGTATGAGAAAAAAATAGATTCTGAATTTGTCACATTAATAAACACAAGTGCAACATTCTTCGAATTACAAGACCGCTTGTAGCAATGTTGACTAATACCTCCTTATTATTAATGCATGTTTCCTATCTTCTAAATAACATACCTAATACTCCAGAATAAAAATACAATACAGGATTATTTCTAGGCATTAAAATACAATGAATAACATTTAGCAGCAAAACTACAGCTAGACTTAAAAAAATAAAGAAAAGAAAATAAAGAAGAGAGAGATTCAATTAAGCAATATAACATGAAAGGAAGCAATGACCCGCTGAATGTCTGCACAGCTGCGTTGTGGGCCGAGTGAAGACACTCAGCACAACACCACCACCTTGAGGGCGCTACTGCCTCCATACAACAGCTACATACAGATAACAGACCATTTCTGCTTCTGCAATCTTAAAAATAGTTGTTGAAAATGTAAAAACAACTTCCATTTTAGCTGGAACATTTGTACAAAAAAAGATCTTACTGTGCTGCCAGAGGAGTATGAAGTTGTGTTAAATTGTGAGTCGGCAGACATTAATTAGAAAGATACCTGCTGCAGACTTGTTTGTGATTCCCAAGCCTTCCTAATTTCTCCAGCTGTATCTGAAAATACAAAGTGAGCTAGGTTCCGATAATTCAAAATATGTCGTAAAGTAACTCAAAAGTGGCAAGACTTTCTTAAAAAAAAACTTTTTTTTAGAATTCTAGGTCAATGTTTTGCCACAGCATTTTAAAAACTTCAATGAAACAGTTTCACTGAACAATTAAATCCTAAAACCAAAGGACCAACCTTCCAACCAAATGTAGTTTACTATTTAATCTAATTGTCTTGACTGCTCTTGCCCTGCAAATCAGCAGATCCAGACTTTCTTGACTACCTTCACCAAACCTTAACCTTAATCTGTCCTTCCTTCCTTCCCCCCTCCCTCCCTTCCTTCCTCCCCCCTTCTAGAAACCAGTACTAATTGCTGTTAGGTTTATGAGCATAACCCGCACTGCCACCCCGGTATGTATGCCCCTACCACTCCATGTGCCAGCCCACCTCCACCAGTCCTGTCCTGTCCATCCGTCCTTCTGCTCTGTCCAATCATACTGTCCCAAAACTCGTCACTTCTGTTTGTACACTAGTTTAGCTGTCCGACATTTTGCTTGTGTTGTTTTTGCTGTTATTTGTTAGATGAAAAGTGTCACAGAATGAATCCTGATGTCCTTGTGATAAAAAGAGTTTTTTAATCTACAAATGAACAGCGTGAGATGGTATTGGTGTTTTACAAAGAACTGGTTTTGTGTAGACCTTGTTCCTCAAAGTTTAACTTTTTCAGAATTTAAATTGGACTCAACTAGGTACTAGTTACTCAACTGATGTAGGATAACATCAGCTAACTCGTTGCTGGATGCTAAGTTAACTTTCAAAATGCACTGTAAGCATTTTCTGCAACAATATTTAAAGGTATTCGTGGTATATTTGAACTAGCAGAAGTGTTTTAAGCTATCTTGGAGCTGCTAGCTGTTTTAGCTTCAAAATTAGCTAACTGCTGCCAAAATGGTGCAGTTGATGACTTCAGATTGAGTTTATTAATGTTGCTTTGTTGTTTGTATCAGAATTATCAGAAAAGTTTAATTGTGTTGTTGTTGCCTTGGGTTGCTTTTGCAGAAATCATACCAAGCTAAGAGCCTAACTTGTTGCTATTAGCATCCCAGTGTGAGAATTGACAACGCTGCTGTCAAGCTAGCTGTGATTGTAGTTTCTTGTGGATGAAAGATGAATTATTTGTTCTGATTTGTGACAACAGTCTGTCAAATTAGGCAAGCTGTTTATCTCTTGACAGTTCAACAGATGCTCCAACTATGTTTTTGTCTTTGCATTCTTGTTTTTTTTGCGCTCTGAGAAAGCAGCACTCTGACTTTAGCTTTACTGACTGCTTTTTGCTTTTTGTTTTTTTGTTCTACAAATTATTGACATGCAGCCTAACACAGCTAAACTTAAGGTAACCTAACTGTGCGTGTTTGTGTAGCAGACGATGTATTTTTGTGTGTGTCTGTGTTGAAATCTCATAGTTTCTTAGCAGTGTCGTGAACTGTGATCCAAAACATCCTCTGTTTAGTTTGTGTGTGTTCAAAACATCCAACTGTGTCTAGCAAACAAGCTGTGTGTGCCTATCACAATCAACAAAAAAACCCTGAAAAAAACCTTGTTCTCCTATTTTTTATGTGAATCCGCAGAGCAAAAGTCGTGTTCGGCAGAGCAGCACCCACACACCGTCTCCTCCTCTCAGCCCCAAGGTGCCCTCTGTGGTGGAGGATGAGATTGCGGGAGGAGGAGGTGGAGGAGGAGGAGGAGGAGGAGGGGGAGGAGGAGGAGGAGGTGGAGGAGGAGGAGGAGAGGATGCAGCAGAGACGGGGCTAAACGAGCAGCAGCAGCAGGCGATTCAACAGGAGGAGCGAATCCTTAACGAGCAGATTGAGAGTCTGCAGAAAGAGAAGTATGTCGTCACTGTTGTTTCAGTGTTCAGATGGCATAGGAAGTAAGGATATAACTGTGTGGACATTAGTGGAGCACATACAAAGAATGACAAATACACAAGGACTCTTTGTTGTTTCTATCAAACTTTTATAGGTGCTTCAACTAGTTTTACCTCGCCTCTGTGCCACCTCATTAAAATTATTTGACAGCTTTAGTAACAAGTTATTTTAAATTTATTATTTTTGAATACAAAACATCCAAATGGACATTTCTTTTCATTTGTATTAATTATTCTACCTGAGTACATCTGAAACAGCTGGACTATGGTGTTACATTTTCTTAAAGCTGAATGTTGTGTCGGCCTTAATATCCAGTTTAAAAGTAAAACAATACGAGAGACTCTAACTCTTAATCTCTACCAACAGGAAAACACCTGCTGCATTACATGCAAAACCATTTCATTTATTTTGTCTGAAGCATCAGTCCATAATGTTGACACACAAAAGCCAAATGTTTGTCCAAACATAGCAATAATTGCTGTAGTGCATGCATTGACCCCCTTAAGGACACATAAATAAAGTATGCATTTTATCTCTCATCGAGAGTAAATCGCTTGAGCGTTTGCACATTTTAGGGCTTGCTTGTTGGCCAAAAAGCTATTAGGGGCGATAAAATAGAAAACTCCCAAGCGTTCAAACTTTTTAGAAATCAGCATCTCTAAACAGGACTGTAACCGGTCATTTGCATTTATCTGTTTGTTTGTGTGTGCAGGGAGGAGCTGACATATGAGATGCTGATCCTGGAGCCTCGGGCGTCCGACGACGAAACTCCTGAATCTGAAGCATCCATTGGCACAGCGGACAGCTCGGAGAACATCACCATGGAGATGGAGGGAGCCACCTCAGACCCCTCCGGTATGTGTGTGATTTGATGTCTGGTTATGACTCTAAGTTAGGTACTGTACTCTGCTCTTACATCACAGTTGCATCTGCATACTTTAATGAAGGTCATTTCCACAGTACATGCACTGATGCATTCAGTGTGTTGTTGTTAACACTGCTCCTGTCTGTCTCAACAGAGCATGGTGCTTTTCGATCCAGAAAGTCAGATGGAAAGGGCAGAAGAGCTCTGCGCCGTCAGCCCGACTCCCAGGATTCTGCTGACTCCACCTCCACCCTTTCCTCTTCCTACCACCCCTCCTCCTCTCTCTCCTCCAACGCCTCCGGCTCTCCTTCCCCTCACTATCGCTTCCGCTCCTCCTCCTCGGGGCCCCTGCTCACCTCCTGCGGTCTGGGGGCCCCGCTGGCGGAGGCGGAGGGTAGCCTAAGAGCAGGTAAGACCCGCCACAGGCTCCGACTCAGCCGCAGCTCACCGCGCGAGCCCTCAGGGAGCCACAGGAGGGAGTCGGACTTCGGCTCGGGGCCTCAGCAGCTGGTTCTGTACGGCAGCAACGAGTTCATGGTGTGAAGACGAGGAGGGACGGAAAAGCTGAACGAGAGGAGGGAGAGTCCGGGGTGTAAAGAGGCTGGTCATGGGGCGAGGCTTGGTCCCCTCCTCGGTGTCTACGCCCCCCCCCTCCTTTCCTGGTCCAAAGGAAGACACAGAGGGAGACAAAAATTGACGACTAATGTAAACACAGTGACCTGAAAAGATGTGGTCGGCCGTGTTTGCTGCCCGTCTGATCTCAGTCCGCCGTTTGACCCCTGCTGGAGTCCAGGGGGTCGGCTGGGGGAGAGTGAGAAGAAGAAGAAGAAGAAGAAGAAGAAGAAAAAGACGAGCTTAGAAACCCCCACACCTGCAAAGCCAAATCTTATCGTGCTCCAATCTTTCTTTTTCTAGCATGTGGGCAGCCACCCAGAAGAAATGTAGCCATACTGACTGACTCACTGACTGAACTGGCGGACATTTTTTGTCTGTGACCAGCGCCAAGCTAAGTCTGCTTTTTCACGTTTACACGGGACACACCAGCCAAGAGGCTGCATGCTACTCCATCACATTTTTCCTACGTCAGTTTGAAGAGACTGTACAGAAATATGTTACATCTGTATGTCACATTATTATTCTAATTATTAATATTATTATGTTACAGAGGAAAAGAGTGTACATAGAAAGAAAAGTCCAGTGCTGCTCCTGGGTCGTTCATTGTCTCTATTTCTCTCTTATGCAAAGTGACGTGTCTGGAATTAGGTTCCACTTTTGTTTCTGTGCCGTTTTTCTTCTTCTTTTTTTTTCTTTATGTTTCTCTTTTCCTAATTCACAATGAACAGAGCCAGTTGTACCTTTGAAAAAAATAATAGAAGGAGAAGCTGTGGATGTGCGCTCACAGTGCTGCGTGTCGTCTGGTGTCACGTTTACTTGACCTAAGGAGTCAAAAGTCAATCAGCCATAAGTGTATTGTTTCCGCCTTTCCCTGCAAGCTCGTTTTTTTTTCTGTTTTTATCCAGAAACATCAGTGTTACTACATCAGGACTTGAATTTTTTTTAAATATAAATATATATTATTGCTGTATTATAGGTGTTGTTATTGATATCAAAGATGTCATGTTTTTGCTGTCAACATTGTTTCATGGTTTATTTTGCTCAGATGAAAGCCATTATAGTCCTTCCTGTCTTTGTGTGTGTGTCTCTGCGTGCGTGCGTGTGCGTGTGCGTGTGCGTGTGTGTGTGTGTGTGTGTGTGTGTGTGTGTGTGTGTCTCTCTCTCTCTCTCTCTCTCTCTCTCTGCGCGTGTGTGTGTGTATGTGTATGTGCATGTCTGAATGAATGGGTGAGTCATGCCTGCCACTGTATCAGCTCCCACTTTGTGCATGTGTTGTACTCTCTACACACACGTTCATTACAGTTTCCTCCTGAAACCTGTTCGTCTTGTAAAGGTGAAAAAGTCACCGCAGCCATCAAGTGACACTAAAACCAACTCAACATTCGTCTGAGTTGTATTGCACCTGTTGGGAAACTGATGCACTCACTGCATGCTCAAACCGTCCACGATGTCCTCTGAGCCATCCAGACCACTCCTCTTCTTCTTCTCCCTCTCCCTCTGCTGTGTCTCATTTCAGGGTGTGGCATCCTACAAAGAACGCAGCCTAAGAAGGATCCAATTGTCATAGCCCGTGTAGGCTGATTTAACTGAAATGAAACATTCTGGTCTACGGAGGTTTTTTGTCATTTGCTTCACCAGCTGTTCCTGCCCTTACCCTTTTTCTTTTCTAAATGTAACCCCTGTTGCCTAGCAACCTCAATAACTGTAAAGGAAAAAGCGAATATTACTAACTTAACTTAACTTTAACAATTATTTGACAGAAAATGTGAAGTTTCAAAGCCCCTTTGGTCTTTTTTTTTTGTTTTGTTTTGCATTAATATTGGTAGCTATTCATTAAATTAAAGCCAATGACTATCATTTAAAAGTGTATTACTCGGCCGCTTATTAGGCTGCCTTCAAAATTGGACCGCCTATGACACGCCAATGTGACATATTTGGTCTTCTAATGCACCTCTTGAAGGATGCAGCCCCTTAATTGTGACAATTGAGAATAGCTGACTTCTTCTTGTCCAGCTTCCTCTAAACCTTCTCCGTCTTGTTCTTCTTGTTTGCGTCCTTTTCTATTTCTCCTTGTTCTCCTTGTTCTCCTTCTTCTCTGTCACCATAATAGCAGCTCTTCCATCCTCTTTTATCTCTCCCACCTTTGGCTGTGAAAAGTAGCATTTAATCTACCTGTTAATAAGACAAAAACAAGTAGCAACTTACTCATACCGTCCACGTGTTTCTGCATATACTTAATCTCTCTGTCTCTGTCCATACATTATACAAACAGTCAGTATAATATTCAGTTCAATGGGCACACACAACGATGTCTCAACATTCAAGCTATGCTTTTTGCATCTGTGGTCAGATCCTTTGCTGTAATCTCACAAACACAATCAGTGTTAATCCATGTTTTCCTTGCAGCTGGGAGTCTGAGGAAAAGGTTGCTGGTCTCAGTTTTCATGCAGGTGTGGAGACTTGCACAGTGTTGTCTCTTTACAGCAGAAACTTTATTCCTGTTACTAAAAGAAAAACTGTTTCAGAGGTGAGCTGAAAGGACGAAACTGATTCCAGGTCAAACATCTTTACGCTGGTATTAGATGGGATGGTCTTTGTACATGGCCAGACAGTCTATAAGGCAAAAAACATAAAAAATAAGGAATAAAAAAAAGTGAATGTACCCATCACTGGAAGGCATGCTCTGCTTTTCTGGTTGTTTTTGTTCCTCTTTTATACACAGTGTATGTACTATTTATGATCATGCTTTTGGGGTGTACATTGGTTTAAAAGAATCTGTTATAAAAGGTGTTATAAAAGGATATATTATCCTGTGTACGGTTCATTATCTACTATTAAACATGGCGACCTTTTAACAGGCCACACTCAGCCTGTCATGTTTGTGCGACGAAGCAGAAAAAAAAAGTGTCTTGTGTCTCTTTGTGTGCACCACTCTGGACACGATTATGTAAAAGGTGCAATTTGTGTTATATTTCTTTTTTTTAATGATACAAACATGTCTATGGTTGTAAGAAAAAAAAAAGACTATGGGGGAAATTCATCTGCTTATTAAAAAAGCAAAACTGCAGCCAAACACAAATGAGTGGAAGTCTTTTCTTTTTCACAGAAATGTTCATTTTACTTTTTTTTTTAAATTTTCTTACATTGCTCTGTTTCTCAAATCTTAACAAGTGTATTTGTCTGATTTCTAGTCAAAAATCTCTTTTTACATTTATCATAAGACACAAACACCTGACAAGACCAGTTAAACATCTTATTCTTAGATATATTTGGCAGAGATATTACAAACCCTTAATTGCTTGTGATAAGTCAAAATATATCTGCCTATGCAGCATTAAGTGTCTTAAAATAAGATGTAATAACTCATTTAGAGATTTGAGTTTTTGCCGTTTCCTCTGCAGAGAGGAGGGTTCATAAGAGAGCTGCTGAGTGAGCACAACGGCGATTGGTGTTTTGTATCTCCATGACAACCACATCTAACAATATAAAAACTTTACAATCGGACAGTGAATGAAAAGTGTCATAGATCAGGGCACAATGTTATAACAAAGTTGTAAGTGCTTACTTTGTAATAGCAACTGCAGCAAATACTGAAGTAAAAAATAAATATAATGACACATTGAACACAGGGCGTTTCTTTACACGATTAAAGTTTAGAGGAACATAGTCTAGGAGAGGAAGCTAGGAAGAGGAAGTGAGGAACGCAAGCAAAAAAAAAAAGTATTTTCTACAAATGTATTTGAAAAAGTGCTGCACACTTCTCTAAATTAATGCAGTTAAAGTAGAAAGCAGAATAAAATGGAAATAGTCAAACAAAGTTGATACTTAAAGGGGACATATTATGAAAAATCCACTTGTTCAGTGTTTTTGAACATATATTTGGGTACGCTGCGTGTCTACTGAACCACACAATGTGAAATAAACCCATCCAGTCCTTTGTTTGTGGTCTGCATAAGTCTTACAAGACAGAGATTTCAAATGTGCTTTCCTTGTGATGTCACAGTGGGATTCTGGTAAAAAAAACAAAAAACCCTCCCCTCTGCTGGTATCTCCACCCATGGACTCCACCCCCAGCCTAGAGCAAAACTTTTGTGCAGGTCCGCCGTTTTTATGCTCGCTAGTGAAGGATTCAAGCCGCAGGAAAGTTTCCTACTGTAGTAGGACTACTACAACTACTGTTGCCAAGAAAGCCTAACATACTACTCACAGACTCGCTCTGATTGGCTAGTAAGGCAAGTGCTATTCCTGATTGATTATTTGATTCAGATCTGAAAAATTAAAAAAATAATAATAATAAATAAATACAATGGAGGGATTCAGATAATGCACATTTATTTTAATAAACAATTTCAGTGACATGCAATGATCAACAATTTTGATTTTAATCAAAATGTTATTAAAACAATTTACAGCTTTAATGTTAGAGCAGTGCTGTTTGTTTGTTTGTTTGTGTATATTTCCCTGTTTATACAGTGACACATAGTTTGTATTTGTGGAAAATAGCATTTATTTACTTAATTTAATCGTGAATTGGTTTCATTTTCAAACATAGTCTACCTAGAATAAGTTTTTATTCTCATGAGTTGTCCACGCGACAGTTGCCACAACAAAAGCCTTTTTTATTTTTTTTTCAACTTCCTGTCATCCACCGGGTGAAAAGTGAAAGTAAACGAACAGCGAGGAAGATTCCACCTTCACAGAGGGAAAAAAAACCACAACTCTTTTGTTGTGTAAATGTGACCCTGGTACCGGACGAGCAGGGCACAGCTGAACGGGAGGAGATTCACAGGAAGGAGAAAAGAAAACTCTTCGAGTTTCTCTTCTACTAAAATGAAAGTTACAATGACTGGTTTAGGTTTTGTAATGCCTAGGGAGTGATTCACCTGTGGCTCCCACCCCTGTGGACGAGGTGCAGTGGAGGATATAACAGCTGATTTTACGGGACTGACTTCACATGAAATCTGTCACAGAAACGATCAGCTGATTTCACTTCCCTATGTCCACGGTGAGTTCGCGTCAAGTTATTTTGCTTCCATTATTAACTCTGTTCATTTTTAAATGTTTTATTAAACTAAAAAGTTCGTGTAGGTCAGTAGGCTACATTTAAAAAAAAATACTTATCTCTTTAAATCCCGCAGATGTCTGACTTCAAAACCATCGTTTTCTTTGACTTGGAGACCACTGGATTAGGTAAGAATCACTTTATATCATTACTACTTTGAGTTTTTCTGCTTGTCAGCATTTTATTAGTTATAATGTAATTAATGAAGTTAAATATAATCCTACATTTTTGTACTATCTGTGATGAGTGAGTCCGTGACTTTAATCAACAAGCCTAATAAAATCAACCCAAAATCAAATTATCGAAAAAAATATGGACGAAATGTGGGGGGATAAAAATCAATGTTGATTTGTTATTGTTTTTTTAGGTTAGGATTTTTTGATTGGCTGTAATATATCTGAATCAAAATAAAAACCTAATGGGGCAGTAGTTTTAGTGCGCGTGCCCCATGTATGGAGGCTGTGGTCCTCCAAGCGGGCGACCTAGGTTCAAATCCGATATGTGACTCCTTCCCCGCATCTCTCCAAAAAAGGCATAAAAAGCCCAAAAGTTAATCTTAAAAAAAAAAAAAAAAGGAAAATTAAAGGAAAAAAAAAATCCAGATTGAGGTAAAAACAAAAAACTTGAGGTCATAATGTTTTTCACAATTTTCCAAAAAATGTTATTGGCATCCAGAACACAGTTACCGGTAAATCAACAGTAAATGTAATTGTAAGTTGCAGTCAAATTGCGTTAGTGAGCTCAAAGAGAAAAATAATTGGGCTAGTGCATCCTTAATAGAATTATTTTCAAAACTTTCAGCCACTTCTTCTTTACTTAATTACAAAGATTTGTTTTTAAATAAGATAGTAATTCAGTTTAAAGTAAAATAAAATGGAATAACAAGTTGTAAATACGTGTTGTTCAAACACTGCTCAGAACCATTACATCATTTTGTGGACTGTTAACCCACAGCTTTTATTTCTTGATTAAAGTGTCATAACTGTTGCCTTCTTTCACCTGCTATCTAAAGTGTTAACGACCCAATAATATTTTTATCAGTTCAATTGCTGTCCGCAGGCATCAGGTGGAGTCTTCATGTTGATTAGGAGAATCAGACTGCGTTTCATTTTCTATTCTTTTGCTCTCTAATCTTCTCACGTGTGCATTATGACTCCCTAATATCACTTCCAGTTCTTGAGAAATAAAAGCTCACAGTTTAGAATGAAAAGGGGCGGAGCTGTTTTGTATGTTCAGAATTACACAATTGAGTTCACTTCTGTGTCCGACCACAAACCAGCCTCTGAGACTTCCTGTTGCAGACACATGAGGCCTCAGCTACATGACATAATCGAAGGGACATGCTGTTCTGACATTTTCTAGAAATGTTCAGGGTTGCATGTGTGAAAACAGCGATGGACAGCTGTCACACCAGCTCACATTAACTTTTCTAACTATGAAATGGGAGTTCATTTTAACCGCACCAGTAGAAGACCAGCATGGACCAGCTTCATTTATATTTTCTTTTGCCCTTAACGCCATTTAACCCATCCATCTCTGTTCTACTTTCAGACACTACTGTGTGTGACATCATCCAGTTGTCAGCCGTCTGTGGGGAGAAGGTCTTTAATGTCTACACCGTCCCCCGTAGGGAGCTCACTGAGAGCGCCCGAAAAGTCACAGGCTTCACCGTCAGTGATGGCGCCCTGTTTCTCAAAGGGAGACCTGTGAACACCATCCCTCTGGTCGAGGCTCTGACCTCCTTCATCGCCTTTCTTCGCTCCTTCCGCCACCCTCTGCTGCTGGCAGCGCACAGTGCCCGGCGGTTTGATGCACCGGTGCTCATGAGAGTGCTGCGACAGGTCTCCCTGCGGCAGGAGTTCCTGGAGGTGGTGTCGGGGTTTCTGGACACCTTCCTGCTGAGCAAGAATGTCTATTACGGTTTGGCCAGTTATTCTCAGGTCAATTTGGTCGACCACTACCTTGGAAAGACCTACGACGCCCACAACGCTGTGGAAGACGCCCGGATGCTGCAGGAGCTGTTCAACAATTGGAGCCCTAACAGACGGACTGTCTCGAGGTTCATCTACAACGCGGCGCTTTCATTTTAACAAAGCTACAGCAATCAATCTGACCAAAACAACCAAAATATTTTATTTATGATAAAAAACATTGTGTTGTCATCATGCACCCTCAGGTGGTTTGACGTGCATATTTTGGATGTTCAGTAAAAGAAAACAGGTGATGGTTAAATTATCTTTGGTGTGTTAGGAGAGAAATAATGAATGTCATAACCCAAAAATACAGGCATGTATAATTTTTATTCTGTGAAATGATTTATATTTAGTTTTTAAGCTTTTTTCTAACTCACTGTAACATGTCTCATCTTCATAACTGTTGTACTCTTTGTACCTCTGGTGAATTGTTGCACTTTTTTCAAACATAGACAATAAACATCATGTAATTATTATAAACAACTTGGTGCTTTTTTTTTTTTTAAAGGTTTATTTCTGGCTTTTTGTGCCTTTATTTGAGAGATACAGTAGGACAGTGAGTCAGAAATCTGGGATAGAGAGAGAGTGGGCAGTGACATGCGGGAATGGAGCCACAGGTCGGATTCAAGCCCGGTCCACCTGCTTGGATGACCATGGCCTCTTTACATGGGGCGCGCACAGTAACCACTAAGCTACCGGTGCCCCAGTGCTTTTTTTTTATTTTTCCAAGGGATAATGTTGCACCAATTTTCAATAACCAGAAAGGAAAAATAGTGAAAGAGTTGTTTGTTCCCTTTGAAAATGTTGTTTAGGTGTACTGTATGTTGTTTATGCTGTTAGCACAACAAAACTTAAGTGGAAAGCAACATAAGAATCTGTCCTCAATTATTTCAAAAATAAATTTCCAGAAGAGTTCAGCGCGCTTTCAATAAGCTTTGATGAAAATATATTTTAATTCCTGTTAGCCTCATTGTTATAAAAGAGAGGACAATTGGTTATCACAGCTTCATTAAAAAATAATGATTAAAACATTAAAATCCATTAAACACAAAAATAAGTAAACAAACAAAAAGGATTCTTTGTTTTTGATACTTAAAAAAAGGAAATAAGGACACACCTAAAAAATAATTAAAATGTTTCTGAAAATATAAACATTAATAAATTCAGATGAAAAAGGAAGAATTGCACTAAAATACAATAATTTTGGACATAAATATTTTTAAATGAGAGGATCATAATCGCAGTATTTTTTTTTGCTGATAGATTGTATATTGACTTCCTCTAAATATATTACTTATATTTAGGTGTTTAAGTTGGTCTTCTTCCATCTCGGTAAATATGCGACTAAAATTTCTGTTGGATTAAATAAAAAATATACCTTATACTGACTCAGTATTGTATCCACCTTTTTATTGAGTACTATCTTGTTGCATTTTGATTTGACTCCTGAAGGAGGCAGCATTGTGCCTGCGACGCGTGTTTGGTTCATATTTTAGAGGAGAAGAAGAAAGTGTTTGTCTGCGCTTGCGCAACTTTCTCAGCTGTGTGTAGGTGCCCCGCACACAGTTCAGAGTATTTACCCGGGTGTTTAAAACCACGGACAGAAAGTCAACATGGGATACAAACGACGAGCGAAATACTTTGGTCATTTCCTTTAGTCTGTATTTGTTTCTCTAGTCTGTTTTCCTCTTAATTTGTTTTATTTATATCATTGAGGCGGAGGCGGGATGCAAAACTCAGACGGAGCTGAAAAGTGTCGACAGTCGCTGGTTTTCTTTGACTTGGAGACAACTGGTCTGGGTGAGATCACCTGTTCACCTGTTCACCTGTCCTGTGCTGTTTAGGACTACAGCTAATGGTCTATTTAATTTTCAACAAAACGACAACAAATGGTCCCAAAATCCGCATTAATTTGCCTTTATTGATAACTCATTGGCTTTTTGTTGAATGGGTGAAGAGGCCATTAACACCAAACAACATTTTCCTGCTTATGAAATAACAGAAACTTATAAAACCAAATACACGAAGCCTTAATTAATTAACTGATTATCCAAATTGTCCAAAAATAAATTCTCATAAGGGATGGTCCAGGCCCTTCACATTTTGGATCAGTGTTTATGCTCTACTTGTTTTGTTGTTTTTTATTTCCAGTGAATCAGAACCCTGTGACTCCCACTATATTAATGTCAATGTGTTTTCATGTGATGAATTGCTTGATTTTTTTTAGGGTTTAATTTGATGAATCTGCATTTGAAATCAACACACATTGGTATGACAGTAATGATCATTTAATATTAGTAATGTTTTCAATTTTGCATCAAATTAGCTCAAGTTGTAACATCCAAGAAATGGCAACATTTTCTAAATGTTGTTGATATAAATGTCGCTAAACCAAGTGAAGTTCTAAATTTGCTGCTTTAACATTCAGTGTCAGTATCATCTAAAAAGACAACATTTAAAGCACATGAAGTGAAGCCTTTCCTCTGCATGTTTTTTCTACCAGATCAGAGTTGTGAAATCGTCCAGCTGGCTGCGGTGAGCGGAGGTCACTCCCTCAATCTCTACGTCATCCCTCGATGTCGGATGCAGCCAGGAGCCGCCAAAGTCACCGGCTTCAGGGTTCGCAGACACAGACTGTACCTCCATCGCCAGCTCGTCCTCACCAACTCCCTGAGAGAGGTCCTCGTCTCCTTCATAGCTTTCCTGCAAATGCTCGAACGCCCCCTTGTCGTCGGCCACAACATTCGGCGCTTTGACTGTCGCCTGCTGGCTCGAGCTCTGGACGAACTTGACCTCAGAGCAGAGTTTGACTCTTCGATCTCAGGCTGCGTCGACACTCTGCTGCTGACTCGGGAGATGCTGAAGGACCGCGACCTCAAGAGTTTTCGACAGGAGAACCTGGTCAGGGAGTTACTGGGTGTGGACTACAAGGCCCATGATGCTTTGGAGGATGTGCGGGCATTACAGGCTCTGTACAGTGTGCTTCAGCCCACACCTGAGTTGATCCACAGGCACAGATTTACTCTGGACACCATGAAAAACAAACCTGCTGTTAAAGCTGCTAAATCCAAAGTGGCCTGTGCTCCTCCACAACAGCGCCCTCTGTGGGAGCACTTCAGAAAGACAGTGAAGCTCACAGGAGACAAAGCAGAGGAGCATGAGGAAGAACCCAAATCAGTGACGTACAATGAGATAATTACACAGGCGACTGGCAGCTTGGTGGATAGTAGAACACATAAAACATGACTGAAGAGAAATCACCTCCAACATCCTCTTTAGTGACCCAAAGAGAAACAAAATGAACAAATGTGCAAAAATATGATTCCAGCAGGAGTTTGTTGAAGCTTTTAAGAGGTGAGACAATGCACACGGTTCCACCTCAGCTGAATGCAGCACTTACTTTAGGTTGTGATGGCCTTTATTTCTTTTAGACATCCCTGGCTTTGGATTTGGATTTGTCAATCTGAGGTCTACGATCTGTAAGTGTCAACCTTTCAAAAAAAAAAAACCCACATGCACTTTAGAGGAAGAGAAGGACGAGGTTGTTGACATCTTGGTCTGTAGCTGCTCTTGTGGTTGATCAAAGGGAACCTTAAGATTACTGTCTGTTGGGTCTTCACTTATAGATGACTGTTATCTGCATAAAGTGCACTTTGTATAAAGCCAACACTTACACGTCTGTTAATGAGATACTAAAGAGTGAAGATTTCAAGTATGTGTCTCTAACTTCTATAAACAGCAGAACTTGATTTTCAGTCACCACTGTTTGTTACTGAGAATGTTTTTAGTTCTTTTTTTCTGAATTCTCTTCAAGTTTTTGGTGAGCTCTAGTGATGTTTTTTTAAGTTTATAAATGTGTTAATAAATAATGTATATTTGCACAGTGTGTCCAGAATGATTAGACTTAATCGCTGGTTAACGCTTGAGAAACATGAATATTTAAACTTCCAGTTGGGATGGGAGAAGTTGCTGAAATCAACATCAATATCTGTACAAAATAATTAATATCATTAATAATTGGTTAATTACTGTTAAGAACATTAAAATCATCACATTTTCCCCAGCTCAAGTAATCAGGTACTAACCCTGATGAAAATCCTGTTCTATACATTTCTAGACTGACCCGATCTAAAGCTAATTTCACAACAAACGGCACAGACACAGTAAGTAACAAGGCTTTATTAAACCAGTTTCTACATACACATGTCCTCTTCAGTCTCAGGCTACTTAATCACCAAACTCAAAAATATGACACTATGTCCTCAATGTGGAAGTACTCAAAAGGAAAATTCCTCACAAAGGTCAATCAACATGAAAACATTGTGGCCTTCAGATCAGTGTGCACTCAAAGGACATGAGTTAAAGAGAAACAAAAAAATCAGTGCAAAGTCTTGGAAGAACAGCGTTAAAGTGAAGTAAAACAAGATCAGTAACAAAGGTGTGATTATCAAATGAGATATTAAAGTGACCTCTTGTTTTATTTAGCAACTTAATCTCCATCTGGAAATATGATTAAAAAAAATAAAGATGTAGGATGATTGTTTTCATGTTCCAACAATGTAGCTCTTTCAAGGTCTGACTCCCGTCTTGTATCTGTTAATTATCTTCCATTCAAACAGTCTTTACAACAACAAACATCATAAAGGTTTTAGTGCATCTATAGTAAGGACAAGCATATTGATCGACCTTCATCACTGGTACATTAATGACAAAGGAAACAAAGCATCACCAGGGTTGGTTCACTTCACCAAAGTCACTGTCACAGGTCAAGCTCTGCTTTCCTTTCCAAATGTTAGAATCAAGATTACATATAAAAGCTGTTACAACAGTGAGATTCACGTCATGATTGTTAGGTTTCAAACGGCCCCTGGTATAAACTGGGATACTACACAGACATTTCAAACCAAGCTGAAATAACAGTAACAGAGTTTACACTTGCGTAGCAACATGTTGGAAGGTGGTGACCAGAAAAGATCTCAAAGTGGAGACAAACCACCAACCTCATGATGTCATAATGTACAAAGTGAGACCTTATAATACAGGGTGTCTTCAGGCGTCATCTCTCTCACTATAGACGAATCAGTACAAACAATAACACATGCAAAAGTCTGAAAAATTTGGCTCCAAATAGTCAGAAATACAGACATGTTGATTCCTTTAACACTATAAAATTGAATGCAGCATTTTGTCACACGACTGTACAGGACGTTGTTTCAAAGAGATGTTCCGATACCATCACCTTCTGATTCCAATATCATAACTTCAGTATTGGCTGATACTCAGTACCCCATACCAAACAATAAATAACTGTTTACTAACCCTGTGTACAGTATGTTATAATATTGCTGTACCTGAGAGAACAGAGTCTCAAGCAGTGACACATGTATATGCGCAGTTACTCTCCAGTTGAGAGACCATCTTGTCTTAATTATATATCTTTTCCGTAAGTGTTTGAAAACTGCATTTGAAGGATATGTGTATATCTCTATCTATCTATCTCTACAGATCTGAGAAAGATATCGGCCGACATATCGGTATCAGATTATTATCTCTCCAATATCGGTATCAGACCAAAAAAATCCTGCATCGGTCGGGCCCTAATTTTAAGTTCAAAATACAGCCTTAAAATGTGTGACGGGAAGCACTGATGGATGACATTTTGCCCGCTATGATTGAAGTTACTGTCTGCAAGCAAAGGCACTGTAGTTGTTTGATAAATTACCTGAAATCAGGTTCTGTGCCTTTCTAAAACACAAGCTGCCATCTGCAGTTGTAATATTTCATTTTATGCAATGAACATCACTTCATATGTGAAACACAAAGCAGATGCCATGCATACAGGTTTCTACCAGTGGCTAATTTGCAGCCCCTGTCTCTGGCTGTATGTGGTTTGTGTTGTATAGTTGCTGCACAGATTACTCCTTTCGTCATTTTTAAAGAGGTGCTAATAAATAATGGTGTTGGATCTGTGCCTTGTGTACTTGCAGAATCAACACTTTAAGCAGCATCAGGATTATTTCTTATACTGGGGCTGGTACTGGAACAACTCTTATTTTCAGTCATATAGAAGATAAAGTTTTATAAAGATACATTCCTGGTTCTAATGGTGGCGTGCTGAATGGGATGAAGATAGTAGGTGGCCTTTCTTTGCTTGCTCCTATTTTGTGTTTTTTTATGATTTCTACGACTGTTCACTACTTTGAGGAGAAGTTTCCAGACTGTAAACATGCGTTCGTAACAGTTACATGCAGTAACACTCTCCGGGGGAGGGGGGTGTTGAGATAGATGACCCCCCTCCAGTATTACTGCTCTGAGTCAAACATGCACAGGCATCTCAGCATTACACTATATGCTCTCAACGAAGAATGGATGTTTCCCAGAGGTGGGTTTTTAATAGTTCAAGCTTAACTCAAATGATTAAACAGGTCGTTGCACCCTGCAGAGAGACAACTGCTGGCTAATATATCAGACATGCTCAGTGGTGCTGTAGTTGCACAAAGCAGCAAGTGGTGGTGAACTGCATCAGTGTAAACATTTCCCCCACCCTGCTGCAGTGCAGTCTGACTTATCAAGGTTGGTGCAAGTAATTATCATTGTGTCAGACCTGAAGGTAGGAATATTCAGCTGTAAGTGTATTAGGAATAAAATGAAAAATGTCTACAACACTGAAGAGAAACCCTTCAAATAGAAATATTCATCAATTGAGTACAAACTAGACTTTTTTTTTTAGGTGGAGTGATTCTCAGGCTTCCCGTTTATATTTGAATGATTTTGGGAAAACTAGATGAACTAATATGTTTGTAGATTAGTTCATCTAGAGCTTCTGATTGTATCTCGTGGTCTTCATCGGCGGGTTTTGTTTGCTTGCTTATCTTGTATATTTTTTACTTTTATATTTTTCGTATCTCCTCTGAGCTCTCTAAGATGTTTAGCTGCTCAACAGCTACTTAACAGATGTTATATACAGAAAGTTTTCTCACCTGTTTCCAAGAGAGAAAGGAACTATTTAATGTAACATTTTCACTCTTAATCCTTCATCATGAACTTTGTGTCTTTTCAGTGTTGTGGAAATATTTTACTTTTTATTGTTAGTACATACCGAGCACCTATAGATTATGAAGGATGTACTCATCCTCCATGTGTTTAAGATGTTAGTGCACTACTACAGGTAAAAAAGTTAAAACCAGTTTAAATCCAGTGGAAATTAAAAACTGCTTGTTGTTAAAACCTAAGGGACACTGTTGTGTTTGGTTAGGGGGGGGGAGCAGTGGGCACAGATGGGCATCAACACTGTCTTAAACCTTGAGTGTACTACCTTCTCACAGAGTGATGCGACCATTGGGCTCAATCCAAAACACAAAGTCGATGTCGCTGAGTCACACCAGAGGGAAACAAACACGGGTGGTCTGAAGGTTTCTTGCTCACTCACAGCTACAGGAGGCAGCAGGCCCTGAACATGTTCATCCCTGACTGGGAGGTGATGTGCAGAGCGACGCTCTCGTTAGCTGAAACAAACAGGACGGTGCCGCGTCTCAGCGTGACGTCAGAGAGGGCGGCGGCTGAGGTTGCCGTGGCGTCCCCTTCAATGACCAGAAGGATGCTGGCACTGTCGACCGGCGCTACAGTGTACTGCTTCACTGAGGCCGGGACCTGTGGGACAGAATGTCACCCTGTTACAGTGGGTGCATTGTGACTGTAATACACACTTTGATGGTGCTCTCATAAGCAGGAGTTAAGTTATGATGTCACATGAGGCCAAGTTAATGTGGGGTGACTTTATACATGGTGGAAGTGCAAAACAAAATTACAAAGTGTGAAACACTTTTACAAAGCTTGAGACAAATTTACATTTTAAAAAACATTTTTACATTTTATTAAAAAAAAGTTACAAAACCCAAAACACTTTTACAAGCGCTGAGACAAATTGACAAGTGTTCTGCCACTTGTAAATGTATTTCAGCGCTTGTAAAAGTGTTTCACATCTTGTACATTTGTTTAATAAAATGTAAATGTCTTTTGTCCTTGGTAAAAGTGTTTTGGTTTTGAACTTTGTTTTTCAAAATGTAAATTTGTCTCACACTTCGAAATTTTGTTTCGCACTTCCCAGCCAGTATATATATATATATATATATATATATATATATTAAAAGTTTTAATCGCATGAGTTCCTGTGATTAATCGCATTGTTATACGCAAATTCCAATAATGAATTAAAAAGTATTGTATAGTGCACTTTTATTGTAAATGTACTTCTCAACTTAAACAATGTAATCAAAGCAAATAAATACAAAACTAAAGCTCATTGCATTCGTTGCAGTCTGGACGCAGAGTGGTGTGGGTCTCCTCTCTCCTCTCTGACTGACAGCCTGTGAGTGCTTTTGGAAGGGGGAGGGGCTCACGGCAGCACCCGCTGTTCGTTAGTGATGGGAAAAGCAGTTCTTTTCAGTGTACTGAATCAATAGAATCAGTTCAGTAAAGTGATTCGTTCAAAAGATTCGTTCACCGAATCGTTCAGTACTTCTCCGCAGCTCTGTCTGTGAATCAGAATTTAATAAACTGAAACACGGCCAAACGTTTAGTTCTGCTCACGATCGTACTGAGAACAGCCGGTGGTGAATAATAAACCAATGAGCTGAGAATTTAGTTGGATAAAGTTACAGTTTGCAAACTGAAAGCTGCTAAAACAATCACATTTATTTTCCCCGACCGTTCTGTTCAGTACGTTCAGTACTGGAGGGTGGGCGGGCTTTGAGTGACTCTTACGGTCTAGAGAGAGAGACACGAGACGGGAGAGAGGAGAGCGCAACTGAAGTTGAGAAATGAACGACTCTTTTCAGTAAGTGATTCAGTTCAGTTCGTTCACCCAGATGATTCGTTCGTTTTTTGAACGAATCGTTCATGAACTACACATCACTACTGCTCGTTGAGGAGCAGTACGTGCTTTCACGTCAGTTTCTTACACCAAAAAAGTCTCCAATAACACCAGAAAAAGTCGCTAGATTTGTCGCTAGTAGCTGTTGACAAAAAAAGTCGTCAAGGGGGTTTGGAAAGTCGCCAGATTTAGCGAGAAAGTCGCCAAGTTGGCAACACTGTTTCCTGTGAGCACCGCAGCAGTCATGCGCAGCAGTAAGCAACAAAAATTGCGTTAATGCGAGATAGAATAATTGTCGGCGATAATTAATTAATGAGTTAACGTGAAAATAACACGTTAACGTGCCCATCCCTAATATATATATATATATATATATATATATATATATATACACACAGTGGGGATTATGGGGATTAACTGAACTGTTTATGCTGCTGTCTCTGACAAACTTTAAAGCAGATTGAACAGATTTTTTCCTGGCTGTAATGTTGATGTCATAGCAGGAAAACCAACAGTGCAACAGCAGAAGTGCCAAGAGGGTTGACTCATCAAGACAGATTTCACATAATAAAGCTAAGCTTGTTTCGTCTCCACATTAAAACGGCACACCTTTAATTTGAAGTCAGACAAACTTTTAAAAGCTGTAAATGTTTCTTATTTTTTTATTGATTATCAAAGTGACACACTGGAGGAATTTAAAGTCCACCAAAGTCCTAAATCTACTTTATAAATGTATGGTTTTATCAGGTTGAAGCGAGAAGGGGGTTTCCTACCTGTATCCTCATGACCGTGAAGTCTGGCACTGGGGGGTCGTACAGGGACACAAAGGGGTCTGAGGCATCTTGTTCACACGGGAAGATTTTGGAGCTGGCGGAGGCCGGGGTGTAGCTCAGCATCTCACACAGCGTGTTCAAGTCGATGTATTTCGGTGTGAGACCGGCTCTCACTGTGTTGTCTGAGCAGGCCATGCACTCAATACAGTCTGGATTAAAAAAACAGAAGAAGAAGGAACTTTTAGATGGCAAGTATTGGACAAGCAGAGGGTGCGGTTTGCTCTTCTTTAAAGTGCATGTTAAGAACCTCTCTTATCTTTAAGTTCAATTTTGTCCTTTTTTTTTTTGTACTTTAGTTTTCCAAAAGTAAAACACCAATGTGACAAAATGAAAAGACATACGTAAAGCATACTATAAAAACAAAAACAAAACAATCAAACAAACCAGTAACATCAAAACACCAGTCCAAATTCATATGTCATGGGTATGTAAACCATCCCACTTAACACTAACCCTAACCCTTAACACTAGTATATAAATAAGCAACAACAAATAAACAAACAAACACACAAGACAAAACAAAAACCCTGCTGCCCATAGTTCGACCCCCGGTTCCACAACTGGGACCGATAACTTGAGATTAAGTTCAAGTAGATACAGTATGAAGCAAGCAAGTAAAAATTCATATTAGATTTTGTCCTTTACATGTGTAGGAAGTGTTTAAAAAAATATCATGCTCCTGCTTTCTTTTTAAAATACATCACTAATCGAGAATCTTCACCATGGAAATATTCTTTTAAGGCTGTAATGGCAGTGTGCTGTTTATCACTATTCCTCTCACTCTAACCCTGCCACAGTGGTTCAGATATTTACTTCAGTACGTCTTACAGAGGCATCAGTATTAATTTCAGTCAGTTTAATAACCATCAAAAAGCTCCTCACAGGTGCTTTAAATCATCTAATCAATTCTCAGATAGACAAACAATGTGAAATCAAATCAGTGTTGGATCTTAAATGCAACACAGGAGTTATTTCTCCTCCTCTACTTGTCCTTTTTACTTGTTCAGGTGTTGATTTACCAGAATGACCTTTGACAATCGGGGTCAACTCAAATTTAAATGTGGTGTAAATATAAATTAGTCAACAGTACCATAGAATAGAATAATTTCAGTCTTGTCCTCAAATACTTCCCCACTGACTATCTGTCATATCACAGCACATGAAAGTGTAAAAGTTCAGCTACTCGTGCTGTAGTCAGCCTGGATAAGATCTAGAGTGTTTGAAAAAGTATCATCTCACCTCCATAAATATATGCGTGAGGCTCATTGGCTCCCAGGAACATGGCCTGTCCCGGGTCCAATACCATGTAGTTGAGAAAGTAGATGGAGAAGCAGCCGATGTCTCCGGGGTACTGGGAGTGGAGGCGAAGCAACAGATCACCATTACTGCTGGATGTGTCCTTCCCTGCTGCCCCTGCATGGGTCACAAACACAGCCAGGAGTGTTTTTATGTGAGTAAGACACATTGCAGTAGTTACATGTTGTTGGTAGATTTAAAAAGAAACTGTCTGACAGGGATGAGGAGAGTCTCTGTGTCTCTGGTACTGAGATGAATGAGACAAAAAGAGGCAAAAAGCACTGACAAATCTGAACCTAGTGGTTATAATTTACTTCAAATTTCAAAAAGAACTTGTTTCATTACTGCAGAAGCAGAGTGGGAAATTCTGGCACAGCTTCCAGCAAAATAAATGTCCCTACTTTGACAGGCGGCTGTCGTATTTTAACCTGTAAAGACGCTGGCTGTCCTCTGTCGTGGCTTCTCATGACTAATTTTGTGCTTCTGCAAGTTCTACAACTAAGAGGAGGCTTTTTTTAAACTGGTGGATATGTGTTTTAACACCCCTTACATAAGTGGCCAGTAGTGTAAACTATGAGGAAATTAAGAATTGTGTAAACATATTGAGAAACCCTCTCATTGTGTTACGGATTTTAGCGTGCAACAAAGAAAAGGCTTCACTTCTAAACTCACACATCTTTTAGTGTTTTGACCCCTCGACTGCTCTCTACTTTTGATTAATGAAAAAACAACTAACATAGGGAATAAAACTGGAATTTAACTTTGTTTTTCTTTCCTTAGGAGCCTATAACTTACATCCCTCAGCCTCCTTACCCTCCTCAGTGACTCTCTTGACCAGCATGTTGAGCTGATCTACGAACACCTTCTTCTCACAGTTCATCATCCTTGTGAAGCACTTCTTCAGCACTTGGCTCGTTTGAACTGCATTTCCCATGCAGCCTCGCAGCTCGTCCGCCGCCTCATTGCCTACCAGAGCACGAAACTCCGGGACACCTGATGGATACACACACACACACGTCTGAATCGGTCTGAATGTATTTTTTGGGAAACATCTACCATTTAAAGGAAAGCTCTTTTTTATTTTTTTTTTTAAAGATTTATTTTTGGGCTTTTTGTGCCTCTATTGGAGAGATAGGACAGTGAAGAGAGTCGGAAATCAGGGAGAGAGAGAGAGTGGGGAACGACATGCGGGAAAGGAGCCACAGGCCGGATTCGAAGCCAGGCCGCCCGCCCGGGAGACCACAGCCTCCATACATGGGGCGCGCGCACCAACCACTGCGCCACCAGCGCCCCAAAGGAAAGCTCTTTGTATGATATTCAGTTTTCAACACTGTAAACCACATCTTTGTTCCTTTTAATCTCCATTAACTCTCTAAAGATCAATCCAAAATCCACTAATGTTCCCATGAGACTTACATTTAAGAAAGCCTAGTATCTCCTCCACTGGTCTGAAGCCGCAGAGGCCCTGGAAGCGGGTAAGCGCTATGGCCATCTCTGGCTTGTGGTTGTTGTCTGGATAGTGCTCCGGAAACTGAGCATGGAGACGAGCAGCTAACTCCTGACCAAACCATAATGATTGAAAAGAGAGAGGGTTAACAAAGAGGGCAGGCATAGCGCATAAAGACAAACATGAAACTGTTTTATGCATTGAAAAAAAAAAAAACATGTCCAGTCATTCTCCACTTCACAATAATGATTCATGGTACAGAGGATTTGAATGCTGCGTGGGTGCATGTGTACTCACTCTGTTGGGGTGGGCCTGTATGGACAGAGCTGTATTGACAGAGAGGACTTTGAAAAGGAAGGGCAGCTGACCGTGGAAGGTGTCTTTGACCTTGGAGCCCAGGCAGGCGGGGAAGTGGGCGATCCACTGGCCCAGCGTGGTCTGTGCGATCCTGTTGTCTTTAATCTGGGCATCACCTTTCGGGTGGGCACCCATCCACAGCTGGAAAACACAGCAGAGATAACTTTGAATGATTAGTAATACTCAAGTTGCAGGATGGGCTTTGTGACTGGAAAACTGAGGAGCTAAAATTCTGATTTAACTAGAAATAAATGTTGAAAAGTCAATTAACACGAACTAATGATCAGTTCTCCCTCCTTTAATCTCTGGTAACAAAGAGCCTGGTGTCCGACATTTACATTTCATCAAATTCTTTAATCTAAAGTGGGTTTTTTTTCTCAGTGACAAAGGAGGAATCCTCATCACCACACTCAGTAAATCACTCTGGATAAGAGGGTTACTACCTGAAATGTCAAAGAAGGATTTTGTCTTTCAGGGACTTGCACTTGTTGGTGGACAAACACTAACTGCAGCTACAGGGCTTAAACCTTGTAACCAGTAACCTTTTATTAAATAGCAGCTTTTTAAGTGAGCCTATATTTCTGCAAAACAACACACACACACACACACGTTTTACACTTGTTATTTCTGCATGATCGTCCCAAACATCTCACCTAAAATTAACCATAACAAAAGTAGAGGTCGACCAACATGTCACCGTTGTGGTCAAAAATGAAGTCACATGCCGTAATGTAGGATTGCGCATCCATGAAGATAACCATGAATGTTCATATGACCAAACCATGACATGTGACATTAATGTGGCACGCTGTGTGTGAAAATGTCAGCACTGCCATAACTGGAAGTGATGACCTTCATGACAAAACCCTGCAATAAGGAAAGACTTGGGGCAGGCATGAAGAGAACGAGGCGCTCTGCCAAGAAACTGAGGAACAACACCACATTTTATGGCCTGAATAATATAAAAATAAGGTCAGGATGATGCATTGTTGTACTGGATAGCACAAGTTCTAGATCTAAAAGATTATACAAAGTGGACACCAATTGTCACTGACCAAAAAACCGCCACACAAGTGTAGTCCTCTTTATCATCATCACTTATTCATGACTTTAATGTTTTTACTGCTTTTTTCCCCATTTGACAAAACTTGGAAACATAATGTGTCTCAGATGTGTAATGCAACGTATTTAAAAAAAGCACATCCAGTGTTTACAATTTTC
The DNA here is from genome assembly GCF_963584025.1 of Labrus mixtus. Classification (NCBI taxonomy): domain Eukaryota; kingdom Metazoa; phylum Chordata; class Actinopteri; order Labriformes; family Labridae; genus Labrus; species Labrus mixtus. The sequence goes on from NC_083615.1 coordinate 13,654,622, forward strand.
AGTTCTGATTAAACTTTGTACACGTGGTGGTACACATTTCTGACTAGCCTATTGCTTGATTTCATCTGGAGAGGCTGACTTTCTTTGTTAACATATTTTATGTTCAAATAAGAGTTAAAATCATCTACTTGAAAACTAGAATGTGTAAAAAAAACTTGTTATTGCATTTAAAAATGTTTCTAGTTTCTGGCAGTAACCTCCAGTAGACTGGTAGAGTAGTGGGGTGTAAGTGTCTGCCTCAAGGGCCAGTCTAATTTGTGATTTGCCTGTGTGTGATATGACTTTACCTCTGCATAAGGCCTGCCCGCCTCGACGACAGCAAGCGGGTCGCCACCTATGACCAGTTTGGCCACCTCGCTGTCCTGACCAACCTTCCCCCATGCATAGTTTTGCACAGCACAGGTAAGGGGAAACACTGAGGAGGAAAGAAATCGATTCAATTCTTAAACAAAAAGTGAATACAGACTAATTTCTATACATTTGAATGCATCCAAAAGCTTTGAACTGTTACAAAAACGTGAATGGTATTCCTTATACAAGCGTACACTCTGTGTAGATGTGTGTGTAACAATGATTGTGTCAATACATGTTACATTATCTTAATATTACCCAATAGTATCACAGGAAAGAAAAGAAGGGGAAAGCACACTCTGTTCTCAACACTGCATATAATGTTGTGGATTATAATAAACTAGTAGGCCTATATGCATTTTAACAGTAGTAGTTAACAAAAACACCAGTAGCCAATGTTAACATTAGCTGCATAACAAAGGCATGGCATATCTTGACAGGGATAAATAGTCAAAAAAAAATAGCCAGCCTGGATATATACCAGCATAATGAAACAGTAAAAGAAGGGGGCGCAGATTCCACTGGGGATACATTATTTGGCAGAACACCGGGCAGCTGACGATGCAGCGTTCATTGACAGAAACGCACACAGTAAGCAGGATTACAGCTGAGCCAGAACTCCGGTTTGAATAAAATGTTGCTACCCTTATCTTACGGCTGTAGATATTTAAAATGTTCGTCAAGAAAGCCAACTGCGCGTTATTTCAATTAATTGCCCGTATTAACAGTGCTGCTTTAAAACACGATCCGAGTCCCATTGCAACAAACAAAACGCCGGCTGAATTAACAACATGGATGCTGCTCAACAAAGCTTTTCTGCTCAGTCCTTCCTTCACTATAACCTGTATCCGGTGTAACAACGCTGCACCCCTTTCTAGCTCCGTTTCTTTCGCTGGAACAGATCATTTCAAACAATTAACAGGAGGAGAAAATCTCACTCACCTCTTACTTCCTCCATGACTGTTGCGTTGGCTGTCAGATCCGTGGTGACGTCACGAATCGACGAAGAGCTTCGGAGATGTTTTTTTTTTTTTTTTTTCTATTTTATTCGTTATCATCATTGTTTTCTATATCAATTTGTAACAGTTGTACCTCGAGTTATAACTTCGTTCCTGGCATTGAATCCTGATGTAATTAACATGTTGTAAATAAAGTAAAAAAAATGAAAAAATAAAAAAATTGTTAATATCCTACACGGTCTAGATATCTATGATTAAATTGCTTAAATATATGAATTACATAATACGGGGCAGTTTTTATTATATCTAACTTCCTTTTAAACTGTAAAGATACTTATATAAGCGCTTATATTTGATGATATTATTATTATTATATTAATAGGCTATTATTATATTATTATTATTATATTATTGACATATGGATAAAATAAAAACTAAACATTTATTGAATTTTCTCAACCGTAGGCTACCTTTATTAACGTACTAAAAAACAAATAGTGATGTCTATAGACTTGTAAGAGGCAGAACTTTTTATTTTTCTTCCTTTTTTGTTCGGAATAAAGTTGCATCAATATATTCTTACTTTTAGACGAGCTCAGTTAAGCTCTTAAGTCTTAAAAAATTTGCATCTTAATTCGACCCCCCCCCCCCCCTGAATATGAAATGCCCTCATCTGTCACGACTTTTTAACACAAGTTTTCGTAGACTTTAAAAAAAATTCCCATGGGAAATCGAGGAAAAATGTCTCATAGACTAAACGGTTCTCTTTATAATGTGTAAACTTCCCTTACGTGTAAATTACGGTCCCTGTTGTATGTTATAGGCTAATGAGTAATTAATAAATACATTTAAGGGTTTTCAATGAAGCTTCACCTTTATTCCTGATAAAATACTAGTTCCCATCGCGTAGCATAAACATTAAGGGGACCCTTATATATTTACATTTTTTAAACTAATAAAGTAGTACGCTTGATAATCATGATCTCATGATAATTCACAGAGCCGAAAGCCACAGGTGGCGCGCTTTCCTTCCTTTACGTGGTACGTCACAACTGAACACGTCACAACTAAACACGTCACAGCCCAGGTGGTTGAGAGCGCATGCGCCGTAAACTTCATTCGAGGAAGTAACAGGGGAGACAACTCTTAACGACAGCGGAGAGTTTGCTGTTTATTCCCTGTTTCAGAGAGGACCAAACAGCGCGCAGTCATTTCAAAATGTCGGGATATGATAGCAACCCCTTCGCAGAGCCCGTGGCAGACAACCCTTTTAATGTAAGTTTACTGGTTAAGCTTTTATTGAGACACTTTCGGGGCTTTGGTGCTGACATATCATTCGTTAAAAGGTAGCCAACACGCCAGGAAACTAGTTGGGTGGATGTGGGGGAGGGATCTTTTCTTGCTCTCTTGAAAACCATTTGGCAAATACAGCATGATTGGCAAGTGTACAGCCAATCAGCGGGCTTGTTTGAGAAAGGGGCGGGGTATCCTGCAGGCTTAGTTGCAGGAAGTTAAACTGTAGCCAACTAGGAATGTGTGTCAGACCGTTTTAAGCTACTTTGCATCTGTTTCTATTCTTCTTTAGATTGGTTTGTTTTATTATTGGCAGTTCATACTAAGTTTGGTCGGTTTTATATAATTTTAGAGTCGTGTAATATCTCCTAGATTACACAAAGACCCTGAATTTCTGCCCACTTAAACTCCATTGGTGCTGCTTGTTTACACTTCAGAGAGACTTTGCAAACTAAAGGATGTGACCTGGAAGTCTCCTCAGTTTATACAGAGCCCTGTAGCTTGAACGTGATTGTTTATGAAATGTATTAAAGTATAGATAACTTTCTTTGATAAAAGCTATGATATCTAGTGTTGGAAGTAGGACCCCTCACATGCGTTGTCTGCGAGCTAAAGGTGTTGCAGATGAAGGTGTTTCTTTGCGTGCATTTGTTAGTGCAATCCAAATTTAATGATCAATGGGATGTGTTTTTATATCATCATGTCTTTGAACATGGGTGCATTGTGGACTTTCCAAAACTGAGAAAGTTGCATTCAGTGTATTATCGCTAATAGTTTTTTTCTATATTGAATGTTGTTCTTTCATTACGTTTGGGGAAAAAATAAACAGATGCATAGTCACAGAGGCAGCTAAATACGTTTACTTCCTTATGTCAAAAGCTCCTAAACAATCTTTGTCCTGAATTTTTTTTTGACCTAAAATAAAAGCTACTATCTATATTTGTTCAACCTTTCCTAGCTGTTAAATTGCCACTGATACAGTCAAATGAAGAATAACATTATCCAACTACAGATTATCCTCTTCTATTCCCTTTGTAGTCGTTGGAAACCCCATCACACTCCAGATGTATATTTTATACTTTTACACAGAAGTCATCAAGTTGTAGAGTTTCTTCATCTCCTCTGTCTTATTCTTTAGTACGAAAGAAAGTAACTTTTCTAACATGCATAACTCTGTCTTTATTACCTTTAGTTTGTGTTACACACATGACATTTTAGTCACAAGGACCCTCCTCTGTAACCTGGGAAGATGTCTACATACATTAATGAGCATGCAGACTTCATAATATGTGAAGCTGCCCACTAAGCAGCCGAGACACACAGATGTGAGTGCCTTTAATAGGGTTAGGGTTAGGGTTAACCCACCACTGTAAAAGATGAGATCTAAGTGAAGTCTGCATGCCATAATATTTTAATTCAGTATGCACATTGTGAATCAGATATTTTAAACTCAGGATTGTCTCATTTGTCAAGTCCAAAAGTAGAGATGTCTGCAAACCGTTTGAAGGGCGAAACAAGCAATTCATCGCTCAAGAGTAACCAGGGTTCACATGCTGTAAAACATTTGTATTAGGCTACACTACATCTCAAAGTCAAATATATGAAAACAGATTTAGGTGACGTTATGATGAAGTCAGTTTTACAGTTGCTCAGAGTCACACTTTATTGTGTCAGGTGCACAATGGCAGTGACGTGAGTGTAGAGTACACCTGACCTCTGTTTGTTTGCTGGGTGTGGAGGTGGCTGAATAAATAACCTAGCAGCAACTGGAATATGTTATCTATGCTGTAGTGTAGCACTGTCACACTATTGTATTCATAAAAAGCATGCACTGTGAGATTTAAATAACTATGAGGTGCCAAAGTTTGAAATAATTTCTATGAATCAACACTGGAAAAAAATAGCAAAAATAAACCATTTCTGAACCTTAAAGATAAACATTATGTCCTTTAGGTAATTATCTAGTGTTTGATATTGTACTTCGTTCTCAGCACTGTAGAGCTGTAATATTCAATATGAGGAGGTGACTAAATATGAAATTGTTTCATCAGCCACACCTCGACGATCAACGGTTATCACAGTAAGTCCTGTTTCCTGTTATGAAGACTTTAAGTCTGATTAGCATGCTGTTTTTATCCAAAATTTATTTTACCACTCTTTCAGGTTAAAGCTTAATGAACTTTCCACCTGATCAAAATAGAACTTAAAATCAATATTAATGCTGAAGACGTGCTGTAGTTTGTGTCTTCTCTCCACACCCCTTCACTTTAAACATCATGTCCTCTTGTTTTGGCCTGTCCCAGTTTAGTCCTCATTTCAGGGAGGCTTAGTGGTTTGGGTCGTCAATTTGGTTAGAGCTTGAATTTAAATCCATTTCTGTTTGTAATGTGTCATCACAAGAAGCCTCTCAGTTGTGACTCATCAGATCTTTTTCCTGCTGTTACATGGTGATACAAGGTAAACACATTTTACATGATGCACATTTAGAATTCTTTATTTGACAACTTTTACAGACATTTCTTCTGTTGTTTAAAACCTCCACTGAAAACAGGTTTTTGAAAGCATCATCACTCTTAAATCTGCAGTAAACAAATCATCCAAAAGACGATGTCAGAAGTTGTTTTTTTCCCAGTATTTGTTTTATTTAGTTACTTTTTTGCCTCTTAAAAAAAAGTCGTAATGAAGGAGTGAACCGCAGCATCATACCTCCCTGTGTTTCCTGCTGGGAATGATGACAGGTGTGTCAAAGCAGATAAGTGAATAAGGTCACAGTTTTAATCACATGGTCAATTAGTGAAGTCAAGTTTGTCAACTGAAGTTTATGTAATTCCTTACACACCTTTTAAAAAAAGAAATTGACCCAGATTATAGAAAATATTCTGACAGTTGTTGTCAAAATCTCAGAAAAATCCTACATTTCCCATATCCCATCTGCTGCCCCTCCTTTGAGATCTGCACAGATGGCCGATGAATGTTTATCTGGGCTATGGCTTTATATTCAGTAAGGATGAATCCACTGAGTATTTTCTCATTTAATGATCAAATATTTGGTCTGTGAGGTTTATGAAAATGTGTTATATAAATATCTCAAGACAAGAACTACAACAACATTTAGTTTACTATCAGAAAAGTAGAAAAAAACACACTTGAGAAGCTTGAACCAGCAAATAATCCAACATTTTATTTGACAAAGGAATAAAAAGGTTGTAAATAGTTCAGACAATTTACGTATTTGCACTTGAACCACTTTTTTCACAGCTTCAAAATAGACAACATAGTATAACGTACAGTATCTACATTTCAAATCTTGCAGAGTATAAGTGCGTCTACACTGTTGGTTTTCCAAAGGTACTACTAAGAGTCGGGGAAATTCTTGAATATATCAGGATCTTTATTTGTATTGCAGACTTTGATTATCGGGGAATTTAAAAAATGCTCGGAGGAATTCAGCCTCCCTGTTTCTCTGAGAACATCAGAGGTCATTTGGTAAATACCACAACATGAGAAAGATGTGCTTCACTCTTGATTCTTCTGATATTATTTTTCTCAATATTTATTATTTCTGTAGAACATGTGCAGCATTAACTAAACTAAGGCCTGATGGGATTCTTCAAAGGTCTTCTTTTGTCATTAAAAAAGTAAAAAAAAAAGATATATTTACTTTATAATGATAGAAAAGGGACTCAAAACATTCATTATCAAATTGCTCCGACTGTTTCCGTCCTAAATTGACACATTTATTGTATTAAATGATTTGTAGAAGGTTTCCTCAACAAAAGCTAGGATGTCAGTTGTTGCAAAAGTGCCAAATAATTACTGCTTTAAAGTTTAAAAAGTCAGGAAGGGTCAAAGGATCACCTGGATTAAGTCAGGGAATGTTCATGAAAGTTCATGGCATTCAGCAGGGCCACAGCCTTGCAGAATTAGATTTTTTTTTTGTCCTAAACTTCTAAGGCAGACAGACTGACCTCCCATGTAAGATAGAAATGTACAATGATTCCTTCTGTCCTGGTTCAGATATTTGAGTCCATTAATGTTTACTAAGGTTGACCTCTTTAGAAATAAGTCTTTCCCAGGTAATTATTAATCAAGACTTGTACAGGAATAATAGCGATTCTGTACTTCATTTGATGACTTGGTCAAGGAAGGCAGTGCCGGAATTGGATGGTTTGGGGTTGCTTGTTTTGTTTTTTTTTACCTTCAGTGATTCAGATAATAAAAATGTCTTAGAAGTGAAGAGTTGGAGCCAAAAAGTTGTTTTAGTTTTAATTTTTAGGTTTTGTTTATTGACATTAACTTTGCAATGAAACGTGTTATCTTATCAGTCATGATTTGAGTTTGATTATTAATGAACGTCGACTGCTTGGAGTGGGAGGACGGTGCATATAAACACTTGCCCCCAGCTTTATAGGCAGGAGACTGCAGGACCTATCAAGTTTGATTAAGTATTAGTCATTTGGGCCGACTGTGTTCTCAGGTATGGAGCTCTACAGTTTAGACCACTAGTTAAGCACCAAAGTGTTGGCGTTACATTAGTCTGGACGCATGGTGACGCACCAGCTCTTCATTATCTCTAGTACACTAAGACCAAATCTTCAGTTTGATGTGTGGATCTTGGGAAATTAACAATTGAAAATTCAAAAGAAAAGTTTTGTCTCGTTAGTTGCTTTCCTGCAGATCCACCAGAAAAGAGGGTAGGATTGCTCTATCATGTAGGAAAGACAAACTGCAGTAAATGTTTGTTTGTGTTTTCAGAAGTTGGATATCAAGACTCAATGCCATAGATCACCCCTCAGTTCTTTCAGCTATTACACTTACCTGGCAATAAATGCTGTCCTGTATCTGCAATGCTCCTTTACAACCCCGCCACTCAACCCCTCTATAGGCTGGTCTAATGATAAGAGACTCACCTTGCACTTGGGCAGCTTCAATGCCCCCCCCTCTTTATTCAGTTAATCCAATCCTGATTGCCATTGTGGCTTTAAACAAGACAACACACCTCTACTTAATCCAGCAGCTCTGACCTTTCTGTGACCAGAGACATCAAATACTTCCTAGAGATCAACCAAGTTTAATGAAGGTCAAGCACTTTAAATTGGATACAGAAGTCTCAGTTGATCCAATTTATGCGGATAGACTGTAGCTGTTGTGATGGAGTGACCTATAATGATGATTGACGCCTGTTTGGTTGTTTTGCAGGACCCTTCAGTCACACAGGTGACCAACTCCAGTGTAACACCAGTCAACCAGTACAGCCCATTCCCCAAAGTAAGACACCTGAAACATACGTTATCTTGTTTTTTCTCTTCCTCTCAGTGGTTATCTTTAGTTTGGTTCCGCCCAATTGTTTTATCTCCTCATACTCCTTTTCACCTCTTGCTCTTATTGGACCTGGTTTTCCACACTTTTCTTCTCCTCTTCCTTGCTTACCGTCTCCTTTTCTTTTCCTTCTTCCTTCTTCCTTCCTCCTTCCTCTTTTATTTCCTCGTCCTCTGTCATCCTCATGTCTCTGTCTTTCGTTCTCATCCTTCTTAATTTCCTCACAATCACTCACTACCATCTTTCTCTTCTTATTGTTTTTTTTTTTTTTTTTCAGGATGGTTTAGCCACTCAAACCACTCCAGCCGCCCCCTCTCCTTATCAGCCTGCTGTGTTACAGCCGTCTACAGAGCCCAGTCCACAGGTGAGTCACATATAACTGGATATGTCACACTCTCTCTCTCTCTCTACCACTTATCTGCCAAAGCTGAAAAACTACCACATGAAGTAAAATGGAGAAAAGTGTTTCTCTGAATGCTGTTTTCAGTATCATGTATTAAAGCAGCTCTGTTATTTTTCACGTTTGGTTCAGTTTAATGCTCCTGTTAGCTGCAAAATATGGACCATAAAAAAACACATATGATACTTGTACAATAATACGATTACCCTACGTAAAATAGAAGTCCTAAGCACCCAATATTGGGTTATTTTTTGTGTATAATTCCCCAAATTGCAGGGAACTCTTGCAGGCAATTTTGCCAATGTCTTTGTGAATCTTAGACAGTGTTCTCTAATTCACACCCGGCAATGTTTTCTTACAAATGTGACTGAAGATCTAAAGTTTTATTTAAAGTTTTAGTACTTTTTAATACTATCGATCATTAAAATAACGCAAATTGTTTCATTTTAAAACACATTGAATTAAAAAGTACCTTTTAGTATTCATAATATTGGAGATCTTACTACTTAGCCTGCTTTTATACAACTGTATGTTGGTCATTTTGACGCTGTCTTTGGAGCCTGTTGTTAAACAAATGTTCACTTCTAAAAGGCAGAAACAGACAAACTGCAGGTTGTCTTTCAGATATCTGGAGACACAATGTACAGCATGCTGTTTCCCTCAGGGCGCCTGACTGCATTTTAAGACCGTCATGTTTACTTAGGAGTTGTTCACTTAGACATGAGATGAAGATTAGAGAGCCCAACAACATTTAACACAGCACGCAAAGTCAAGCAGAATTGAACTTTTATCCAACCATTCCCTCATGTTACTCGTGGAGATGTAATATCTAATACTAACTGGATGGCTAAAGAGCAAGTGGTCCAACCCAGTACTCGTTATAAGAGGTCGTTTGGTTGCTACACAAACATCGACTCAGTTTGCACAATATTATCATGTGCCTCCTTGTTCACCCGGTAACCTCATCAATATTCATGAATAGCATTACAGATCACCCGTGTCCTTTGTTTTTCTGCCGAGTAAGACATCAACTATGAATATGTATGTTCTGCTTTACAAACAGGACTGTGACCTTAAAAAAAAAAAAAGTAGTACATCTTGATAAACCCTTGTCGACACCTGTGAAATGCTCAGAATGGCTGTTGCAGTCTACGTGTACTATAGATGTTTTGTGTAAAATATCATGCAGCCTTATATGTGTCCTTAATATCTGGCATTTCTGACCTCCAGACTCTTTACAGCCCAGTTGCATCTCTACACTTTATTCTTAATGTTAAACCTCTGAGAGTTGTCTGCGCTATTGTCACAAACAATAATGATACATTCCTGTACGTTCGCTGTGTTTGTTGAGTAAAGTGTTTCCGACTCTCTACTTGCAGGCGACTGCTGCTGTGGCTCAGGCCAATCTGCTGAGGCAGCAGGAGGAGCTGGAGAGAAAAGCTGCCGAGCTGGACCGCAGAGAGCAGGCGCTGCAGACTAGAGGCTCCTCAGGTCATTAAAGATGAAAAAAGAAAAAAAAAAAAAAAACACTCCTCTGCAGCACTAGCAGAATCTGCACAACCTACTGAGACAGGAAAAACAATATGCAATGTGTGCGTTGTGTTTCAGAGAGAGGAATATCAAACATACTTGCACACAGGAATATTTTAGTGAATTGGTTATAATCCCTTTTCCAGCTGTTAATGCATGCACTTTAAAAAGCATGTTTGTCATATATTATAGCGGAATATTAAACTTGTGATTCATCTTGCACATGTGTTTTATTTAAATATGGTTTTAGATTTATACATTTGACATGGTTTCTATCTTTATGCCTGGTTAATGTTGACATGATTTGAAAGTGTGAAACATTTAAAAGTCAACTGGTCCAGCATATCTTCCTTCCTAACAGGTTAGATGTTGTCTCTTGTACATACAGGTAAAGAGAACAACTGGCCTCCACTTCCAAAGAGCTTCCCCATCAAGCCATGTTTCTATCAGGACTTCTCAGAGGACATCCCCCCAGAGTCTCAGAGAGTCTGCAAGATGATGTACTACCTCTGGATGCGTAAGTTACTTTAAAAAGTTTGTTTGTTTTTTTTTTATCCCCAAAGTGTGGTTAATAATAATAAATTAGATTTATATAGCGCTTTTCTAAATACTCAAAGACGCTGGTTGTATGCAGTATTTGGTCTGCGATTAGAGCTCAAAGAAATTGGCTTTCTGAAACTGACATTGGTTCTTAGGTCAGAGCTTCTGTCCTAAAAAAAGTAGCTGAATTATGTGGCATGCCTGACCCCATCTGCAGTGGTGTATAGCCTAGTTTCTGTGCTGCTACGCCAACCGGTTTCTCAATAAAGAGGCCGAGCTGACTGGCATTTCCTGTGGCTTATACACTTATTATGATTGATGACTCTCTGTTATTATTGACAAGTACCTCATGCAACATCGCTTAAAAAAAATCTTCAACTAGTGGCGCCTGTAGCCTAGCGATTAGTGCGCATTCTGCATCTACGGAGGCATAGTCCTCAAAGCTGGCTGCCTGGGTTCAAATCCGACCTGTGGCTCCTTTCCCCGCATGTCATTCCCCACTCTCTCTCTCTTTCCGGTTTCCAAATCTATCCACTGTCCTATCTCTAAAATACCGAACTATCCCTTTAAAATGATGTGAGCATGTATACATCAGGGCTGAATTATAAACACAAATTCAAATATGATACAGTTTCTTTATGTTATCAGGTTTGTAGACGTTTTTGTTTGACCATTTTACCTTCTCTGTACAGATAATGGCAGTCAGTACAGCACTCATCAAATAGTATTTAAAAAAATTGTGACATTTTTATCAAACCTACATTTTTCTTAATTTAGGGATTTGGGCTAATGCTAATAAATGCTAAATATAACATTTATCCAACAAATTATCCAATAGGAACAGGAAGACACAAGGCATAAAAAGAAACACTTTAAAAGATGTTTAACCAAAGAAATAAGCATAAAAAGTGAAGGACCATTCAGTGCTGTGTTTATCCACTCAATGCAATATGTGTCACAACACCACCATGGTACCTATCACCTTGTTTTTCTAGGTTACACCACTACCTGCTGATGATGTAGATTATGTAACAACTCTTTTTTTGCTTCATTTACTTACACCCTGACCTTTGTAGTTTTACAAATATACACCTTATCAACGTAATTCTCTAGGATTAAACAGTAGCTGATCTGTGAGATTTACATCATCTTGTTATTATTCCATCTCTTAATGTATTAAAAGTTGTGCTTAACACCAAATAACAAAATGTTGTCATGTTCATTAGTATTTACAACAGATTGGTGTGAAGGTGTTTTGGTTTACCACAGACAGGAGGATGTCATTTGTTGTAGCTCTATCATCATTGACACTCGTCTCTCAATGTTCCTTCAGTCAACTGTGTGGCTCTGTTCCTGAACCTGTTGGCGTGTTTGGCTTCCTTCATCACTGATGCGAATCACGGTGTTGATTTTGGCCTCTCCATTCTCTGGCTCATCCTCTTCGCTCCCTGCTCCTTCCTCTGCTGGTACCGGCCCGTCTACAAGGCCTTCAAGTGAGTCTCCTCTCATAAAGGACGTTGTATAGCTGTTTGTGTGGCCTTAGCAACTTCTCTGTTTATTCATTTAGTTGACTTTGATAAGTATAATGCTACTTAAATGTGTTTGTGGGTTCTCCGCTTAGTCATGTATTTGGCTTCTAGTTCATATTTATTGTCTCCTTTGGTTCCCTTACTGACCGAGGCTTGATTTCTTCTTTTCAGGACGGACAGCTCCTTCAGCTTCTTCTTCTTCTTCTTTGTGTTTTTCTGCCAAGTTGTGATCTTCATCATCCAGTCTGTAGGCATCCCCAACTGGGGCAACAGGTGAGTCGAACACCGAGCGTTTCATTCTGACATTTGGAGGGATAATGTAATGAAGGGCAAATAGTTTGGATTGTGTTCTCGTTGACAGTTTTGGTCTCAGAACTCAGAGTTTAGTAGGGAGATTGTTGTCAAGGATATGTTAAATTCAAATGTGTGATGAACCCCAAAGTTTAGGCAGAAAGTTGGCATGATGTTAAAGTTACACTTCCAAGGTTTTTTAATGTGTAGAATCAGCCCTGAAATGTGTTACTCTGATTCATAAACAAGACGTTTGGATAATTAAGATTTTGTTTAGTTAGGTCGTACCCCATGTACGGAGGATGTTGTCTGCCAAGCGGGCGGCCTGAGTTCAAGTCCGACCTGTGGCTCCTTTCCCGCATGTTATTTCCTGCCCCCTCACGATTTCCTACTCTATCCACTGTCCTATCAAATAAAGGCAAAAAGCCCCAAAATAAATCTTTTTAAAAAACAAAAAACGTTTTGCACATTTCTAGAATTAATAATTGAGATTCATAAAGACTGAATGAGAAGTCATTTTACTTGCATCTTAATTGGTGCATTATTAATAAAAATAATAGCTTATCTTAACATATATCCATCCATTATCTGTACTACTCTCGGGGGGGGGGAGGGGGGGCTGGAGCTGTTCCCAGGTGTCATTGGGCTAGAGTCAGGGTACACCCTCACAGGGCTTATCTCAGCATGTTACATTTTCTGCCCAAAATCCTTTTTATTTAAATTTCTCAATATAGTGACAAACAAGGGTTAATGACACTGACAAATAAGGCATGATTCTGAAGCAGTGTGTCAGTAAACCCAAACCCACCCACCTCAGGTCAGAACTAAACCGGGCCGTAGGGCACACACTCACTCAGATATTTATAGCAATAACAGACAGACAGTCAGAAGAATAAATGTGAAAAGAGAGTGATAATTAAAGAGATAGGAGTAAATAAATAATAATACAAAAAAAAAAAAAAAAGTAAGGCAGAGGTAGGGAGGGGGGGTTGAGTTGCAGCTTACACAGAGAAGTGTAGGAGTTACAATTTAGTCTTGTGTGATTCCAGGGATAAATTAAGGGAGTGAACAAATAACAGGAAGTGGTTCCAGGAGTTTTGGAATATCTTAGCAGAGCCTTTAACTTAAGTTATCTGAACATGCTCAAAACAAATAAAACGCGAATCAACTGGAGGCAGTTTTCACATTTATTTGAAGAAGGGCTCAGTTTCTTTGTGGTTTCTATGCATTCACTTTTTAATTCAGAATTTTAATCAGCCGTCCCACATCTTTTCTCTTTTTCTAATTTTCTGCAATCTTTCAACTCTGACAGAAACTTTTCATCCTTCAGCTTCTACTCTGCTGCCGCTTTGTCTGCTGGTAATGCTGTAAGTTTCTGCTGCTCACAGTCTGCTACCTTCGTCTCTCTCTCTCTCTCTCTCTCTCTCTCTCTCTCTCTTTCTTTCTGCGTCCAGCTAAAATGACTTTCAGTTAAACACAACACACAGATTTTTGACATGACATGATTTGGAAGCAAACATTTGATCATTTAATCGTTTGTAATAACTTATACAACACCTTATTCAAACAGCTCCATAAATGTTCAATCATGGGCGCAGATGGCCTAGCAGTTAGGTCGTGCCCCATGTACTGACGGTGTAGTCCTCCAAGCAGGCGGACCAGGTTCAAGTCCGACCTGTGGCTACTTTCCCGAATGTCATTCCCCTCTCTCTCTCTCTCCCTGGTTGCTTACTATATCCACTGTCCTATCCAATCAAGACAAGCCGTGACAAAAAACTCTTCAACAAATAGGTAAATAAATGTTCAATCAAGGGCGCACATCTTGGTTGCTCTGGGAAACGCCTCAGTGGCGCTTGAACGTGCCCCACATCAGATAAGTGGGTTGAATTGGCCTGTCCTGAATCACGTTGGATGGAAATCTAACCAGCCTTTGGGTGATGTGCACTTTCATTCAATTGAAGTTGGGAAAAATCTTTGATTTCCAAATGGCACAATCCAGAATGACCCTTGTGCAAATGGCTCTTTATTACCCCCCCTTTGCCTTTCATAATGAAACCCCTCATCTCATCACGGCACTTTGCATAAAGTCAAAACAGATAGTTAATGGACTCCTTCCTGTTCCGTAGCTCTTAAACTGCAGATGGGATGCAAATCAGAAAGCAGCACAATTTGAATGTCATACTTTGACGATAACCAATGTACTCCTAGGTAATAATACGATCATATTACCACACTTTATAGTTTATTTCATTTGATCTTTACAGCATGCATTTATATTGAAATAACGCCATATTTCATGGTTTTAATAATGTGAAAGAAGCTGTTTTTAAGAACGTAAAGTCTGCCTCTTCTTCTTGTATCTTCTTGGCATTTCCCCGTTTCTTTAACATATCCTCCTCTCTCTTCATAACCCAGCTATTACTCAGAGTTAATGTGCCTGCAAACTCGAAATGTTTCATGCTGTGTAATTAATGTTGTTTTTAAGACGCCTTAAAAAAAAACACTTACGGATGTTTGTTTGCTCCAGTGGCTGGATCGCTGCCTTCTCTAATTTCCGTACCAACCATGCAGTGGGAGCCATCATGATCATAGTGGCCATCCTCTTCACCTTCTGCGCTGTGCTGTCCGTCATCCTGCTCAAGATGGTCAGTATTGTTTACCTGTTGTTCAATTTGTGGGATAGCTTTTGTGTCCTTTGGTCAATAGTTGGTTTAACGTGTCAATGGGAATTTAGTTTTAATCTGAGTCTCTTGACTTCAGTGTAGAAAGTTTTACAAAAAATGAATAAACATGACAGAGCTTCCATTGAATCCCATTGGGTATAATTTCTCATTTCTGAATATACTGAAAAAACAACAGTGGAGCCGCTTACCTCCGTTTGGTAGTGGAGTGGTCTCTGAAGCGTTTACAGACACACTTGTGAGGGACGCGTTTCGTCAGGCAACCCGACGGTTGCCGACACAACAAGGAAGCTCTTACCTATTTTCTATCCCAGCACACCTGTGCAGTACTTTAACGCCCTGACCAAGGCCATGAGGCTGGAACACTTCAGCGTTTTCCACTCTTTTTCTTAGCAGATATTGTTCAAACGGCAGGTATCAAGACATATCACAATAGTGAACATTTGAACAACCTTATTTATCATCTCTTTCTCTTTTAGGTCCACCAAATGTACCGCCGGACCGGGGCCAGTTTCCAGAAGGCCCAGCAGGAGTTCTCACAGGGCGTCTTCACCAATAAAACCTTCCAGACAGCGGCAGCCGGAGCAGCGTCCACTGCTGCCCAGGGAGCGTTCCAGGGGAACAACTAGTTATCAACGGAGCCAAGCTGAACCCCATTTAACAGGTCAAGGTCTATATGTTGTCAGGTCTGAATAATAAATGAAAACAAAGCTTGATGAATCAGGAAGGTAAGAGTCAGTGTAGTGAGTCTGGAAAGCAGCCTCTACCCTTTTCAATGTTAATTATAACCTCATGATGTATAGACTTTGAGCTGGGTAAGGCTACGTTATTAGCCTCCCTCCTTTCACCCCCTTAAACAATGCGCGTCTAATTCCCCACGGTAACTTGCAGAGTCGCTCCATCGGGCTCTATGTGGTGCATCTGCATTAAGACGAGTGCAT
Source organism: Labrus mixtus (assembly GCF_963584025.1). Taxonomy (NCBI): domain Eukaryota; kingdom Metazoa; phylum Chordata; class Actinopteri; order Labriformes; family Labridae; genus Labrus; species Labrus mixtus. Next base: position 13,670,456 of record NC_083615.1, read on the forward strand.
TCTGGGCGGGGAGAGTGTGAATGAAGTTGACTGACTGCTCTGTCAGTGTGTCCTTGCTTTGTACATTTTTACTTTTTGGCATTGCTCTTCAGTGTAATATGTGACTGTGCAGATGTGTGTGTGTGTTGAGTGTGTGTGTACATGCATGCTGATCACATGTATAAATGTGGGTGTAGTATGGCCGTCTCTGTCCACATCTGACTGTGGACTCTGATTCTGTAATATAAATGAGAAGTGTTTCTGTTTGTCATTGATTGGCATTTCTTCTGTCTCAGATGCCTTTCTCTTTGTTGTTGAACATATTTTGGCAAAAGAAAAAAATCATGTAATAGTAAAAAAAAAGTAACTGTAAAAAGTGTTTGTTGTAATCCAATCACTCTGGCCTTTGATCCTGGATTTAACTGTTACTGTCGCTAATGATTTAAACCTTTGTTCAATTATGCAATAAGAAGAAAATACCCACAATTCTCAGACGAGCCCGCCCTCAAATCACTGACAGATAGTAATACTGTGTTGACACTTTTTAAAACCTGTGCCTTCAGACTTTCTGACACAAAATCTTTGCAAAGATCTCTCAGTAAATTACATTTTGAAATCTGAATGTTCTGTTGGGGATATTTTACGTTTTTGCTTATTGCTTATACATTAGAACAGAAAAGTTTCAGTCAAACTTAAATTTTTCCTCTTAGTTGAACAGAGAAGGAGTGCAGATAGCCTAGCCGTTATGTTGCGCGCCCCATGTACAGTACGGAGGCTATAGCCGTCGTTGCAGCGGTTGTGGGTTCGAATCCGACCTCGTCCCTTTACTGCATTTCGTCCCCCCACTCTCTCCTCCCAACATTTCCTGTCTCTCTCCGGCTGTCCTATCCAACAAAAGGCAAAAAAATAACTACAAAAAAAAAAGAGAATATCAGACGTCACTTCTGGACCGCTTTTTTTGTCAAAAGCGTTTAAAACAATACAAGCAGCTTTAACAGCATGTTTCATAAATGCCTTGTTAAAGACTTATATCTAAGGAAACCAAAGCATTACCGCCTTCTGCTAAATGAAAACAGTTCAGACAGTTTACTGTAACAAGCTTATTCCCTTCTCATTTTACTATCAACAGTAAATAAACTAGTTTATTTTTAATGAAGAAGATCTGAAACAATATTTAACATGTTTGATTCTTTAGAAACCATCATTTTCATTGTCACATGTCAAGGTGATGAATGTTGGTTTGACAGTCACAGGTATGACAGGAGAAACAGCTGAATCCCACATTGCCTCATGTGAATGATTATTTCTGTCGTGTAAAGTTGCCATAAAACCAACCCAAATTTGAAGGGAACCAGTTCTCAATGCTACCTGCATGGAGCTAACGTTTTCACATTTCCTTATTAATGAGTCTATTCTCAAAAACCTCCTTCCTCCTCTCTGAGACGACCAACAGCCTTTAAATTATTGGATGTGTATTTTCTGTGATTTCTTGTATCAGAAAAAGTGCATATTTGTGTTTATTTGATGTCCTTTTTTTAACATCAGCAAAATGATAGCATTTCCTTAAAAAAAAACAATTGTGGGCTCAAGATTAGTTTTGAAATGTAACCAACAGTGGTCTCATTTAAAGGTTTGAGCTTACATCCATTGTACACATTCTCATACATGATTTTTATGAAGTCAGACATCTCTGAATGCATTGTTTCAGGAGATCATAAGCCAGTGCCTTTTGTATTTCAATGATAAATATAGCATCTAATAAAATGCTTTGCTTTCATTCGATGCTTTCATTGTATTCTTTCTACTTTTAAAAACCTTTTTTTCATTGGGATATTTCTGAGTATGCAGGGGAGTAGAGATACAGATGAGGATGTTCCTAGGGACTAATTTCCAAGTCGATTGAACAGAAAATTTTGATTCAGACTGATAAGGTAAGAAAACACAGAAGACATTTCAAATCGAGCACGATATATAGTAGTTACAGGGAATCTAACGTGCAGTCATTGTGATGAGCTGCGACACATTCCAGAGCGGGTTCACGTCATCAGCGGGTAAAATATGTCAAATTGGTTTCCGAGTGTGGCTAACGTTAGTACAGTTCTTGCAGGCTGAGGTCCAGATGTCTGGGCTAAACGTAGTTCTGCATTTCTCTGGGTGATAGGCCAGTTTAGCTTGATGGCCTATAAACAACTTTATATAAATTTTATAAAAAATAAAAAATAAAACCCTGACAAAAACCGGCTGCTCCTTCGAGATGTCCTTTGTCCACTCCACTGTGCTTCTTAACATAAGAGCAAGGAGAGAAGGCCCATTAACCTGAGTTAATTTAATTTTTAAAGTTTAAGACAAAAACTTAAACTTCAGTTATAAATTTGAGGTTTTTCTGTATTTAAATTATTTTTTTACAAAGTGACATAGCTACCACCCTGTAACAATCTAACTCCATAACTTCACAGATGATTTTTTTGTTGCGTAAGATGGTTTCACATCCATTGCATTTGTTTTCCTGATGTGTTGTTGATTTGCTGAGGTGTTACTGAGATGATATTCCTGCCAGAACATTTATATTCAATCAAACAAAAGCTGGACAAATCAAAGCCACATACTGGACAACTGCTCAAGGCCATTTTCTCATCTTTGATAGTCTGTCCTGTCAGTTTCTTTTTCCTTTTTATTCCAAGCAGGACAGAGGAGACGGAGGCGCTGAGACACAGAGTGGAGAGGAGGGGATGACCTTTGTGACCGCTCTGTGTCTGCACTGACCCAGACAGTCTGTGGGGAATCTGCAACGGAACCCAAACTGCTGCTTTCACTATCTTTCTGTCCGTCATTGTGCCCGTGTTTCCCTTCCTCCAGGCTCTATCTGTCACTCTGTCTGCAGAATAACAGCAACCACCTCCCATCAGACACCACCATCAACAACTGGGTCATTCAGGCCCATGACCGGGGCAGACCAAAGAACTTTTAGACTCTTCTCTACAACCTAAAAGTAAGGGACAGACCCACATTTATTCATACTGTAGGGGTGGAAATCCAAGAGTAACATGAGATATACATTCCTTACATTTTTGTCATAGATGCCACCTTTAGGATTCATAAAGTATTGACACTGTGAGTCAAATTGGCAGCGAAATCTTTTTAGAGCTTTGTATTTTTGTGTAAATAAAATATCAATATTTAACACTAGCGATTTGATCATTTAATTACACAAGTCAGGATGCCGTATCACTATTTTGTCCCGCCTCTCGCCTCAATTAATGTTTCCTTTTTAAAAGTTTGACCTAGGACTAGTGGAGAGATTCTATAGCTCACCTGGCCTGGGAACACCTCAGGATCCCAAGTAGGGCAGAGTTTTGGATGAAAGATGAAAGATGAATGCCACTATAAAAATGTCTAGTTTTTTTAATAAACAGAGACAGGGAGTTGATCTTTGTGGATTACCTTGGATTCAAACCTGGGGTTGAATCTTTGAGGAAAAACAGCCTCTTGTTCATGGAGTGCACAACCTAACCACCAGGCCAATGGCACCCCAGAAATGAGAAGGCTTGAAGAGGTCAAAAAGGTCCACAATAGCTTGTGGCCTTAATCCGGGTTGTGATGGAGTAAATACCATCACAAAACTTCAAATACAGTTTAATACTGTAGTGTTTGGGGATATGAGTTCACAGCTAAGTACAACGCTACATCATAATAATAATAATAATAATTTATACTTTATTGATCCCGCGAGGGGAAATTCGTTTTTTAACTAGCTTTAGAACTGTCAAAGATGAAGCTTTTACAGCCAGTTTTAAAATAAAATAACAGTTCATGATCAGAAAGTATTTATTTGGTGCTGTAAACTATTCATATAGTCAAAGCAGAACATTTTGTTAAAAAGGTATACTAAAAAAAAAAAAAAAGAAGGTGATTAGAACCAACAATGTGTTATCACGTCAGATGACCAGCAGATGGCGCCATATTTAAATACAGTTTTCTTGAGACTGTGGCATTGGGACCAAATGATGTCACCTGCTACATGTTTGAAAAATTAACAAAAAATTATGATAGCTCCTGGATTTAAAAACAAAGAAAAGAGAGTTAGGTGTCATTTAAAAGAAAATAATAGGAACATGATCAGGAACAATGTACCAATCTGTGCTTTTTTTTACATCCTCCAAACAGCTTCTTCAAAGTTGATGCTTTCGTCGATGTTTTTACTCTTTGTTCTTTCCAGTAAAAATAAAAAAGCACATTCAGTCAGGTCTGACACATTTCTCAACACTCACCTTCAGAGGTGTTAGAGCTTACATCATCCACTAACTTGTGGTGATTTGGGAGCCTCGTTGCTCACCACTAGAGGGCAGCATGACTGAGATGTTGGTCGTCTGTGAAACGAAGTGCTGACTCACTGTCAGAAACCTGCAGCAAAAGAAAAACAGTATGAGGTATGCTGCTCATGCTGCTAATGTTGGATGTTACACTATCTCTTAGACGCACAGATAAGTAGAGCAGGTAATTAAAGGAAGGTAAACAAGGCATAACATACATTATTTATTAACCATTTGACTTTGTTCTTATTTGAATTCAAGAAAAACCTATTTTTTAGTTATTTATGTGACCACCTAAATAAGCCTGTTGGAGTATTTAGCTGTGTAGAAAGAGACTAATATAAAACAGTAAATTAAATTCTGACTCTCAGAAGATGCTCTAAATTAAGGTTATTTATTACCATCTACATGATTGTAAACTGTTTAAATTGGAAAAATCTGACAGAATACAATCTTACATTCTCAGCTGTACCCTGCCTTGTGTTAAATCAGTGATAATTACAATAAAAGAAAGGTTGAGGCTGAATCATGAGGCCTTACTGAAGTGGATGTGGACCTCGTTATTATCCCCTCAGTGTGGTGCTGACAGTTTGTGCTGAGACGCCCTCTGCTAAACTGTGAAAAGTGGCAAGCTCAAGGTTAGCCAGGATGGAAACTGAATGAGGAACAATCCTCTCAGAACATAACAAAAAGGCTCTTTAAAGGCTGCTCTGTATTCTCCTTCTCTGCATTTATCAGTGTGGCCTGATGGGTGTGTGCCTGTGTGTGTTTGAGCTTTGGAGAAAATGTGCTTTAATCTTATACAGATTATTTTAATAAGTCCCCCACATTCACAGCTCAAAACCCACTGAATTCAAACATCATGTGAATCCTAAAAGAGATTGAGAGTGCCTGAGTGACGTCTCGAAGGGTCTAATCCTGTTTTACTTATTAATCCAGTAAGACTGTTTGCACAATGTCTTCCATAAAATGTATTTTTCATGTGTCACTGTTCTGTCTCTTAAGAGTGTAAGCAGGAACTGTTGCACTTTATTGTGTCCCTCAAGCTGTCTAATTCAGTCATTAGTTTCCAACAAATCAGCACCTAACCAAGAAAATACAGTCAAGCTATTGTGTTTACAGATGTTATGTGTATACTTATAGCAATATTGCAATATTGCGATATTCAACATACACGTAAGTAAAAGTGAGATGAAAAATAATGTAGTCTAATAGAACAGTCATGCAATAACTCTGACCTTTATGGTGATTATGATAATTGAATATTTAATGTAATCTGACCTAAATGTGATACCAGTTATTCAATTTGAGTAATCGCTCTGCAGTCCCAGCCAAGGGTCCATCTATTTTTACTTCCTAAGTGTTGATTCCAACTAAATGTTTTGTTACTTATGAAAACGTAACTGCTGTGAATGGCTGAATTAACACTGGGGAGGGGAGGGGATGCTGAATAGTTGCATTTCTTGAAAGCGCTTAATAGACTTTTGGTCACAATATTTTTTCCAGGCACATATTTGCCACCCACAGAAATGGGCTCTGCGACCAACTTTTGGGCCCCGACCCACCAGTTGAGAAACACTGCTCAAAATGACTTTTTACAGTTGAATAAACCTGTACCTCTTTTGCTCAATAAACTGAACGATGTATACATGCTACAGTATGTCTAGAAACCCAATTTAATCTACAATACACTATTTAGCCCCTATGCAAGCTATCTACTTCTTTACCAGGTTACCTGTTTATGAGGATGTAGGCTACCCTGTGAAACAAAAAATATTACATTTAAGGAGATGGTGGGGAAAGCAACCCCACAGCTAGCTACCAAAACCTGCTCCCAACTAAGACAACAGTAAACCATGAACTGTAAATAATAGCAGTCTATGCAGTAAACTGACCTAACAACATAATGGGTGGGTTTGAATTTACTGAAAATCAAACCTGCACAAGCTTACAAAAGGAAAGACCAAAGCCCTATGTGAGTAAATTAAAACAGTATGTTAGACTTGTACACATGAGTGGACGCTGATGATAACTAGTTTATGAACTTAAAAATGTAGGCTACATTGGGATATTTTCCCCATAACGTGCGGAACATGACACACGCCGGAGTGTGCCAAGATGTGAAGATAGCTTTATCTAAAAAGTGATCTGCCAAATAAAATTATTCTAAACATTTTTATTTAAGATTTAAAATAAGGTTCCAATAATAATTTTTCGAATTATGTTAATTAATAATTATTACAATTATTATTATCTTGCTATTTTGTGTAGTTGTCTGTGCAAAATAGTGTTGACAACACAAGGGATTAATCACACAAACACAGATGAAAAGAAGAGCTACAAAATATTCAGAAAGATTAAAGCAAAAAAAATCAACAAAGACGCCACATCCTTAAATAACACTCTTATTTTGAAAGCTCCACCGGAAACTCTTTTCTTAACCTGTGTAGATGGAAGTTAAAGTTACCCCCTGTCTTCACATCTCTACCTCCTCCCCTCCCTCACCTCTCAACCTCAACACCCTCTTTTCTCACCCTCAGCCCCCCCACCACTACCCGCCTCACCCCACCCCACCAGGCTCGTCCTCGTCCTCACACCGGTAGTTGTCATGGCGATGGAGTCGGCCTCGGCGTCCGCACCAGGGGTTGTTGCCATGGAGATCCCGGTGCGAGGTGCGCTCCCGGTAGTGGAGGAGGACGAGGGCTTCAGCGCTTCGCCGCCGGGGTCCGAGGAGCGACTACGGTTCCGGCGAGGTGGAGGCGGGAGACGGCGACGAGGGGTGCCGTTCAACCGGAGCGGGTACTACGTGCTGATAGTGATCGGGGAGATCGGCACGGAGCACCAGCTGGACGCCGCCAGAGCGCAGATAGAGCGGGGTGAGTGATGGAGGAGCCGCCGCTCTGAATCCGTGGTTGTTATCTGTTTGGGAGTTGTGTTTTACTGTGCAGCTTTTTAGAGGGACGTCGTGGTAATAATGTTTAAACCTGGAGAGACATGTTTTGACGCAATGGATTAAGTAGTATCCGTAGGTAGAGGCAGTTGCTGCAGCATTGCACCATGGGACAGCACGCATTTCCCTTTCCCACTGTGAACTGTGTGACTGTAAAATTGCAGAGTCAAGTTGTAGCTGCAGCAGGGGTCTTTTTTTTTTGGCATGCAGCCTCCCTCTCACTTTACCCAAAACACTGTGCTCTATTATAATGATGAATGCATGAATTAATTATTTAGCAGACATTAACAGACCAGACTTATCAGTGTGGCTGGGCAACTTAAGCAAAACATTCATCTAAAGCATGTGTAACAGGTCGTTATTGACACACATGTTAGCATAATAAATATGTGCCTGTCTGTGTTGCAGCAGTGTGTTTTGGATTCTCTGCATGTCATGGATGAGCTGTCATATACCCTCAAACCAGTAAACAAACACAGTCTGTGCTCAGCATCTTCTCTCATATTAAAAAAAACCAAAACGAAACACATTGCTCCCTGTTCCCAGCCGGACTCTTATTTTTGACACTCACAGGCATAATTACTCAACTGAACATCCTAGCTCAAAGCCTGCTCCTCCTCCTCCCGAGTAGCTGCAGTCATTCTGTCAGTGAGGGCTGTCTAAAGTTTAGGGATGTAAAGGGATTTGTGGAGCAGTTGTGAAAGATGTTGCTGTGTGTGGACTCGTGAGTATGCAAGTCAGCAATTTTTCTGCTGTGCTGCTGCCACTCTAAGCTGTTCTCACTCCAGATGATCAATTGCACTTTTAGAAGCCAATCCGATGCAAAAGCAACCGCCTTCCCCCCTCTGTGACCTGCTTATGCCACAAGGGACGTGACTGCTCTGCTGCTCTGTTGTGAGCTCAGTATCTCACCCCCTCAGCTCATTGCAGCATTGATTCTTCACCCCAGGCCGGTGTTTTAAGTGTGACTCAGTGTGACTCACTGTAAATGACCTCTCATTGACTCTCATTACATGTGAGCTGCAGGGGCATATTGTAGGCCTGCCACAAGTCATCCTCACTGCAATGTTGTTGCAAACAAAACAAAGGCTGAATATTTTTGAAGTGAAAAAACTTGATTTGATTAATATAAATATATTGGGAAAATGGTAACAAAGAATTAGCCCAATGTGACGTCTAGAAATCACTTATTTGCATCACACAATGACTGAAGTAAAAAAATAAAAATAAATGTAATATATATAGAAAGAAAGAGGGGGAAGAAAGGGGAAAGAAGAAAAAGGAGGAGAAGGAAAAAAGAAAATAGAAAAAAAAAAGAAAAGAAAAGAAAAATGGAATGAAGGAAAGAAGAAGGACAAAAATAGGAATAGGGGTATAGAGGAAGGGAAAAAATAAAAAAATAAAAAAATAATAATTAATAAATAAATACAAGCATACACTCGAATTACACACACACACACACACACAAGCAGGGCCCTTCAACACCCTCAACATTATTATTATATATTATATTATATTATTATAAACGTTATTATTACTCCCTGCTTGCCTGTTTTGTCTTTGTCTATGCTGTGCATTGTATCATCGTGTCTCCCCTGTCTCCTACATACTTTTGCTCTTGTCATGTCCCTAAAGGCATCACCTAAAAAAAATTATAATATTTTAAAATAAAAATTCAATATTTTCCTCAAAATCAGGCTTAAAATATGCTTCGAAAATGAAGTTATAGTTTAAAAACACTGATAAATGTCCCTCACAATTTTTCCCTTTCCTTGATCAAAGCTGACAAAATGACATGAGTTGGCAGTTTACAAACTTAAACACAGAAATGTCTTGCATTAAGTTGCTTAAAAAATAACTTTAAACCCGCATTTATCGTTTCATTGATTGATTCACTTCTAGTCCAGCTGGGGCGTTTCCCGGGTAGGAGTGGGAACTGCAGTGTCATCCACAAAACAAAACGAAACAAACAGAATGTGATACATGGCTCATGATATAATAATGCCATACAATCACATAATGATACATGACGATATCAGATTAAGTGAGGAATACAAATGCTCCTTAAAAATGCAGAATTCATGTATTCACTGCAGTTTGATGTGATTTCACCTCTCTCCAGCTGTCCAACATTCTCCCACCTTTTTGACCAATTAACATCTGTTCACATTGCCCTCATTCATGTCAGAAGTGCCCCCTATGGAGTCATGAACCGGTGACGCAGGGTGTCAAATTAGGAGGGAAATCTGTTCAGAGTGCCATATTTTAATCAAGAGCCACCCCATTTTCCAAAGCATGTAAACAAAACTGCCCTTTGATAATAAATGATCTGTGCCTCTTACACAATGATTGTATTTGAGAGTTAATTCTCACAGATCGAAGGTTTATGGCTCTCTTGTGTTAGTCCAAATGGCTGTGATACAGAAAACTGCTAGTGCACAAGTGATTACTTTTTAATGTTTTTATACTTTTGAGCCCAGGGCCAACCTGAACCAAGCGACTGAGAGCTGAGGGCTAAATCTTGGCTATGACAAGATTAATTTACATATGGCTCTCTGACACGTCTGTTGTATTTCTCGTGTTCCCTGTGTTACTAATCCTTAGTAGTTAGACCCACTTTCAATTTATTTCTAAAATATTCACTGCAAGCGTGATTTTGCTGTGTTTATGTTGATTGATACTTTATACGCACAGAAATTAGAGGACCTGTTTCTGCAGTGTGTATTTTTTCAGCACTGTGGGTTTTTTGTACCCCTGTACCTAAAGCCCCAGTACTACGGAGATAGAATTGTCTCAAAAAGATTTATACATATCGAAATGATATGCATAAATATGCATACATTTATAAATATACAAATACAAATATACAAACATAAAAACGTGACATACAAATAAATAAACTACTTTGTATAAATAAACGTGTATTTATAAATATATTTTCGAGATTTGAAAATAAATATGCTTGACTTTGTGTGTGGATTCTGCACTTGTGGATCGCTTTTGGGCTTTTCTCTCGATGACGTAATTTTGAGACATTCTTACCGCACACTGCAATCTACAAATAAATACCCCTGAATTCGAATGCGTACACACCCTCCCCTGAACAACCAGTAGATGGCAGTGTTGTGCAGCCACCGCTGGTTATGGTTATGGTTAGGTATTTGGCAGAGGCTTTTATCCAAATTTACCATCTATGACTGCTGTACTGCTGCAGGATCAACAACATTGAAGCGAACAGTGGACTAACTGGATGGTAATAACTAGTGATAACTGTTTCTTGTGGGTTGTAGTGCCATTTTTTTTATCTACTAGACAGTATACATGAGTCCACTTAGTCAGTGTACAGACAGATGTCACTGTCAGATGTTACCGATGTTGACTTGACGTCTGCGAACGTCCATCAAGTAACAAGCATACTACTGTGTGGACAACAGGCCCGGGGCCTGTGGCCTCCTTCCCGCATGTCGTTCCCCACTATCTCTCCCTGGTTTCCGACTCTATCCACTGTCCTATCTCTCGATTAAAGGCACAAAAAGCCCAAAAATAAATCTTTAAAAAAAAAAAAAGAATGTCTCAAAATGACGTCATCCGAGAGAAAAGCCCAAAAGCGATCCACAAATGCAGAATCCACACACAAAGTCAAGCATATTTATTTCAAAATCTTGAAAATATATTTACAAATACACGTTTATTTATACAAAGTAGTTTATTTATTTGTATGTCACGTTTTTATATTTGTATATTTGTATTTGTATATTTATAAATGTATGCATATATTATATTTATATCATTTCGATATGTATAAATCTTTTTGAGACAATTCTATCTCCATACAGTACACTTCATTGTTCCTGGAAAAGAAAATGACCTCTGAAACACCACAAACACGCCCTGAGCTTGTGATCTGGTGTTTCTTCCTGGGCTGCAGGAGACTGTCAGGCCTCTAACACCTTTTAGGTTTAACAGATCAGGAACCTGCAGGCAGTGAAAGAGAAAGTGCGACTGTGGTTCTGACACTAAGCTAAGAGAGAGAGAGAGAGAGAGCTCCCGCTCACCTCATGCTCCAGCTCTGAATTCAGAGTTTTTACTGGATAACACTTTGATCAGTGCTGTTACTCGTTCCCTTCATAATGGCTCCTATAGGTGTTCTGCAGCCTTAAGCAGCCATAACGATTTTGGCTGCAGCCCAAAGAGGGAAATTATGAAGTATTTTACACACTCTCTACCTCCCTAATGAGATTATTCATAACATATTTGTACTAAATGTATTATTAAAAATTCACATCTCTCCAACCATTGAGACACTGGCCCCTCGTAGGTTTGAAAAGTGACTGTAGAAACTTTGTAGTTTTGCCCTTCAGAGATCACAAAGGCTCTGGTGGTCATCCTGAATTATTATAGTGAAATATAATGCATATTCTAAAGGTGTGCTGACCCTATCAAGCTGTCACCGAAACTTCTCAAACCAGCCCTGAATCATAACTCACAGCTCTGTTTAATCATCCAGAAAATCATAAATGTGTCAGATTCCTGCAAAATGTTGACTCCCATTCATAGAATCCAGTGTCATTGACATGAGTTACATTTTCACAGCCGTATTTTTACACTTCAGTCGATAAGTGTTTGATGTTGAAAAAGGATTTAGGTGGACTGGATAAAATCCCCTGATAAAACATAGAATCATAAATGGGAATTGATTCGCTTTTGGAGCCAGCCTCATGTGGCCACTCAGGGAACTGCATTTTTTGTGCTTGAGTGTTGACTCAATAACATAGCCTTTGAGGTTGCTTTACTGTTCAAGTCATTTTTTTTTGAGTGAATCTTATTTGCTTTATTCTGTTGTACCTAGCTGTACATTGCTCATTACTGCCCCCTAAAGCTGGAGAGCAGGAAATGTCACTGCTGTTTTAATTGGGTGAGAGTTGCAGTCATAGTGGGTGTGTTCTCCCTAAAGGTCCCAAATAGCTGTCGTAAACCCATACAGCACCCGAGAGCAAACTGGTATTTTCTACACAGAGCTGAGACTGATGCTTTTTGGGTAACGTTCCCCACCCTACAATGAAGGGCAGCACACAGCCTCCTCCTCCTCCTCCAGCTTTCGTTGGGAGCATCAGCCACTGTCTCACACAAAGTGGATAAAAAGTTCCCAAGCTCAGCCTGTGCATACTGACATCCAGGTCTAGTTTACCCCATGACTCGTGAGCAGATAGTTACAACTAAAGTTAAAAGGTCAAAAGAGATCTGTATTAACTCAATCTAATCAAGCCTGTAGGAGGATGACCTTAACTGGCTTATTTGACCCGGTCAGGACTAAATCAAGTTGTTTTGCTCAATGTAGATTCACGTCAGTTCATAATTTTTACTAGTTCATTCAATCCTTTGTCAGACAGTGAAAATGAAAACAACCACAGCCAGGTCAATCTGTCTGTATTTGGCTGGATACAAGAGTTTGTGAATCTGATGTCAACCAGCAGTTAATGATATGCAAGAGGACAAATTCAGATACAAACTATACAACAAGTAAGTGTGTCCCCATTGGAGTGCATTGATATGTCACATGAGGCACATACAGGATTGGTATAATAGCCGTCACTGATTGAAAGGACAGCAAAGAGATCATACTGCACAAAAAATATTTAGTTTATATAATGTTCTGAAAACAGGAAAAATCTCCATATTAACATTTGCGGAATCCAACAGTCAAATGTCTCAGGATAAAAAAATTTAAAAGAAAGAAATGTAGCAAATCCTCCAATTTCAGAAACTGTTCTATCAAATGCTTAAAGGCATAACATGCAACACTCAATATTTAAATGGAAAAAACAAGGCTGTCAAAGATTACGTTTTTTAATTGCCATTAAGTGCAAAATTTCAATAGTTACAGTAATTGTGAGTAATCACATTTTTAATTGCATGTTCATTTTTAATTGAAACTCTATTATTTCTCGTAAAAATAAAAATGGTTAGGCTTTTAACTTGAATTTGTGTAATGACTGAAGCTGAGAGTACTTACTGCTTTTATTTTGAAATAAAGTAAGGCCCTTCTGGTAGATTGAAAGTTACGACATTAACTTCATGAGTTGACTTTTGACTCATCAACTGAGCTTTCAGAGAGTATTTTAAAGTTTATTGAGATATTCAAAGATGCAGCACGCAGTGTTACAAAATAGCATGGGATTAATCACAATAAATAAAAAGTTAATGCTTTAATTTCAGACCTTAATAAATGCGATTAACTAGTTAATGCTGATGGAGTGTCGTTTCAACTGAAGCAGAACCAACAGACTTTACAAACTTTAGAAAATACTTTCTCTGGCATAAAGAAAAGACACAACTACAGACTCAACTTTGAGATGCATATCATTACTTGAAATTGATCGCAGTATCTTGTTTTCAGATGTTTATAAGGACTCGTCTACAGCTGCCTCTGCCTAACAGAACTCTTAGGACGGGAGGGGCAGGGGAAATGCGGAGACAGGAGAAAGGAGGGGGAGTGGGGAGCTGAGGAAGTGTGGCAGAAGAGAGCAATGTTTTGATCTGAGAATCTGCTCTGAAAGTTGTAGAATAGGCCTTTGAAGCTCTAGGAGTAAAAAACTGTTTTATCTAGAGCCGACCCATTAATCAGCCAGCCAACAAGCCGATATTAGCTTATCCAGTGACTATCGATATCGGCTAATTTTATCACTGATTAACGCAGATATTACTAGATATTTTTTTCTTCAGCCAAATAGAATTTAATTTGAGTTTCATTCTATTACACTAGCCGTTCTCTTTCTGTCTGTCACCAGCAGAGGGCGCTATATGGATTTCAACAAGCATTATCACGCTCCAGAGTGTCAAGCGGTGTTGCACGTACATGCGCAGTTTCTTTCCAGTTCAGTGACCATCTTGTCTTCATTATAAATCTTTTCCAAAAGCGTTTCATTACTTCATTTGAGGGATCAATATCTATCTATCTCTACAGATTGAACATAGATCTAAAAAGATATCGGTCTATTTATCAGTATCGTTTTTTTCTCTCTCTCCCCCATATATATCGGTATCGTCCCCAAAAATCCAAATAGCCAATTACTATTCAGTTAATGTAAGTTTTTATCGCCCAATAATTTCAGCACTAAACAGATGTTACAATAACACGTGCATCGCTGCTAAGATGGAAGCTTTCCTCTTCTTTTGTCTGAAAACATCCAGATCTGTCTGAGCCATGTTTTAGTTTTCCTCTGACTGTGATGACTTGTTGACTGATGACTTTAAGAGGAGCAGATTAAGACAGACGCATATGAAGACCTCTTTTATTCCCATAATCCTATCTGTCTTTTGTAGATGTTATCAGTCTTTTAACAGTGATGGCTGGGATGAGAAGGCATCAACATCAGAGCATGAGGTTGTGATTTTTATTTCGTCATATAGTGCAGAGAAAGATGTCTCCCGATGAATGCTAACGAAAAGGTTGATAACAGTGACACAGCGTTTCTTGGAACAGACTGCAGTCTGCTGCCAGGGAACATTTTCTCCTCAGCTAAGGGCAGAACAAGGTCTTTAAAGTCTTATTTTGTGAAAGAGGAGATTCTGACACAGGGGTAAGGATTTGAAAAAAATTAATAATCTCATTTCTTGCCCCAGTCGAAACAAATCCACAAGTGGATAAGATGAGAGAGGTGTGTGCTCTGGTTTCTAGCCTGCTGGATGAGATCTGACAACTTCTCTCTGAAGTTTGACTCACTGCGGCTCAGCAGGATCTGATAAGGCTGCTGTGTGTGTTTGTGTGTGTGTGTGTGTGTGTGTGTGTGTGTGTGTGTGTGTGTGTGTGTGTGTGTGTGTGTGTGTGTGTGTGTGTGTGTGTGTGTGTGTGTGCGTGCGTGCGTGCGTGTGTGTGTGAGATGCCCATCAGTTCATTACAGTCATTTCTACTGATCCAGTGAACTTTAATTAGTTTTCATCTTATGAGGGGCTTATGTTTATGAGGGGGGCATTTTTAATAATGTTTCATAAGACTATATAAAGTGATAATATTCTGGTAACGTTGTAAACTATTGAAGTTGCTGATATCTGCTATTTGACCAGTTTAAAAGTCACCTCTCTCTGTTTTCTAAGCAATCATTTTTAGAAAGTTATTTTACGCTTACTGGCAAAATCTGTCAGTCCCTACTGGAATACTGGATACACAGTAAACAGGAAAATGTATCCATGATTTATGAATGACATAAATAGACTGTACATCAAAATGTGGTTATACTCTCTCTAAAATAGTGAAACCAATGCTTAAGTAACTTAAACCTGCATCCTTTAAAATGACCAACAGGGGGAAACCTGAAGCTGTACTTATTGCTGTTATGACTCAAACTATGTGAAAGATGTTGTTTAGAGTGAAAAACCGACAGAGACTCGCCAAAGTCTGCTTTTCCTTTGCGCTCTACTGATCAGTTTAGTGTCTTTAAGCGTGATGTTTTTGTTTTTCCAGCCTTCACAGTAACTTGTTTCATTTTCGAGTCACAAAAACAACTGAGCTCCCTTTGCAGCAGAAAAATGGCACGGACAGAGTTAGCAACTAGCATGTGAACATGACGGAGCACTAAGAAGCTAAAGAGTCTGATGTTTTTAGTGAAGTAGGTGGAGACCAAAAAAGAGCTAAAAGAAGAGTTCATATTTAACTTCTTCAGGTGGATGCATTATCCTCTTGATTTGTAGATAAGCACTATTGCAAACATGATCGACCCAACAACAGCTTGTTTTTATAATCCCCAAATGCAATTTTGACAAGAAGTTCACTAATTTTAAGAGTTTTCACATGATGAATTATGATGTATTATTACTGATTTGAATGACCTAATGAATAAATAAGTGATGAGATGATAAAAAGTATACATTACATAATTAAACATGGCCTCTGGTAGTATGGAGGGATGGTTGTAGTATAAGGACAAACTCTTGTAGTGAACAGTGATGCTGCATGGAAACTGATAGTACTGAGTAAGGATGATGTTTAAAGTCAGTAATACTGATGAGAGAAATTCATGCTGTGCTGTCGGTCTCAGGACTCTTTTGAATGCGTGAACACTTTCTGCTCGCTGACCTTGCCTGCAGCTCAAACAGTCAGAAACTGAGCTGAGGGGAGAAGGTGAGAGGGAGGCAAGATGCTGCAGTAACATCTGGTGAAAGGTTCCCTCAAGTTTACTAAAAAAAAAAAAAAAAAAGAGCAAGGACCATTACTAGCTTGCATGTTAAAGTCTGTGTCTGCCTCAAGTTCATCTGCTATTTTAGTATCGTTAATATCAGTCTTGTCCTGCTTCATTATGTTGACTAAAAGCAATCTTTGTATTCCTTCCCGGCAGGAATTCGATCCTGGGACATCGACCTCAAGAGCTGCGACCTTGATCGGCAGCTGCAGCTGTTTATAACTCGTCACTCCGCCCACTTCTCCTCCGAGATCAGAGGTCAGTGTGCTGCTCTTTGAGCCAATGGACCAGTGATGAGTACAACTAGGGGCTCATATACTGAGGATACATCCAATACACTGCAGAGTCTTTATGGAAGACATTTGGACAAATCGATCACTAGAATGCTCTATGAAAGCAAAACAACTTAAGTTTCCAGACAAAAGGTTTTAGCTGTATTCAACAAGAACGTAATGTCAATATGCCTGTTGTTACTTGTTCCTTTACGCAATGCAGCTGCTGTTGATGTTGTTACCCTGCTACAGAAGGGGGTGAACTGCAAATAATCAAAGACCCTCTCCCTTTCCCTTTTTATCCACTTGTTCTAATCATCTCAGACACCCTGTACTGACCATTAGCATGCTGATGGAGATCCAGCAACACTTGTAGTATAAAGATCAACTTTATTAATAACTAATCTAATCTAATTCGTTGATTAAGTTGATCTTCATACTACAAGTGTTGCTGGAGCTTTTTGACCTCTTCAAGCCTTTCTCTCTCCATGCACCTTGATAGTCTGTGAACTTGTGCCAGCATGCTGATGGCAGAGATTTGATGTTCTGTCAGATATTTCCTAGATTTTTGAATGTCAGAAAGTTAGTTGCAGTCATTCAGAGCTGCCAAGTCCAACTATTTCTAATGATGAGAGTTGAAGACATTAATACTTTTTGGTATTTTAAGCCTGAAATAAAGCTTAATATACTGATTTCATATTATTAGCAGCAAATCAGTGTCACACAAACATTATGGAATGGAACTAGATATTGTCTTTTAATGCTAATTTACAGTTTACTATACGATACGGTTCACTTTATTGTCCCCTTAGGGAAATTTGTCTTGGACTCAGAGTGCTGACAAACATTCAGCTGCTTCCAATAATTTATTGATCTGAGTTTCTGAACATATCACATTTCTACCTGCAGAAACAAATTGATCGCTTTATTTCTATGTGTGTATGTTTTGATTTTAATGCAAAAATGCTTTTTCGCACATGTCACGTTTCATCTAGCATCGTTAGTATCTGTCCAAGTAATCACAATTCTTTTCACTTTATTTTGCAGCCCCAAAATATATATCCTCATGGCCAGCAGTCTGCTTTAAAAGCTTATACAAAGGCTGACTTTATATTCAGTACTGATTGAGCATTGAATATGTGAATTCTAATATCTTTATTTAGAATTGAGCAGATGTAAGGTTATACAAGTCAGATTTATGTATTAAGCATATGTGACAAGTTCATTATGGATTCATAAATATACCTTATTTTATTTTTAAAGATACATGAGTGGCAGAAATGAGTTAGTGGACATTTAATCCCTCTGCACTGCATCAAAGCTGAACTCTGTGTATAATCACCATGGTGACTGTTCAGGGAAGTGTGGACCTGCAGTGTGAGGCGTGTGTGTGTGTGTGTGTGTGTGTGTGTGTGTGTGTGTGTGTGAGATTGTGTCTCTGTGTGCCTGTCTCCTGTGTCTATGTGAATAGATGATTTTTTGGCCCAGAGCCTAGTTTGAGAAAACAACAGATGCTGAATAAGGGATTATTTCACTCATCTGCCAGGTAAGGGCGTGATGGGATCAAACACACACATACATACATGTATAAACACACATACACACACACACACACACACACACACACACACACACACACACACAAAGAACTAGCAGGACATCCACAGAAAATATTATTACTGATGCTAGGTAGCAGTGGCCGTCAGCAGAAAATGACACCGAACTTAATTCCACAGTTGTAGAAGAAGAGAATACCTTCAGAGAAAACAGACTGCCTCTTGTGAAACTAGAAACAATATTTCCATCATTTATCCATCTGTCTCCCAGTCTGTTCGTTTTTCACAAAGAAACACTCCTCCACTCGTGTGAACCAAAGTGAGTCACCTTCATTTGTGCTTACAACTGTTGTTTATTGATAAAACTGCTGATGGAACTGCTCCATCTGCGACAACATTTGAGCTCTGAACACAGTGATGGAAACATACTTATCGTTTTCATTTTCTCCTCCTCACCTCAGGGGACAATAACACGATAATTATTTCGACATGTTATGGATTTAATGGGCTGTGTTCATTCATATTGCCTTGTGAAAATCTGTATTGATTTCTCAATGGTGCTGTGGATTCCTCAGCTTCTGTCCTGTCTTATAAAGAAGCATGGTGGCACACTGGTGGGACAGGACGCACTGGTTACGTTTGAGTGTCCTGTGACCTCTGAAGCCACCCTGCTGACATGATGCTGAATCCCCGCAGCATGTCTGTGTATCTTGAAACAGTATCTAACAAAAAAAAAAATGGTATCAGACTTCTGGATGTCCTTTAGTTATTCAGTTCGTTTTTTACTTGATGTGGTATGTTGTGATGATTCTTCTCTGTCAGAGAGACGTTTGCACCTCTGGTTGTTCTGCTGATAATGGTTAACAGTGCTTCGATAATAACTTGCATATTTTATCCCCACACCCAAGTCAGAAGGAAAAAGGGAATATATAGTTATGTATCGATATCTGTAACACAGTAGAAGGGGAATAAAATAATGGAAACCCAAAAAATTACAATTACATTACAAATTACATTACAAATAGCTTTTGGAATCAAAGTATCTCTATCCAGATTGTGCTCATGTTCAGAGGTTTGTCAGAGGTTTCCATGCCCTTACAGTAGGAGGATATATAAACCTTATATCCGTTCAACTAGCCGTTCAGATGTGACGTTTGTATGACCAAATCAATAGTTGGAGATCTCTTTTGTTTTTCTAATTGAGCGGGATGAATTTAGTTTTTTTTCATGCTAACTGAAAAAGTGCACACAAAGATAACTTGAAGAAGAATTGTATAGTTACACAAATATGTCTATAATTTCATGATTTTAAGAGAAATCAAACTTACATTCTAACATTAACATACAAATGTACATAATAATGACAAACAGATCATGATGATATTAAGAGATATGATACAAAAAAAGATACATAATGAAACGTACCAAACGTTCTATAATATAATCTCCTTAGAAGTCAATTAGGGTAGCATAAAACATACAATAACAACCTGAAAATGACTGCAACTGTATTTATTAGATACAGTATATTAACATATAATACAACTTTAGTAAGACTAGTCTACATTTACATTGAACAGACTTGGAAAGAAGTCAGCTAGGAACGTCCTGAATATTAATCTGCTGTTTCCCTGTAAAAATGTAATATTCCCATATGGCAGTCCTTCTATAGTAAAGTCATCCATGTGAAGCTATAGTTCCAAGTTTCATGAAGCAGTCTCAACAAGAGGGAGCGAATGTCTTTTCCAGTCCCCTCAACAAAGTCTGTGTATGCACCATTATGGCGGTTTGGACCAGCTCTGCAGCAACATGGTCAGTGAATCACCAAGTAGATAATCTGGGAAGCTCCTGTATATAATGTTAGTTACCCTCAAGTCACTAACCACAGGGTCAAGGCCAGAGCGCATGAAGACTCTCTGACATTCCCAGCTGTCTCAGGTGTTTTAACACCAGCATGATGTAACGTGAAAGTGTCCTTTAGGCATCTGAAGACTTTAAATCGGAGGAGTCGTACTTTTTTATCCCTCGACAGCTTTCTTTTATTCTGGTAGATCCTCTTTCATTCTGACTTATCAAAAGAAGGCTTTAAATATTTCTTTAGGATAGTCTGGCTGTCTTTAATGTCTTATATAATGTAACATTTGCCAACATAAGCTGCTGGTCCAGATCAAGTTAGACTGCAGAGGCAATATTTCCGTCTACATCGGAGTGCTTATATTGTAAGGGAATAGCATGAAGGAGCAAAATCTAATGTGGTATTCTTCACATTTACTGAAGTTTATAGCATACATATACAGAAGATGAGTTCTAAAAGTAACACTTTGCTTTCCTTCACTGATGAGGAAGATCATTAGAAATGCCTTTCCTTTAAGCAGTGTGAGGTAGTCCAGACCTGAGGATCAGGGATGGAGGAGGCAGCGAGGATTGATTATACCCCCTCTCTTTTTTTTCTTTCTGTACAGCGCACCATGCAGATCAATAACACTTCAAAAGAGAGCGATCAGATGGCCGAGGTGCAGAAATAGACGAGGGGATCACATTTCTTTAGGTGGGCAGAAAAAAACTTCCATTGTGGGAAAACAGCAGTGTCACTCCTGTCTCCTATCCTCTCTTATCCCATCCTATCCGCTATCCTCTCAGCTGAGAAGAGATGATAAGGTGAGGGGGGGGGGGGGGGGGGGGGGTTATCAGTGATAACTGATAAAGTCAGGGTGAATAAAGAGTATTGATCATGATCTACTCTCAACTAGCTGAGCTGCTCTCAGAAAGAAATATCAGTATGATATTTTTAGTATGACTTTGAGTATGACTCTAGGAATAACAAAACATTCCTCTATTACTTGTAATGAATAATCTCATTAATGTTGTAACCGCAGCAAAAATGTAATTATGAAGGGGCCATGTGGTAGGGCAAGTAGTATCGACATTATCACTACCCAGTAGCTCGCGTAAACTTGGATCTGGGTCTGTTGAAGGTGGCAATGCTGGTTAGGTTAAGGGCCATAGGGTAGGTTATGAGATTTATCAGCAGGGCATAGGGGGCATAATTTGGATGAGGGGTTTCTTCACTGAGCGCTCATCCTTGTATTAGGGTAAAAGTACCTTGTGTTTTTTTTTAAAGAGGGGCTTTTACTTACGTTTATTAATGCAGTGGTCTTATCTGGAAAGCCAACATCTTTCATCACACATCAGAAATGTAACCTCTGCTGATTGAGGAGTCTGAAAATAAAGGGGGCCTGTTGATTTACCCTAAAAATCTCACTTTAAGTTCCTTTAAGGACAAGCTGTGAGCTCCTCTTTGAGGGAGAGAGCCAGTCACTTCTGGCAAACTCAATTCACAGCTGAGTGGGTCTCTCTGCTAAATCTGAGAGCCTTAAGGTACCCTGGACCCTAATTACCACCGGCTAAGAATGACTTAAAAAGGACTTTTATTCTCATCAGTTACAGTGAAGGAAAGGTTTTAAACAGGTTCTGCTTACTCCAGCATTGGACTCACTTCGCCTGTGTACATGGGGACAGAATTTCTTCAGACGATCGAAGCACACAGAAAACAATACAGCATACAGAAAGCAGAAGATTCCTATTTGCTCAGGTCAGCAGGGAGATCACAAGACTATCTCATCTCACAAGCTCACCCCGGATGGTGACCCCAGAACTCAATCTGTGTCGCAGGCTTCCTGTGGTCGGGTTAATAGAGAGTGCTAGGATAGCATTTCACATTTCCTCGAGTTTCATTTTGCACTCCTCTACTCCTGCTGATGATTTGACCGTTTAGGGTGTTAGAGAATACAGGAAACATTGGGTAATTTGATGTTATTTCATAGTTATTTTTTTCTATACTTAATGATTTGCTCCTGTTGTGTATATTTCATTTGGCACTGAATCTCCTCAGTGTTAAATTAATCCAAATGAAAAAAAATTCTGAAAACTCCATTACAGCTTGTCCTCATGTTTCCTGATGCACAAACTACTTTCCATTTATGAAGGTATTGTGTTCTGTAAAGAGCACGATAAGGACGTGATTCGGCTGCAACATGATGGCAACAGCTAAGAAAACAGAGTTAGCTTTTGTCTCCCATATAAGGCCGCAAGATTCTCAAAGTGTGTCAGACCGACAAGGTCATCTGACTACAACAAAGCGAGGTTAATTGTTTAAATTTGAGTTCATGCTTCAATCACTTATTAAGCAACATGAGCATTTCATTCTCAGCTTGTCTGAGTGTAATGAAAAAGTCAGAATTCGACCTTTTAAGCATCGTTATTATTCAAAAGATCACAACAGTGTGTTCAAACCAAAGCCAGAATAGTTTAATTACATCCTCAGATTTCACACTAAACTGGTTTTTAATAAGCAAATAAAGCACCCTGTACTTGTGTAGAATAAAAAATATTATTTCTTTTTTATATTGTAATAGAAAAGCACAAGGTCACATGACTACAGTACTGATGACATCACTGCAGTTTGGTTATTCATGTTTATACCAAAGGTGAGTTTACAAAATATTGTTTCTTCTCCCTTGATCATTGTTAACTCTCAGATTCTACATTAGTGGTGTTAAATTAAAACAAACAATGGCGATTCTGTAATCTGTTCCTCCACCACCATCATGTAGGCCAGTGTCCCGATGCTCTTCCTCTTTTTTTTATTCACTCCCTGACAGATACATCCTCTTCATTTTCCTTCAGTGACTTTCATTGATGAACTTTGGTTTTCTAATAATATACGAGATGCTAAGCAGAGCAATGAGAGTAGGTGCTGTCAGATGGGGCCCCATTAGGGAGGTTTTCTACTGTCATGGCAAAATTTGCACTTTCTGAGTCACTGCTGCAGTTTTCAGTTTGTCAGCATTCGAGGGCCCCTTGCTGGCCTGGGGCCACCAAGCTGTTGCCTGCCTTGCCTGTTGACAAGCAGCGCCTCTGATTACAAAAAAAAGAGCCATAAGAATAGTACACAATGTCCGATTTCATGACCACAACTCATCATTCTTACAGTCTAAATTATTTTTAGAAAATGCATTAAAACCAAGGCCAAACCCCTCTTGTCAGTGGGGGTTGGTCTTGGTGTTGATTAAATGCTGCATCATGTTGGTTGTGCTATTTGTGTAGTACATAGTGCACACAGTTTTTTGTCTTGTCTCCTATCTTCTCACCTCTTTCATTTTCTGTCTTGGGGAAGCCAAAATGTTTCCACACCTCCGATTTAAAAGACAGTGGTACGTCCTCAATTTCAAAATCCTGCACAGCAGCTGCCAACCGCCTCTGCTCTACAGCTGCTGACACTCACCATATTATTGCGATTCTTTATTCAGAGTACCAATGTGAACCTTGACTCCTTTGAAGTGATTTTTAACTGCCTCATGATTAATCTTTACATCCCTAAAAAGAAATATAAAAAAACAGTTTTTATGAGGTACAGGGATGAGGAAGGGTAATCACAATCACTGGGGTGAAACAAAGAAATCAAGTCATTAGGTTTTCCAGCATCTTCAAGCAGCACAAATGATGTTTGTACGTTTTATGGCATGCTGTTGACTGTTGATTCTGTACGATCTAGTTCACCTTCATACTCATTACCTAACTATGCATTTTAATCCTCCTAACGATATATAGACATAGCAACACAACTGGAAAAGGTTCAGAAGTGTTTAAAACTTTCAAACTCTGTCAAGTAGGTAATGTTTTTCTTTTTGTGTGTGGCAAAGCTAAAAGAAGAACCAATTTAAATCTGGACCTGATGTGGGGTCTGACTCATGGAAAAAGCACTATCTGTCTAATGGTAACAAAACAGAAGATCTGACTCACAAAGACAGCTCTGTCCTTGTGCACACAGTTTTCGTAACAACAGTTTTGTACAACAAACTGTGATTTATGATGTTATTTTAGTTCAAGAATGTGGGACTTGTACTGTAAGAACACGGTAATTAATCTTTTCTGGTTCTCCCAAATTAAAGGTTCAATTTGAGAAAGATTTCCTCTTCAGAAGTGAACAAAAAAATGCACAACCAAGATGATGATTAATGCTGAAGCTATAGGAAATTAAAATGTAGACAATATTCTTTCATAGATTTAAAAATATCTGGACACATTTGTGAAATTCTCCTTACAGTTTACATGATGATCACTTTAATTTGAATGGGCACATTTGGAGTGATGACATTGCTGTTTGGAGCAACAGCCTGACAGTTACAAACACAACAGCACTCTTTCCTTTACACGGTTGATTGATCACCGTGTAACCGTGGTCACGTTCAGGTTCACAGTTTGATGAAACATGCATCAATATAAGCTGTCATAGACATACTCTGTGCATACTGTATTTATAGTCTGTTAGAGGAAAGTTCATGAGCATCCCTCCATAACAAATACTACACAGCAGCCCCTAGTGGTTAAACTGTGTATTGCAGTGATGACCTGACATTTTCAGACAAACAACTGAAAAACCTGACATGCAGCACGTAAGAGCCTGTGAAGCTCAACCCGTCACTTAATATACAAAATGCACACACACACACACACATGCACCCACATACACACAGACACACACACACATTGGCTGCCTTCACAAATACCCAGGTGAGGACCGGGTGAGATAGGCCACGGATTAGTGTAAGCGATTTACTCTGATTAACTCTCCCACACTAAACTCTCTAAAGTGTGTGTGTGTGTGTGTGTGTGTGTGTGTGTGTGTGTGAGTGAGTGCGTTTGTGTGTGTGTGTGTGTGTGTGTGTGTGTGTGTGTGTGTGTGTCTGTGTGTGTGTGTGTGTGTGTGTGTGTGTGTGTGTGTGTGTGTGAGTGAGTGAGTGCGTTTGTGTGTGTGAGTGAGTGCGTTTGTGTGTGTGTGTCTGTCTGTCTGTGTGTGTGTGTGTGT
This sequence comes from Labrus mixtus, assembly GCF_963584025.1. Classification (NCBI taxonomy): domain Eukaryota; kingdom Metazoa; phylum Chordata; class Actinopteri; order Labriformes; family Labridae; genus Labrus; species Labrus mixtus. The sequence goes on from NC_083615.1 coordinate 13,695,567, forward strand.
GTGTGTGTGTGTGTAGATGTTCAGATCGTGAATGAGCTTTTTTAAACAATATCCCAATTGTGTACAGATTTGCTTACAACAAATAAGCATCGGCTACTGACATCGGCTCATGGCACATTTTTTTTTCTTCTGATGTGTCGACGTCTGTCAATAAAGCCGTTGCAGATGTTGAACCCATGCATTGGTGCATCCCTAGTTTGGTTTGAAAATACTTAAAGGCCTGTCTGGTATTGATGCCTGTCCCAAATAAGGCCAGGGTAATTTCATAGACTGAAGTAAATAAAATAAACATATAACTGTACTAGTCTTTATAAACTTTGATGTCATACACATCTTTGCACAGTGCTGGTAAAGAGAGCTCTTTTAGTAGTGTACAGTGTACTGTACTGTAGAGGTTGTACATGTCAGCTTGTCAGTGCAGGTATTTCTCACAGATTCGTATAAACCACATACTACAAAGCAGCGTTGAGAAGACTAAGTAAGACTAAAGCAGCAGCGGCTTTATGGGAAACAGGCTCTGATGTCCCAGCGGTCCAGAGATCCTTTGAAGTGCGAAGTGAAACATCACGTCTCTCTCTTCTTTCTTACTCTCTGTCTCTCTCACTCTCATTCAGGGAGGTGTGGGCGGAGAGAGAGGAAAAAGTAAAAAAGAATCAGTGGGAATAAACTCGATGTAATCATTACGAGTGGATCCTCCCTCCTACACACACTGAAACACACGCACACGCACACAGAGGTTGAACTGGGTAACATGGCTTAGTCAGTGCAGGGAGCTCATGAAAGAGATAGACATCGAGTCACTAATAAGAGGCTTTCTAGAACGATCCGCAGTATGGAGGTGGTTTTATAATTACCATGGCTAAGATTTGACTTTTTAGCTCCTCCATGCTTCTGCAACCGTTGGAAAAGAAAATAAACACACACATGCACACAATAGATTCATTATTAGAGGGGATTTAGTTTGCAAGTAAAATGATTCCAAGTTGCAGCTTTATGTTGATCATTTAAAAAATCCCTCATTAAATGCAACAAGGTGTTCCCATTCAGGAAAATGGTTTTAAGCTTACCTGGAAAAATAAGTAAACTTTACACCGTTGTGTTTACCCACAGCCTGACGTGTGTGTTATGCATTTATGGAAACACACACACTCCCCGGAGAGTGTTATCTCCATGGCTTTGCGTGACGTGGATGCTGTAGAGGTGAGAGTTGGCCCGGGGGTGGCACAAACTGATTAAAGATTCACATTCAATGGTGAAGCCAATTTGCTCCGCTGCCTAGGGAATGAACCTTTTCATGACTGTTGCTGTAGCGACCTCTCCTCCATGCCTGAGTGGGATGACACCTGGAGGACCCGTGCGATCATGCTGGAGATTAAAGGGTTAAAGAGGTTCTGTGTCTTTTATCGATATATGATGAGTGAGGTCAGAGAAATGAGTGGCAGGTGGAGGACAGAGAGGACAGCGTGTCCTTCTGGTGAAATTCAGCATTGTGTGTTTTTGTCTTGTTAAATTATTGGTTGTGGTGTCAGCTGATCACTGATGTTACTGAAGAGAAAGATGTTTTTTGAGCCTCAAATATCTGACTTTAAGTTCACCTATTTTGCTAAATACACCATGTTTTAAGAACACTGTATGCCCCTAGTCTGTCTACAAACCCCCGGATTATGAGAAAAGTCCATCTTCTCCGTCTTTTGCCTGTTCCACTTTTCAGAAAATGTGAGCTCAAACAGGCCGTTTGGAGAATTTCCCTTTGTGACATCACAAACCCCTCCTCCAGGTGGGGTGACACTCCCACAGCTAGGTGTTTGTTCTGCTCTCTTAAGCCATTTTCCCAAGCCACCCGAGCCTTATTAGCCTCCTCATGTTTTCACTATACGTCTTATCTGTTAATGTTTTCTCAATGAGGATCCCAGGAAGAATAGCTGAGCTTTAGGGTACAGCTAATGGGTATCCTAACAAATAAACAAATAACCCCTATCAGAGGGGCGAGGTTGAACACAGCTCGCTTGCATTTAAGGCTATGAAACCGCCTGTTCTGAGCAGGCCTGAAATAGAGGGGATTATAGGCATGCTACAGGATCAGAGTGGATTTTTGGTGAGAAACCTCTGAGTCTTATTTCAACTTGTTGAAAAGGAGAATAATACGAGCCCTTTAAAGCTTCTGTGAAGAACACAATAATCATTTAATCTCAATTATCTTGTTTTCATGATCATGAGAAGCTAAAATCGTAATTGAGATTGAACCTCAATTAATTGCCCAGCCCTAACGTTATTATGTTGTATATAGCAATACATTACTGATGCTAAGAGCTAGCTGATGTTACGAGCAGGGACCGACACCCCCCCTGCTGCATCAGTGTATGCCACCAAAGATGGTTGAGATGGCGCATGAAAGAAATTGCTGGCAGTGGGTTTGCCGTGCTCAATCTGGCTGCTGTTGAAAGTTTGCTTATAAGAAGTAAAAAAGTACATTTGGAAAAATGTATTCAGAATCTTAGAAATGAATCTTCCCAATTCTGACATTAATTGATTTTTCCAACACCTCTGGCTACTATCACTGCACTGTTAGCTATGGTGTTCATGGATATAAGCCACAGCCACTATAGAGCTTGTAGTATTACAGAGGGTCCATATCAAATATTCATGCAGATAGTGAACGTATGGCTTTAGGTGACAAATGTGTAAATCTGTGTATACACATTCAGAAGAACACTGTTGGCATTTGGGGCCTTCTGCCTGTTGGGAGCCTTTTGTCATTTCAACCTTGTGTGACCATAGAAACACCTTCAGGTGCATCATTGGATCAAATTGTCTTACGTGACAGGAAACCATATTCATGATGACAGGGGAAAAAAACCAGCAATTCAACCACACCATCAAAAACCACCACAAAGTTGAACTTATATTCTCAAACAAAGTTTCAATATGTAATTTGATAATTTATAACTTTTACTACAATTCTTCAATTCATTGAGCAGACGCTTCTAAGCAAAGCGACATACATCAGAGAGTTATTACAATACAAGCAAGGATCTAGAAAAAAGGAAACAACGTCGGTAAGTGCAAACGAACAGCTTTGAGTCTGATTGGACACAGATGCTGACAGGAAGTGCTCCCTCGCTAGCCAGAATAAAAATGGAGGACCTGCGCAAAAGTTTTGTTCTAGGCTGGGGTTGGAGTCCATTGGAGGAGATACCAGGGGAGGGGAGGGTATTTTTTTTTAACAAGAATCCCACTGTGACATCACAAGGAAAGCAAATTTGAAACGGAGCATTTTTCTCTGTGTTGTAAGACTTATGCAGACCACAAACAAAGGACTGGATGGATTTATGTCACATTTTGTTGCTCGCTGGACACTCAGGTTACCCAAATATATGTTCAAAAACACTGTAAAAGTAGATTTGTTTACAACATGTCCCCTTTAAAGGTGCAAAGGGACTCCAATGGAGTTTGGAAGTTTGTTCCACCACTGGGGGGCGACAGAGGAGAAGAGTCTAGTTAGGGACTTAGGACCCTGTTATGAACGTTTGGTAGTGGGATGGAGGGCGTGTAGACCTGGATGAGAGAGTTTAGGTAAGTAGAAGCCTTTTATCAAACATTTATTTCTGGACTGTGGTTTATTATGCAGCATTTTTTAGCTACGTCCACCGAATAACCATGTAAAAATATTAATTTTGGATTAAAAGAAACGTTATGTTTTGTTTGTCATAAAAGAATGGTGAAGGTTTTATGAACCTGTAAGTATCACAAACATTTGTAGTTTCAAATGACATATCAGCCTTTATTAATTATTGTAGTGGTGAACAACTCAAAGAGAATCCGATGAGATCAACTTTAAAGTTCTTATTTGAAATGTCAGACTTTTTTACTTTGGCTAATGCTAATCATCTGTTATCAACATCTCAACTTATGCTAATGTATTAGCATTGAGATTGTCATCATTACTTTTAATACTGAATTTAAAAGTTCATCTCATGGTCACAAAGTCCTAAAAAGTACAAAGAATGGATGGAGAACTTTTTTTGTGTGAATGTCACGTTCATTGCCTTAAGACTGCATTACATTAGAAGGTGGTACCTCGTGTTTTATTCCCAAATCTCACCTGTCTGCTTTCTGTAATGCTTATCTGAAAATGAAAATAAAATCCCTACTTATTTTCCTGTAAGCCGTCATTGCTGTAAATTCTTCCACTTTCTTCTCACTTCATCATTCAGGGCTTAAAGGAATATTTTTCCACCTAAAACCATTAAAAGTGATAGATGTTTTTGATATTTTTAGAGAATCCCTTCCATCTAGTTTCTGTCTGTGACACTTGTTGTCTGATTGCTCCCAGATCGCTGCAATATTTGCTCTGAACTTTAGAAACATCTATTAGCTGCTTGTAAGGTCGCTGACCTAAGATCTCATTCCAGTCATAGGGAAAGGTACTTAGCATTTTCAAAATGTCAGTGAAGGTCTAAAGCACTAACAGGGAATTATGCAGATTAAGCAGCTGTGATCGCACCCAACATTTTCTCAGTTTCATCCTATTTCAGTTGTTCAATCAGGTTTTTGTGACCTGTTGCTGCTGTTGTTTGTAAAGTGAGATTGAGCTATCCACCCACTGTTTTGAGTTTTTTTGTGCAGACAGAAGAAAAGCTGTGAGGGGGAGAGAGATGGGAAATTATGATCTGACAGGATTGGAGCTGAAGGGCTCTGCTGTGTCTCCTCACAGCTCTTGTGATAAATAAAAAGTTTTTTATAACCTCCTGTCAGTGACAAAACGTAATTTATACCCACCACATTTTCAGAATGTAAAGTACAACTTGCTTTGTGACTTTTACTGAAGAAACAAACTATCGTCAGTAAATTAGGTTGGATTGCTCTGTGGAGTCTTCTTGCATGAGGAAACTGATCCAGGAACATCAAGCTAAAGTAGGTTAAAATGTATTTTTGTTGTCGTGACGAAATTTCATGACAGCGTCATTTTCTGCAACAGAGTGAATCACAGAATATATTCTGTAAATGATACAGATGGGAAACAGGTGGGAGTGATTGGATACCATTAACCTCTCAGGAAGATGATATTCTTTAATGTTTTTTTTTCGTTAGATGTTGCAAATATTCTGTTTTTGCTGAGTCATTCTCTGAGGTGATGAGTGAAAGCTCACATCTTTTTAAGAACCATTTCATTCCTGCATTACTTTGATTATAGTTTTAATATTAAAATCCAGATTTGGTCTCATGGTTTTCTGTAAAATGCCTCGACAAAATCATGAAATGTCTCTCAGAATATATTGATGAACTCCCGTATGGCTCAAAGTCTTTGAAATAAGGCAATCTTGAAATTTCACTTCATTCATCCAAAGTCTGATAGTGAAAGTTGTTTGAAAAGATGGTTTCATTTCAGTTTCATATTTTAGGATTTCTACAATTTAGCAGCATTGCATTGCCATAGTTTTACAAACCTAATATTTTAGTTCATACATACAATAGATACAATCCTTATATTGCAATTCTGCTAAATGTGTTTGTTTATCAAGCCAAGGTCTGCCATTGTTTGCTTGATGTGGATGAAACACTGTAAGACTACAGAGGAAGAGGGTGCAGAAAGAGAAAGTGATCTATTGTGTAATGAATTAATTCATCTTTTCAACCTTTTGTAAATCTCAAGAAAATAATCGAGGACATTTTCACGATGACCAGAGTCAAGGTGCAACAGATAAGTAAACTTGTGGATTGCGTCCTCCGAGTTGGGAGTGAGTCTTACCCCATGTTCAAGTATCTCGAGGTAGAAATGAGTTTCCTCAGAAGGGCGGCTGGGCTCATTCTCACAGATAAGGTGAGGAGTTTGTACATGCAGAGGGACCTCTGAGTAGAGCCGCTGCTCCTTCGCATCAAAGGACCAAGTTGAGGTGGTTTGAGCATTTGATCAGGATGCCTCCTGGTCGTCTCCCTGTGGAGGATTTCCAGGCAATGTCCAACTGGGAGAAAACCGCGTGGTAGACCCAGAGCTTGCTGCAGGGATTAAGTATCCCATCTGGTCTAGGAACGCCTCAGGATCCCCCGGAAGGAGCTGGAAAACATTGCTGGGGAGAGAGATCTCTGGGTTGACTTGCTTAGTCTGCTGCCACAGATGAGCTAAAGAAGATGGATGAATGGATGGACATCAATGGACCCAAGTTGAACATTTTGGTCATCGAAGAGGGGCGTACTTGGTTATCATGGTCAGCCAATCACTCGAAGGAGTCAAAAAAGCACAGTGACATATGATGAAAAGTTGCCTCTAAGAGCTCTATAGATAGAAATGAAACCCATGCCTCTAAGATCTTACTGTTAGAGAGAACCACCCGATCCATTGATTCGTACAATAACTCTCTCCTGGACTTCCTTCTCCATGTTCGTCATGTATCACAAGTTTCTGAAGCCACACAGCAGGGAGCAAAAGAAACAATGAATGTCACTGTGTGTCATGTTTACTGTTCCATTGTTCCTTCCTATTCCCATCTCCAATCACCTCCTGCTTCTGAAATCTTTCTTCCTGTGTCAATCTGTGTCGGTCTCCTATATTGAAGTGAGAAGACAACATGTTCGTCACTGTTAAGCTCGGACAGATTGCCTTGAAGGAATCGATTGAACACAGCAGAATTTATGGTCGGGCGGGCTGGGATCTCTTTCCCCCCAGTGACAGGAAACTGTGTCAGCCAGACGTTTGAGCGCCTGAGCTCAGCCCCCTCCTGGTGTTTTCCTCTCATATTGGCCTGCACGGTAATTAGTCACATAAAAAAATCAACATTACTCTCCTCAATTCTGCACTTTCCAGATTGCATTATGTTGCTGTTTTTATTTAGTCCCAAATGACTTCTTAAACAAAGTAATCCAGCTCGCGAATTTTATTGACTGAAAGTGCCTTTTTTTTTTCTTCTCACAATCAATATTCAACTACTTCAGTTTTCAGTTATCGTTCTGGAAAATCAGTTTCAGCCTTTTATGCCTTTATTTTAGAGATATGACAGTGGATTGAGTCAGAAACCGGGGCGAGAGAGAGAGAGAGAGAGAGAGTAAGGATGACATGCGGGAAATGAGCCACAGGTCGGATTCAAACCTGGGCGGCCCGCTCTCGAGGACTCTCTACATGGGGCTTGACTTTAACTGCGAGGCTATTGCCAACCCCGGAAAATCATCTTTGAAGAAAAGCATTTCACATATAAATAATTCAGCATCATTTCATTGTTTCCCACGCAAGTTTATTTTTACTTGTCAGTACTTTGCAGACTGAGTCTCTTTTGTTGATCACTGACTTGAGAGAAGGAACTTTAAAATGCTTTCAGGGAAAACAAGAAAATAATTCATTATCAATGATCTCTTCATTAACACCCTCGGGTTTCTCTGTACAAATCTTGAACTCTATATGTGAAATGTATTCTACTCTGTGTATTATTAAGTCATTAAAGTGCGCTGTGTTGTTTTCTCTGATCTACTGTACATTTGTGTAAATGCTTGGCAATTACTTAACCAGTTTATTAAAACATTCTTGTATCCAGTTGAGGAAATGCATCAGAAGTATTTCCAGACTTTCAGGCTAGGCCCATCTTCAGTGGCTTCAGGACAGGCAGGCAAACAAACAAATGTCGGAAACGTCAGCAGCAATAAGAAAAAGAGAAGAAGAGTTTATTTGTTGTCCTGTCCTGAAATACTTTTGATACATTTTTGGTGGGGGGTTCAGTACCCATATGAGTTGCTGAGGGTGAGAGCATTTTTGGGGATTTCCGTTTTATACAATTAAGGAAAGAAATTAAAAAATATATATAAAAAGATAACAGGTAGAATTGGTTAGGACACATAAAATAAAAGTCCAACAGGATAGATGAAAAGGAAAACTAGAAGATCACTCTAACAGCACAGACCTCCAACACTGGTCCAGTTTCCTTTTATATGTAAATGTACCAGTGCGAACATACTGTGTGTGCCTGAATTAGTTTTAGAACTACAGGAATTATGTTAAAATATCGAGTCATCATCTCAGCTGTGCATTTCTTCTTCACTTCTAATTTGGGTATAGTTCCCATAATTACCTTTTATTTTGAAAATGTAAAAAAAAATTCAGCTTTGACAATGTTTCCTCCCAGCTGTGTTTCATTGTTACAGGTTTACTCAAGGTAACCGCCGTTTTAATTCTGCTGTGTAACCGAGTCCTGACCCTCGATGTGACACAGCACTTCTGTTGTCTCACCTTGTCGCAGCGGGAAAGAGAGGAGGTGTGTGTGTGTGTGTGTGTGTGTGTGTGTGTGTTTCATTACTCCCTCTGGGGCTGTTAGGAGAAGTGCGAAGAGGTCTTCAGTCTCAGCGGGATTTCGCGACACGTTCATTCAAGCCAAGGTCACAGAGATTCACTTCAGGGACAAGTTGACCTTTCTAAACACAATAACACACACACTCACAGCACAATCTGCTCAGCTACTGTCAGCTATCGTTAAAATGGCATCAGAGGAGCTGTCAGTTTCTGTTTCAGCGACCCTGAGCTGAACCAAAGAGGAAAGACCGTTTGTGCTTAGTCGGCTCCTTTCCTTCCACCTCCCTGCACATCTCCCTGTCGTCGGCTTTCTAGTAAAACCTTCCCCTTCGCCCAGAGGGAGTGAGTGAGGTGAAGAGTTTAAAGTACTCCAAGTTCACCATACCACCGGCTTCCACTGGTTAGTGAAACATTAATATTTCATGTTTCTTTATAGTATTCTTGTAGTCGAGAAGTTTTAGTCTTCATAAGAGAATTTCATTCAGAACTCCTTCCCAAGCTAAGAAATTAAATGCTAACAGTGAAGCTAAATGCTAATGTGTTTTGTTTAATATCAGATGCCTGAAAACATAATGCCCCTTTCACTCATGCACTGCATCCTGAAAACTTCCAGATATGATCTGAGTGAGCTACATGTATGAACGACCAGATTTATTGCCAGCCTCCTATAAAAGTCCTCAAGAAGTCTGGTTGAGGTGATGTGTGAACACAGAAGTTAAAAGTCATGAACATTGCTGAACACTTAACACACAGGGCTCTGCTGCATGTCTGTCAGGATATTTTGGACAGTTTAGACCTCATGCATTTGATTAAAATCTCTGAGCATCATGCAGTGGGAAGCAAGGCCACTTTAGGCATCTTCAGTTAAAGTGAGTTGGTCCGAATTTCGATCTTTTTCCGATGATATATCCTCATTATTACTTTGGGCTATGAATGATTGTTGCATAATTGTTGTGGGTCTTAAGGCACACATAACAACCTTCAAGTAACCATGAATAGTGAATGGTAATGTATTGTGTAACAGCCTAGGTTTTCAGTGATAAAGATCGAAGAAGATGTTTAATCGAAGAAGAAAAAAGAACTGAATTGAACATGATAACAGGCGGTTTGTTTGTGCAACTGATGAATAGTTCTTAGCGGTTATATTTGTTTCAAAGGGCAAGAACAATAAAAATGCATTAAAACGTTATGAGTTGTGTTTGTGAAAAGTGCACAGAGATGAACAGTATGACTTGTGTATAGCATTTGTGAAAAACACATTTTGTGCCTTTGCAAATATATGTGGGAACGCTGATCTTGTTTGATAGAGAAATGTAATGGTGCGAGTTTCTGGTCATTTTTTGGGGGGCTATTTGTGCCTTTATTGAAGAGATAGGACAGTGGATACAGATGGATGACATTAAGTTGAATTTGCCAGTGGCCCTCTGGGCCGCTAGTTTTCAAAGATCACTGGCCCAACCATTGTAACCGCTGGCCAAGGAAGGTTACTTTTGATTAGAAAAATAACAGTCACCAATTTAATCTTGAACCATTCTGATGCAAGATTAAATTACAACTTTTATTTAATTAATTGAGCTCTAATTATATCAAATATTTTGTATTTTTCTTTTATCTACGTGCTCATGTTTATTCACCATGCTGGTAACTGTAAGAGTCTACTTAATCTGACTGATATTAATATGTGTTAATATGTGTGATAGAGCTGGAATTGTTATGATCACCTTTCTCTCCTTCTTTCTTCTCTGTGAGAAACTCTTCATCCTTAGATCTTTACTTTAGGAGCTCTCTTAAGGGCTAAGATGCTTTGTGAATAACTTTTATCATTACCAGGATCTATTCTTTAACTTTAAGGGGAAATTTAGCTGCAGCGTGTTCCAGCTCCAGCTGTCTGTCACTGTGGCTGAAACTTTTCTCCCTTCTGTTTTCGTCATGTCCTGCTGTCACTCTCGACTCTTTCAGTGATTTTTTTCCTGTGAATTCTGATTTAAGCTCGGCTTTTGTCGGGATCTGATGGTTTTAAAACCGTTTTACCAAATGTGTTTTTTATTAGAGAAAACCTGCGCTAAGATCTGTGTGCGAGTGTACAATTCAAGAGTAGCTCACGAGCTTGCGGGAGGGACAGCAGTGAAGCCGTCGGCTGCCTTTCAACTATGACACACATGCGCGCGCACGTGCACTTGATACGTTGACGCTGTAGCAGTTATTAGCGCAACGAAGCCACAGGTTGGATTCAAACCTGGGCCACCTGCTTGGAGGACTATAGCCTCTATACACAGTTTGAAGATATTAAAGAAGATATTTCATTTGATCATGGCAGTCATGTAGGTTGTCACTGGAACTGACAGTATCTTGAAAGGTTTAAGAGCATTTAAGGACATAGGCTGTGCATTTGTACAGTGCAGCACCTGTCAGTGAAAATACATGAAAATCATGAAAAATCAAAATCAAAATCTTCAGCATCATGTCTCTGGGAGTTTTTCTGGACTGTTCCACCAGACGCTGTATGTACTCCAGAGAATCTACATCTGTGTTCACTAATGCTAATCCAATAGTGCTTAAAGGACAGCGTCATCATAGACTGCTCCCCGGTAATCTGTCTCTCCCTGTTCACCAGTCTAACCCTCCACATGTGGGAGGCATTTCTAGCTTAACATTTCATTTCTACCCTAATAAAATAAACGAAGAAGTAGCTTTCTCCCTTCTTTAAAGACCCCTGAGGACAGCTAACCTGGAGTGAGGGACGACATCGAGAAGAAGTTTTTCAGGTAAATCATGTCTCATATTTGCTGTAAAAGTAAGGCAATGATCCACTGTTAGAATAATTATGATATAATAATGATTAATTCTCACTTTTCTTGCTTTGATCTGTTGTAAATGTTGTGTTGGCGTCAGTGCTCTGCCATGCTCCACATCATACATGGTGCTGTTCTTTGTCAGCTGCAGCAGATACCAGAAATGTTACTCAGCTATACAGAATATTCAAATGAATCCTTCCACACCGACCAAAATGCTTCTGGATCAAATTGCAGCACTGAGGCATGATTATTGTTGAATCATCTGGTTGAATCACCATGTTTTCGCTGGCATTTCGCTCAGTCCAACTAGTTTTTGTAACAAGAAAAATTAATAAAAGATGGTTTAAGAATTTGACTTTTTACGGAGATGAGACAAACAGGAAATAAATGTGAACATGCAAACAATAGCCTACATGTATATGCACATAAATCATTTGACTTGATTGGCTGAAAGCTGTTCAAGTCAGAGTCAGTGTCGAGGGTAGACGTGCCAACAGTAGAAAAAGCATCTTCGCAGTCCGGAGTGGCCGCTGTGTGTTTTGACCACGCCGCCATCTTGAACTTCTTCATTTAGCCTTAGTGCAGATGTTGATTAGAGGTGAGGTCGTAAAAATTGTTGAGCATTTGAAGTATCTAGGCATGATCATTGATTCTAAGTCAAACTTCAAGAACCATATCAAACATGTCTCCAGGAATGTTTCGAGTGAGTCTGATGAATTCTAGACATATCAGGCATCAAGTACCCTTAGCTACTGCTAAGCTCTTTATGCACCCAATGATCTTTTCTCATTTATCGTTCTGTGCTTGGTGAAATTTGGTAGGTAATTAGCTTTAGAAGTTTTAGTTTACAAATTGCGGTCATGGAAGATTAGTTTGTGACTTGTCCTTCTCTATTATTAGGAACAACTCGATGTCCTCAGGTGATACTACAGTCTAAGACAATTAGCGCTGTGGGCTATCGCATCACGAGTGAACAGCTCCAAATACAGTTGAAGAACAAGTAGTCATTGCTTGAAAAACGTTGATACATCTAGGTATAGATTGACTTTGAAAAGCCCCATATGTGAAAATGAAGAGCTTCATACTTTCTTGTTTTCCTACCAAGCTGGTGCAAAGCAAATCTGACACTTTCTATGGCTTATCTGATTTTCATGGGACAGAGGAAGACCCTTATATCTGGACACAAGAGGTCAGCTTGGCTTCTAACAAACACATGATATACTGTACAGTTGGTGTGAACCACGATGTGTCCCAGCTGTTCGCTGCTGTTAGAATCGCCAAAATGCATTTAAACACAAAGTGTAAGCGGGGTCTTACAGAGAGAGAGAGAGCGAGAGAGAAGGGGGGCACCCTTCCAAAATGTCTCATTGCATCATACATTATTGAGGCAGCTGTTGAATTATGCAAAGCTGTGATATTGATCCCAGGGCTTGCTGCTCGCTGCAGTCTGAGGGAGAGAGAGGAAGTAAGTGAGAGTCAAGATGAGGATGGAATAAGTGAGGAAAAGGAAAAATTTTAAATACGAAGAGTAATGGATGCCAAGAACAGGACTTGTGAGAGAGAGAGTGAGAGAGAGAGTGGTGAGGTGGAAAGAAGAAATCCTGAAGAAAGAAAGGGGAAATAATCCCTTGTAAACAAAAGAGAAAGATGAAGTGGCACTGAGACGCCCATGCGGTGTGTGGCACAGAATGAATCCTGCAGTAATGACTTCATCTCCCAGCTTTGTGCATAATTGTTATAAAAATAGCTCCTATGATAAAGACGCTACATCAGAAGTAAGACGTCTTAACTTTCAGAGACCAGAAAAAGATAAATGTTTCTGGAAATGATCGTTCTTTTGGGACCAGGACTTCTGTTCCCGCACATCATAAAGAGCATCTCTGAAGAGCTAAACAATGTGTAGTGCTGCCAGGGCAGAGCATCAGACAATGACAGATACACATCTCTTCATTCTATACCTGAGACTCAGGATATACTTTTAAACATGTCATCGAATACAGGCATGAAGTTCTGCTTTATTGCTGTTTTTAAAGGTTCATAAACGATGATATTTAGACCTCCTTGTGCAAATATTACACACTAATATGTTTTACATTGTCCAATGATCAAGTGGATGCTTCCAGGTGCAGTGTTCAGGAGGAGAAAGTGCAGACTCACTCTGGTATTATTATGAGAGTCTAAATCTTCTTTCTAACTACCAGGTGCTCATAAGACTTTCATTTTGCAGAGAGCTGAAACTTTGCCAAGGTAGAGTTAGAGAAGCAGATGTGCAGTGATTGTTAATCAACACATTTCAAATGCAGTTTATGCAAAGTTTGTCTGCTTGACAGATTAATAAAAGGTGTCATGAAACAGAGGACTTGAGATTCCCACAACACCAATTTTCATATCCTGGTTCCCAAAGTAACACAGGAGAGGCTTGGTGTTGTTACATCTAGTTCGCTTACTTCAAGCTAACATTAGCTGTGCTGTGTCATCTTTTCTCACTGGAGTGCATACAGCTAACGTAGCTAGGTAAGCAAAAATGACTCAGCCAATACAACAACCCTAATAAGATTACAGTACATTTTCTTTTCTTTCTTTTTTTTCTATTTTCTATTTTATGTGCTTTTATTTGTTAGGACAGTGGACAGAGTTGGACATCAGGGAGAGAGTGGGGAATAACACTCGGGAAAGTTTGGCTCGAGCCCGGCCAGCTTGTACGACTATGGCATCCGTACATGGGAGGCGACCTAACCACTAGGCCATTCGCACCACTATCTTTTGTCTTCCAATGAGATCCAAATCAATAAATTAGCTGGCCCATTCTTACTAGCCCTCAAATAAGCCTGCACACATTTTGCACCCGATGAATAACACAAACTTGCTGTGATGAAGTCCCAAAAATATGTCTTAGGTAATTAAGACATATAGTGGTAAATACAGATTTTTTCCACCAGGGAGCACAGTGGTAGATGGCAAATGGACTTGGACTTGTATCGCGCTTTTTTAGTCTTCTAAATGCTCAAAGCACTTTTACAAAACATGTTACATTAACCCATTCATATCACACTAAAGTGATGGCAGAGGCTGCTTAGTAAAGTGCACAACCATCCATCAGTACTACTCCATTCATATACATTCACACGCCGCTGGCACAGCAGCGGAAGCAATTTGGGGTTCAGTGGTTTGTCCAAGGACACTTCAACATGTGAGTGCAGGAGCTGGGGATTGAACCCCTGTCCTTTTGGTTGAGAGACGACCGCCTAATGTATATAATATCTGTTGTATTTGCCGTAAAATCCATTATTATTTAGTCTCTAGTCTGCTAGCACTGCAAGATCTCTTTAAAAATAAATTGATCAATTATTGTGTCTAACTCTAACTCTATGGGTACATTTAAGCATTTTTATATTTTGTTAGCACTAATTTAGCAGACTACTTTAAAGCTTCTCTAAGGAACTTACGGGTAGTGTTGATTTTGGTGATTCCCATGGAAAAAGAGGGAAAATGTATGTCTGATTTTGTCAGACATACAATGGCTAGTAAAGGTGGGGGAGAGAGGCATATAAAGTATTCAGTCTTCTCTCTGGTGGTCTTGTCTTCCTCTACCTTCTGTAGTTCATATACAAGCATCAGTACTAATTTCAGTCTGTTTCAATACCAGCTTCAAACTCCTCACAGGAGCTTTAACCATGAACTATGACTCAGCTCTGAAATGTCATCAGCTTTTAGTACGACCCATAAAACTCTGATTGCTTTGTTGTTTCTCCGGCAACCATTCATGAGAGCTAGACCCGTTTGCAGCACCTCACACAGTTTCGAGATGTGGGTGGGGAACAGTCTAGCATTACTGTGGTATTATTCCTCTCCACATATGACTAAAATATTGAGTTGCCAAGCGCGGATAGAAAACTCTTATTCTCTTCATGAAGCTGCAACCTTGTCTATGCAGAGAGCTGCCAGATTCTCTCTATCTCGGCACCTCTGATTGGCTGTTTTAGGTGAGAGGGCGGGCCTGGAGAGTGAAGAGGCGTGATCACAACAACTACTGAATGGGCCCTGCTGATCTGATAATCTGATCAGGTTTAAATACAGTAACAAAGGAGGTAATGGGATAGATATGCCGTGCCACTGTGTGTGTGTGTGTGTGTGTGTGTGTGTGTGTGTGTGTGTGTGTGTGTGTGTGTGTGATCAGAAGATTGTTGAAAATGTCAGATGAAAAAGAAGCTGGTTAATGTAGTGTTCTCGTGGCATCACATAAACTTAATAAAACCAAACACAGAGCAAACTCACATACATGACGTCTCATAATGACCAGCATCACACATACTGACTAACTATTAGATAACATTTTATAGCATGATAACACATAATAGCCAAAAGGGCAAAAAACTATCGCAAAGACGAACACACAAAAGCCTGCAATCCTCTTTACTAGAGTGTAAACATTATCACCATTTCCTTTATGATTCATTTGAAGCTATTTGAAGAAATGGCACGGGTGGAGAGAGTAATAAAAGATTAGAGAGAGAACAGGAGGAAGGGAATTGGCTCTGTTGTCACAGAACGTGACACTAAGTCAACAAGTAAATAAGAAGTTCTTGATATTGTTGGTGGACGTCATGCAGAGTGTATTTGTCAGTATTAAGATTAAACTTGAGCTCTAGCGCTGACTGCTGCTCTGTTTTTTTTTTTTTGCATTGTCACATTGTGCATTGATTTACTTTAATTTAAACACAAGAGCATTAGTGAAGTTTTAGTTCATCCCAAAGCTGCTGGACGGGGTTGAGGTCAGGACTCTTTTCATGTTCTGGCACACCAGGAAAAAACGTTTCTTTATAGACCTGTATTTCACCAATGAATGGAGGCCTCCCAGTGGCGGTTCTAGACCACTTTTACTGGGGGGGGGGGGGGGGCCCAAACTGGGGCCAGTTGTTTTGTCAGAGGGGAACATTAAACCCAGGTGAAAAATAGACAAAGATGATCGCTTTCAAAAAGATATATATATTATGTCAAATGATAGAGCACATCATTAAATACCACAACATAAAATACCATGTGTCAGTAACAATATTTAATACTAGATTGTGAGTCCGGTTGTTGAGTCAAATACTGTGTATGTGTTATTAGGGGGGCTCTTTGATTTGGAGGGGTGGCCACGGGGGGGGGACCAAGCTCAGTGTTACAGGGGCACTGGCCCTTGTTGGCCCCTGCCTAGAACCGCCCATGAGGCCTCCCCTAATCTAGTTTTAAGAATACAAACCCCAGTGGTTACACTAAGATGGTCAAACCAAACCGCCATTATAGTTTGTATAGTAAGGGTGTGCCCTTGTTTTTTTTTGTGTGGATACTATTATTTTGATTGAACACACTGAAACCAGCCAATTTTGAAGCCAAACTGGTTGATGTTGATGGGTGCATTGACTGGCCAACACTTACACTGTATTGGCAGTGATAGGTCTTACTAGTGTCAGGCTTATGGTAGGCTATAAGAACATCTTAGCTCCATTTGAACCCGCTAACATAACAGAATCAGTTTTCAAGTGTCATGATGACAATCATATTTCTGAAATACATAATTAATTGATACTGAAGTAACCCGATTGAATATGATGATGGCTGTCATTATCATGAGTGGTATTCAATAGGCTATTTCTTTATCCTATTTCTTTAAATAGGCTGTCTGTCTGTCTGTCTGTCTGTCTGTCTGTCTGTCTGTGGTCGTTTTCCTAACTTGTCGTGGATATTGCTATGGTGTCACTGGCTGATATGTTTTCATCGAGCTCTGTGAGATCTGGTGCATAACACCTCTCACTCTGTGACACACATACACAGCACAGATCTGCTTATAAAAGCAGTCCACCCACCCTCCCACACCGCCCTGGTACTGAATGAGTTACTGCTGGTGCAGTGTGTGAGCCTGGTGCGCCCCTCCCTGGTTGGACTGCTCAGCGCTGCCCGGCAGTCTGCAGACGGATGTTGCCGCAACCCGGCGCGCTGCGTTCCTCCACCAGGCTGCGTTCCCTTCCAAATGTGCCAAATCTCCTCCTCTGTGCTCCTGTCTCCGCCCGGCTCGCACACACACATACACACACACACACACACACACACACACACACTCAATCACATATACACACACACGCACCGCCGACGCTCCTCGCCGGTTCTAGACACACAACTCTCCGGTAAAGTGGCTCCTCGGTCCATTACGGTACGTAAACTGTTTCTGCAATACCCCAACTCATGTTTGATGTTTGTTTTCCTGCCTTGTTGGCTCGGAGTTGTTTGCGACTGCAGCTTTTTTTATTTTTCATTTGAGTGGGATGCTGTGGATCGACTGCTGCGTATTTTGCCTGTTTTTAGTCCCTGCTCTGATTTTTCTCTCTCCTTTCCGCAAAGACCTGACGTTTTCCCTCCAGTGTCTGCGTTTCAATCGTTTTTTTTTAGCCTGTTTCTTTTGAATAAGATTATCCAAACATCCAGAACGATACATTTACTTTCCTGCGCAGCGTTTTTGGTGGCGGTGCGTAAGAGGATCAATGTCTGGGAGAAATAAGGGCATGAGACAGCATTAACTCCTTAAACAATCAGTCCTCTTAAATGTACCTTGACATAAGAAGAGGCATGTCAGGTTCAGCCAGGGGATTTCAGCGAGTCCTTTCTTTATCCACAGTAAAGAGATTCATTCAGGCTATGAAGCAGTAGAGGCTCATTTAACCCATTTCTCCGTGAAGTTATGCGGGAAATGATCCAACATATCAATAACAAATGTACAGAAGCTTAAGCAGAGCTAACTTCAGCATATACCTACTTTTCTTTCTTTCTTTTTTTTTACAGGTAAGAATATATTTTTAAAAACTCACATAAAAGATCTAAGGTTTTTAGGAGGATGTATTGCATAAAGAGATTGTCCAGCAGCTAGAGGACAAAGGTTTGATCCCCTAAATTGAGCCGATTTCTGCCCTTCACTGTGAGTTAGTGTGGCAAAATATGAGAAGGACCTAATAACATGCTGGTGATGCGGAATGAACTCAATGCCCCCTACAGGTATTGAAAAAACTGAAACGATGCTCCCTTCAGATCTGGAACAAAAAAACAACCAAAAACCCAGCCCTGCTCATGCTCTTTGTGTCATTGCTGTGGTTTCCAGTTGGCATGCTGGTAAGGTAATGGGATGAAATCAGTCCTCGGGCTGTGGTTTAGAGAAGGACAAGTGACTGTGTAGGATCAAACCAGAGCGCTCAGAGAGAGGAGGGATGTGTAGGTATGTGTTTTGGACATCCATCATTCCTACTCCAAAATAGATAACTGTGTTTTTGTGATGATTCATTCATGCTGAGGATGTTGCAGATGCAGTGAAACCATCCTCAACTATGTGTTAATGTATGTGTATGTTTGTGCGGTAAGTGTGTGAGATAACGATTGATGACAAGAAAAAGCTGTTGTTTTTCTATGTTAGTTTTCCTCCTGTGTTATTGAGTCGCTTCTTGGGGCTAAATGGTTCCAGTGACTCAGCAAAGGTGGTTTGATACAGTGTGGGTGTGTGTGTGTGTGGGTGTGTGTGTGTGTGTGTGTGTGTGTCACTGAGCTGATCGAGTGTCTGTCTGCGTGCACAATTATTTAGGCTCTGTGATACAAACTGAGATTGTCTGCATGCATGGCCGTGCCTCAATAATTACTCTGCTGCATACTAATCCAGACTTTAATTTTGGGTTAAAATGGAGCCGTCAACCTCTTCAATCAGATTTTCTCTCATTTGCAACTTAGAGATTTGTTAGTCAAAGATGCTGCATATTTGCCAGTTACTAAACAAAATGAAGTAGTCTACTTGAGTCTATTCTTTGTATGTGTTGGACATGTAGTCATACTTGTAAGTTTGACCGATGGTGATAATACCTCGGATAAAAGCAAATATTAAGCACAAGGAGCTATCTTAAACAAAACTTACGATCATTACCGAGGAAAGTCGAGATGAACATTCGTAACCTCGCAACAATGAGCACCGGTAAGAAGCGCTCTGAACTTGAGGTTGTGAGCGCTGCCAGAGCAAAAAAAGGGCCTTGCCTCCGCAGGCCATAAGGATTGGCTCCGCTCAAGCTCTTTGCCTGTTACTAGGTTGACCGAAAGTTAGTTTGAGACAGCATTTCCAATATGGCGGCAGCCAACGATGGGCTTCAAAAGTCAGCTTCAATGGGTTAAACCAATGGGTGACGTACATGCGAAAATGATTGACTTTTGGATTAGCTTATTTAGCAGGGACATTTTGCTCTGCAGTTTTTGAAACCCCCGCCCCTTGAAAATTGATAGACTTGGGAGACCCTGTAGCCGAGTAGTTGTTTTGCATGCCCCATGTGCCGAAGCTGTGGTCCTTGAGGCGGTCGGCCAGTGTTTGAATCCGACCTGTGGCTTCTTTCCTGCATGTCATTCCTGCAACTCTATCCACTTTCCTGACTCCTGTGCCTCTAATAAGAAAGAAAAGAAAAGTTGACCGAATAATTTAAAATGTGCACTGACAAAGCTTATTGATGTTGTGATGACAGACAGCAGTCCCTGGTTTTAGCTTTGTTTCCTTTGCCAAGCTATAGCACTCTCTGGCTTACAGTGAGTAAGATGCTAAAAGCTCAGCTAACACTGCTGAGTCACTGTATGATAATTAAAGCTGCCCATTGTCAAGCAGCTATTACATTGTATAAATGTGAACCAAATAATAGTTTAATTCCCTGTAGCAATGACACCCTGTGCTTCAAAAACAGGTCCTGCTAAAGTTCCTCTGAGGATGGTTTCTAATAACAAGCCGTTAGCAGGGCTGGTGAGCTTGTTGGTGAATCAACAGTTACTAGCTGCAGTGAGAGTGCTGAGTCACTTTTTGACATTTGCTTCCTTTCGATTCACTACTCACATCCCACACTGACTCTACATTAATGCAAGGGGCCTACGTGACCTGTACAAAGTGCTGTGTGGACTGTAAAGAAATAAATGGCAGTAGACAGTTTGTCAGATCAAAAATAAATCTTTGATTAATTTCTACCCATTTTCTTTTGAAGCGAGTACCTTCTGACGCAAGACAGATGTCCAGCATTTGCACCTGACTTTTATTACACAACAGAAAAATCAATATTAACAAATCCTCTCAGGTGTCTTTGATAGAGCTAAAATCATGTTTGAGTTTTAAAAGAAGATATGCCTTTTGATCGGCCTGGAGGGAGTGCTCGTGCTGGTATAGTTTTACACTCTGTGGAGCTTTAGACAGTGACTAGTGTTCCAGTTAATTGAGCAGCCGCAGAATAAAGGTTAGAACATATTTTAAAGGAACCCCAGAGGAGAAAGGCAGATAAATAAATGAACGGCTGTTACAGTTCATCAACATCTACTGCCCAAGTGCAACTGAACCAGGCAACATAAGCCCAACTTTACAGTTTAAAAACAAAATGTGACAGTGCTCTTACTTCTTTTTTTTTATATCTCTATTTGAATATGTTTGGGGAAAATAATTGTCATTTCTTTTAGCAAATATTCACCACTAAAGTATGTTGTTTTTTTTTATCGTGTGTTGTGCATTAACCATTTACAAAAGGCTCAAATTGTGAGACTTTTGATTGATCACTGAGAAGGACTTGTTTTGTTGTCTGCCCCTCTTTCTACATAGGTTGTGAAAATGTGGATTACTTTTCGATACCAGGTGCATCTGTTTCAGAAGACAGACGCTAAGGGAAGAATGAAATGTTGCAACATCAAATGTTGAAAGCGAACTCGTAGACACTGTCGAAATTGACAACGTGCGTTTCGTAATAGAACGACAAGAGAATTCCTAGTATTGGTTGCCTTGGATTTCGTTTTTTTGTTGCTGTGGCATCCAGACAGACATCGATATTGTTTCATTTTTACAAGTAACATATCGAAGTTTATGATCCTGGTATCCACACATACTCTCTACCCAAGAAACCTAGGGTCAGGGTCAGCTGGAAATCAGCCCTTAGGGAGCTGGTTGTCTCAATGTCCTTCAAGTGTTGGATGATACTGTAGGTTGTCCAGTGGAAACACACATTTTGTTCAGGTTGGAAGGTACAAATCCACTTATTATGTTTATTGTACAATAAGCCCTGGGTGACGTCATCAGATTGCTTGTTTTGTCTGATCAAAAGTCCAAAACCCAAACACGTTCTGTTTACAATCACGTGAGGTGAAGAAAAACGGGCAAATCCTCCCAATGTAGAAGCTGAAACAAGGGAGTGTTACATAACGACTTTGGGAGAATAGTTACCGATTATTTTTTTTCAATTGACCGGAAGACTAATCATTTAAGCCCTTTAGACCATACTCCGAAACAAACGGTTAAATACTTTTTGGAAAACTGGCAGGTACCTCCGTCAGGTGATCTTGCTTCATCCTATTATTCTTACAACAACAGTTCAAGCACAATGGGGCTTATTGCAGTTTTTAAAACGTACGTAACTTCCAGTGCACAATATCAAATCATTTACACTACAACTGAAGGTGCTTACTTGTTAATCTGTAAGGATTTAGGATTGCAATGTAGACAATGCACGGCGCTCGGTCTCGGATTAGCGGCTGGCCAGCTTAACAAGGCGCAGCAGAGGTGAGCATCTTGGGAAAATGTATCACATGGCAGGTCAGGCACCTCATTTAGAGTGAGTTCATTGATTGAAATCATACCCATAGACACTAGCATATCACATTCAAAGCACACAGACTATCATGCCATTTAATATTTCTAAGTGGTTTAACCACTGACCATTATAAAACACCCTGAAGCCCTCATGACTCTCCCAGGACCACTTAGCGGGGCCAAAATGCAGACCTGTGTGATTGTTGACATCCTTCATTAGGTCGTCTTATTGAAGTATTAGCCTTCTTATGTCACTGGTTTAATGCTCAAATGGGGACATTAGGTGGTTTTCCAATTAGTGGCCAGCTTGATTATGTAAATTCAGTTGGGGGACAGAGCTTAAAAATCGGGTCGAACCAGTTGGACTTTGAAAGGTCCTCTTGGGTCAGGGTGTTATCGAAATGGCAGTTTGTTGAAAGAGTTAACATTTCAGTATGCAACAAAGTCCAATTATCAGCTTTTCAGCTTTAGGGCTCTAATTCACTACTACTACTACTACTACTACTACTACTAGGGGTTTTCATTATTTCAAAATGTTAAACTGCAATACAGTTCTGGAAAAAAATCCATGGATACATGGTTTGATACCTTGGTGATTTATTTATTTTTAAAGATTTTATTTTTGGGCTTTTTGTGCCTTTATTGGAGCGAAAGAACAGTGGATAGAGTCTGAAATTAAGGAGAAAGAGAGTGTGGGGAATTACATAGTGGAAGGGGGCCACAGGTCGGACGGGCCATAGCCGCCATACTTTGGGAACTCGCACCACACCAAATGCAGCCAAACTCCTGAACACTGGCTACATTGCAGTAAAACATTGGCAATGTTTCATGTGATTGACAGTAATGTCATCGATACATTCGGTAACGACGTAAATAAATCAAGATCTTGAGAAAACAACCAAAATGTACCTGCTATCACAGGCACAAGATATTTAAATAAGATGTATGGATCTATGTCCGCTTAGGGTTTCTGTTCCTATGCACCTGTCTCATGAAATAGATTTAGAGTTGATACTATCCATCGTTAAAATTACAGAGATTTGATAATTTAACCATATTGTAACAACCTTACTTCTACTATCACCTTCACCTAATACAAACTTGTTGTGACGTTTCCCTATTTACTCACACCTGTCTCTCAAGGTACATCATCCAGTTGCCATTATCAGCTATCCACAGGCAGCTGACTGGAGCTGTTAGGGAGGTATCTCTCAGTAAAGTCATGGCTTTGATGCAGACTTCCATCGAATGCAACTTCTTTTTTTTTTTTCTTGGACAGACACTGAGCCTCTACCTGCTCGGTTCAGATAAGAGCATCAGCTAAATGCAGCAAAGGTAGTTCAGAAACAAGGGGAGTGTGTTGCATTGTTGGATGGACACAGAGAACATTATAAAGCCAATGCAGAGAACTGGCATGGCTCCGCCATTGGCTCGTTTCCCTGAGACAACCTGTCTGCAAATTGGATTAGTCTCAGTTCAAAATTCACTTTATTGTCTCTTCCAACAATCGCTGGCAAAGTAAATTAAAGGCTTCTTAAAGGTTATATTTAGTTTAGGTATGTTTACTTAACAGTCAAAAGTAAGTATATTTCTACGAGATATGAGTATATCTTTCTCTAATGTCATTGTCATGTCATCGTATCCATTTCAGTGATGTTATTTATGTAGAATCAGCTCATGTTAAAGATGAGTCCAGACAAGAGACAAGTCATTAAAATAAAACTTGCACTGGGTACAAATTTATGTATATATGCTCACGCACTTATACTTTGTGATGTCATCTCGCCACATATTAACATTGTACACATATTTAACTTTGCTCTCAATGTATAAACTTTATATATAGGCATAGAACATGTATTTATTAAACTTTCTATGTTTTAAAACTGTAAACAATGGAGAAACAGTCACTTAAATATTACTACACTACTGTGTTTATGCCAAAATAACAAGTTTAGCAATCAGGATGTTGGCAGTTCTTGGGTCAGTAATGTAAGTTGGTCAGTCCACCATTTCCCATCCAGAAACCACACATGTAAATTAGCTTTATAGCTAACTCTGGCTTAACCACTGTGTTGTGTGTGGCCCCGTCCTATAAACTGATAAACTTACCTTTAATGAAAGATTGAAAATCTGAGCTTCCACATGAGAATTCTTAATTTTGGATTTATTGACTTTTCTTTAAGTGCCACCACGACATCAACTTTTGTAGTCTTGATCGAAAGTTTTACAACCTTTTGACGATTTTCCATGAACTGTTGTAAACACATGAAGGGGTATTTCACTCTGGTGATGCCATTAGCATGTAGCTCAAAGCTCTACTATGCCTAAGTACATCCACACATACAGTAGCAGCTAGCATGTCTGCTGCTTATAAATTGAACTTGTTAGCTGGTGTTTCAACCTGGGAAGTTGTTGCCTCTAATAAACACACAAGCCAATGGGGCTATAAAATTTAGTAAGCCTTGCGCCTATTTTGCGTTATAAAATAATTCACCCTCTGTACAGTGTGTGCCCATGATGACAATAACTAATCCGACCAATATTGTTTTTTGTACCAGGCTTTAAACAAGTTAATTTATGCTGTAAAAACAGTTTTTTTTTAATGGGATGTGTATGTGACTTCCGGGTCTCTTGCAGCCAGCCTCAAGTGGACACTCGAAGTACTGCAGTTGTTTTTGCACTTCCCCATCGGCTTAATTTTTCCACACCAGAGGTTGCCGCTTGGCTAAAACTTACAGATCATTCAGTTTTTTTTAAGACTTATTAGTTTAGTTTATTTGACTGGAGCCATACACAACACAACTGTTGAGGCAACAGCTACATAGCTCATTTACATATGTGGTTCGTGGGCAGGAAGATCTTAAAAAACAGCAACACTTAGTTATATACAAACAATTCAAAACAATACAAAATTCCTGAAGAGAATATCACATTAAAGCCACATATTACAAAAGGACATTACCAAAATGATCGTCTATCAATAGGAAGTACACTGTGGCACTGATTCTGTATATGTAGTCTGGTTATAAGGCACTTCCCTACATATTTCCATTTGATCTTATGTATGCCAATTAACGTTATTAACATTTATTAGTTAAAACTCAGTTTTTATGTCTTCCAGGCCTCTTACCTGTTATTGGATCACATAAGTTTAAAGAGGAGCTGACCTGCCTTATATTCTTTACATCTTTAATGGAGAGTGTTGTAGTGTCCCATTTGTAAATGCTGTGTCAGAGGAAACACAGAGTACTGCACTTATTTTTTTGGGGTCATGAAATTTGCCGTTGTCATGCAGAAAATCATTATAAAACATTAGCTTACACTTAAAAGATATTGGTTCGGACTTCTGTAAAGCCTCACTGGTCTAACCCCTCTGTGATATATGTTGGTTTTAGCAGCGTCCTCGTTATAAGTGCGGCACAATTTCTTTCCGTATCGTTGATGCTGCCTCCTGATGATGTGTATGATGAAGAAGCACTGGTTACATAAACAAAAAACGGAGCATTAATCCCCATCACAGCGTCATAAAACATGGAGATCTGTATATATTTCAGATTCTGCTAACCCCGGGTAGATTCACTGGGACAAAGGAGGAGTACAGAATGAACGGATATCGAGTCTCGGGACTCGTCGATAACAATAGAGAGAAAAGAGGGGAGGTTCTGGCTCAGAGAATGCAGCAGTGAGCAGTCTTTGCAGTGTTTCGCACCTCCCTGTTTGCTTTCACCAGCTCTCCCTGCTGCTGAAGCCTGAGCGTGTGAGATAGTATATGTACAGATATGCAGAAAATAGCCATGCTGTGTTTGCATTATATTAAGGTAAAGAGGAGATTGTTTCGACTCTCAGTACAGACCAATGCGACGCACCCTGTCACCCCTCCCTCGGCTCCCTGCATTACCCCCTGCTGAGATAAGAGTCCCTGTTTTTCTCAAGAAAACATAGTCCTGAGGTGCAGACGCTATTCAGCCCCAGTCTCTGTCTCTCGATTCAGTTTCTATCTCTGCTTCGTTCTGCTTGACGAGCTCTCTTCTTCATTCTTTGCGGTAGCGCTCCCTCAGACTTTTACATCGTAAAAATCAAATTTTCTTTATCTTTTATTATTTACTGGTGCAATCAGGTGCACATCCTTTGGTGCTTAAACATGAAATCTTCAACCGATAGATCAGAATCAACGACATGCAGGTTTATAAACCGAGTGTTTAGTCAAATTTCTCTCTTCTATTTTCTTTTATCTGGAGGTTATAGACGGATATACTGTTTACGTAAACTGAAATAGATTAAGTAAGATTATTATGCGGCTATTTGAGACGGAGAACAAAGACTCCGAAAAAACGACAAGGATTTAAGAGTCTCAATGACAAAGCAGAAAAAAAAGTGAAAGAATTCAAATGGTCTCACACAGCATGAGTAAAGGAAATAGTTTCTGAATAAGAGAGTACTGTATTGAACTTAACGATAGACTGACTGACAAATATATGGAAAAAAGCAGAACAGACAGAGAATCAAAGACAGAGTGGTCACACTGCAGACAGAGATTTCATGCTGATGGCAGCCATATCGGACCGGAGCGTGGAGGTGAAGCCTCGTCGGTCGATCCCCTTCTAACCGTCAGAGGGGAAGAGCTGCAGTAAACATTGATCCCTCCATCAGGAGTCGGTCCCAGAGGCCCCGACCTCCATCCCTCTGTCCACTCCGATCTGCTGACAGAGTATCGGAGTATCTGAGTATCGGATTTGCGGACACACCCAGACTCTGAGGGGGTGGACCTCAGAAAAGCCCAGCAATGTTTGATGCATCTTACCGGAAAAATCGATACAAACCCACAAACCTTTTTCCATTTGTTGACAGCTGCACGCAGCACATCCTGCATTTCTGCCTTGATTAGATTTATTTTTGGTGTTGTTTGTCATGATAGTCAATTTTGTGTCACTTTGACATATCATTGCAAATCCATCAGAAGCAATTATTTTGGTCAACACGAGCTTGGAACCCATCAGCACTCCTGAGGGTGATAAATATCTCTGGACGGGATGGCCAACTCTTCAGGGTTTCTGGTGCAGCCAGCAGTCGTGATAAAGAACTTTGATCCGAGACTTACTTTTCTGTTTCTTTCTCATTGGCTGACTGGAAACGTTAGAAGCAACAATGGAGTTAAAGAAGAAGTTAAAAGAGACATGTAGGAGAGGACAGTTGGCTGCAGTAGAAAGCATATGTCTGTTTATAGACATTAATCAAAGCTAAATTGTTGTCACATTATGTTATGTGTTCCAGTCTTTTACTTTCCACATGGACTGTTGTCTTGAATACAGCAATTGTCCATTGGAATGCTGGTAGACGACGCTGCTTGGACTTCAAATGTAAACCTGGACCTCTGACATGGATTCTGCTGAATCTATAAATAGAGATGTTGTTTCTGAGTGTTCACCATATGGTTGTAATTACCTGGTATAGGATGGTAAGAAGCATGAGTGGTCAGCTTATTATAGAAGTTTTTAAAGAAAGAATGTGCAACTTTTTGATCCAGTAGATGTCACCCTTGAGCACCAGCATGAAACCAAAACAAACTGCTGTTTGGCGACACCTCCGCTATTCTGAAGCTTCCGCTCTCCTCCAGCAGCACACCTCCAATCCCACTCAACTTGAGTTGCACAAAGGAGTTATGAATTAGAACGCACCATAATTAAGCACCATTAAGTGCAAGCAGCAGACAAAATTGTCCTTTCCTCGAGCTGCAATTGTCTGTGGTCTGCATTGTTGTGTTAGCATGCTAATGTTAGCACACTTTGGTTAACTCATAGCTACATATTGCACATAAATTGACACAAAATAACCGTGACCTAAAAACACTTACCTGACATCCAAATAAGCAATGTGTGCAGTAACATAGCAGCGTGTGTGTTATTTTTCTTTTCACTAGTCATTTGACTAAAACATATACGCAAGGCCGTCCCATCCATGTAAACATGATGTTAACACGGCTCTAACAACAACACAGCCAGCAGGACTCAGGCTTCTCTCTCATTGTAGACAGTCATGACTCAGAGAGACATTTACAGAGGATATTCTTAATTTCTGCTGTATTTATGTGTAAAATGTCACACATTCTTCCTTTAACATTCCAAGGTTAGCTTAACTCACTTGGGAGCGGCGTTATTTTATCTCATTTACGAAAAACATGGCAATAAACGTCTGTCAATGACCGTTTTTCATGACGAAGACCAACCATTCACAAGCTTAAAATAGATCTTTGATGTTAAGTAACATCCTCAGTTGTCATGGAAATTAGTAATTTACATTTAGCACAGGTATATCTGAGCTTTCTGTCTTGGTGATTTAAAAGCTTGTTCTGTATATCAGCTGGTCTTTGAGGCTCCGACCAAGGTTGAGATGTCCTTTTCATATCAGCACGTAGTCTGGCCTCGTGTTGAAGCAGAGTTAAAGAGCCATTGCTTGTTTTTTGTTGACTATTTTCTTGTTTAAAGAAAGTCAACCTTTTGAGGTTACTTTTATTTCCACATGTCTGGACTGAATTTGCGTTGGTTCAAGGCACCACAGATAAGCGTTTGACTGTTTCTCCCTTTTATCCAGCTGCTACTGTAGTCAAAGTGAACACAGGCAGCGAACAGTCATTCAACAAAACATGCACGAGAAAAAAACCTTGTGTGTGTAAAAAATTACGAAGCTTAACCCGAGGACCTGCTTCTTGCTGAACATAGCAGGTTTGCTCTAAAACCAGGCGATGCAAATGAGGATGGGGACGGTAACTAATGAGGAGCTGCTGCATGGTAACCCGTCCTTCATGTAACCCTGCAGTAATGTGGATTCACTTCTCTCGGGGTGTTATGCTGGATCATTTTTTATTGTATTTTTTTTCCACAAAAGTCTGAGTAGCTTAAGCCTCCTTGAGTCTTTATTAATGTGTTTTGCCAGAGTGTGAGTTAACATTTTCAAATATTAAGTTCCTTATTTTCCAGTATAATTCTCCTAATCCTCCTGCAGACTTTTGAACCTGAAAACTGGACAATAGATTGTGAAACATCCAACATGCCAGGCTGTGTGAATTCAAGATGATTTACCTTGATTTTTCTTCTTCTTTGATCACACAGACGCTCTGCAGCCATTTAGTAAGAATATATGTGTTTATGTTGGACTGCATTATTGTCCAAGTCACCTTCAGCCCAAAGCTGTGTATCTATGAGGCTGTTGTTTCTAATAAGCTGTTGTTACCAAACGACCAGTCAGTGACTCGAACCGGCACGTTGGCAGTTTTAAAACCCACGTTAAGCTCAGAGTAAATCCCTGAGGACCGATGCCTCTCGCTCAGGAGCCGCCATAGAAAAAAGCTACAAACAAATAGCAGTCTATGTGCAGCCAATTTAACAGCCTGTGACTTCTGAAGAGCAATTTTCCCCCCATCCTCTCCACTCTCATTTCCCCCTCCTCAATCTTGAAATGTCTCTTGAGTTGTCTCTTTGTCAGGAGAGGAAAGCTTCCTCCTTCCCTCTTCCTTCGCTGTGGATTTTCCCACCTTGAGGGATTGGATATCTTGTCATTGTGTGAGTGGAAGGTCACTCTGACACTTATTTTTCATAGCTGTCGTTTCACTCGCCTGTATGTGTCTGACCCTGAGACCCTGTCTTGTGTCCGTCAACCATGATGAATGAGACGTCCCAGCTCGTCAACATATTGCTGACAACCAGTTTAAAATCATTGTAGCTCTTTCCTGACACTGCAAGACCTCTGCAATAAAAACAAGGAGTGTCCTTTAAAAAGTGTGTGTGCCGGGATTAGGAAAAAACTATATCAGTGCTTACTATTGAAACATAGGCTATAAGAAACATCTCTTAGTTAGCTTTTGGGCAAAAAAAGCTTTACAGGCAAGTCTTGTGTGTCTTCAGTCGTCTTTCACTACTTTATACAAAGACATAAAGGAGGACATCAGTATAATTTCTCCTTATTTTTGGGCATTTTGTGCCTTTAATGGAGAGATAGGACAGTGGATAGAGTCGGAAATCAGGGAGAAAGAGAGGAGGGAATGACATGCGGGAAAGGAGCCACAGGTCAGATTCGAACCCGGGCCGCCCGCTTGGAGGACTACAGCCTCCATACCTGGGGCGCGCGCTCTAACCACTGCGCCACCAGCGCTTATTTTCAGATACAAAAAACTTTTCTTTACATGCATAAATACTTTCTGTGTCTCACTAAGGGATGCTGAATGAATAGAAATGAAAAGACCAGAAAAGGAAAACTGTATTTTCACCACAGGGACTTTCCCCAGGGACCAGGAACCTTTGGAGAAACTTTGGAGTATTTTAACCATAGGGACCATAGGGACTATGTCTAAATGACATTCTGAAAACATGACTTTAACCCCCAAATAGTCTCTGATTAGGAGGTTGTACTTTGCGTCAGTACAGGAACTTTTGGTTTGGGTCTTGCAGGAGTTAAACTTCTGATTGGTCTGTTACATGCAGCGTAATAAGTTAGGTATCAGTTATTCATTATTCCCACTATGCAGTCTGAGCAGATGATTTTTTTTCTAAGCTTCATCCACTTTAGTGTCAACAGGCAGACAGCAACGGTTTGAAGGAGCTTTTAAGTTCCTTAAGAAGTAGATCCTGGAACTAAGAGTACTATGTGCTTTGGGTGTAAATGTGAATTTGAGGGCACAATATCAACTGCTTCCAAACATTTAGGAAAAAAACACTGAATAAAAATATCTCTTACAGTTGTTGAACGATATTGCTGCAATAAAGCTTCTTGCATAACAATAGACGTATAGTTTAAAAATACTCTATGACTCATTGACATATTACCAAGCCCATCAAAGGTCAGCAAAGGTCATGCCTTAACAATCAATAATATGATTTATCCATGAAAATAAAGAAAACTAAAGTTCATTTGTAAAAAAAACAATTATGAGCTAAATTAACACTTGTTTAGCTCAACTTAACGTCCCAAAAATAACAAAAAGAGTCAAACTAAGAAAAAAGAGCAAACAACAGAAAACTCAAAATATTATTGTTTGGATTGTTACAAATTATCTCTTAACATTAAACAGTAGAAATTATATTCAAACTACTTACTGCCATACAATTAATGAGCAACATATAAGGAAAGTATGGAAGCCCTTAGAGAACAAACATCCATTCATTTCTGGTGGCTTTCTCAACATCTCGACTTATTTATGTCGTAAACTCAAGATAACAACGCAGTTTCTCCTGTGACAAGTCAATATCTCGATATCTCAAGACAATGGAATCAACTAAAATGAAACAATGCTTGTCCTTTTATGGCTTCCGTAGACACGTATGAAAGTAGGACATAAAAAGCTCTGAGAGATAAAACATACCCTAAAAAGTGATGGCAATTTATAACCTTACAATATACAAACTATGTCAGACAGGCTAATTAACGACAAACAATGCAGACATGTGACTATAGTGGACGCGTCTCCTTGTTCTAGATACAGCCTGAACACAAAGGTATTTCTACTGTGTAACAGAGAGGGGAGATGTTTGTGCTGGCCTGAAAAAGATGCTCTGACACATTTAAGTGTGATGTTTTGTGATGTTTTGGCAGCATGCACTAGTGTGTGTGTGTGTGTGTGTGTGTGTGTGTAGTGTAGTGTTTAAACTGCTTTCAGTGCCTCTTTAGGCCCTCAGACGGTGGTGGTAGGAGGGGAGGAGGGGGGAGTTGCAGGGGGTACAAATGATGTCATGGCTGGCACACTGTGGACTGGACTCTAAGAGACAATGACTCTTTGCCAATTTCCCCCCGCTGGCCGTGTCCTCAGCAGCTCTCACTGCTTTTCATTCTCTGCTCAGGGTGGTCAGTCCGACTGTCCGTCTGTTTGTTTGTTCTCTTGCTGTCGCTCAGAACAGGAGGCAACGCAGCATCATGTTCAGGATATTTTCATAGGTATTTTTCACACAATTTTTGACTAAAGCAAAGAAACACAGAAATCAGTGTTAAAATTCAAAATAAAAGCGAGAAACATTGTGTTGTAGATTCATATGCATTCAGGGATTTGTAATTTTAGCTAGAAAAAAAATTATATTCATACTTTCTAATTTACTTCAACTAAAAATGACCATTGTTTGTCAAACTATTGACTGTTATGTTTCAGGGTTTGTTTAAGTTTGGATCCCAGAAACACCAGCTGTGTGTTAGGACACAGTATCCTATCAAATAATCAACCCAGTGCTTTTCCACCTGGAGCACAAATTCATAAACATCCAAAAATCCTGCAATTTGAATTGCTAACTAAATTTCAAGTGTTCAGGAATTTCTACTTTTTAGTTCTAGTGCATTATTTAAATAAAATTTTGTTTCTTACTATTATATGAATGCATATTTCAAAGGTTTCTTGTCAACAACAGGCATACAGTAATGTTGAAAACAACAACGTTGCAGCATTTGTTGGCTTTTTGAGGCCGATATCAAAACTGATATTTGTGGTATGAAATCAATTGTAATAAAATCTATTCCCTTGTAATCTTGTGATTGCTACTATACTAACATCACTTTATATATTGTTCATTATTAATTACATGCCTTTTTATCTGTCCAGACATAAAGTAGCCAACTCTTCATTGCATTAACTGATTTATAATGTCCTAGGTCTTATTAGTAAGTCTGATACTGATTGGTTATTTAAGAATGACTAATTAATTATCGTGCTTTTTGGTACCGTTATGGAAACAATATTTATAACTGATCTATTTATATATTTGTTACAAGTCAATATCATCCAATACATCCATTTAAAGAAACAATCAAATAATATAATTATAAGGTAATTAGCTGAATATTTGTAATTTCAGCCCAAAAGTAGTAATGTTAGACACTATTCACATGAGTGCATATGTGCAGTGTGTGTGTGTGTGTGTGTGTGTGTGTGTGTGCGTGTCTGTGTGTCTAAGTGTGTGTGTGTGTGTGTGTGTGTCTGTGTGTCTAAGTGTGTGTGTGTGTGTGTGTGTGTGTGTGTGTGTGTGTGTGTGTCTGTGTGTCTAAGTGTGTGTGTGTGTGTGTGGTGAGAGCTGTTGTACATCACCATGGCAGTCTGCAGCAACAAAGACTGAATGATAGACTTGCAAAAGGAGCTCAGAGGCCCTTTAAGGAGCAGACTGGGATAGCTGCTGTTATAGAAGCTGAATTATCTGTGACTGTGTCCTTAAAATACTCTGATACTTACACACTGAAAAACCAGAAAACTCTGACTCCTTATCAATAGTTATTTTTCTTCTTTTTCTTCTATTGATTCCTCTTTTTTTAATGTATCAGGCGCTGTGAAACATGCTAATACTACAGCTCTGTGCTAAATCAGTTGAAAAGTTCCCCTCAAAGACTGAAGAATTTCAAGAAGCACATTGCAGTCAGTCTGCCCAAATTATTTTCTCTCATCTCTTTATACATGTGGTAATGACTCATGTGCTGTCAATGAGTCTCTTCAGAAAACTATCTGAATTCATAAATGTGTTTCCAACTAAATGGTTTTGCTTTGTTGTGAGTGACGTAAAGTTTGATAAAGTCAAAGAGAATAGAGTTTTAAGGTAACAACAATATGTAGACTCAACTTTCTACCTTAAAACAGTTTCAAAGGTCAACTTAATAGTACAATAGTGCTAAACAATGACCGCCAACTTTTTCTGCAGCTCTGGTTCTGGTTCTTTCAAATCATCCATTGACATTTTACAAAATCCTTTTATCAAGAGATTGAAGCCTGGTACCACGACAACCAACTACCTTAATACTCATGACTATAGTAGGCCTACATTTAATTTGGCATAGAAAAACTGAGAAAAAGGCAAAGTTACAAGACTGTGTACATCATTTTCTTCAGGAGTCAAGGAACTACCCACCCCACAATGGGTGATGAATGATATCGCCTCTTTTCAAATGTAACTTTTGTAGTTTAAAGAGAGTTTCTGCTGTTAACAGAAGTGGTGTTATAACTTGTAGTTCGTGTTCATAACAAGGTTATTAGTTATCAGGTTGTCGGTACATTTCGTGTAAGCTAACCAACTAGCTAGCCTAAAGCAAAACTATCTGTTCACAAACGGCGCCAAGGGGCAGGAAACATTGCCATGGTAACAGTGAGCTACACCAATTAGAGATGTCGCTGTAACACTCTATGATCGTGGGTGGTGTAGTTTTTCTACGAGATCGCAAATAAACCATGTTTTTCTTCAAACGAGGTTGAAATCATACAAATTGTGTCTCCTACCATAGTGTCGGGTAGCTCGTGGTCAGTCGACCAGGTAGGAGACACCTTGAATGGTTATGACATTATGGCTAATAATCAAATCTGCCATGGATACATGAATGGGATTTTTTTCCCCATTTGAGCCCCATTACTTTCAACAAGGTGAATGGCGTCTCTCCCATGTCCACGGCACGTCCCGATCGCTTGTTTACTGCACTATTTAACTTTGGCAGCAAGCCAAGGTCAACTCGTGAGAAGTGCGTCTGGCCTTATGGAGCTATAGGTCACACACAAGGCTTCAGTTATAAAAAGAAGACAGTGAGCCTGTCACTGAACTGTTTGATACGGTGACGGATGAAGCAAATAATTTATATTTTAACATCATCTCATAGAGATTTATTCAACTTCATTTTTAGTTTCTTGTATTGCAATTTTGTAATTTTGCATTTCACATATAATAACAATTTTAAGGGGTGAGTTTCGTGAAAAGTGAAGAACCTGCTGCAGTAATAAGAAATGAGAAATAAATACAGGGGTAGTTCAATGTGATTTGAATGTTTATAACAGGGTTTTATTGGATGTCTCTGACTCTAGAAGTGTGTGCTGAGGTGCAGCTTTGTGACTCACAGTTTGACTGAAGCCTCAAGCAATTTAACCCAAGTTACCATCATGCTGGCAAAGCACATAGATAACAAAACATTTACCAGTAATAAGAATCCAGCAGGAAGATAAGCTCTGATAAATCTCACCCCTGATGGTTCTGTGTGCTCATGTAATCTGTGACTGACAACAGAGACTGAACATATTACATTTAAGATAAGGTAAACTTGAAGTGATTCCTGTTGGGATATGTACACAGAGATTGGGTTTTTAATCGTTCATATTAACAACATTTTATTCCTGATTCTACGGGAAATCACAGCAAAGGATTTACTGCTTCAAACAAGAAAGTTAAGAGAAAATATGTTGAATGGAGTACTTCCTTTTCCGCTTCATATTTTTCCAAACTTGATTTAGCTTTACTTTGTTTTAATTCTTTAATCTTGTCTTTCTATGAAGGTTGAGATCTTTATTGTAACTGTATTTTTTATTAAATATATATAGTTTTATATATATATGTGTTTAGTTGTTTGTGGTTACCTTGCACACTCTCTGCCTGTATTTTATTGGCTTTAAATGGTTAGACAACTTGTTATAGATTTGTTTGGTTTGTATGTAGATCGGCTAATTTATTGCACAATTCATTTTACAATGTTTCTATAACACTAATATGTGTCCCTAGCCTGTCTACAAACCCCCCCAATTATGAGATACGTCCATCCTTTCCATCTTTTGCCTGCTCCACTTTTCAGAAAATGTGTGGTCAAACAGGCCGTTTGGAGAGTTTCTCTTTGTGACATCACAAAGGGCAGTAACCCCTCCCCCAGGTGGGAGACACTCCCACAGCTAGGTGTTTGTTCTGCCCTCTGAGTCTGCCGTATCATCATAAACAATAGGGCATGGAGCAAGAAAGCCCATGCCACCCTTCCAGAGAGGGGGCGTGGTCAGACACAGCTCATTTGCATTTAATGCTACAGACACAGAAACAGCCTGTTCTGAGCAGGGCTGAAATAGAGGGGTTTATAGGCATGATCAAATACAGGATCAGAGTGAAATACTCTTAGACTTATTTAAACTGGTTGAAAAGGAAGACAATATGTGACCTTGTATTGAACTTCAAGGAGAAACCAATGAAATCATCACACCTTCCCATCCCAGACAATATCTTTCAGTTCTTTAGACTTACACCTGATGACTGAACAGATGCTTTAACTCGATCAGCGCTGCCAGATCACAGGACCAGGATTAGCAACTAAGACTTTGGCTTCCTGCAGTGGTTGTGATTCATGGGGCTACTTTGTGTCCTGGGGGGGGGGGGGGGGGGGGGGGGGGGTAAAAGTAATTCTTCTTGGTAAAAGTAATTCTAAAGATAAAATAATCCACACCTGCTGAGTTAATTCTAGCGGCTGTGATAGTTATTATAAGGCAGGTAAGCATTTATTTACAGTAAACAGCAGTACAAAAAGTACAAAGTACATTTGTTTGTTCACTTGGATTAGATTCACTATAACAGCATGACCTTATCAGCTATAATTAATCAGGATATATTTATATTTTCATGATTGCATGACTTTATAAAAATATTAGATCTTGTCAGATTATTTAATCTATTTACTTTTTACACATACACTAAATCATTACAGAACAAGAATATGATTACATGAGTATTTGAGGAAGAAGATGACAACCTGGACATATCAGAGTGATATTCTCCATGCAGTCTATGAAAAGATGATACATAAATGATACACAATATTTATATTTCTAAGAATAATTTTAGACACATAGAAGAAGAAATATCAGCATAAAATAAATGAATAAATATATATCAATAAAGATACATAAGTTGCATACAAGCACCACTGGAACATAAACCATGTTGACTTTGCTGCATGTCAGAAAGGGGGATGACATGCAGCAAAAAGCCGAGGACTATGGCCTCTGTACATGGGGCCCACAACATAACTGCTAGGATCTGGCATAACCATGTTTTAAAGTAATCACTGTTATTAGTCTATCTGAGGGACTATGTTTTAATATTTGAAGTGTTCTGGTTTCAGTATGTAGAACATTTCTAGACTGAGTACTATGGACCAATCACACCAAAGATATTGGTTTATGCACCAAAAAAAACACATCCGTATAGAGGCAGTCGGTCACATCCACTGAAATCTGACAACCATTTGGTGGTTAAGATAAACAAATATATGAATGCATGTGAGACCGGCAATATGGTCGAGATAAAAAGTTCAACTTCAGCAACCAATCTTCTCGATGCTGTGTCGTGCATCATCGTTTTAGATTTAACAACTTTTTTAACCTCCATCCAGCAAATTAGCTTTTTTTTTTTTTTTTAAGTTGTTTTCTTCTGAAAAAGTGACCTGAAAAAGCTTGAATGTTAACTTTTTACAAATCTGTATCATGGTGGTTTTATTTGGTAAATGAATGACCTTTCAATTTCAAGTAATCACAAAAAAATCAGTTTATTTGGGTTCACAGAGGTAAGCCAGAGAGAAGCCTCTGTTTGACTTACTATTTACACTTAAAGAGAGGCTCACCAGAAACAGATGAACAGGTGCTACTACAGAAGAGGTCATTAACTAAGTAAAGGCTGTGGTTATTTTGAAGATATACCTTGATAAGTAGAATTTGCTTCACTTTTATTCTGAACACACAGCAGCTTATCAAGTTGAAAATTACACTATAAAAAATGTTGTGCTACGCATGGAAAGGCAGTCTTGACTTGAAGTTGTTTAAGGCTAACCACTGGTTACACCAGAAATACTGAGAAGATGGCCATAGTTCCTAGAGGTATTTAGTGAGACAATAGCCTATGGTTTCAGAGTTTGTGAATTGGGTAATTATGGAATTGATTATAACATATGAATATCTTTCAATATCTTTAAAAATATTATTAAAATATTATTTTAAAGGAACAATGAACAGAAGCCACAAGACGTTTTTAATATTAGGAAATAAAGGACATTTATTTCTGGTCTAGCTGATCCTGTAATTACTAAGACAGAAAGAAATGTTCAAACTGGACATTTTCATTTAGGCCTTAACTGATGGGTTAAGAGAATTGCATGGACCTCACGGGAGAAATATGGCAGACACAAATTCTGTGCTACCTTATTTTGCATCCACATTTCAAATACTATGTTGCCGCATTTTGCAACCACCGGCGTCTTTAATTTTCCAGCCCACTTCACTCCACTTTGTCTCAACTCAGGCAATGATACTGAGTCTGAGGGAAGGAACCAGTTCACATTACGCAAATGAGATTAAGAAGAGGGTGATAACTTTTCAATGTCGGCTTCAATCGGCCTCATTTGATCCGACGTGTATATGGAGATGAAGCCTGAGGCATCAGATCAGCTTCATTAACTCCTTTATTATCAAACTTAATTTCTCTTAACAAAAACAAAGCTCGAGTCGAAGCTATATGATGTTTGGTAGGACTGCAGCTATGAATCATTTTCACGATATTTATAGGGAATTTATACAAATACATTATAAACAAATATTTTTGAACGAGCATTGGCAGTACTCAATACTTCTCATTACTTTCACAGTTTTCACTTACTGGGACTTAAAAATTAACTGCTATTTACTTATTGAGATAAAATGATTTTGGTGAGATTGATTTATTTCTTTTGAGTCTTTGAGGTGAAATTGATGCTTTGGTCAAAGGAGTCTGGTGGCCTTTAAGCCAATTTGTTTTTGTATCTTTGTTTTAGTCTGAGATGCTGCTACTGTAGCAGTTTTGAATGTAAAATATTCACCTTAAACAAAGAAAACCAAGCCCAAAGCTTCACCTACCAGCTCCAGGAATTTTTAAAATTGCATCTATGGATCTGGATCTACAAATCAAATGCTGCGTGGTTATGTGTCCCACACCAAGGACAGACCAAGGGTAGTCCTTTTAGATAAACGTGGTCAGGCTCGGTCTTTGGTTTAGGATCCCTTCTGCTCCTGCGGTCAGATACTCTGAATCTGTCAGTGAACATGTTTGGTTTGGTGTTCTCAAACTGCTTCTGGTTTGGAGTTGTTTGCTTGTTTACTGACGTTGTGATGCTCAACCCTCACTTAATTTTCTCCCTTAAGTGTTTGTCTTGTCACTGAACCAGCAGAGATGTTAGGGTGTGAAATGTTTTGTGATACGTGCTAAATCCTTGAGACATGAAAACTCTGCTCGATGTCACAACAGCTCAGCCACATACGGGAGCCCTACAGGGACACTTCTGTTCGTCCTACTCATGCTGTCTAAATCTCATCATCATCCACTTCTATTTGTATTTACAATGTTCTCTTATGGCTCCCTATCAATAAATATTGACCCATTTTGTTGAATGATTCCTTTGTTTTTTCCCCTTTCTACTCAGAGAAATGAAAATAATCCTGCAGAAACATGAATGTCTTTGCATTAAATAATCTATCAATATTTATTTTTTATTATTGGGGTTAAGTGTTGTGACAGTTGAAGCTGTGGAATGTACCTTTTAGCATACTGTGTTGCTAAATTACTAGGGAGGGACGGCGCCTTGTTTTTATCCTTGAAGTTTAGTTTGAGTAATGCTTCTGCCATGGATCGATGTCTGTAACCGAGCTCCTACTTTGCTTTTTTCTAGGATTCATTTGGACACTATTTTGCTCATGTATGATAAATTAGTAGCCGTACGACCGGGCTTTGTAAGGCGGGCGTGCAGTTTGTAATTATGCAGTTCATATACTACATGGGGAGCCACAGCCACCCCATGTATCTTATGTTTAAGCATGGATGACTGCATGTTCTGTCTTTTCCAAGTAAGTGACTGAAAAATCCTTGTAGCTGCAACCTCTTCATTTTTCATTTCTTTGTAGGCTAAAAAATCTGCATTATAGCAACGTTGAATGCTTTGACCTTGTTTCATGAGTGTGCGGATGTGTGTGGCTTTACCACCACAATACCATCCACCCTCACTGGTTTTATATTTAGAACAGGAATCTGCCTTCTGTCTGGCGTTACATCACAATTCTGACTTTTTACATTTTGAAAGAGGAGCTGGCCTTGGTGCTGATTCACTTTCAGCTCCAACTTACCACCATCTTGATCAAATAAGAAACGAAACACAGATGTTTATGCTGTAGTGACACAGGTAGTGATTCAAAATGTAAAGTTTGTTCTCTTCATTGCTGCTAGTTCAGAGCAGAAAAACTTCCAAAAGCTCGAGAACACAGTAACTAAATCGAGTCTTCTTCGAAGGAGCTCCTGCTTCTCATCTCTTCTGTTCTTCACACACTCTCACCATCCCTCATACCACCTTAAATGTAGAACATGCTATCTGGAGCAGTGCAGTGACTGAGCCTCGGTCGATCAGTGCTCCGTTTTAGCCGCCTTTAAACAGAGCGTTCTCGTTTGGGGAGTTCAGATGTGGATATTTATATCAAACGGGTCAGCTGAGAAAGAGCCGAAATGAGCAGAAACACTGAGCTCCGTCTGACAAATGACCTTCCTCCTCCAGAGTCATGCCAGGACGAAGAGGTGGAGTGAAGAGTTCACTTCTTAAGATCTCTTCAGTCTGCAGACAGAAACAGAGATCGTGTCATGTTACATCCTCTCTGCCACTAGGGTTATTTTTGTCAAGAAAATGGATCACTGAAGATATGTGATCCAATATCGCACACTAATAACAGACTACTTCCTGTCTCACTGGACTGCTGGTAGTTTTAGAAATATAAATTTTTTTTGGACCAGACCAAAAATAGAGATCGAGTTTAAGATAAAACACATTTATTCTAGTTGACAGAAAAAGATCTTAAGGCTATACATGACCATTTGAACTACTCTGAAATTATTCACAGCAAAAATAACTGTAGTTCCTCAAATGTCCACTGGACAGTCGCTCCAAAAACTACTAAAAATCCCGTATCCACTTTGTTTATTAAAGCTAAGAGTTGTGCAAAAAAATTGCAGAATTAGGCATAATCAGAGTCGTTGCTGAGTTGACTGACAGGTGGGTGAGTTGTAGCTGTTTGCTCAGAGGCTACCTCTGCTCCACCTCTCTTGCCTGTTTCTAGATAGATCAGTTAGGTTGAGCATTTTCAAAATGGCAACTGCAATTGGCTTCATAACTCCTCTTAAGAATCCGATGGGTGACATCACTGAGACATGTCCATGTTTTATACATTATATTTTCTATACGTTCTAATAGTTTTTGATATGATCAGCAATCAATATTGGTAACATCTGTTGACTCAATGTGAATATAAAATTGCAAAATTGGTAAATATGTGAATTCTTTAATCCTAATATTTATCCCTTAATTGGGAATATAATTCCTTATTCTGTTTCTGCTCAGCCTGATGTTTTAGAAGCTCAGCATTAAAGGTTTTGACATTCAGTAACACATTCTGAATTTCCACAAATTAAGTTCCTCTCTGTGAATCCCACCGTCAGTTTCGGTGGCTTTAGCTGTGGACTCAATGAACCGCAGAAATGTGTCACAATGAGATGCTAATGATATACGACACTTTGATGTTTTTAAGTCACAGGCACTTTAATAAGCTGGAGAACCATCTGATATGATAAGAAGCTTGGAGTATTTAAGATTGATTCAGTAGGCAGTCAGAGCAGTAAACCCTGAGCAGAAATGAGACGTTTAAGTTCAAATTATCAGCCAATGTGAACATTTTCATACATCTTTGTTTTTTTACAGAGTAGCGAGATTCTCAAAATGCCTTTTGGCTGCAAGTCACTGATGCTGTCTCTGTGTCTGCAATGCCAGGGGGATGAATAGACGAGGGCAACTTGGCTGAACATCGCTCTCTTCAAAAGGACTGTTTAAACAAACACATTTAAGCTGAGAAACAGACGCTGGGCTGCCCGAGGAGGCTTTAACTTCACACTGTTTGTATCTCTGTGGATGCAATGAGACGCTGTGGGCTGACTCCCATCACAGGGTTGTTGTTTTCCAGTAACAGCTTCGTTATTTATTGCTATTTAGGAGTACGGGGTAAAAGACTGGTTTGATAATGGATGGCAGTTGACTTACCCAATAGCGACTTTATTAACATATTTGCATGCTCTGTTCTGCTGCTGTAGACAAAAAAAACTATCTTTTAAACATTCCTTAAACTATGTCTACTTTGACTTCTCTGTAAAAGACGAGTATGACATTTGTTTTTTCACATCTTCATGGGTGGAGGATACACAGTGAAAAATGCAAACCTGCTTGTGTGTGTGAATACTGACGTCTTTAATCAAGGCGTGTCTGAGGCACTGCAGAGATAAGTCGATCCCCACCTTGACACAAGTCATTGAAAACACCATCAGTCGCTCTCATGTGACAGCTCTGTTAAGTCTGAGCACATTCATCATTTCTGTTAGTGAGGAACTTGTCAAAGCTGGTTCATAAATTTGACATTTTAGTGGCAGATAAATATAGCTATGTATCATGTGAGCTTGTTAAGCAAAGTAGTGATATCAAGAATTTTAGAGCTTCATTTTTTCATTGTCTTTGGACTTTTAAGGTTTGTATTTTTGAAGAGGAAATGTGAGACGGAACAGAAGTGTTCTTGTTCTTCATTCCAGCTGTGTGTTTTCAGTTTCATGTAAACACTTTAATCTGGAGTCTAGGACTTAAAATACATTTGTCTCTCTCAGTGCAGATCAAGAAATCTCTCCTGTTTTGCAGTGTTCCATTTTTTGTTATTTTACTTGATGTCATGGAAACTGCCCTTTGCTGGCACTCTATTTGTGTTATGTTTCCATCACTGGCAGCGATTGCAACCTAAGCCTAAGTATCCATGTTGTGTTACCTGCCTGAAAACATGATCATATCTTTTCTATCGTTTAGGTTTGTTTCTTAAGGGATATTAATTATTTTTTATGGAGACCTGAGACAAGATCTAGTTTGACATGTTTTTTTATGAATTTGTTTCTAACTGGATGCGTCACTGTAGAAAACACTCAAAGTGTAAGGGTACCCTGTGCCCAATAGTAACACAAAAACAGGATGTGATAAAAACACCCACATCTGATCTGACAACAAACCAACTCTTTTTCAACACTGTCGTTTTTGCCAAAAGATCCAGAAAAAGTGATAAAACATAAAGTCAAAATGTAAACATTCATCTCTCCTCAGTAGGAGGGATGACTAACTCCGCTCTCTCACCTTCACCTTCAAACAGCCTGAAATCCTCTGTTGACTTTTCAGTTTACACATCCGGTGTTCTCTCAGTTCAGACTATTATTAACAGACCGTTAGCACACAGCCGCAGCAATCAGACCGTCTTTTATTAGAAGTTCAGGTCAAAGCAGAGACACATCGAGGAGGTGGAGGATCATACTGCACTTACAGAAAGATACTAAATAAATACTTCCAGTACAAACCTTTATTTGGAAAATGTCACTGTGATTGTGTCTTTAGAAACTTTTTAATTTTTAAACTTTGAAGTCAAATAATTTGTTGTCAGAAGTGTTTAAAATATTAGAAACAATAGGTTTCATGAGGTAGGGAGGTTGAACAAACACAAAAAGTACTACAAAAGTAATATGTTTCTTGAAGCTGAGGGACTATTTTATGTCTCAAATGCATTTTGTATGTTGTTGTTTTTTTGCACTTTGTCTAAGCTATAAATTACTGTGTGACTTCACAAGTGCTCCACCTTACTAAAGACATAATCTGGGATTTGTTTGCTATTTGAATCCAGAAATCTCAACTGAAGACAAGAAAACAAGACTATTTTAACATATGATAAAGTTAAACCAGAAAGTTTGGATTATTAAATAAAAACACTTTAAAGATGAATCCACTATAAAATAATGGACATTACATTTTTAGTTGATCCACTGATCATTGACTTTACATTAATGTACATCGCTCTTAATTTACATCATTGTATCGTGAGTTATAGGCCCTTAAACAAATCCTCAAAGGAGAATATTCAGAATCTGCTTCAGGATCATCTTTATTGATGCATTTAAACTGTAAATTAAATCTATAAGACAGTAGATGGTTTGATGTTACAATGTCATTACCACTTTGTGAGTGTTTATCAGGGTGATAGTGTGGGAGGAAATTCTTCCTGGTTGTTTTGTGTAAAAGGCTTTGAGGCGCCTACAAGAGGGGAGACATTGTTTTAAGCTGTGTCTATGTTGTGGTGGATTAGAGTAGTGATGTTTCCTGCCTGTTCCCTGGGTAAAAAGGACATTTCAAACTGTCTCTCATACAAAGATTCTTGTTAATTAGCTGTTTTTTGTTTTTTTGCAGTGACAGTGAACATGATTGGAGCAGCCTGTAGTAGCAGTGACAGTCTCTCCAGACGCTCTGTATTGTTGATGTTCTCTGACCCCCGCGAGAGAAACAGCAGTGTTTCATACCGACTTAGAGTGCCTTTGTTGTCGTAGTATCATGTTGTGCCAGTCTGCAGTGTCAGCGAGCATTCATCCTGCAGGCAGCCATCAGCAGCAGCAGCTAATGCAGTCCCCCCTCGTCTCTTTCACCTGAGAAAAGCACATCAGCAGGTC
Organism: Labrus mixtus; assembly: GCF_963584025.1. NCBI lineage: Eukaryota > Metazoa > Chordata > Actinopteri > Labriformes > Labridae > Labrus > Labrus mixtus. Next base: position 13,739,565 of record NC_083615.1, read on the forward strand.
AAAAGGACGCGCTGTCTCTCTGGGCTTCAATCTTCTGGAGGTGGATTTACAGATTCAGGCAGGTGTTCTGCTGTCTGTGTTGTTGATGTTGCCTCAGAGTTGTGCGTTTTCTCTCCTCGACATTGAAAGTATCAAAGCAAACTTGCAAATCATCGCTCACCCTCGCAGCTTAGTCATGGTGCTGTGAAACCGGACGCGTCTGTGGGCAGATCTGCTGAAGTGTCAGAACTCCTCCTGACTGCAGCAGCAGCATCTTTGTTTGAACAGTGGAAGTGGTATCATCCGGTATTATCGTTCTCCGACCATCAACATAATCCCCTCTTCGTCATCTCTCATGCTCAATGCAGGGGTCAGTGAAATAAAAATATAAATGTTTTTTTTGTGTTGGTTACTGCAGTGTGTCTGCAGGGAGGAAAAAATATATGGCCGTCTGTGTGTTGCTACATCAACATAGGGAGCCACATCCTCCAGTTTGTTATCAGGATGTTTGTTTTATGAAGAAAATGTTTTGTGGATTTTATACTTCAAACCAGATATATGAAATTTCACCTCCTGTGTTTTTGTGTGTGTCTCAGGCCTCAAAAATCAATTTGAAATGTTCATGTTTTTTGTTTTCTTAGCAACCATGGAACTTTTTTATTTTCATTTTTTTTCATTCTGGCACTGTTGCTAGCTTGGACCTTCTGCTTCTCAAGTACTGAATTTATGTGCCACTCGTCCTATTATCTGCTCAGCAATCGTCAGTGCTGCTCTCAAACAGAAGCTTAAGTAGTTTATTTAGATAGCCTACTGTAGCACCCCTCAAACACCCTGGCAGGTTGCAAGGTGCGGGAATTTGAACAGGATGACATGATAAAGAACTACATAAGAAGTAACTAAAGCTAGGCTACTTTATGAACTACTCTCAAAGGCTAACTTTACTTTCTGTTTTACAATAAAATTAAAAATAGCGCCATAATCAGGTCAACATTTTTAAGCACCCAGTAGCCTACTTTGTTTTACGAGCAAATAACATATCAATAAGCCTTCACTAAGCTTGCTAATGTTAGCATGCTTTCACCAGATAATGATGGTGAACATGGTAAAAAGTCCTGCTAAATATATTAAGGTTAGCTGAGTCATTGTTGTGCATGTTAGCATTCTAATGTTAGGCTAGTAGAGCCATTTAAAATATTTCATAGTCCCCTCAGCAGGAGAAAAAACTCCTGCTATTTTGTATTTGATAATTTCACAGTCGACTATTTTGAAGATAAAAAGAAATTGTGGTTGACTAGAAAATCCTTCAATTCAGCTCTTATATCTTTATAGGTTTTATATTGATAAAACTTAGTTCATGAAGAATGAAGCGTAAAATACAATCATGAGCTGAAAGTGGATCTGATGGCTATGACAATCATCTTAACTCAAACTCTGAGAGCCTCTTTTTCTGACTCACAGATGATCTAGACCTATAAGTACTGTGCTGTTTGACTTATTGATATGAAAGCTGACCCATTTTCAAATTATTTTCTTTACTGTGTAGAATTAGCTTTCTTATCAAGTTGAGTCATGAATCTGAGCTCTGGATGATCCTTCCTCATACTTCCATGATGTCAGCTCTTCATACACCACTATAACTGAGGCTGAAAATGATCAACATCAGAGGTTTTCACAGAGAACACATGTTGACAGCCCGATCCTCCAAAAAAAAAAACACCAGCGCCGCAAACTCAGGGGATTCACTGAAGATCCTGTAGGATGGCAGAGTCACCGAGTTCTTTCTATTATTAGACCTTTCCAATATTAGAGCCTGCATCTGTGCTGTAACAAAGGGGAATTAAAAGCTTAACATCACCCCTTTGTGGAATTAACAGCTGATGCATAATTATGATGAATATGCATAAAGGACGTATGGAAATGTGTTCAACACTTTGTGACATGTTCTTTGTTTTTGTGTCTGCCAATTCCAATGGACTTTGTCTTTACTTAGAGTTTTTCATGTGTTGGTATTCATGGCCTGAGATGTTATAAAATCAAGCTATTTAAAGCAGCACAGTTTGTTTATGTTCAAAAAGTTAAAGAAAAGTTTCAAATCAAGTTTGATCTCTAAGTTAGAGGGTAACTATTGGTCTCTTTTCAGTGAATGCATTGTCCAAGGTTTTATTTTTAAATTTCACCCAGCAGACATCGATGACCTGTTTCCTTTTCTATCTCCTGCTCTTGAGTTGATGCACATGTGGGTCGCCGGTCTCTACATAATGATCACCTCGCATAGGATGCAGAAACGAGTATACTAAATCTCTTTGACTCAAAGAGGTTTTCTCCATCAGGTCAGTCTGGCTGTGGGCCAGCAGGATGTCCTCAGGCTAGACGGCTAAATGTCCGGTTACCTTGTTCACTTCACTCTTCCGATAGATGTTGATTAATTGAATCCCTGACTTAACTCTTAAATCACGAAAGATTAACTTCATGTTTACATTCTCCTCCTTCAGGACAAAGAACGCTTCACCACAGAAGTGATGTCCTAGAGACCGTGGTGCTCGTCAACCCTTCAGGAGACACCGTCTTATCTGAGGTAAATTTAATACTTTACAATATAGTACCCAGCTGGTTGAATTTACGCTATAGATTTGATCATGTAGTATAGAAAAGAATGCTGACTTAGGCATGTACCCATCAATTCCCTATATGTATGTATGGGCTTAGTTTGAAGTTTTTCATGACCAAAAAAGGCAACACGCCGAAAAAATAATCATGAAAAGACACATATTCTTGTTTTTTAATGCTGCATTTTTGCAGCTTGTGTCTCAGAGGGGGACAAAACTGCTTTCAATTTCTATATTTTTACAACTTTACAAGAAGAAAGTGGTCTAAAATGGGGACGTTATGATTTCAATCAGGATATATCTGATGAAAATAAAACAAGTTCAGACATTCAGTGCCCACATCTGAATATCAGTTTTCCTTTCTAGATATGTAGGCTATAAAGTATAAAAAACGTCTGATATTTGTGTCTGTATGATTCTTCTGTAGTTTATGGAGAAAAACACTTCCTAAATCTTGTTACCTTGACACAATTAAAGCCCATATTTCATTGCCAATGACTCAGGTATTTCTCTCTCTATCCTGCTAATGTTGTCTCTCCTTTAACCGTCCTCTGCCCCACCCCTCTTTCTCTCTCTCTCTCTCTCTCTCTCTTGGTTTGTCCCAGATCCAGTCTCTGGTAACAGACTCAGCAGGACACAAGCTCCTGGTCTTGAGTGGTCAGAGCTCAGATCACGGTGGCCTTCTCCTTCAAACTGGGGTTTTCACCTACCAGACCTTTTCGCGTGTCTTTGCTGATCCTGGGGTGAGTCAGATTTATCATTATCGGCAATTTTGTTGAAAAATACGTACTGTACTTTGATGAATGACTTATGGTGTTTAAAATAACTTAACACGAATGGATAAATAAAAGCTTTGTATTTGTTTTCATTGACCTTCACAGAAAGAGTCAGACTTGTTCAGAAATGCACAAGTATAATCCAGTTCCACAAACATGTTCCAATGACCATTTTTTTTTTTTTTTGTGTTTACTACATACAGTGTATGCAGGACTTACTTACTGATGTGTATGGGCGTGTCTCTCTGACAGGTCAGTGAATTATTGGGCACAGCAGCCCCCAAGCAGCAGGCTACACTCACCGTGTCCTGCCGCGGGGAGGTTGGCTGGAGCTCCCTGGGACAACATCAGATCCTGCGGGAGTACCTGGAATACAGACTAAACCCTGACCCTGTTCTCCCCAAGATGGAGGGCGTCACTGAGTTCACAGAGTACATCTCTGAGACGGTCGACGTCCCTTCGCCTTTTGACCTCTTGGAGCCTCCCACCTCTGGGGGCTTCCTGAAACTGTCCAAGCCATGTTGCTACATCTTTCCCGGCGGTCGAGGAGACTCTGCTCTCTTCGCTGTGAATGGATTCAACATCTTAGTGGATGGAGGCTCAGAACGGAAATCCTGCTTCTGGAAGCTGGTCCGTCACTTGGATCGCATTGACTCGATTTTGCTCACGCACATCGGTGCAGACAATCTGCCAGGTATCAATGGGCTGCTTCAGAGGAAACTAGCAGAACAAGAGGAGGAACAATCTCAAGACTCTACAAACTATAATGAATGGATGAAGAACCTGATCTCTCCTGAACTCGGTGTGGTGTTTTTCAACGTGCCAGAGAAGCTCCGTATGCCAGAATCTAATCTCAAAGTGAAACGCAGCATTGAAGAGGCCTCCCTGACTTTGCAGTACCTCAACAAACTAGGAATCAAGCCTGAGCCTCTCTTTCGAGTGGTCAGCAACACCATTGAACCCATTACTTTGTTCCACAAGATGGGTGTGGGCAGGTTAGACATGTATATTCTCAACCCTGTCAAAGACAGCAAAGAAATGCAATTCTTAATGCAGAAGTGGGCCGGCAACAGCAAGGCCAAAACTGGTATTGTGCTGGCAAATGGGAAAGAAGGAGAAATATCTGTTCCCTACCTGACATCAGTCACAGCCCTAGTTGTCTGGCTCCCTGCCTGCCCTACAGAAAAGATCATCAGAGTGCTTTTCCCTGGGAATGCACCACAAAACAAGATCCTAGAGGGGCTTGAAAAATTAAAGCACCTTGACTACTTGCGCTATCCCGTAGCCACACAAAAGGACATCGCCTCAGGAGCTCCTCCCTCTGGTGTAAAACAAACCAAATTAAAGCAAAGGACAGATAGCAAAGAGAGTCTCAGGTCGTCTCCAAAGACTACTGCAAAGGCCTCAAAGAAAGAAAGTGAAGGACAGGATGATGTGTCAGCTGCCACAGAGGCAAAGAGTGACTCGGTAAAGGAAAATATATCAGAGAAGACTGAGGAGAAAAAGCCAACTAAAACTATCAAATCTAAAACTGATGTGCCAGAAAAGAAAAAGCTCCTGAAAGAAAAAACCTTAAAGAAGCACACCAAGGAAAGGGTGTCAAAGATAGATGAGAAAAAGGACAAGGAGAAGAAAGAGATCAAGAGGGTAAAGAAGGATGACTCTGCCAAAAAAGATGAAAAGAAAGATGCTAAGTCCAAAGAGGACAAAAAGAAGGACACCTCGAAACCTGAGCTGCGGAAGATTACAAAGCCTGACCTAAAACCTCTTACACCAGAAGTCAGAAAGACATTACATAAAGCTAAAGTATCCAGTAAAGCCAAGACTGGAAAAGTCAAAGCTCCAAAGGCTGAACCTGCTGAGCCGAAGAAAGAAGCGCCAAAACCTGAAACTATTCAACCTAAACCAGTCGAGAATGGAGCTGTTGAGGGCATATCTGCTTCCTCGACTCCTGAAGACCTCACCAAGGAGTTTGAAAAACTAAAGCAAGAAGCCGCTGCAGCTGTAACAGCACAGCCTTCTGACAGTATTGAGGAGTCATTGGAGCCGACTTCACAAAGCCTTACCCAAGAGAAGCAGGAAGCACAAGAAACCACATCAGAAATTCCACCTGGCGCAGAGTCTCCAGAAAAGGAGGCAGCAGCTCCAGAAGTGGAAGCCGAATCTGAAGAAAGAGAGAAGGAGTCGACTCAAGAAAAAGAAGATGAGTCTCAAAAGTTTGAGGATGAAGGAGCAGCGTCTCAGGACGAGGAAGAGAAAGAAGAAGAGGCCCCAGCTGCTGAGAAGAAAATAGAAAAGGAGGAGGAGGAAGATATGGGAATTGGTGAAGAGGAAGATGAATCAAAATGGAAGGACAGTCAAGATGATGGACTTGACAGGAAGCATGAGATAGAAGAAATGGAGAAGACGGAATCTCTCGCAGCAAAATTTTTGACTAAAGAGGAGCTACAAATGGAGGAAGAGGAGGAGGAGGCTGTTGAGAAAGCTGAATTGGAAGAGGTAGAAGATTTAGACGTAATAGCAGACGAAGAGATCAAAGTCAAACCTGAAGATGCAGCTGAAGAGCAAATGTCCCATGGACTTCTCGCTGCAGCCAAAGAGGAAGAAGAAGATGAAGAAGAAGAAGGCTACCTGTCACATGTTGGAGGGGCCACAGCTCCCATAACCTCAGTAGCTCAAGGAGCTGCCGCAGCTGAACCTATCTCCTACATCCAAGACGAGACCATTCCCGGCTACTCTGAGACCGAGCAGACCATCTCCGACGAGGAGATTCACGAGGAGGCAGAAGAAAGGATACCACACCTTCAGTACGATGTTGGTGCTTACGACATATCTGTTCCCGATCAGACTGGCTCATTTGTAAACATTCATGGCATGAGGGAAATGCAAGCTGCTGCCATGACAGAGAAAGGCTATATTCCAGGTGTGCACGAGCAGGTGTCAGTGTTCACCAACATCATTACAGCTCCTCTAGCAGAAGAAGAGCATGTGTCTTCTGCAACGTCCATCACAGAGTACGACAAAATATCCTCCTTCCCTACTTCTATCGCTGAAGACCAACCTGTGGCGTCTGCCGGGGCACCTACAGCTGAAGAGCCACCTAAAAGCCCCGCTGCTGCGTCGACCCCATCTGACCAAGGCAAAGAGCTGCCACACTCTGCAGGAACTCTTTCACCACCGTCTTTAGAGGATGACAAACAATCTAAGTCTCCCTCAGATGACTTACAGCTCCCTATTGCTGAAGTTAAGGTGGCTGCTAAAGCTCCAGCTGCTCAGGATGAGGAGGAGGAGGAAGAAGAAGAGGAGGACGAGGATCAGACTCCTAATGTTGACATGTCACTTGAAAAACTCCAACAGGGCTACGCTTCTCTACAGAGCAAAGAGAAGGATATTGAAACTCTGACTGGCTCTGTGCCTCCAGTTTCCGCATCTGTGCAAGACATTAAACAAATCCATCTACCGGTTGAAGAGGAAAATAAAGATGCAGTTGCACCTAAAGACATTTCCTCTGTTGTGCCTACTAGACGTTTTGGATCTGACTCTGTAACTTCAGAGAGTGAAGAGCGCTGCTTCAGTCCGGATGACGTCACTGTGAAAATGGCCTCCCCTCCACAGTCCGGACCACAGAGTGCAGCTCACTCTCCGCTTCGTCAGTCACCAGTGGAAGACAAGACCAAGGTCTCGCCTGATTTGGAAATGCACAAGCAAGAGGAGCTCCTCGATGTAGCCGCAGAAACTGAAGACAAAACTGAAAAGAAAGATGAAGCAGAAACTGAGATGAAACAAGATGAAGGCAAACAGAACGCAGAGCAGCAGCAGGGAGCAGTTTCAACATCTTCTGACGTATCAGTTGACATAAAAGAGGTTTCAGCAATGAAGGAGCCAGAAGAAGACTTCTCATCAGTGGAAAAAGATGAGAGGAAACAGGTAGACACAGTCCCCATTGTTGGAACATCTTCAACCGAGGTTCAACCACCCGTGTCAGAGAAGGATTCCCTCCTGTCATCAGGACAAAGTGATGAAGTGGTCGACAAAGGGCTCAAAGACACAGAACCTAAAGTGCCTCTTCAAGGTAAATTTCCAGAAGGGGAAAGTGGTTTCCTTGATGATGATGATGACAAGAAAGGTGATGATGATGACCATGATGATAAATCTGCTGTTAAAACCACCGATGCGGAACAGGAGAAAGAAAAAGACGACACCTCCGACGGCATAAAAATCAAGGATGAGCAGAAACAGGAATCTGTCATCCCGGAGCACATTTCTGCTGTTGAGTCTACCACGGATGAGAAAGCAGAGATGGAAGCAGTAAAGGACGAAATCTCTGACATCAAATCTTTAAAAGATGACAACATTGAGGAAATTGTCATCAAGGATGAGCAGGCAGTGCCCGAAAGTCCAGAGATTGAAATTGTTGCTTCGGACGCAAAACAAATCAAAGATGAACAGAAGCAGAAAGATGTAAAAGAAGATTTTGACCTGAAGACCACAGACGAGGTGAAGGAGGCAGAGGTTCAAAAGATTGAGGTGTGTGATGGTAATATTGAAAAAGAGGAAGACAAGAAAGAGACAGAAAATGGTGATACTGTTGATATTAGCCCCATCAAAAGTGAGGACAAAGAGATTGAAAAAGCCCAAACAACAGATACTGAGCCTGAGCCTGTTAAAGACCATCTAAAGGAAGAGGCAAAGAAGGACGATGTTACTACAAAAGATCCTCCAAAAGATGAGAAGAAAGAGACGGAAACATCTGATATCAAAGTATTTGAAGTAAAGGAAGAGGACATAGAGACGGTAAAGATAGATGCTTTCACAGATAAGCCAGGAGAAAAGGAGGCGATGGAAGACTCTACTGCTAAACTCATCAAAGAGGAAGACATTATTAGTAAGGTTGATGTGTCTGCTGTAACCATTACAGAGGAAAAGAGGGATGTGATTGATGCTATCTCAAGCCTCACCAAGACTGAGGAAATGGAAGCAACAGTGAGTGGAGAGGAGAGTATTTCTGCCAAGCAATCCATCGAGCAAGAAGAAGAGAAACAAGAAGATAGCTCTGACACCAAACTCTCCAAGGATCAGGAAAAAGATATTGCAACAAGCAAGGGGGATGCTTACATCTTCAAACCTACAACAGAAGGAGAAAAGAAGGATGAAACCAGTAAAGATGACACTGCTGCTGTAAAAATAACGAAGGCAGAAGAAAAAGATGAATTCCCAAGTATGGAAGATCTGTCTGCTGTTAAACCAACTGCTGGAGAAGAAAATGACCAAATGGAAAGTAAAGAAGATACACTTGTGATAAAACTTGTCAAGGTTGAGGAAAAAGAAGAACTTCTGAGTACGCAAGATACATCTGCTGTTAAACCGGCTGATGGAGAAGAAAATGACCAAATGGAAAGTAAAGAAGATACACTTGTGATAAAACTTGACAAGGTTGAGGAAAAAGAAGAACTTCTGAGTACGCAAGATACATCTGCTGTTAAACTGGCTGATGGAGAAGAAAAGGAACAAGTGGAAAGCAAAGAAGACACAGTTGAGATCAAACTGAGCCAGGTAGAGGAGAAAGATCAACCCCTCAGTATAGAAGATACTTCCAAACCAACAGCTGGAGAAGGAAAAGAACAGGAAGAAAGCAAAGAGGATACTATGCCATTAAAACTTAGCAGAATGGAGGAAGAGCAGGTGATGGTATCCAAAGATGTTGCTCAAACAAAGGCAGAAGCAAAAGACACCCTTGAGGAGTCTGTCAAATCTGTCATGGAGGACGACAAGGGGCAAGAAACGATCAAAGATGAAGACGTCAAAATCACCAAGATAGAGGAAGAGGATGTGATAATGAGGGAAGATATTTCTGCTGTCCAAATGTCTGAGGATAAAATGAGCCCAAAGGATGACACTGTCGTTGCCAAACCCTCCATGGAAGAACAAAAGGAGAAAGATCTCGGTAGAGATATTTCTGCTGTTGAAACGGCGATAGAAGGAAAGGAGAAAGCAGTGGATAAGGACGAAGCTATAACTGTGAAACTATCAAAGGAGGAGGATTATAGTGATGAAACTAAAACCATCAAGGAAGAAATAGATACAGTGACAGTTAAGGAAGACATTTCTGATATCAAACCTACAAGAGAGGAGAGCAAAGAGGAGGCCAGTGAAAAACCTCTTGCAGCTGAGGATGAGAAGGAACAGATGAAGGATGAAAAGTCAGATATGAAGCTCATAAAAGAAGAGACAAAAGATGAATTTTATGAGAAAGAAATTCAAGTCAAAGAGGAACCCCTGGAAACAGGGACAAAAATAAATGACATTTCTGATTTGGGGTCTGTAAAGGAGCAGAAGGAAAAAGATACAGAGGACACTTCTGTTGAAACCATGAAGGATGAAAAAAGTGGCATGCCTATCAAACAAGAGGCTAAAGAGCAGACGAAGGGTGATATCTCAGAGCACAAAGCAATTTTGGATGAAATGAAGGATAAAGACTCTGAAAAGGCCGACAAAGAAAAGGAGAAAGAAACAGACTTAAGTGTTAGGCATCTCCAAGATGATGCTGGCCATCTCTCACAGCCTGAATCTAAGGTAGATGATAAAAAAGAGGTAGATCTTCCCGGCCCTCAGACCTCAGAGGAGAAGGAAACTAAAAAGGATGATATTTGCGACATTAGTGATAAGCATATACATGAAGAAACCTCTGATATGCTTACAGGATCTCAGAAAGAAAAAGAAACTTCTTCTTCATCAATGGAAGTGCAGCCAGACATCTCTGTGAGTACATCAAGTGAGGCCCTGAAACCTGTGAAAGGTGACATTTGTGTGGCTCCCAGCCTAATGCAGAAAGAGGAAAAAGAACAAGATGAGGAAGAAAAGGTCATAATAAGTCCAGAAGAGAAGATGGAGAAAGAAAAAGATGATGCTCATGTCGCTGAACTTAGCAAAGAACAGAAAATGGAAAAGGAGCAAGAAAAAGAATACACCTACGAAGACATCAAAGATGAAAAGACGATTAAAGAAAAGGATGCCGCCGATGTGAAAACAGACGAGATCACTGAAAAGGAAAAGTATGACTCGTCTGATGCAGACCACACAAAAGAGGAGAAATGGGAGAGAGAGGAGTTGCAGGAGAAAGCGCTGGATAAAGCAGTGAAACAACCTGCTCAGGCAGCAGTAGAAGAAGAAGCAGCAGCAGCAACAGCATCCAAGTCAGATTACAAACCTGCATTTGTTCTCCAGTCCTCGGATGAAGACAGGGAAGATGAAGACGAGGAGGACATTTGTATGGGAGGAGCAGGCTCCAGACCTTTGTCGGTGGAGCTTAAAAAACCAGAACATGACTTTTCCTCTGCAGGTCTAACCTCTTCTCAAACACCACAGACAAGTGACCAAACTAAACCACCAGTGACGCAAAAGATCACAGTTATAATACCAACACTTACAATGCAGGAGCCCTCAATAGATGAAGACATCAAAGAAGAATCCAAACTCTCACCCGAAGCAGGCAAAGATGTGAAAACAGAAATCACACCTGCACCACTTGCCAAGCCAGAGCCGTCCTTTGATAATGTCACATCAAAGGAGGAGGCGTCCTCTGTTCCAAAACAAGAAACAGCCTCTGATATCCCCGCGGGTAAAGCGCAACCAATGTCAGACTCAACTGAGAAAAAGCCTATGTTGTCAACAGTTTCAAGCAGTGACAGTCAACAGAGGAGCAGTACACTTTCGAGCACTGAGAGCCAGTCCAGTGTGGAAGAAACCCCGCTACAAGACAAACAGATACCACCTCAGGCAAGCTCATTTGCCAGTGCTACGGAAAAGACAAAACTGGACGAGAAACCAGAAAAGGAAGCCGAGAGGGAGATGGAAGGAGAGCGAGAGGTAGCTTCTCCAGGATTATCAAAACCTTGCTCTTATTTCATGTTGGACAAACATTCTCCGGGTGCCAGCCAGGCTGAAATTCCGAAATCTGATACTGTAGAAATGGAGAGAGTTGAAAAGTTGACCTCAGAGAAGGAAACGGTTAGTGAGAGCCTTGGAGATGAAAAGCAAACATTTGGTGCATCTAAGTATGATCCTTATGAAAAGCCCATTCCAAAAGATCATGACTTGGACTCCAGAGATGAAAGTGAAGTAGCTCTAGGTTTTGATCACGCCTCCGATATTGGCATCGATGACAACAGAAGAACAAGCCTGGCAGAGGCTGGAGCAGCCATGTTCCTCCTGGATGATCAGTACAAAGAAGAACCTCTGTCCTTCAGTAGAGTTGACTACAGTGCCGTGTCCCTCACAGAGAGCGAAAGAAGCAGCCAACACAGCCCAAGTGCCTCACCCAAATATGAAGATAGAGAAAAGGGCCAGGAGGAGGAGAGTGAGAGAGAAGAAAGACCAGAAACACATTATGTTGACAAGAACTTTTCATCCATGGACACCCAAGATAACAAACTGTTGCAAGCTGCTGAGTCGTACTCTTTTAGTCCCAAAGAGGACAAACCAGAGAAAACGGAGAAAGAGAAAGAGGATATGATGGGAGGTGCTGCAGCAGCTTCTCAAATAGCTGTAACTGAAGACAGTGATAGTCTTTCTATCTGTGCAGCTGTACAACCAGCAGGCACATCATTAAGACAAGAATCAACCTCTTCATCATGGAGTCAATCAGATCTCAGTGCCCAAGTTTCAGCTTCTCCTGCAGCCTTTGGAGAAATAACATTTAAGAGAACAGAAAAGGAGAAAGAGAAAACTGATGAGTCGCTCAAAGACAAAAAGGAGTCCTCTGATGATGAAAGAGAGGGATCAGCGTGTGGTCGGCATTCACCTGCAGAAAAAGACATTTTACCACACAAAGTGTCACCTATGAAAACTGAGGAATCTTCAAGTGTCTCATCTGCGGCAACATATTCAGGACAAGTAATAGATGATAATGTTTTGGCATCTGACAATAGTCAAGTTAGCAGCTCTGCCACTTCTAAATCAGTGTTAGATTTCCCTGACAGTAAAGAGATCCTAATAGAAAAAAGGTTACTTGTAGAAGGAGAAGATTTCAATGTTGATGATGATGACGAGGATGAGGAGGAGGAAGAGGAGGAAGAAGAGGAGGTGTGTAGTGATGTCGATATGGAAAAAGGTGCCAGAGAACAGTCTGAAAAAGAGATGTGCAGACGTGGATCTGATGATAGTGCTACGTTGGCAGAGGTAAATAAGAACTCTCAGTTGCCTGACTTAAGCTGCCATAAAGAGGAACCAATCTGTAAACCAATACCTGATGAGGCCTCTGCATCTAAAGTCACAGAGACAGACAAACAGGACCTTAGCAAGACAACACCCTCTCCTGAAGCAAAACAACTCAAAGACGATAGTACAGGTTTTGGTGGAGCCATGTCCAAATCTCCTGAGACAAAAAGCGAAGATGTGAGTAAAACAGACCAAAGTGCTCACAAAGAAGACGAAAGCTGTTTAACTAAATCAGATGCCTCAAAGCTTCCTGAAACAGAGAAAGAAGAGGACACAGACAGAAAGCTGTTGTCTCCTTTGCCTGATACAAAGAGAAGGTTGTCGTCAGCAATGGAATTTACCTCCTCCGAAGTACTACAGTCACAAAAAGCTGATGAAGACAAACCGTCTCAATCGCCAAGCTTTTTGACAAAGGAATCTTCTCAAGCAATGCCCATAAGCAGCTTTCCAGGAATCTCTTTGCCACCTGACAATTCAGAGCCTATACCCAAGGTTTCATCTAGTTCCCCTTCTCCACTAGGAAGTAGCTATGCAGATATTGGACAGAGCAGATCTGAAGGTTCCTCTGAGCCTTCATGCAATGAAAGGAGTCAAGCAGGGTCAAAGGAGGAGACCCTTGTACTCTCAGATGCTTTCCATCTACCCCAACATATAGATGATAAACCTTTCAGTCAAAAGGACTTGAAAAAAGAAAATCAAGCCGAAAGGCAGACAATAGATATAACTGCAACACATGAGGGAACTACCTCAGCTTGCACGTACACCACCTTAACATACTCAACTTCAACATTCTCCTCTACATCATACAGTTTTTCGTCCTCAGCTTCAACATCTTCCCCTATGAGCCAACAGTCTGGAGACAAGGTTGAAACTTACACAACACTATCACGTTCTGAGGTATCTCTTGCAAAAGAGGAGTCATCATTCAGGACAGAGCCGTCAAGCTCCTGCTTTGGAGGTTTTCAGAGAGATGAGTACATGGAGGTGACAAAACCTGCAACAAAAGTTTCTTTTCCAAGCCAATTTGATGAGACCAAACCATTGTCTCCAGGCTTGCCTACCACCGCCAAGCAGACTGTTGATCAAGACAGTGCTCTAAAGCCTGAAAAAGAGACAAAGTCAAGCATAGATAGTTTTTATATGTTAGAGACGAAGACTGCAACGTCCTCTACAATACCATCCACACAAAGTATGGAAACAGTAAAGGTATCAGAGAGTTTATCCACATCAGAGGCTTGCTTTGATGTATCCCCCCTCCAAAGGGCTGACTCCTCTGACAGGGTGTGCCCAGTGTCAGGACAAGATAAGCCTGAAACACTTGAAATGGAAGATAGCACCCTACCATGTCGTATTGAATGTGAAAAAATCAAAGTGGCTGAGCAAAAAGAGACTGCATCGTCTACAACTGATTCAAATCTGGTGGAGAGTACCACTCTCTCCACTGAGAAGACCATTACCATCACAGCAACGACTGTTGTGTCCAAACCAACTCAAGAGACTGTCACAGATACTTCAAGTTGTGATAGTGAAGCTAGCAAAACCTTATGTGCCACAACAGTCTTGTCCAAAACAGAAGAAGATAAAGAGAAATTGGAGAAAGCAAAGGTGGACAAAGACGAAAATACAAAAAGTACTATTGAACCTTTTAAGGAAGATGCAAAGGTATCACAAAAAGAAATGATGGTGGCACCATCTGATCCAAATATGTGTAAAAAAGGAGAAGATGTTAAAAAAGGAGAGGCAGAAAAGTTGGAGGAGAAAAGTTTGTTGGACAAGCCACCAGAGAGATTACAGGGGAGGAGAAAGAGCAGCATATCTGATTGGGAGCTAATACAGAGGCCTGATGAATACCCAAGTGCCCCTCCTCCAGGTTATGGTGATGACGATGAGGAGGAGGTGGAGGAGGAAGCAATGGAGTGGGTAACCAGTGCCCACAGTGCCTCTGTGTCTTCCTCAAAAGATCCCTGTCAAACAGAAACTTCTAGCAAAAGACCTGTAAAAGCTGATCGTCCCTCTGACTTGAACACTGGAGCCGCCTCCTCTTCTGCCTCCCATGCTAGCTTTTCCTCCTGCGAATATAAACATCGCAAGGGAGAACTATCGCCTTCATTCATCAACCCAAGCCCTCATCTGCTCTCCAGTGATGAGGGTGAGGAGGATGAACACAGTGACCACTCCCAAGATGCTGACGAGGATGATCAGGAGCAACACTCAGTGAAGAGGAGGTCACACAAGCAGAGGCGCCAACATCCTCAGAGTCAGCATGGAGACTCTGGACAAGGGCCACATCAGATGCCTGGCTTGTCGTCTGGCTTGGCTGTGACATTAGCTGGAGAGGAAACACCCCCAACATCAGTGAGTGAGTCATTGCCTACACAGTCTGACTCTGACGTGCCGCCAGAAACCGAGGAGTGTCCGTCAATAACAGCCGAAGGAAACCTGGACTCTGACGAAGACGCTGAACATCTGCCAGTAGACAAATTATCTGCAACTGGAGCTTCAGGAGGTCACCGTCCTCCCTCACCAAGGTCTACTCAAAAGACTCACGATCCCCTCCCCACACCGATGAAGGACCCCCATCCCCATCCTCCCCATCCAGATGTGTGCATGGTAGATCCAGAGGCTCTTCTCAATGACCACAGCAGCACAGAGAAACTTCTCAAGAAAGAGCACAAGACCACAAAGGGCCTCAGGAAGAGCAAACCCAAGTCAGCTTCCCCGGCCCGCAAAAATGAAGTCAGGAAGAGGTCCTATACTCCAGTGAAGCAGACTTCCAAGGAATCTGCTTCTCCTCGATCAGCCTCCCTGAGGAGGAGGGACACTGATAGAAGCTCCAGGCTGAACAAGATGTCTGAAACCCAGAGTGCTAGGAGTGACCCGGGAGTTAAAGGCTTGGTCAATGGTGTCAAGAGCACATCAGGTATGTTAAAGATCTTTATATCCAGCAGCTCATGATGCATTGTCTTTTATTACAATACAATTATTGGGCTGATAAGAACTGTCTTCAGATGAGATTAAATCAGAAAACAAAATTGATTGCACTTGTGCTCCCTATATACAGGCAATTAGTAGAGAAGATATTTCAATTAACCTTTATATAACCAAAGCCTTGACTCTCAACAAGGAGAAAACACATTTGGTTAATTTCTCATCAAAGCTTTTATCACTTGTCTTATAGAAAAGTTATTGGACCTCAAATATTAATATTTTGGGGACTTGATTCAATCGTGTTGGCGCCTTAATGCTCGCCTGTGTGAAACTGTAGCAAGTCTGCAATTGATAATATGAGGTTGGGACATGAAACAGATAGAGGTTGTTTAAAATAGTGCAGGGGGCATAATGAAATAGAAAACAGCAGCACATTGAAATAATGGATATGCAGAAGAGACATTGAACAAAAGGTGCATTGATACTTTGTGGACATATTTTCTGAATAATTGATTGTTCTATTTTTACCCTACAATTCACCTTAGATCTGTTATGCTCCTGTTCATTTCCAGTCAACAATTCTCAGAAAACAAGCTCAGCCGTCCCTGCTGGACCACCAGTCTATGTGGACTTGGCCTATGTACCAAACCACTGCAGTGCAAAGAACGTGGACCAGGAATTCTTCAAAAGAGTGAGAGCTGCTTACTATGTGGTGAGCGGGAATGACCCGGGCAGTGGAGAACCCAGTCGTGGAGTCCTAGATGCCCTGCTGGAGGGCAAAGCTCAGTGGGGCTCCAATTTACAGGTACAGTATATTCATGTTGTCTTTGTCAGTCTGTCTATACAAACATGCCTCATAATGACTGTCCTCACGTGCGCCCAAACCGTGTACAATCTTACACTTAGTAAACTGTAGTGACTGTAGATGTTTTTTGGTCACTTCGGTGGGGCTCTGGCAAACACTTGCAACTCAGCAGGGGAAAGCGGGGATTTTCTTTGGCCTATAGGCGGATAATCTCTGACTCTAATTGGGCATATAGTTGAACAATGAAATAAGCTCATGAACCAGATCCAGGAGCACTGATCTCATCATTGTCCTTGGCCGAGTTCACTGAAACTACTCGACCCCAAGAGGCCTGGTGAGAATCGGATTCACCCTAAGAAACTGATGGCTCTGGACATTGTTGGCTGTCTTGTTTTTTTTTTTAAGTTAGAGGTTGTGGAAGGATGTGCCCTATTTCTTTTGTTATCAAATCCTTCCTGGGAAAGTTTATTCCAGGGAACTCGAGAGGTGGCTTGGGCAGATAGTCGAACCTCAGACACAGTAGGAACATTGCAGGTTCCATCCAGGTCATGGAACAGTGGATCATGAGGTAATCATTACCTGACATGGCCCTGCAATATTGAAAGGGTTACAAAGGGTCAGTATTCTCTAAAAAACTTCATCAGATATGAAGGGGAGATCATAGGGGATTGCTCATCAAGTGTATGTGTTTTGAGGGAATGACCTATAGCCATTTCCCTTGGGGGTCCTGTGGGTTGTAGAGAAAGATTCTGGTGTATAAAACCAAATTAAGACAATTGTCTGTATCCTGTGTACAAAGAACTGTTAGTAGTTTATGTGGTTCTGTTGGCTCAATAAAAATTTTACCATCCGGTATCTCAGGGTTCATGTGTGATGGTTAAATGGATCATGCAGTGGATGTACAGATTAGGGCAGATTCAGTAGCTATAAAGGAATTGTACTGAGGAAGCTGAGGCAGAAGGCAATGCTCTTGAATTACTAGTCAACCTATGTACCTTACCTCACCTATTGTTATGAGCTTTGGGTCGTGACCTGAGGATCGAGATTGCAGAGACAAGTTTCCTTAATGAGATTCCTCAGCAGGGTGTCTGGGCTTAGTCCTACAGATTGTTGCAAAGGTGCTCCAAGTAGAGCCACTGCTCCTTCACATGGAAAGGAGCCAAGTGTGATGGAGTCCCCTTCTGGGCATTCCTTTCATGGTTTTCTGGGCATGCTCAAATCCCATCTGGCCTGGTTATGCCAAGGGATGCCCAGGAGGAGGTGGGAAAGGTTTGAGGAAAAGTAGACTTCTGCAATAACTTGCTTATTGCTACTACAACTGGGCCATGTTTAAGTTTAAAACAATGGATGAATGAATACTTGGATGGATGATTAAAAGCTGCAAATACTTTCTTGGTGTGAAAAAAAGGATCCAGGTCAAGGATCTAGTTCGCGTGTGAGGAACATGGATTGGTACTGGTTGACATTGCCTAATGGTTGGTTCTAAACCAGTTAGCTCATTAAGTTCTTATAATGACAGTGGCAATGGTGGTTACTTAATAGACATCATTGAAGACTGTAAATCCCTTTAAGAGCAATTCTTATAGGAATGGTTATACATTGTCCTGTTAGGATATTAAAAGGTCCTGCATATAATCACTTTAAATCCATTTGTTTTTTGAATATATCAAATAAATGTACCAGTAATGATAAGTCAATGACTTTATGAGCGTGAAAGTTACTCAAAGGCCTTTTATAAGAGCCAAGCGTCTTCTTTCCTTGATCTCTAATCTTTGCATTAATGTAAAATAATCTAAGCAAACTCCCGGCTGAAGCTTCATATTTAAAACACAGAAATAAGAGCTTTATCATCCATCGTCTCATCTTACTGCCTGTAAAGGCTCACAGCCATCCAGGTCATGGTAGTACAAAGTCTATTCCGAAAGGTAACTGGACTTCAACCAAGTCCACTTGACTTTTGGATTAAACTTTGAATCTCATCCTACTCTTTGCCAGCGAGTAAAAACAGTGTACTGAACAATCTTTTTTCCATTTTGTTTCTCTGCCTCCCCACCAGGTGACTCTTATCCCCACCCACGACAGCGAGGTGACCCGGGAATGGTACCAGCAGACCCACGAGAAGCAGCAGGACCTGAACATCATGGTTCTGGCCTCTAGCAGCACCGTAGTCATGCAGGATGAGTCCTTCCCCGCCTGCAAGATCGAATTTTGAGCTTCAAGCGCCATGCTGTGCTCTCCTACTCTTGTCCCATCCTTCCCCTCCCTGTCATGCGTCCTCACTGGAGGTAGAGCGAGCGGACAGCACTCTGCTTCTTCAAAGCTTCTCGCTTACTCATGGTATCACTCAAATGCATTTACTGCAACCCTCAAACCACTAGATTATGTTAGCTGAAATCAAAGTCAGAAGTCTGGGTTTGTGCTCTGCGTGATAGTGTGGGGTTATCTTGCAAGTAATAAACTACTTTCATGTTTGTTATCGCTGTGAGTAAACTGTTTGCCCTAACACGTCTCTTATTCAAGCACCAGTTGTGCTTGATCAAAAAATCTTAAAAGCTTTCTTTGCCGCATATCTAACAAATACCCATCTTAATCCTAAAACTTACCACAAACTACAGATTAGTCAAGTGTTGGTCTGAAAATGTTGCCTTCAATCAAATCAATCTCAAATGTAACATTTTCAAAAGTGGCAAAATTCTTGTTCAAATGTTCAAAACAAGTGCCAAAACACTGAAAAATTCACATTTCTCAAGACTGTCTCCTAAATGAATGAGAGACTGATGACTTCATGCAGTGTTTTATAAGAGTAGAAATGTTCCATAAGTTTCTTCATATGAAGCTTCCATCCATGCACATGGCAAAACCCATAGGTTGCAGCTCTGCTCACACAACAGTAGTTTTTGGAAATAACTCAATAGAGACATAAATTGATGTTATGTAAAAGAAACAATGTTCCTTCTTGTCATTTTGTGATGAAGTTTTAGGGGATGCCTGAAGTTGCCACTGTTTGAAATCTCTCTCTTTCGGCTTTTACGGCTTTGCTGGTGCATGATGCTTGCAATTTAGCTCAGACTGTCCGAACTGCATAGGGTTAATCGTTTCTTTAGCCAGCCTCTGAGTGTGGAATGCAGTTTAGTGCAGATAGATAACTACACCTGTTTGGCTGTCTATGCTCAAGTGAATTCAATAGGCGCCAGGCAAAGGGACGATGTTTGCACAGTAATCATATCTCTGCTGGATGTAACGGTTCCTCTTTAAGTCGTATCACGCTCTCTGTTGGTCATATGTACTCCTGTATACGCACAGTATAGGGTAAATGTTTCTACATCAATACGATTTGTTGAAAGATTAGTTATTTCGTGATGATGCAGCAAAATAATGATCATGAAGCGAATTTTGATGAGGTTTAATTTTTCCATCATTTCCTCCTGTTCAGCTACATTTTACCGTCTGTTGATATCGTAAAGCGATGAAAAAAAAAACAAGCATTGACCTGAGACAAATGTAGCAACGGAAGATTGTCTGCTTGTTCCCTTAGAGGAACGTTAACATCAGTTTGAACTGCAATATTTTTTATTTATTGATGGGGTTGTTTTCAGGATAGAAATATATACATATATATATACTTATATATATACATATATATGTGTATATATATATATATATATATGGAGTGTGTAATAGGAGGCTTCTTTCACGTGCCTTTAGCTTGTGGTTTTGTAGAGAGGGAATTATTTGAAGGACATGTCAGCCATTTTGAAGCAGAGCCAGGGTAAAGAAAGGAAACCAAATGTAAGGACTTTGAAACAGATGACAAATCAGTCAATACAGAACACACGCAAACCTTCGTCCACAACCAGGACACTCTGAAATAGTCAAACTACACAATACAAACTATTCTGAAATGTCACTTTCAAACCAACATGAATGTCTTCGAGCAAAGTATTGCACCAAATAGGAATGTACTTTTAAGAGGTGTGAGAGTTGAAAAGTTGGATTTTTGTGTGATGATGATGACAGGGATAGAAGTAGCAGAGAATAACTTGTATAAAATATATTATAGATACTTAAATATAAAGAATTTTTACGCAAAGATCCTCCCAACTGAGTGAGACAAAAGCTCACTATGAAGCAATTATCTAATCTTAATCCCAGAGACGTATGTATAGAACGAGCATGAACGTGAATGTTTAGGATTGTACAAGAAGCAGTTATAAAGTAGGAATGTCTTTAGAGTACTTTTTGTGTTTGTTAGTTCACAATGAATGCACAGAGTAGCTGTTTTTGTAACGCAGCATGGGTTGGAGAGTGAGGTAAAGTGTGAAAGGTCTTTTTGTTAGAAAGACCGGAGAGAAGCACATGTGACCTTTATACACATGGCCAAGTTAGAGTTTGTGTATAGGAAGATATTTTTATTTGCAATCCATTCAGGTTTAATTTTCTCCTTTACTGTTCTCAGAAGCAAATGCATTTTTTTAATTATAATTAGTTTTGGTCAAAATAAGAAAAACAAAGCAAAGATGTTTCCATCAAAAGGTGGATTTATTTTTTTTGCTTGTTTGTTTTGTTTTTATTTGAAGCTAAGGGCAGGCGAGGCGGACGCTTGGATTTCTAGAAAGTATTCTGTTTGAGGATTCGATGACAGATTGATTAACAAGATGTCAGCAACTTCATTCAGCTTTTTTCTCCAAACTGATAAAAACATGAACAACATGGTCAGCCTGTATTAGCCTGGGCCCCTCCCCCCCCCTCTTCTGTCAAAACGCTAACACTACTTTTAAACTGGATGTTTCAAAGCCTCAATATTCAAAGATTCACAAGTTGCCACAGAATGTAATTATTTTTCTAAACATTATATATCCCCATGATGTACTGTTTAAGAGGCAGACATAGCTTTTTTTATCCCACTGGGGAAGAGTCTGATGCAGGGTGTTTATTACACAGCTGGGAACGCACAAGTTACACACACACACACACACACCTTCGTCTGAAGGGAGTTCATAATCTAAAGGCCAGAACACAACTTGCACACGATCAAATTGACTCCCTTGTATACAGTCTATGAGTGTTTGTGATCTGGTCGAACAACAAGTGTTTTTTCAGCCCTTCTTCAATGCTGTCTGGAAATGAGGAGCTTTTTCAATGTATGGATCAGATTTTGTGGATGGTCTGATGTGTCGTATACAGTCTTTGAATCCTGTTTTTAAGTTGGCAGATTCCAAATAACCGGCCTTGAGCTATACAAATATTTTTTTTTTTTGTCAAGGCATCAGTTGAACGCTGCGAGTCGCTTGATGATGACCGTCTGACTATACACAAGCTGAATGCACTAAACAGGAAATCTATTTTTCTGAATGTAGAGTTGGTACTACTATGCGAACGTTGCTGGATCAAATCAAGTGACAAAAAAATAAATAAATACATAAACAAAAAAAAAGGAATAACTCTCACACAAACTTAGACAGATCTAAATGTTAGGGAGCGGGCGGATACTGGTTTCTGTTTTGACAAACTGTCGCCTCAGTTCCAGTCGTATCCTGAAGGGGGAGACAAGTTTGACTTTTATCGAGTCAGCGATCCCACAATAGACGTCTGAACAGTAACACAGAAAAAGTACAAACTGCAGCTGCAACTTTTCCTGAAAATGACTTGAAACACATGCAGACTCAAAAAACAAACACCAGTAAAAAACGAAAAACTAAAGCTACATGTACACATCTGTACGGTACGCAGAATTGTAAATATCGCTCTGGAAAAGGAACAAACCGGAAAGATACAAACAAACTATCCTTCTTCTTCTTGTGACACCTGTTCATTTCTCGCTGATTTTAGTGACAGTGCGATACAAACTGCTAACTTCTCCTGGAACTAAGAAAACAACAAACATAACGCAGACAAGATACAGAACGAGAAAAAAAAAAAAAAGTGCATCTTTCAGTTCCATTCCATCGCCATACCTGCATTAAAATGACGATATCATTTGATCACGATATGGTGTCATCTGTCCATCTAATCTATCTGCATGTGATTTATTTAGTTATAATCCTGAATGTAATTGTTTAACATGGAAATATTAATAATAATAAAAAGATACACTGCTATTTTAAAGAGATATATTTGAAAAAAAAAAGAAGCTAATTGTCTTAACTGGTACTGAAATGACCTACAGTAATATAATACTGGGCTGTGCTTTTATTGTTTGCCCTATTAACATGTTGTTAAGAAGACGCTGTATTTGTAGTTCTGTTCGATTCTCTCTCTCTCTCTCTTTCTCTCTCTCTGTTTTGCATTGTAATAATCTTAGTTCTGTTTTTCTTCCTCAGTGCAATATTCAATATCTCTCTGTCTCTTTAAATCTAACTGATAAAACTAGAACTACTGCAAATTCATTGTAAAAGGGAAACAGCCTGGTGATCATCAATTAAAGTTCATTGAAATCTAAATATGTTGCTGTGGGTGTTTTATTTCTTATCGTCTCTTTTACAGGTTTTTACGGTGATCAAAACAATTCCAAAAGAGCTGCGATGACCAATCCATTAGTCAGTCTATAACAATCAATTGCCAACTAGTTTTAATATCCATTCATTGTGTCAGTAACATTTCAGGGAAATATGTCAAACATTTACCGGTTATAGTTTCTTAAGTATAAGGAAAAGTTGAATACCAGCGACCAACAGGGTCCTCGGTACACAGCCGTCCTATGTTCTCAGGTGCCGGTCGGCTGCAGGAAGATGCAATGAAAAAATAAATACATAATCCGCCAGAGACTGAAAATTACTTAAGTGTTCATGGGCGAACCTGTGGAGGCTACAGGCTATAGCTACAGGCGAAACACGGTGTTCACTCCCAATAAAGTGGTTGTGATTTTTAGTGTGCAGCAGATTTTTTTTTTCCATAAGGAAAAGCTACATTTTGTGGCATGATGATGATTGTAAATGAAGCACCCTTGGGAGTTTTTAACTTTTGATTGAACTAAAACTATTTGAAGATGTCAATAATTAATATTGCTACAGAAAAACAACTTTCAATTTTACCAATACAGAATTGAAATGCTAGAGAACCGTGTTTATGTACTCCTAGAACATACAAATTAAAGACTTGCAATGACATGAACCCTCCAATCAAATCACACAACCCACTGTAACATCATTATGTAAATAAGCACATGAATAGGCCTGTGGTTACTTTGCATGCTACAATAAGATGATAAACGAGCTGATCATCACTGCTAAAATGATCATCCCATAGGTTCCCTGAGTTGTATGTTCACTAACATTATTTACATTAAAGTTTGAATTTCAAAAGAATGAAGAGTAATGGATTTTTCACTTTCAGTTTCAGGTTAAAAAAATCCATTCAGCTACTTTAGATATATCAGTGTTTAATCTTCAGTAAGCTGTTCCTGAGGATTCAGGGATAAAGGTTTCAAGGAGGTGAACATACAGTATATACCCGAGGGAGAGTAGATTAAATGTAAGAAAGGACATTGCTGAGAACATAAAACCACTTACAATATCTCCTGTGTGAGTCTTTTTTTTATTATTTTTTTAAGGTGTATTGATGGGCGTTTCATACCTCCATTTAGAGAGTGGACAGAGCCAGAAATCAGGAAATAGAGAGAGGGGAACGACATGCAGGAAAGGATCCACAGGTTGGACCCGAACCCGGGCAACCAACCACGAGGCCACCAGGTCCACTGTATGAGTCAGGATTAAGAGTTTGTTGTTTGAATTTTTTCATGGTTTTAACATTATTTCAATCTGAAACAAGTGTTTTACAAAGACAGAAACTAAAGATTTAACACTAAAAAGCAATGACCATACCTTTGTATTTTCTCTCCAGTGCCTCCCAGAAAGTTTGTCCTCTAAAACAAAATGTAAAAGTAGTAAAACATAGGATAGTAAAGTTGTTTTCCCCAAACTTCAATTTACCTAAATGAGCCCAGTACTCTAATCCAAAGAGATAGACAAGAATAAATAACAAATAACAAATCACAAACTTTTACATTTCAAACTCTTATCACGGTAGTTTTTGTGAATAACAACTTTCAACTCTGGGACAAAAAGTGATTTAATCATTAAATGAAATGAAAGTGGAGGACATGAGTTGATTGGTTTCCGAGTTGGAGAAAAAACAGACTCGGCCAGTTTGTTGATGTGCTTTGATTCTTCAGCTGGAACGATGAAAGAGACGTTACACCTCAGTGGCTCGGCTCAGTCCTCACCTGTCAGAGATACTTAGCAGTTTTCTGTTTCATTTGTAAAGAAGCCTGAGGAGGGAACACAACGATGTACCTGAGGGGGGGAGGGGGTAAATCAGCCGTGATGGATGCACACCTACACCTGATGCTTACACTCTGCATTTGTTTCAGGCAGTGATGACTCAGCCTGTAAGTGATTTGTGTCTCATAATGTTTAATCTTTATCTTTCTTAAAGTCGAAGACGTGTAAAATAAAAACCAAAAAGACAGATCAAGCCCACACATTGCTTTTTGGCTGCCACATCCCCAGGCAAAACAGTCCCTTTCCTCCTTTCCAAGCTGCCCCCCTTTGTTACCATGGCAATGTGTTTAGACTCTATATCCCCTCTCCTCCTTATGGTGGAGTCGAGAGGACAGGCTGAGAGTGTGGAGGTGGTACTCCAGGTCTTTAATACTGGACACCTTCCTGCCTTCCTTACAGTCTTTTGATGAAGTCTAGATGAGGCTAATTCTCTTCTCAGTACGGCTAATAGTTACTCACTTCTTTTGTTTTTCCCTCCCACATCATTTTCAACGTTTGCATTTTAAACAATTTGCTGACTGAAAGCCGGGACACTGAACAGTCTGGAGGAGGGCTTGGGTTTGTGACACAGTGACCTTGAACAGTTACATAAAAAAATACAAGAAAAAAAAAAAAGATGTGACAAATATTTCATCTGTTATTCCCTCCAAGCCATCATGACTCTAAACTCCCTCACTAGGCTGACATTTCTTACCAAACTTCTTAATTAATCTCCAGAAACTAGATGCAACTTTTTTTTTTAAATCAAGGACATAATATAAAAACTTCTGCTGCTGTCATGAGAACAACTTAACAAAAGGGGATAAAACTAACCAGCAGCCAATCGGTGACCATCTTTTGTTGCTGTGAATGAAAGGAGAATATGTGTGTGTGTGTGTGTGTGTGTGTGTGTGTGTGTGTGTGTGTGTGTGTGTGTGTGTGTGTGTGTGTGTGTGTGTGTGTGTGTGTGTGTGTGTGTAGGAAATAAAGCCTGAGAAGAAGACTTGTCATGCAGAGAGAGGGGATGACATCAGCTTTTGGCTTCCGGTGAGTCGGCAATGTCTGTCTGAGTCCCCCCCTCCTCTCCATTCACTCGGCGTCTCTTAGGGGGAGTCAAATACATCTGGGGGCGTCACCATAGCAACGCATGGCAGCAATAGGAGGGAGACATGAGTCATCACTATTCTCAAAAAGCAGTGTGGAGAAGAGGAGGAGGAGGACGAGGAGGAGGACGAGGAGGGCAGACAAGAGGAGAGGAAAAGGTGGAGAGAGCGGAAGATGGAGTGAAGTAAAAAGAAAAAAGACAAGAAAGAAAGGGAGGAGAGGAGGAGAAACTAGGAGAGGAAACAAGAAAATGGAAATAAAGGATGAAAAGGAAAGGAAAAGTTGAAAGAAGAGGAAAGGAAATCAGAGGGAAGTAAGCAACAGGAGGAGAAAAATATAAGAGGAAACAAGAGGGTGATCGGAAAGAAGTTAGGTAAAGGAGACATACAAAGGAGAGAAGAGGAAATAAAGTGAATGTATGAAATTACATAAGAGGGATGAAAAAAATAACATAAGGACAAGACAGGAATGAAGATAAGGGGAGGACAAAGGGAGAGGAATCTAATATATAGAAATGAGACACAGAGAGGAAAGGAAACAAGGAGACGATACTACATAATGTTAAGGAAAAGGGAGATTTCAGGGTGAGGAAACGAGGAGAAGATAGGAAAGGAGATAAGGGACTAGGGGAGAAAAGAAGAGAGAAACAAGTGAATACAAAGAGAAAAGAAGATGAGGAAAGGAAACTAGAAAATATAGGAAAGTAGATTAGGAGAGAAGACAAGGAACGGTGGAATTGAAAAGGAGAGGAGACAGGAAGAGGAGGGTAAACGAGGAGAGGGGATTTTAGCATAGGAGATATAAAGGAAAGATAAAAGGGGTCAGGAAAAGGAAACAAGGAGAGGAATAGAGATAAGGGGAGGAGAAGTAACAAGGAAAGGACAAAAAGAGAGGAATCTATAAAAAGAATAAGAGATAAGGACAGGAAAGGAACACAATATGGCAAATAAGATAAGGAGAAGGGAGGTATCAAGGTGAGGAAACGAGGAGAAGATAGGAAAGGAGATTAGGAAGTTAGAGGAAACAGAGGAGAGGATGGAATGAAACAAGGAGAGAAGTAAAGGACACAAGGAAAAGAGGATAAGGCGAGGTAAAAAGTGACGAGTAGAGAGGGAAGCTCAAAGAGTGGAGAAAGGAAGAGAAGAGGGGGAAAAAGGGGTGAGGTAAGGAGACATGAAAGGAGGGAAGGAAACAAGGAGACTGGAAAAAAAAACAGGAAGGAACGAAAAACCGACCGAGAGAAAGAAGAGAAACGAGACAGTGAGGGTGGGAGTGTGTTGGCAGAGCGGTGACATGGAGCGCACACACACACACACACACACACACACACACACACACACACACACACACACACACACACACACACACACACACACACACACACACACACACACACACACACACACACACACACACACACACACACACACACACACACACACACACACACACACACACACACACACACACACACACACACACACACACACACACACACACACACACACACACACACACACACACACACACACACACACACACACACACACACACACACACACACACACACACACACACACACACACACACACACACACACACACACAACATATTGAACAACACAACGTCAGAGTAAAATTAATATCACTTTTATTGCCCTCCCTCCTCTTCTCTACAGCATCACAGAAACATTTTTTACAGCGTTGAAACGTCCACTTTGTTCTCCAGCAGCCAAACTCGTCATCACACAGACTCTCCTCCTCTTTGGCTGACATTAAATATCACATTAAATAATCACATAAATACACGACTAAAATTAACTACATCCACACTCCTTTAGGTAGAAAACATTATTCTTATTCTATCTAAATCTAAAACTCTTTTCATGATAACTGCACTGGAAGATATTTTGTACAACTTTGTTCTACAGCAGGTGTTTGCAGGTTTTCTGGGGGGTTCACTTCATTTTCAATTCAAAAAGCTTAAAGGAAGTCGGGAGCAGATTTATTTCTCCAATTTATTCTCTGGTGTTGCAGATAAAAAACAGCCTGAACAGAGTGATCCCGGAGCTGTACTAAAATAAAACTTTCTCCGTGGTACACCTTTACATCTGCAACTTTTCATTTAAAGTAATAAAAAGTATTTTATTGGAGGATGAGTCGCATGTATTACTGTACAACTCAATATCCTTTTTTTTTATTGAAAGTGAATCGACCCCCAGCTCAATCACATGTTCATATCATCTTTTTCCATCCATAGATTTATGATGAAGTCACCTGAGAAAATACATCTTTTACAACAACTGTTAGACTGCTTAAAGGCAGGGTTGGTCATTTTCTCCAGATACACTTTTTAAGATTTTGGTTTAAATTGTCTTTAGGTCC
The DNA here is from genome assembly GCF_963584025.1 of Labrus mixtus. Classification (NCBI taxonomy): domain Eukaryota; kingdom Metazoa; phylum Chordata; class Actinopteri; order Labriformes; family Labridae; genus Labrus; species Labrus mixtus. The sequence goes on from NC_083615.1 coordinate 13,767,621, forward strand.
TGACAGAAATTATGTGCTCTGAAAAAAGGAACAAAGAAAATCTGTCATCTGTAGCAGTTCTAAGTCTGTATAAACTTTGACCAATGTCTGCCACGAGGTACCAATCTAATGAACCAATCACGCCTCCCTGTCTCCCTGCTTGTTCTCTACCCCATGCATTCACAAGCCCACACTCAAAGCATGAGCTGAGGTCTACTTCTGGACCAATGGCGCTTGTGCATGTGAGTGAGGGGCGTGACGTTTGAGGGAGGACAGAGGCGAGGGGGTGGGTGCAGACGGGGCACTGAGGGAATGTTACTTTCAAAATCATGCTAGTTTTTCAAAAATTACCAACCCTGCCTTTAACATCAAAGTTAGACTGCTTTAACATCAAAGTTAGATAATTTTAACATCAAAGTTAGATCGCTTTAACATCAAAGTTAGATCGCTTTAACATCACAGTTAGACTGCTTTAACATCAAAGTTAGACTGCTTTAACATCAAAGTTAGATCGCTTTAACATCAAAGTTAGACTGCTTTAACATCAAAGTTAGATCGCTTTAACATCAAAGTTAGACTGCTTTAACATCAAAGTTAGATCGCTTTAACATCAAAGTTAGATCATTTTAACATCACAGTTAGACCGCTTTAACATCAAAGTTAGATCATTTTAACATCAAAGTTAGATCGCTTTAACATCAAAGTTAGACTGCTTTAACATCAAAGTTAGATCGCTTTAACATCAAAGTTAGATCATTTTAACATCACAGTTAGACCGCTTTAACATCAAAGTTAGACTGCTTTAACATCACAGTTCATGTTATTTGGTGTAAGAGCCGACACTAAACAGTCTCAACAGAGAGAAACTCGTCAGGCAGTCATCAAAGGGTTAAAGTACATTCATAACATTTACTAAAACAAAGTGGTTCCTCCCTTTTATTCTAACATAAAACTATAACCTGTACACTTGAACTCCTGTCTGATTTTTAAACCCCGCCCACTAATCAAAAAAAGTCATAAAAATACAGCAGGACACTCTGTGTCTGAAATACTCTTTGAAGTCGTTTGAAGGCACATTCACAGATAGTTGTTTCTATTTAACAGCAGACCCTCGTCAAACAGACTAATACACTTTGATAAAGCCGACTAACGTTACACACGTTTCAAAAACAACCCCAAATAACGTCTTGTTACTTTGGTTTAATGACGTAAACTAAACATTCAGTGAATACGATTTTTAACATCTTGCTGTCAGACGACACCGACATGAGGTCTCTTTAAAATAATAACTGACTGTAATCTCTGTAACGCTAAACGTGCCATAACTATGTTGTCAATGTCCAACGTACGGCCGCTGCTTTTTGGTTATAAGTTAAAAAAGGGTCCGTTCCAGGCCCTGGTTGCCTAGTGGTTAGTCTGCGTGCCCCATGTACAGAGGCTGTGGTTCTCCAGGTTTGAATCCGACCTGTGGCTCCTTCACCGCATGTCATTCCCCACTTTCCCTCTCTTCCCCTCTCTTCCCCAATTCCTGACTCTGTTCTCTGTCCTGTCTCTAAGTAAAGGCATAAAAAAGACCCAAAATAAAATTTAAAACAAAAGGCTCTGTTCTTAACATTTTTCATATTCAACTTTTTCAAGCATTTTTTTAAAAACAGGCATACAGAATTTAGTTGTGAGTACATCGTCTCAAAGGAATATAGTTGTTTGCTTTTTAACCAAGAGTTAGCGGAGATGATTGATACAACTTTCTGTTTATATGAAGCAATACCCAGAAGCTTGTTAGCTTAGCTTAGCACATACAAGACCAATACAGAAGAAGGTACCTGTCTTTGTTGTCAAATGACAATCTGCCAACAACTCTCAAGCCCCATTATGAAGCATTACACCCCTTTCAGAAAAAAAACATTTTTTACTTCTGTTTTTGCACAGTGCGCAGGATTTGTTCTTTTCAAAGTGATAATAAAGATTCTGCCAAAAAAGATTGTCCTTTTTTTCCTTTCTTTTTTTTTTTTTAACAAATAAACAAACTAAATTAGATTGTGTTCTTTTAAAGTACGACTTCCCTGTCAATGAACACAACCAGGCTAGCTGTCTTTCCCCGTTTTAGAGTCCTTGTGCTAAGCTAAGCTAACAGGCTTCTGACTGTGGTTTCATATGCAGCAGGTCATCTTAACTCCTGGTGAAAAATGTCAAACTCTACAATGAAGCTTTAACTTTCAGCAACAAGACACTGAAATATAAAAATAACCAAACATGAGAGAGAAGGTGGTCAAATGTCACTCAATTTAACTTGAATTGAAAAAAAAAGCTACTTTTTTCCACAGTGGAGCCGTGGCACAAAAAGGGAAGAAAAACAAATGCAAATCAATGAGTGCTGACACTTTGACTCACAGTCTGATATATTACAGCGGAACATGTCTGAGATCAGGATTTAGGCAGCTGGTGCGTGACGTATTTTGTGAAACAGCATTTGGGCTGAAAAAGAAAAGAAAAACAGCAGGCACTGATGTTGTATGAGCGTAGGCAGCATCTGCATTAAACTAGAGGCACAACTGGTGTGAGTGTTGGCTTAACACACTGTGGCTCCGCACCGGCTGGATCATGAACATGTGGTCACAGTGAAGAGGAGGGTAGAGAGCGTTACGCTCTCAAAGGGTCCAACGCGTTTTCCTCTTCACTTGTTTTCTTGTTGATCAGATTTGTGGAGTTGTAGCTGCTGTGCTCCTGAAGAGTCCATGCACAGTTTGAGTGGTTATATTACAGTCTGAGTGTTTCATAACATCTGAGGCAGCATGGCCTCTCCCTCCTGAATCAGAATCTCCCCACCAGTCCTTTTTTTTTTTTTTTGTGTGTGTGTGTGAATGTGAATGTGAATGTGAGCAGGAGGAAAAGATGAATCAAAGCAGGGAGAGACAGACATACCAACGTCTTCAGAAGAAGCCCTTGTATACCCAGAAGTCTTTGTTTTTTCAGACTGACTGTCTATTCGCTGAAGCTGAAGTTGAGGCCGGAGCTCTCTGTGATCGGAGAGGAGGGGCCGGCACTGGAGACGGCACTGGAGGGGATGCTGCCATCTTTAAATAAAAATAAAAAAAACAGACAATTCATTGACTCTAAACTTCACAAACAGATATTATACATACCGTTCTAGTCTCAACCCGAACATGCAAAAAGGATAAATGATATAATAGAAACACATTTCAAAACTCTGCTATTGCCTAATTAAAGCATTAATCACTGGACTCCAGCAGCACTCCCTGTATGTGTTATTAGTATTTGTTACTGTGAGTGCGTCATCAGGAGGGACATACAGTGAAAAGAGGAAGAGGCTCGGGGTGATCTGGTACATACAAAGCGTCATCCTCTCACTGCTTCTTCTTCTGTTGCCATGGAGAACTTCACAAAACTCTTCCTTTTTTTTGGGGGGGGGGGGGGGGGGGGGGGGTTTCATAAATCAAGTTGCATGTACGTCAGAGTGTTTTTACAATAACCCGAGGTTAAGACCACGTACAGAACATTTGAAGAGAGTCTCACAATTCATTCATCCATAGACGTATTAATATTTCAGGACGAATGAAAGAGGAGGCTTTATGCTGTTCCATGTTTTCAGACATATTACATACTGCGTTACAATGCTGAAAAAAATGTAAAAAAGTATACTAAACATGGATAAAGTTTGAAATCAGCAGGTAAAAGCGGCTCTAAACACCAGGACCCGGTTATTAGAAAAGGTTTAATCCGGACAAAAAGAATACAGATTAAGTAATCCACTTTTTTTCCAACAAAGATCACTTAATCCAGCTCACTTTTATCCCACTGGTTCAAAGAAAACTGAATAGGATTACACTGATCAAGGTACAGACTTTTAAAGTAGCAATATGTTACTCTGACACCTAGCGTTCAAAATGGGTACTGCAGTCCAAAGTCTCCCCCCGTGCCATCACATGGACACTGAAGCTTCAGTGTTTAGATTTCAGATTTAGATTTATTGGCCAGGTATGCTTACACACACACAAGGAATTTAACTTTGGTGAACTGTGCTCTCTTATGTACAGGTACAACATTATATATCAACAATAAACATAATAAGAAAACACTAATATTTACATGACTAAATATGAAACAGTGCAGTGGTGCATAGTGTAAGAGATGCTGAAGTAACATAAGTAAAATGCAGTTATGTGACAGATGGGTCAATTAAGATGTCAATTACAGTATTTACATAAATAAATGTGCGTATATTGATCATTTTAATTAAATAATATATATATATATATATATATATATATACACAAATACGTACATGTATATTCACAGTGACGGTTGGTTTAGAGTCATTTCACCGTGGCAGGTCTGACACTCTGTGACTGTTTAGCGTTCATCAGAGTGACAAGCTGGGGGAAGAAACTGTTCTTATGACGGGTTGTTTTTGCGTACAGTGTTCTGTAACGCCTACCGGAGGGGAGGAGTTTGAAACGTTTGTGTCCGGGGTGTGAGGAGTCTGCAGTGATACTACCTGCCCGTTTCCTGGCCCGGGACCGGTATAAGTCCTGGATGGGGGGCAGGTCGACACCAATGATTTTTTCCGTTGCAGTCTGTGTTTATTTTAGCCAGATCTGGTCTGTAAACCTCTCTCAAAAGCATCTCCATATTAATCCTAGTTTGATCATGGTTCTGCTCGTGGAGCTTATTAGAAAATGTCGAGGCTTTTTCGGTCCGGTAGAATCAATTATGTCTTATCCAGTTTGCTCACCCGCTTCCATCACTGCAACAACAAAACGGACATGTGGGGGTGCCTAAAACCGAGTATTTCTATCCGATAGCTTTAATTCTGTTGGATTACTTTTAACAACCTGGCCAAGGTTTTTTTTTTTCTACCATGGAGATTTTTTGAGATCACTAAGTCACAGAACTCCTTATATGGTAATATGACCTAGGCACAGTGCACAAGGGTTCTGGCGGGTGGCCAATTAAAATAGGGAGAGGGGCCTTAAAGAAACAGTACCTGAAAAACACCGGTGTGAGATAAATAAGGAGGTCTTTAGGTTGTAGATCATTCAAAGCTTCTCCTGAGGTTTCAACCAGGGAAAACATGAAACTTAAAATAAACACAATACAATCATTTTATGCCGATTAGAGGGAAGATATTATGTTCGTAGAGATCCTACAACTGTCTCATTGTGGTTTAAATTGAGTTACATAGCCCAGCTGTCCTGTAACTACAGCCAATAGGAGAACAAAGAGTGTTACGCCATCAGCAGAACAATTGTCATATTCATCCAGCTACATAACCTCAAGCATCTCATAATGGAGAGTACGCTGCCTGATAAACAAAGCTAAATGAGTTATCGGCTGTTACAGGAAACCAGATCCGGAGCAGGTACTGACAGGAGAGAGGAAAAGTCCTCAGTCACAGGAAAAATAATGGACGAGGAAAAGCAACACCTAGCACTAACAATGTAAATAAAGTAGAAATGAAAGTGGAGGATACAAAAGACAGAGAGCTGGATGCTTCATCAATCATCAACAGTGCGAAGAAGATAAATGAAACACCTCACCTCCTTGAGGGGATTACGACAAACAGAAAGAAGAAGGAGGAGAAGAGCATTCAAACTGAGGGTCTGATTTGATCTCAAGTTTTAAATCTGATCCCACAGGACGGCTGACATTCTCATTCTGCTGTTATGAAGCTTGTCTGACATTTTCAGGACCATTTAAATGTTTTATAAGAAAGCAGACCGATAAATATTCACATTTTACATAATGCTCTTACCCCAGAATCTTAAAATGACCCTTCGTGTGGGAGGTAAACAGAGCACTACTGAAACTGTTCATTGATCACTGATTAGTTGAACTTGAAGAATATTTAGGTTTTTATTAGGTTTTATACTAAATCCAAACTTAATTAACCTGTTCATTATTTAAAAATGGGAATTACTTTTGTTTTGCTGGTTCTAAGAAGAAGATGTACTTTATTAATCACGCGACGGGAAATTTCCATTTTCCACTCTGTTATTGAGACATGCTACACTCACAAAGGCTGAAATACACACACATGCACAAACAGGATCCTACTGACATGCACTAATAGAGTGAGGGGGCTGCACACAGCGAGCGCTCCTGAGCAGTTGGGGTGGGGGTAGGGTGTGGGTGCCTCGCTCAAGGGCACCTCAGCTGTGGTCAGGAAGTGAACTGGCCCCTCTCCAGCTATCAGACCGATTTTCCAAATTTTGACTTGAATCGGCGACCCTCTGGTTACCAACCCAAGCCCCTACAGACTGAGATACTGCCGTTCACGCTTTTCAATGATAAACTTGACTGTTTCTTCTTATTTACCAATATTAATAAAGGAACAAATTAAGCATTTTGACTGTTCAGCTTACAAAACAAGCACACTGATATCTTAGATATTTTACTTACTTCTTGAAAAAATGTTAAACACTCCAAAAAACGGCAACAAAAAGAGTGCTACCACAAATCAATGCTAAACTAAAGCCTTTCCACCTTCTACCTTATTTTGGGTAGCCTGTTGAAGTGCTAATCAAAAGGTTGATCATATTTTTATGGTCCACATTTGATATTCATAACCTCACCCACCCTACTTTATCCAGCATTTGCAAACTCCATTACCATGCAGAATCTAAGCTTTCTTTTTTGTCCTGGTTCTTTTTTTTTTATATAGAAAAATAAATAATAAATAATAATTAATAATTCTGAGCTTGGTTCAAGGACACAAACCTATCAGCTATCTAAGACTCAACGTGTGACCTGTGTGTTATGAAACACTCCGCCTGACAGACGGTCATTCATCTGCAGTGACCCGATGCTAGCAGATACTATCAGTTACATGAAGGTCGGCTGAAGGTGTAGATGGTGTGCTTTTTTTGTCCTAGTTTTGCTGAGCGTGCACGGCCTTCTGCTTCTCATTCACACAGTTACTCTTTTTTTACACATGGGAGCTGTTCAGTGCAGTAACAGTCCATCTGCAAAGTAGCTCTACAGGACGTCTGAGGATTAAAAAGCCTTGTTCAGAGCAGAATCAGAAACTGATCCACAGCCAAGCAGTGACTGCAGCATATGTAAGACACGTTAAGTGTTTTGACCACTCAGAGTGATTGCACTCTGTGATGCACATTTAGATTTGACCTTCCATAACGTGGCTTTAGAGCCAGTGTTACTCATATCAATCTCTTTATTTTTTATTGACAATAAAGGGATCTAAAATGATCCCTAAAACGCCTCCACTGAGTGCATTAGATCACCGACTCTGTAACAGGCTGATACACTATCCTTTTATTGTTGACAGAGTTGGATATCTAAATCTCCAGTCCCAAAAGACCTCTACCAGATGAGATTAGAGTAAGACTAAATATCGCATAAAGCCGTTAAAATCAATTAAAATCAAAGCAGCACTCACGCCACAGAGGCCGGCTGGGTGGCCGAAGAGATGTTTCAGATCCAGACGAGGACAGGGGCTGCTGAGGGCTGTACAGAGACGTCTGGCTCTGAGAGTCAAACAGGCTGGAGAGGGCTGGAGCAAAGACAAAAACAACCAATAACATTAAGATCACTTTTGGAATGTCAGACACTGAATGTCCTTCAGATCAATGTCAGTGGACAAAGAGGAAATGGAGACTTTTATTTAAACTGCAATAATCTTTAGACCTCATTTGAACAGATACAAGAAACACCTCCTAGTTAGACCTTCAAACACTCGACCAATATAACTGACTGAATCCTGCAAATACTTGACAAGAACCAACATGACACAAAGCTCCATTAATGTTGTGAATGAGAGGAGCTTGGACTGCAGATTAAGAGATTACAATTAAAAAAGAAACATGTTTAATTTTTCGGAACAAATAATTTACAATCATGGACTCAAATATATACGGGCCGTTCTATTCATTACTGCAGACCATTTTTCTTTATTAGCAGTATAATTATCGCCATCAGTGAGAGAGAAAGAAAGAGAGAGACCCCTGACAAAGTTTTTCTTCTGCAGTGAACACCTTGTAAAGAACAAGAAAAAAATAGAAATATGACACTATGCAGGTGTACCTCTCATGGTCTTGGCGTGGGCCTCGCTGCTGCTCTCACACACCGTGCTGAGGAACTCATCCACCTGCTTCAGGGAGAGAGAGTTGTGCAGCGTCTCCAGCGGATAGATGGAGGGCACCATGGAGCAGCCTTCAAAACCTGCAGCACAGACGGGAGAGACAGAAACACAGCACATCGTACCACTTCTCCACCACATAGAAAACCAGTCGGCGCAGGAGTGACTCTACCTCTCTGTGCATGTTGGATGTTTCTCAACGTGTTTGCAAATTCTCTCAAAGCCATTCTGAAAATCAGGCACCAAAAACGTGGCAAACGTGTTTTTATTTATAAACGAGCTACGTAGCGTTTCAGGCGGCTGTAGGGTCTCAAATGAGTGGCTTGTGACCTTCTGCAGCTGCTGGAACAGTTTTCCTACCGTCAGGCTTCAGTTCTGCAGAATCTTGATGTGAAAAACAAAATCAAAGATGACTCCTGGGGGTTGATGTTCTCTACAGACAAAAACTGGTTCCTCTGCTTAATAAATGTATACAGTACGACTTGGATCAATTAACTCTGATGTAAACAAAAGATGACCTTTCATTGTAGGTGATTGTTAAACTTAGAAGTGAAGCACACGACTTGTATAATTAATGATCTGTTATGTGTTCCCTGGATGATCTTATTGATCATACTGTGGATTTCCTTATGAAAGAGAGCGGAGTATATAAGGGGATGCATTAAGTTCAAATGGAAAATCTAAGAAATTATTAACATGGTGCTGCCAAAATAGAGAAATACAAAAGTGGTGCTTCATCATTTACCATAGAGAAAAAATATGCATCATTTTTATTTTTCAAAATGCTCAATATGTAAAAAAAAAAAATCTTAGCCCAAAATCAGAGTTTTTCAGACCCCTACAGATTTCTGCCTCCAGTTCACCCCTGGAAGAAACAACGACGCCGTCATCCCATCAGCACAGATTGTAAAATAAAGCACCAAGCTACAAGAACCTGGCCTGAGGAAGAGTCCTTGAGCAAGACAAAAGAGATGTTCATGATAAGGTGGGCGACGTATTTATAATAACTCCTTAAAGGAACAGAGTAAATGATGTCATGAGGTTTTCCAATAAGACTTCAACCACCTGATCGCACCCTCACCCTCCACGTTCAAGCTTAAAGGACAACTGAAGGCGACTGCAAAACATGCAGCGAAACATACCTACTGTAAGAATCCTCTTTATAGCATTGTTTTTAAATTCAGGAACGTTTATTCTAGTCTAACAAACACCATGATTGTAATTCCAATATAAGTATTCAATTCCAAATGTATTACATTAGAAGAACCCTCAGTCAAACGTACCGGCCCTTTACCTTTACTGGATCACTGCAGGTGAATCCATTAGTATAACTTGATGATTGTAGTGTAACATGTTGTGTAAATGCATCTTCATATATCAATATTTATTTCACCTTTGAATTTTTATTTATTGTTTGAATTTTTTAATTCCATGTAATGCAATAAAAAAAAAAACATATTTTAAGTTTTTTATACAACAAAAGATGTTGTGATTAACCACCAGGACAAACGTAACTGATATTTTTTTTTTTTTCAAAATTGTATAATAATGTATCAGTAATCTCTGCTCTTTCAACTGAAACTGAAATTTCTTCAAATTCTGGCATCCAAGGAAGACGCACTTGCAGAATGAATGCATAGCTACTAACTAGCTAAAAACACTGTAGACTGTATTGATGAAACTTTTAATGACTTGAGTGAGCGAGAGAACGGAAGATGTTGAAGCGCTCAGTGGTTTTATATATTGTTGTAGCACTAGGGAGGAGGGACTACGCTAAGGAACACTAGTGCCTTGTGGTGCATTCATGTGGTTTCAGACACATCGGGAAAAACGAGTTTCCGAGTTGTAAAATGCACATGAACATCTGCTCAACTCGGAAAAGAATTAGACGCAGACTTGACGTCAGAATCTTAATCACTTGGGGGGCAAAATATGTTTTGTTAATGTCAATGTACTTTTTTTAATTCACGTATTGCACATCAACTTTTTCCTCAAATATAACTTGTAACGGTTACATTCCACAGATCTTCTTCGTAGCATCAACTTTACAGACTTTCAAGACTGTTATCTGATGTTTCTTAGGTCAGCTGAAATGTTTCCTGTCAAAGTGTGGGTGCAAACCATCACAATCTCTAAACACAAACACAACAATGCCATGGCATGCAAACCAGTGCCATACAATGCAGCCACACTGACACACACACACAAAACGGCAATAAAGCGACAACATATATTAAAAAAAAAAAAAAAAAAAAAAGGAAAATGGATGGAGCGTCCAGTGCATCCATATCCCCAGAGCATGCTGGTCAGCCTTGCATTTCTCCATGATTAATGTGCTGTGACTTCACATCTTTCCAACCCCCTTAAACAACATGTCCAACACAACGACACAAGCAGAACAAACTGCAGTCAGCACTTACTGCACACAAACCACTCAAGGCCTAAATTTCCCCTGCTGATAATTTTCTCAGATACGTTTCAGCAGAGTTATTCTGTGTTAATGCTTCTCATGGGATCAATCTTGTGCAGCTCATGCTCAAACCACGTATACATCAGGTAAGTTATGGATTGTTTGAGGGTTATCCATGGACTGTTTTAAACACGGACATAGTCTCAGTGGTGTCACCCATTGATTTCTGAAGAGGCGTTATTAAGCCCGGTCCCAAAATTGGAATCGATGACTCCCAACTAATTTCCTGTTAACCAAGAAGAACGCAAAGAGGCGGAGCTAAGGCGGGCTGAATGAATATCAACGCAAAACTTGCTACTCTAATCTGTAATCTAGCTAGCATATTCCTAACGATGAAGACGACACAAATGGAGCCGACAGTTTAAGGTCAGTAACAGGATTAAGCTGAAGCTGTGGCTAGCCTCTTGGCAAATAGCTACAACGTGCCTGCCTGTCATTCGAGTCAGCCATGCCCCTTACTCTTAGCCTTAATATATTATCAAAACCGGTGGGGTATCAGAACATTTACCCAGTACATTTTTTACAAATAAAAAAAATGAGCTACACAGTTTTTTCACAGGCTGTACACGTTTGATTCTGCTGTAAAAATGTGTATTTTAGTGGCGCTGTTGGTCGAGTTGTTAGGATGTGCGCCCCATGTACAGAGGCTTTATTCCTAAAAGCGGGTGGCCCGGGTTAAAGTCTGACCTGTGGCTTTCCCTTATTTAATATCCCACTCTCTCTGTCCCTAATATCTGACTCTATCCACTGTCCTTTCTCTCCAATAAAGGCCCAAAAAGCCCAAAAATAAATCTTTAAAGAAATTAGCATTTTAAAATGAGATCTAATGGGGAGTCTTTGGTTTTCGGAGCCTGCCTCAAGTGGACACTCAAGGAACTGCAGTTTTTTACCATTCCACATCGGCTTCTTCCTTCAACACTTGAGGTTGCTAACTTTCCTTCTGTCATTCTGTTTTAAATCCACAACTATCAGCAGGACATTTCTTCATTCATCTTATACATTAACACAATTACATGATATATACAAGAACATAATGGAAAACTGCAAAAACAGAACCGATTACAACACAAAAACAACACATACAGCTGCAGTTAGGGGCTGTATTTTATGATCCAACATCAGATATTTTGCAAAATGGATGCTGGCCAAAGCTTCATTCATTAGAAAAGATAAGATGGCTGTTAATGTTAAAGCTCTTCCTTCCAAGGCTTTGATGACATAAAAAACATATCTGCTTGGCATAAATTGATAATACAAAGCCTCAGGAGAAAGTGTTTAGGTGGCTCAGCAGACTTTGATCTCACTCTTTACATTTGTTGGCTGACATTAATCCTCACCTCCAACTGTTCTCTGTTTCTTTCGTTACTGCGCTCCAAAGTAAGAGTGGTTTAAAAATGACATAAGATGGCATTTATTGCCTCTTTCTCCTCCCCTATCTCTGCTGCAGCCTCTTCACATGGATATCAAATTCAGCTCACACACCAGATGCAGCAGGAGCTGAAAACACTGATGCTTCACTGCACCACTCACTCAACCATTTACCAACACATCTGAACACAAAGACAGCAGGATGGCGAAGAGAAGACAGTGATGTTTAAATAGAGAATAACAAAGAAACATCGAAGTCAACATGACCTAGCCAAAAAAACATCTTGAGATACTAGCTGCAAAATAAAAAATTCTGTATCTTATCACACACTAATTTCTGCTTAAAGCAGAAGGATAATTGCGTAGGTTGGTTAAGGTGACATTTGTGCCAAGACGTGCTCATGAAACGCTTTACTTAATCACCAGTTTATGAACAAGATACCACTTAATAAGCCAATTCAAATGAAGACTGAGACGATGACCCAGATCTTTCAGCAGACGCTCGAGTATCTGCTTTTCGGTGAGGGAACATATTTCTGGAGCCTCGAGGGAGACAGCAGTGCCCAGTCGTGACCCTCCTGGTGTGAGGGAGAAATTGGTGCCATCAACATCTGACTCTTTTCTACAGACCTCGTTACAACAAATGTCAAGTTTTAAGGCATTCTGTCTGTACACGGTGCTCAGGATGGAGTAAATACACAATGCAGTGAGACAAGCTAAAAATCCTTTAAACAGAAGAGTTAGTTTTACTGGTCGTCAAGTCTCCACCCAGCATGCATGTAGAGCAATTAGTCCTCCTTGTGCAGAGATGCTTCAATAGAAATTGAGAAAAATTAGTATTTTTAAAGTGATTAGAGCTCGCTCTCTAAAGTAGCTTTTTTTATGTCCAGATAAAGCGCAGCACACGTTCATGAACGTGCTAAAGACGGGCTGAAGACAAAACAGACTTCAGGACTTAAAGACACCTTGAAATAAAGTTTTACGACATGTACCTGTTTACTGTTCTTCACCCTCTCTCTTCATGTAAATATATGACCATATGAAATCAAAACCTAGCTTATATGCTTGTACATGTAGGCTGACTCGCTAACCTCTCTTTTTAAGTAGGTGTGCAGTTAACCACTGACAGAGCCAGAGTCCATAAGCTTGGACCCTGAAACCAGAACAAAATATCCCAACACAGAACTATAAGACAGACCAACATAGCAGACAACACATCCACTAATAAGTAAAACCATCGTATTAAACATACTATTGAGACCAAGTGTGCTGTATATCCTGAGTTTTGATGATATTTTGCAAAAACTGATGACCTCTACAATATTAACTTCTGATTTCACTGTTTCTCCATCATTCTCGTCACACTGATGTAACATGTACTGATAGGTACATTTAGTCCATGTGAAGCAGAATCCTAAGCCTCTGAACCTCCTTTCAAGGTAAGTATCCGTTTCTTTGAGATAGTTAAGATGATGACAGAAAATTCTACAGCTAGCTCTCAGGCTGCAACAAGATACACTCCTCTATCTTCAAACCCTTTGTAGGTTTAGTTTTTCAACAGAGAAAAAATCATTTGAATCAATAAAAAACTTTGTAACTACTATTCCTAGCAACAACACAGGTGGGCGGGTAAAGTTAGGACTAAGTTTGTCTAAATGTCCGATACTTTTCAATACCACATGTTTTAAACGATACAAAGTTGTTATTTTTATGATTGATAGTATCGTTAAGTACAGACGCTTTAAAAAAAAATGTGTTATATTTTTGGGCAATTTTAGCTTTTATTGTATAGGACAGCTGAAGAGAGACAGGAAATGTTGGGGTGAGAGAGTGGGGGATGACATGCATCAAAGGGCCCAGGTCAGATTCAAACCCATGGCCGCTGCGATGAGGACTATAGCCTCTGTACATGGGGCGCAAGACAGAACTGCTAGCCTATTCGGCGCCTCTTCAGTCATATTAGTAACCGAAAGATGCAACAAGCAAAAGAGAGAGAGTCTAAATTTCACAACTACATGTGCAACGTTTTGAACTGCATTAGAGACAGGGTGTTGGAGTTTACCTGCATTTTTTTGGTGATTAAAAACAAGGAATTACACAACATTTGGCAACTAGGACTTGTATTGGATTTCTGGTATTGTGGCGACTCTAATTGGCGCCAATGTTGTGTGATGGTTCCTTCACTGAACCTCAAGCCCTTTCATCAAAACTGTCTCAGAATTTAAACTCCAAACAGATTCAGTTCCACTTGTAAATGTGCATATGATGGAAGCTGAAGGTAACCTGCAGTTTCACTGTGAGTTTAAGTTTGCAGGTAAAAGTACATTTCCTGCTTTCAAAGCCAGTGTTTGCACCCTCTAGCAGAAATGTTAAGAAGAAAATTGGACCAAGTTTTCCATTGGACATGAAACAGAGCAGACCTGCAATGTGACTGACAGAATACAGGACAGGATGAAAGCACAGGCAGCAAACCAGACCACAGTAAGCAAAGCTCAACCCGCAGTAACAGCGTCCCACTAGCTCAAACACTAGAGCCAGAGGTAAGCAACAGCAGCCGAGTCGGATCTACAGAGCCTGACCGTGCAGGGATTCTGGCAGCTCCTGACCAGACATCAGCCAGGTCTTGAGGAGGCGGAGGTGGTAGGGACAGTGGCGCAGGTGGTGGGCCGTGGCCCCGTCCACAGCCAGAGGGACAAACCCCGGCAGGGCTGGCTCAGCGGGAAGAAGCCACCCCGGCAGCTGGACTACGCAGAGCTCATCTGAGGGCTCTGAGGGACGAGAGGCAGAGCAGGGAGAGAGGAGGAAAAAGAACAGTGGAGCAGCAGGAGGAGAGCGAGGAGTGATAGAAGCGGAAAGAGCAGTGTGGCTTCAGGACACTGAGCCGGTTGTCTGTATAGAAAGTGCATTTGTTTCGATCTTTAATTAAATCAATGCAGGTCTTTTTCTCTGTGAACTTTTGGCCTTAGCACATCAGTATGAGTCACCCTCAACAAGCAAATCGCCACAATCCCTCTTTCTTTTCCATTTCAAAGCACACTAAGTTCTAACAAAAAATAAGCAGACCAGCAGAGGTTACAAGAAGGACACAGTGGTCAATATCAGTCAATAATCTATGAGCACAGGTTAAAAAGGATTCAGCGAGAACACATCAGAGACAACGTGGACGAAAGTTTTGTCAATATTATTTAAAGAACACAATTCAGAAAAGCTGTGTACTCCCCATCACACATAGCAGGGCTGTTATTAAATGCTCCGTCGATCATTAAAATAATGGAGATTGTATTGTTTTAAACACATTGTATTAAAAAGTATCAACTAATTTGACAATCTTAAAGGAAGAATGTGCAACATTTACACATAAAACAGAAATCAAGAACTCCTCTTTAAATGTCTCTCTGAGTCATAGACAATGAGTGAGAAGCCTGAGTCCTGCTGGCTGTGTTGTTGTCAACATTGTGTTTACATCATGTTTACATGGACTGGACGGCCTTGTGTATAAAGTTGTTTTAGTCAAGGACTAGAGAAAAGAAGAATAACATACTCACTGCTTATTTGGATGCCACGTGAGTGTCTTTAGATCATTCTGTGTCAATTTATGTACAACATGTAGCTATGAGTAAACCAAAGTGTGCTAGCATTAGCCTGCTAACACAACAATGCAGGCCAAAGGCAATTGCAGCTCAAGCAAAGGACAATTTTGTTGGCCGCTTGCTCTAAATGGTGCTTAATTATGGTGCTTTCTGATTCATAACTCCTTAGTGAGAACGCGAGTGGAGAGGGGTTGGAGGTGTGCTGCTGGAGGAGAGCAGAGGATTCAGAATAGCGGAGGTGTCGCCAAACAGCAGTTTGTTTTGGTTTCATGCTGGTGTTCTAGGGCGACATCTACTGGATCAAAAAGTTGCACATTCTTCCTTTAAAGGGACACATAAACAATCTCTCAAAACAAGTGAATAGTGTTTAAGATTCAGGGCACCAAACCATCGCAGGGCTCGACTGATGACACAACACACAACAACTCTTTCCAGAGGTCCAAAGACTCCGGTCTCATCATGATGCAAATGTTTTGTGGACATTTTTGCTCGTTTATTTGTTATAAAACACCAACATTGCCTGAAGTGCCAAAAATCCTAAAACCAGCAATAAGTGATTTTCTTTGGGGATTAGAGGTTATTGAAAACATGCTGTAATATCAACATAACCTTTAAAGTTGCTGTGGAGAATATGTTTTTCAATCTCTTGCTAATGTCTGCATCCAGAAGACTCACATCAAGGGTCAGAAATTGTATTCCTGAACCTTTGATAGATGTGAGCCCAATATTGCTAACCAGATGTCTGGATTATGTTAATGCTGTTCATCATTCTGTCTCAACACAACAGATAACCCTGAACAGCATGTGACGTCTCGTGTACAGACAGCATAAACCAGACACGTTTCTGAGCCACTCATCCAAATCTTTAAACCCCGTTGAGTCATATCCAAATCATGTCAGGACTTGTTTCAGATCTCTACATTGGAGAAGCTTGATTATGCTCCTTCTTAATCTATCAGTGCCAATCAGGCTCCCGGCAGTAAACTCCTGCATGCTCTCCATATATAGCGGTGGTGCCAAACTTTCTGAGATCACATACATTTAATCAAACTGCTTTTTAACAAGGATGGGAAATGTTTGAAAAACAAACAAACTGAGGGGTAAATATCTTCAATACCAACAGCCTCAAGCTAGCATGTTACTCACAAATGACTGATAGAAAAGAAAAATGGAAGATAAAATCACAACCTTTAAGAAAATGACTATTTAAAGTTACAAACCAATAGTTAAAGCAGCACACTTTACAAACGTTACGGCTGCTGGACTTCTCTAACTTACTGGAAGTAGTTCCACAGATCACCTTTACCTGAGCGTTACTTCAAGCCAACAACCAGAGCAAACACTCGCTACCAGGAGAGATTTACAAAGGAGACTTTGCATTGGAGGCTTGCAAAAAGAAAACAACTATTTTCATGACTGATTATTCTGCTGAATAGTTAATATAATACATTATTTTGCCTGTTGGTTGCCCTTGGTTCATCAGACATTCAGTACATATGCAAAAGTCTCCATTTGTTATTTTAACAGAGAAAACTGTAACCAGAAGATTGTGTACTTGTTTTTTTTAATTTAAAGAAAGAGTGAAATATGTAATCTATTTTTAAATGTGTTACAATGAATGAGCAAATTGTTTAATTTCTACAGAATGATGTGAAAATGACAAGAAGTGTTACTACTTAGGCGGATGGATTAAATAAGATTAAAAACTAGAAAGCACATCTATTTATATGACTTAAAATATCGTACCTAAATAATTAATAAAACAATACATAAATATGTAGTTAAAAATGAGAGACGAGAGAAGCAACAATTCTTAATATAATATGGAACCGTTCGGTGCGGTTTTGAAGTACAACTAGCTTCCACGCAAGTCCAAGCGCTGGGATAAGGAAACTCCTACTTAAAAGTAAATATCCAACCACTATGCACTGAAGTTGGGGGACTGGTGTCAGATTTCAGACTTTATGATGATGAAGTGGAGGAGAAGCAGCAGTATGAGGAAGCACCGCCGTCTTTCTAATCAGTGGTGCTAAAATGGAACACTTACAGAGTTTGTCTAAAAGTTTACAACAACAGACTTTAGCAGGCTGTAACATTACTAACATGACGCTGCTGATTGTTGTCAGACGCAGCCACCAGCGGGTCACTGCACGATGCAGACGAAATGAGAGTGAACGGAGAAAAGATGAAGCAGGATTTGAAACAAAGTTACCAAAACAGAATGAAATATCAACGCTTAACGACCAATTTCAGTGTGAAAGTCCTCAAGAATATGTAAACATATATATTTTAAAATACTGTAGTGTCTTCCTATTTGTACATCAGGTCTACATGGCACTACTTAAACGCTGGGTTTTTGTTACTGAGACGATACCACACACACTTGGAAAGTGTATAAATAGATTTGGAATAAAAAAAATAGCCTTTTTCTTAACCCCTTGCTGTTCCTGTAAAATTAGCCAAAAACGTCTAACAATGGAATACCAACACAAAACAAACCCACTCCTACACCCGGGCTGTCAGAATCTAACTGAAAACTGTGACCAAAAAAAAAAAAAGAGGTACATATTGAACCGTGGGCTGACTGTATTGTTGCATCCATTTAGCAACTGCATGTGATTTTTTTTAAATGAATCATTTCATTTCAAAACACACCACTCCTTTTGTGTGTGGGGCTACAAAGTTGAGAAACCGTAAACAAATAATTAAATCACAACATAAACAGCAAAGTTCATCTCTGTCAGATTTTGAAACAAGTTTTCGATTTAAACAAAGAACAAAGAGTGCTGGTGAGGACAATGTATGATGTGTAAAAAGATTTGATTACATTCCCATAGTGATATATCATTGATGATGATTAATAAATGTAAAGTTGTATTCCACATATTCAATGTGAAACCAACCCGTAGAGAACAGCGGGATCAGGGAGGCAAATTAAAACAGATGCAGGCAGAGCAGGTGGTGTTAGAGGTGTGAAGGCCAAAATCAACACAAGAAACAACAAACACCGAAAAGTGTGCGGTGAAACAGAAACTCTTTTCAATTTGGGTCATTTTAATCTGGGAGACGTTTAATGTAATTAACGCAGTCAAACGCCAAAAAAAATAGAAAACACACGAAATGTTTTCCCAACATAAAGGTCATGCAAAATAAACAGGAAAAAACTGGAGGAGTTTCGAAATAAACTTGAATAAAAGCAGACATACCATTGGTCGGATGCCTGGCAAACGACACAGAAAATCTCTTTACTGGAGGCATAGAGAACAGCTCTGAGGAGATAAGAAAGGTAACTGGTGTTACTGGGACTGCTGGTTCCTGTGTCTGCCAGCCTGTTTGGTTGTACAAGATCGAAATAAGAGGTAAAAAAAAAAAAAAAAAGAGAGAGAGAAGAGAGAAAAACAGGATGAGAGAGAGAGTTGGCCTGTTGATACATCAATATCCATCTGCCAACCAACTTGTGTGAAAATGAGGGTCATCGCTGAACAAACAAAGAGGAGATAGACAGAGAAAGTGAATGGAAAGGTTGAAGAGGGGATGAGGTAAATAAAAGATGTTTTGTATGAACAGTTAACATGCAAGAGGAATGACGCTGGACTCTGAATCCCACCTCCCTTTTCTTTCTATCATTGGACTCTTTTCTAGACACTCACTTGCTGTCTTGCTGTGAGTTAGATGAGGAAACTGTTAAAATGTAAGTCGTCCTATGGCTGTAGGGTACGCATGAGGCTACACACAGTAGTGGGTGAGCCTGATTTGCCCTTACATGTGGACACGGGGTGATAGCCGGCCTGGCTCTGTCGTAATGCAAGAGGTACAAATCTGTATTTATACCTCTGAAGTTCACACATGGACTGTTTTTTTTGTTTGCTTGATTCCAACAATACTTTTTATTTTTACAGATTTTACATATGAAGTCTAGACTGTATGTAACAGTTTGCCGCTTTCTTTCTACAGTTTGATCTCTACCCTGACATATCCTGCTTCATTACAGGTTAGGTGTTCATTTTAAATCAACCCAACGATCTAACCCCGTAAGAAGTTAACCGCCTTCGAACTACTGAAAACTAACAAAAAATCATGTGTCTTGGCACAGACCCCTGGGTCATACCATTTTATAAACTCTCTTCTTTTAGCTCTCTTTTAGGTCTCCTCACCAACTTCTTCCTGAAAATATTTGACTTTTTTTTCATTTAAATGCTCTACAATGTGTCTGTGACTCAGTGATTTTAAGAACCATTCCCCTAAAAGCTGCCTGATATTGTTTACAGTATAATACTGTAGATGCTATGAAATCAGTGAAAGGGAAATTATTGGCTGTAAGACGCTGCCGTTCTAATTGTAAATGGGCAGTTACTTGATCTCCCATGAATGTAAAAAAAAAAAAAACTGAGCTTAGCGCTCAATAAGCCCGTCTCCCCTTGAACACAGGGGCTCACACTCTACTCAGTGACCTCAGCTTCGACTCTGACCCCTCCGCTCTTTGCTGCATGTCATCTCCATGCTCTCTGACAACATTCAAGACTCTATGCAACGTCTTCTCCACTTAAGGCAAAGGCCAAATAACTTCCTCACAACTGCTTTGATGTCATGAATTACATGGTAAAAACTAGCCCCTGAAATTTAAAGAACCAGTGCGTGGATTTAGTGGCATGTAGCGCTGAGATACTGAAGACAGCTTCTCTCTTAAACTGCAGTAGGAAACGTGGCAGTTAAACATGGAGGACTCTGTAAGTGGAACGGCTCATCTTAAGGTAACAAAACACCTTTTTTATTGGATCATACACTTATTAAACCATATCTTATTAATCCACTTTAATACATATTATTTTCCATTTTGGTCATTAGTTACCGTAAATCTTAGAGGTAGGTTCCTTTAGGCGATAACAGTAGAAATGCAGAAATTGTTTGAGCTTTTTTCCTATTTCCTGGCTGCAAGAATTCATTTTTAAATTGACAGTAGTACTGTAGCACTCATTCATTCCCTTTTCCAGTAAAATTAATAAAACATTTGTCCTGATTCCACCTCCTCTTCCTTCAAATGAACAGAGTTGACGTCATTCCAAACCCTCACCTGTGTCTCAGAGAGTTGAACATGATGCAACACAAATGAGAAAGAAAGCATCTGTTACCTGCTGGCACAAAGTAAACTCGCACTCACAGAGTGACACCCGGTGGATGAACTGAACAGCTCAGTTTCATGTTTTTAAAACCTACAGTGGGAATAAGAAATCCCTGCAGCTTTGAAGATCCAAATGCATCCAAATAAATGCATCTGCTGCTGCTGACTTCACCTGAGGATGTGTCATATATATCTTAAGATATAAAGAAAGTTATGAGATAACGGCTTTGAATGGCGTTTAATCCAGATGTATGAGATGAATCAACCTGCTCAAAGGACCCCTGGTGGCTGCAAAAACAACCTGCCTGTACTCACCATTACCAACATGAGACTGAGGGAAAATTGAGTGGAGGAGGAATGCGACTGGGGATTATTTAAAGGTGGATTACTGAGTGGTGAAAGTATTTCTGTTCCAAATAACCGGCTGAGTTTCTTAATGTAAGGATTACCGTAAATAGTGATTAATGAAGACAGCCAGACTTCTGGCTTCCAGACACAAAAATTACTTTACTGAGGATTACGAAATTACATTCCCAGAGAGAGGATGTGGTGCGATCTGCAAAACAACATGCACAGAGAGAGAGAACACTTCAACTCATTCAAACCCAAGCAGACGGTGGTGTTATCAGAGAGTGGACGTGCTGATCTGAAGGGAACATTGATCACCGATTGCTGCAGGATACCACACAGTTCAATGTGCTGTGAGGCTGCATGCTCAGCATTAGCTGCACAGCTAATCACTCTGCTGTCAAATCAGTGCCCTTATTATGCATAATAAATCACTCAGGAAAGGTGACGCAACAGATTGAAATTACTCGATCATTTTGGAAAACAAAGCATAAAAAAGATCACTTTGATTTTTAAAAAGTGACAAATACAGAATGCCCAATCAATCTCATTAAAAGCTTAAAGTTGCAAAAATAATAAGAAAAAAGACTTAATTTTTTTTTCAAGCCAGAAAGAGAGCTTGGGGACCTCCACAAAAGAGACAGGAGATGAAATGTCCCCCCTTGTGTGTGAACATACCAAACATGCCAATCTGGCACGGCAGGCTGCCGGGGGACAGAGGTGGTTTTCGGTGGTGGTGGTGCGTGCGGACGTAGTCCCGCAGGTTGGGGGCGCTACAGGACACCCCAAGGGCGGAGGCACTGAAGAGCCCAGAGCAGAGCGAGCCTGTGTGAGGGAGGAGCCGGGGTGGGGGGGGAGGGGGTGTGTGGGGTGAGGGTTAGTTTTTAATACACACCATGCCATTATTCATAACAAACTGTTGCTATGAGCAGACTCTGACATGAGTGTGTGTACATTTCAAAAAAATGTACACCTGTTTGAAAACCCTGTAACTTCAGCCATTTCCATTTTTTAAATTATGTCGTTTATTATTCAAGTTAAAAGAGTCAGAAAATTATTTGTTGCAACATTTTGAAAGAAAAAAAAAAGCCAGGAGCTTTGTCTGGAAATGGAAACATGCTACAGGGTTTTCACAACAGTGTGCGAGACCTATGCATGTGTACATTAAGAGTGTGTATGTGTAAACAAAGGTGCATCAGTTCATACTAAAAGTGTGTTTTGTAAGCAGGAAGCAGCAGAGACGAGACAAAAACCCGCAAAAGGGATTGTTTAAGACTCCTGTTGTGCATGGACTCTTTAAAGTTTTCAGCCAATTCTAATATATTTCATTCTTAATCAATATCGAGTTTACACACAATGCATATGTTAGGTGATTGCAGAGAACAAAAACCTTAAAACAGTGCGAGTGTTTGCTCTTCATGTCCTTGTTCTATAAACAGTATGAGGGTATGAGAAGCAGAGAGGTCGTCCCTGACACCTGACGCTCTCGTATGTGAACTGTGCAGCTACTGTTGTTGGTGTTGGTGATGAACAGACAGGGATCACTCAGCGGCCTCACACTTACTACACTCAACAGGCTCCACTGAGAGAATACCCAGAGGCTTTACATGAAGCTCCTTTGATGTTGCACAAACACAGAGGCAACCGCCGCATTAAGATTCGTTCTAATTAAGCAGTGAGTGACAGGCTGATTAGCACATTAGGTCAGATATAGCGCTGCGCCCACGCTGCTCTTCTACCTGCTCTTTTCTTGTGTTGTTTTGCCCTCCTGATATTATTATTAAACTGTTTAAAAGGGTTTTAAATGTGAATATGATTTAAATAAATGTCCACACTCCTGCACAAATCTATTAGTATAGTCTAGTTGTCGATTGTCTATCTTTTTTTTGTACAGATGAAGGAAACAAACTGTACTGAATACTTGTCTGTGAGTACGGAGGTAGTTTCATTTGAGATTGGTTCAAAGCACACGTCATGTGACAGAAATTGTTTCCACACAGTGACTCCTCTCCCTGTTCTCACACTAATGGTTTTATGGTTTCCTCCACATGTCTGGAATTAGACGGCAAGCTTTCATGCTTGTGTTAGCGGGTTGTTGGAGGAGAAGTGGAAACAGTGCACACAGCGATACAGGAGTCCTTCAAGGGGTTTTTTTCCACTAGGGTAGAGGTTGACCTAACTTTAAAACACATTTGAAGAAGTTTAAGCTATTCAAGTTTCTGCGCAAAGTTCTGCCAGTAAACTAATTCAGCACAACCTGTAAGATATTTTTAAGAGAATTGGTGGATGGTTTCATCATAGTTAAGGTGTAACCACACAGAAACAAAAGCTAGTTAAACTGCAGTGCATGTAGACGGCTAGAACGCTGCAAATAAATTGCTTATTAACGGATTTCATTTTTTTCTGCATTAAAGTATTATTATAAACATACTGTATTCATTATTTTGTTATGACAGGTAATAGAAAGTACACATTTTCTAAGATTATTATGTACCACAGACTCAGGAAGCAGGTTAAATTACAGAGTCTGTCATATCATTTACTTTAAGATAAATTGGCATTCATCAGTGATTCAGTCGGTTTTGATTCCTGCAGATACATCAGAAATAAAGATAAAAACAGGGACAATATGTCCTATCTGTTGTCGCTTTATCACCTAACAGGGATATCTGCATGTCCCTGAACTCTACGTGACACCAGAGAACCTGCAGCTGGCCGTGAACGCATCCGTCCCTGCTGACCTCTCACCTGCATAGTTTGGAGTCTGACCCTGTTTGGCGTCTGCTAAGCTGAGGTGGAATGTGACAGTCAGAAAGAGAGAGAGAGCGAGAGAGAGAGAGAGAGAGGGGGGCGGGGTTGATGGAAAGAAACAAATAAAGGAATAAAAGGGGAGACATGGAAAGGTAGGAGAGGGTGTGGGAGAAGTCACAGTGGGAGCTTGGGATGAAGGGGAAGATCAGTGATGACAGCTGGAGATAAATGTGTTGGGAGGTCAGTGTGTCTGTTGGCAAAAACTATCTCTCTCCACACACACATATTCAGAAAACACACACACACACACTCACACACACCAGGAATGAGGTGCCCACCTAGGCCACTGGTTGGTTTGATCTCAGGAGACTGGCGCGACACGGAGGGGAAGAGTCGGTGGGAGGTGCAGCCTTTGGTGGACTGGGTGGGGGAGGTCTCAGAGAGGACCTGAGCGGGGCCATGAAGACCAGGGGGTTAAGAGTGAGACGGCTGCTACTGAAAATCAGGGATCTGAAGTTTCCCATTCACTTATAACCATGACACTTTTGACATTAAAGAACAAGACAACACTAAACTAAAGAAGCACTAAAGCAGAAAATACAAAGAAACACCCAGTCTAGATTTATATTTCTAGCATTGCTTCATGAAAAAAACAATACTACATCCTGGCACCTCCATAGAGCCCGTCTTGCGGTTGCGTATCATGGGGGATCTTCGCTGAATGTTGATTGGCTCAGAGATAGGGATTGCCTGGTCTGTCTGGTCCTGGCAGAGGTCCTCCAGGCTGCCCTGATTGGGCTTCTTGTCTTCATTCTGATTATCAAGAGAGCACAAATTGGACATTTTTCAAATATGTATTATTTTCATGGAAACTCATGCAGATGCACAGACAAGGACACCCACCTGTCATCCCTTTTTTCTAATATGTAATAAACAACAACATAAAGAGGGAACCAGTTCTCAAACCGGAGCCGGATCCAGACGTTCACATAACAGAGCCGGCTTGTTTCTGATTGACACATCACTAAACGATAGAGGGAGATGGCATTTCCAATATGGCGACCAATCGTTAGGCTTCAAATCTCTGCTTAAGAAACCAAAGGGTGATGGCACTGAGACTATGTCCATGTTATATCTGTTTGAGTTGTTAGCATTGCATATATTAGCCTTTGCTTATTTTAAGTTTATATTTAATGTTAAACGTTTTGTACATTGACAGCTCAGCTCACTGAAGACAGGTTCCTCGTGTGTGTGTAAGCAGGCATGGCCAATAAAGCTGATGCTGATTCTGTCTATTGTATTTTACTTTGAAAACTCTGAACTAAGTTCAGGTCTAACCAAACATCTCAGTTTGTCTTGTACATCCAGCAGCTGTGTGCTTTACGGACTGGTATGTCAAATTAAATTCCAGGTTGAACCTTTGTAAAATATGGAAAAGAACAAGTGGAGGAATACTAATGATGAATTATTTTATCTTTGCAACAATGTAGCACGGCTAAACTTGAGATGCATGTCGGCAGAGCAAAGAAGAAGTAAAGTCCCCTCTGGTAGTAATTCAAATTAACGATTTATCAACAAGGGAGCTTTTGTTTTATTCAGGTCCAGCCCTGCACTGTCAATTCTCCCCAAAAAAACGGCAGAGTGTCAGACAGGCAGCCCAGACGACCACTAAAATACAGAGATAACTGCCTAAAGTATTCATCTCATTCCAGATACAGATCAGCAACTTTATGCATCCTCTTGTGCATTAAAAAGAAAGTGGCTGATTTATCTTTGTATTTTGTCAGACATATCCAGCAAAGTAATGTAAGTGGACATTCTACTTTATCTGAGTCGCTCTTTCTCTAAATATTAAAGAATAATTCTGCATACTGAGGACCATGAAATGACATCAGACAGAGAAACGAAGCAGACACACACCTCCGATGAGGCTGGCCGGAAGCCAAACCCGAGAGGTACGTTCTCCTCGTCTTCACATCCTTTGACGCCTGGACTGAAGTGAAGCTCAACGTGGAAGCGCTCCTCTGACGAGGGGTCCTGAACACCACAGAGAGATATCAGGACATCTCTACATAAAGCTGCAGTGAAACGACAGAATATTAAATGACAGAATGACTTCTGGCTCTCCACAGCTCTAACCTTATTATTGTCCTCGTACAACATGATGACTATCTGCGTCATGTAGTTGAGTTCAGACACAGCACTGAGATAATCCATCGCCTGTTTCCACTGCTGGTCCTTCTCCTCCTGATACATAAACACAAAACATGGACACACACAGTAGACATATGGAAACAACATTTTAGTTCACTCATAACCTTTATAATGATGTACAACAGGGTATTGATTCTTTGTGTCAAAACTTTCATGAACATAGAACTCACTTTTTGTGGTTCAACGATCTATTACAGACAAGCCTTCATGTAATACAAAAACTCTTTCATGTGCCTACTCTTTTGTGTGTGTGTGTGTGTTGGTGTGTATGTTTTCCTGTTCTTAATGTTGCCTTGTTGCCTCGACGTGTGATTTATTTAAGTGGATTTTCCTCACTGTATTTATTTTTTGATTGCATTTATCCATGAAGCACTTTGTAACTAAGTGTTTTAAAAGTGCTATATAAATAAAGTCTTACTTACACCGAATCATTGCAGAACTCTGTTATTGTGCAGCTCATTGCTGTTAGGGAGATTGTTTATGACTGTATACTAACATGCCTTAGTTGGGAAATCACAAATGTTGCTATTAAAAAGTCATCCTAAGAAAAAAATCTGCTAAAAATAGTCTTGAGTGGAGTTTCCTAATCATTCCGCAAAAACTGCAATGACGTTTAGGAAGATCTTTCTAATGGAAATGAGTCTATTTATCCTTACATCTTGTGTTGTATTTCATCTTCATCACAAACACCTTATTGGACATGTGGATATGACCTACTAGAAGCTGTTGCAACTACTTGTTCTAGTATTAATCTGTTGATATATTTTTATTCCGGCCAATCACAATCAGAAGACATACAGAGATTAAACTCTGTCATTTAGAGGAAAAGAGAGATGATAAATGAGAGCATACATCCAGCAGGCCTCCGTAGCGGCAGACGCTGAGCAGGGAGTGAACGTGACTCTCGCTGGTGAAGTAAAGACGCGTGCGGACGTGACGACCTGGAGACATCACACCGCGAGAATACCTGAACACAAGTGGACAGGACACGACACAGAGCTTAATCAGTCAACACAGCACCATTGACGGTGGCTGAACGTACACAAACACACTCTGTATATGTGCATGTAGTCTAAATATATACATGTAAACACGTTTGTGTGCGCTTTGTAGCGGCTTGTCTCTCACAGGGGGTGCAGCTTGTTGACGGCCTCGTCCTCGTGGGTCCTCTGAAGGTCCAGCTGGATCTTCTTCATCAGAGGGACACAGTAAGCCTGAGCGATGTCCAGTTTCTCCGCTTTGGTGATGCCATACTCCTAGTAGAGATGAAATCGAAAGGAAAGGCAGGCTGTTTGAACTTTCACACTCTTCTTTAATCAGCTTATCACGGTCAGGAGGAGATGGAGTCTGAACTGAGCATATCTCGGGGCGGGAGGAAACATGCAGAGCACATCTCAAACTCTCTCACATCACAGTGAAGACAGATAAAAAGGTGACACATTCATGCACTAGAGCCTTCATGTAAAATCTAAAAAGTCAAAAACTTCCAAAGTACACACACTTTCCAAAAAAATAACTTCTTTAAGTCATAATTTATAGAGAAGTTTGATTTTTACTGTCTTTTATATTGCAACTCTAATCTTGCCACATGGATCAATAAAGTTTGATTTAATGCTCATAGTCAGATTGGTTTCATGACCACAATATGGAGCAATACATTTCTTAATTTAAGTTAATGGTTAAAGGTAAATGTGCTTGAGCGTGTATATTTCTTTTCTAGTCTTCTGACTACTCAAAGCTCTTTTACACCGCAGGTCACACCTACACATTCACACACTGATGGCAG
Organism: Labrus mixtus; assembly: GCF_963584025.1. Classification (NCBI taxonomy): domain Eukaryota; kingdom Metazoa; phylum Chordata; class Actinopteri; order Labriformes; family Labridae; genus Labrus; species Labrus mixtus. The sequence goes on from NC_083615.1 coordinate 13,795,362, forward strand.
AGGCTGCTATGTAGAGTCACTATCAGAAGTAAATAATCCCACTCATATGCATTCATACACCAACATTGAAGCAGCAGGAGCAATTCTGGGTTAGCTGCAGGAGCTTGGGATCGAACCACCAACCTTCCGTTTGGGAGACGACCGACTGAGCCACAGCTGCTTTAAGTGCAGAAAGCCTTACATGACCCAGATGTCAACATCTCTGACTAATCCGGACGGCTTAGGAAATCCCGAATTTCCCCTCTGGGGATCAATAAAGTACTATCCTATCCTATCCTAAATCATTTAACTTTCAGTTTTTCCTTTCTGGCAAACAAATCTTCCAGTAAATTCCACTACAACAAAATAGCCAATCCTTCTTTCAAATGTGTGCAGTAAAGAGCCTGCTCTCTTCTCAAAGTTCGACCATGCAAGGCAAAGCCTGAGAACACCCTGAAATGTGCTGCAAAGCCTAATAACAATATTCCCCACTGACCTGTGGTATGACTATGTCAGCCAGGGCACGGGACAGTCTGAACAGCTCCAGCGTGTCCTCCAGTCCCACAGAGGCGTTGTGCTGGGAGTCGTATTTGATGCAGTCGTAGATGTCCGGGATCTTGCTGATGTCGTAGCGTCCGTTCTTCATGCGAAAGTCTCTCTCCAGTTTGGACCAGCGCTGCAGCATCAGCTCCAGTGTCTCGCTGTGGTAAAGCTGCAAGTCTGAGGAAAATGACACGAGGACCAATCAGCATGTAACATTGGTAATAAAACACATGTAGGGCATTTCACCTGATTGCAGATTTCACCCCTTCTGCTTCTTGTATCTTAAACACAGACATGACATATTTTTTCTTCTATTGTAATCCTGACCCCATGTAGAGAGCCAGGTGTTACAACTTCAAACTACCTGCAGACTTTGGGTCCTCGAGCCTCTTTCGGATCTGTGAGGTAAGACTCTGGATGAGGGCGTACACCTTGTCACAGGTTTTGACTGGATTCTGGATGACCTTCATGGAGTTCACCAGCGATGGGCTGCCAGTAGGCGCCAACTGGGAGACAATGGAAACAGAAGGAAAAGATTCCACAACACAGCAAATAATGCTTTCAGGAAGGACTTCTCTAATAAACTAATCCCCACTACATGCATTGGAAAGAGTTTTTTTTTTTTTTTTAAATTCTGGACTCATTTTGGCAAAGAAAGTTAGAAATTCAAGCTTCTAGTGTGAGAGAATTTTGACAAACTAATCTTTGTGAAACTGGCTTTTCCTTCATGATTTTCTAAGCTGTCCTTTTGATGACCTACCAACAGGAGGTTTCCCAATTTGAAAAAAAAAAGTTTCATTGATATGTTGATAGTGTGAGCTTGACTATCACACCGTGTTCATATTTCTTTAAGAGAATGAGCAATTCTCCTATTTTGAAAGAAATTTCTCTCACACTAGACAGATGCTCTAAATAAGAACAATACTTTGATTAGAGGCTAAGACTGATTCACTAATATGACAAGAAGCTTCTAATGGAAATCATACATCAGAAGACAAACAGAGATGACACTGAAGAGGAGGAAGGAGTTTATTTTACCATTTCCTGACTTCTGACAATTTATCTATTTTACTACTCAGCCAGTTTCAGCTCAATTGCCAAACGTGTCACAATGGGAAAGAGAATTGCATAACTTTTTTTTCACATACCTTCTGATAGTCGTCCTCTGTGAACTCCTGGTCCCTCTGCATAATTTCATGCAGCCCGGCCTTCACCTTCTGTTGGCAGTCGGTCAGAGAGTCGCTGTCGCTGTCCAGTAGTCCGTTCATGTTGGCACTCTTCACCATCTGGACCAGGATCGGAGTCAGCTCCCCTTCTAGAGCCAGCAGCCCCTGCAGAGAGACCAGAGAAAAGTCAAATGTAGATTTTCTACCTTTTATTTGTATTTTTCTTAGATTTTTTTGGGCCCTTTTGCCTTTATTAGATAGGACAGCTGAGAGACAGAAAGTATTGGGAGGAGAGAGAGAGGGATGGCATGCAGCAGAGGGATGGCATGCAGCAAAGGGCAGACGCAAAATTGAACCCACAGCCTCAGCTACGAGGACTATAGCCTCTGTACATGGGGTGGCCAACATAACCACTAGGCTATCAGCTCCCAGATTTTCTACCTTTTCATGGCTCAAATCTTAATATTTTTTTAGTTTGGACTTTGCAAGTAAACATAATACTGACAAACAAATTAATCAAGAAGCTATTAGTCGGATAATTACAGAATAAGAATAATTTGCAATGCAGGCCAGATTTTAGATCTCAGTAGAGCACAGTATGTCAGGCTCTATCCTCACAACAACTTCAGCTGTATCAATAGAAAAATGTCACAAACAGTTAACATGTAATTATACTTACTAATCAACTATGCAAACTCCAGTATAAAAACAAGTGGATGTAACAATACAAAGAACAAGATGTGAATATTTTCTTTTCTTGCATAACCTTAAAGGAGAACGTTTCCCTTGAAAGAAAGCCTTCTTTAACTTGTTTTAACGTCTATTATCACTATTTTAAATGATGCACATGACATAAGGATAGAAATTCACAGATGTTTATTCTTTTTGGCATCTATCACTGAGTTATGGCACAGAGAGACCAAGCGTTCATGCGTTTTTTGTTCATGAAAAGGAGCACAATTACCTTTGCAAAAGCAGCTGCTGTCATCTGCACCCTTCCTTCATCAGAAGCATAAATCTTCAGGTCATGGCGGTAAGTACTGTGCAGGCGCAGGAGGCCACATCCTGGAAACCCGGCATAGTCCCCTACAGAGAGCGGAGCATCAAGGTTAACTGGTTACAGCAATGTCGTGTGACTGTTATCTCCTTGATTAATATATGGTCGAGTTGAGCAGGTAGTTTACAGGAAAGAAACAAAAAAAGAAAACTTTTATTGATTGTTCCCAAAAGTACCAAGCATTTTAATTCACAAAAAGCCACACATCTGATTCAGCACCGGTGCTGGTGCAACGTCACTTTCAGTTCAGATGCAATGTCCTCGTCATGTTTTAGAAGTTGCTCATTTCAATTTAACTCAAAACGGTTTTTTTTGATTTTGATGAAAACATGAAGTGAAAGTGAAGCAAATAGATGTTGAGTACACCCCAAAGATTACTGCGGACAGCTCCCCTGGAGAGAGAGCGATACACTTCAGATTGTCATCTTGAGCTTCAAACATGCTCAATAAACTTTAACTCATGTAACTGTAGAGAGTGGATGCATACCACAGAACAGACCAAATCACACTGATCCTTCATGCATTTTTCTTTAGTGAAGAGCCAAATAGTCAGATTTTAGACTCATGTTATAAAGTCTGATATTACTGGAGTGTTCTGGGACATGTATGGGACTTTTTCTAGTCTCAAACTCAGTCGGATGTCGACTGGCTTTTATCAAAACAACAACGTCCCAGGAGTTCATGGTAAAAAATGCAGTAAGATTAGTGTGAGATGATCCGCGTTAGCTTACAATCACAAACTGCAGTCAATTTTGCCTCCTTTGTTTGCGTGAACAAGTTACCAAAGCAACATTTGCCACGCAGGATCACCTCGGGAACACATCAATGGCGACACAAACAATCCACAGCAATCTCAATGTAGGACAAGCTGGACTCGTCTCAAAGTGAAATGAAACAAAAATCATGATGAGATGAGAGGAGAGCTCAAAGCATGTTAGTGGGCGCAGTGAAAGACGCGCAGAATGAGAGAGGAGCGGACGAGCGGTGAGATCCTGGAAACCCTTCTCTTACCAAAGTCAATAGGGGACTCACAGCCAAGGGACCGCCGGTTACCGGCTAGTCGTTTACACAGTGCAACAACAGGTAAGAAGAGAAGAGAAGAGTTAATAGACAAAACTGTGAAGGAAAAAAAAAGTATGAAAACAGTGGCTAGGATGAGAAAAGGGGCGCCTTGTTTCCATAAGAAAAGACGCGACAAAGAGACAGACTGCATCTACTTTCAGTTCTGCTGCCGGTGGGTTTGATGCGCAGTTTGGGAGTTGTTTTGCATGCACTCTAAAACAAAGCATTAAGTAAAGAAACCTGAAAAAAGAGTAACCTGTAGATGACATCTGTTAAAAGTTTTGAAAGGTAAATAAGAGACAGAAACCTTCATGTAACCCACAGACTTGTCTGCTGATATCATTGCATCTCACCCTGTGTAGAGGGTTGTGTGTATAGGCTTTTTAAGAACTTACTCCACACTCCTTATTGCATGGAGAAAATAGATTTCTACATTTATGTCTTGTGAACTAGAAGCAACACTCAACATGACAGCTGGGTGTGATCAGGTTTCCTAGAATCAACCCCAAAACTCTGTAACCAACAGCACAAGCAATATTGTGTTCCATGGTGTAGGTACAATTTTTAATATCAATATCAAATGTGGTATCAGTAAAAAATACATAGTTATCAGTATTTTTAGTGCCATCGCTTGTTCAAGTGAGAACTGGATTTCTGCTCATGTGCTTTGTTCCTGTAAATAAAGATATAAATACACTTGTTCAACATGCAATATTACTTCAAGGGACGCGGTTCTATTTAATTGTTAAGCATTCAAGTAAGCTTTTTTTTTGCATTCCTTTAAACTACTTTGGCAAAAGTTTGAGGGTTATGGTTTGCTATCCACACGTCTGTAATCAGCCAGTAAATAGATTCAAAAGCAGATGTTGAAAACCAGGAACTAAATATTTCTGAATCTTCCACCTCTTAGGGAGGAAAATGTAGAGGCATCATCAGTTTCTGGCAATTTGCTCAGCCTCAACTCACTCCCATCTAACTTTTTAACTATTTGTGAGTGTAAGACAGTCCCAACAATCTCTTAGACTTACACAGGATCTTCAAAATGATGTGTTTGATTTATTTATGATTAAAAACAATAACTGTATCTTTCATTCTCTCACTGGTTAAACCAGCTGCAGTGACCTATATGCAGCCTCGTCTAATGGATTGTCTAAATATCCATTATTGAGGTACAAATCATAAAACTTAATCAAGATGAAATAAGAGAAGTGTTGGCAAATAATATACTGTACTATATCTTCTATAAATGTGTATGTATGGTTTGCATACCAACTCTTACATCTATTAGCTGCAAGAAGCCTGAAAGTCTGGCTCGTGGACTCTAAAATAACCTCCACCTTTGACACGACGTATGTCAGCTATGTGGTGTTGACGTCGCACACTGTAGCGCTCTGAGTGACTGATGAGAGAGGCTGGAAATAAACTTCAATGAGCTCAGGCACACATGGGAGGACAGAATGAGCTGTCAACATTTCCCCTCCGAAACTGCTCCAAGATAAAGTTATAACCATATGGGTTTTAGTGTGTGTGTGTGTGTGTGTGTGTGTGTGTGTGTGTATCTGAACAGAAAACTACAAATATTTTATATTTCATGTTTGAGAGGTGAATTTCCTGCAGGGGAAAGAGTCAGGGAATATGTTCCTTTTATTGAAAGAAAACCTGGAAATATTATTAGGACTTTTTTAATTACTATAACTTTTAGAACTAAACTTTGCACATTTGTCAAATGTTTGGTTAATCTCATTTGTTTTCCTCAACAGACCAAAACTACCTGATACCTAACTACCTTCTCTGAGAACAAGTAAATAAATAAAGATATTAAACTTTTACATTATGGAAGAACATCCATCCCTCATGAGTTAAACTATTAACTGATGTGGGTGCGTGTGTGTCCAGAGGTTAGTGGTACCTTGACCTCCCGGGTACATGCAGCGAAAGGCCCTGCCCAGCTCCTCGGCCTGAACCCGGCCTGCAGGTGTCAGCTCGCCCCCCCACTTCAACACAAGCAGCAGAGACGGACCGTCCTTCTTAGAGTCTGAAAACAAAAAAGCAGCGTGTTTAAAACTTAAATGAGAAGTCACTCTACAAAATTCACATGCCTTTAAAATGTTACATTTTCTCTCTAAGCTTTTATTTGCAAAGCTTTACATAAAAAAAAAAAAAAAACCTTGAAAGTTGTCTTCACCTGTAATACTTCAAATAAAATAAAATAAACTCTTTAACAACCTTTTTCAGGGTGTAATTCTGTAATTAGCGTACTCATGACCGATCTTGAGAACACTTTTTGAAGGTCTCGTCTCGAAATCAAAAGCATTTTTACTCGGCCATTTCTCAGGCTGGGCAGACTCCTGATTCTAAATCAAGACGGGTCAAGACCAGCACTAACAGGCTTTTTTAATCACTGTGATTAGAAGGAAAAAAACAAATAACTTTAATTCATTCATAATTGGATTTTTATTTCCCTGAGTTACAGCCGAAACCTTCCCAGTGATACGGTCTAAGTTAGAGACACGCCCCCTGCACACAAGATGATGATTTGTCATTTCTATTATGGTCTTGGTCTTGTCTCGGTCTCGGAGCACTCTGGTCTCGGGGTATGTCTTGGTCTCGGTTAGTGTTGTCTTGACTACAACACTAGCGTTAATACTGGTGGGCACTTCACATAGCATCCTCTGCCATCAGTGTGTGAGTGTGGAGGTGTGACCTGCCGTGTAAAAGCGTTTTGAGTAGAAAGAAGACTAGAAAAGCAGCATACAAGCTCAAGTCCATTAAGGGAAAATCAGTTCTTCACATCTTTATCAAACATATACTAGAACATCTTTATTTTTACATCCATTATAATGTTAAAAAACTCATACAAAAAGGAACACAGCACATCATTTACACACTCACCAACAAAAGCAACAACTGTTTCTATAAATACTGGACTGAAACGTATATCTTACCTTCCTCTTCGCTTGAAGCTTTAGGTTGGCCGTTACGCAGGTAGGTCAGCTGAACTTTCCTGTTGATACCTGAGAAGTGACCGTACCTGGAAGAGACAGAACACACACACACAAATGCCAAGCAGACACAACACATTTTGATAGGCACGTACAAACAGACACACAGTAAGCACACAGACACACACAGACACACACAGAGGATTTATCCAATCGTATGGGATTATCACAAACATCTGACACAGCATGACTGACTTCTACTCCTAAAAAAGCTTAAAGAGACAACATAGAAGGCATCGGCTTCTTCAAATCTTAAACACTGACTATACACACAACCAAGTACCAGTGTTGGTTAATGGTTTAGCACTACTTCCATCACTCAGAGGGTACTTTGGGTCAGTTTATGACCAATAGCTCTGGACACTGAGGTCCTATTTCAGAGTGTGACTGTGCACATGTGCATGACAATAAGAGACATAGGAGATGGTAGGATTATGTGTGCATGACTGCCTTCACAAGCATGAAAGTTGAAAATCAAGACCAATTTCAATCATGTTGTTAATCTCTAAAAACTCACACGCAAACACATGTCAGGAGGAGCCTCTTCTCGCCAAGCACACTTTGCTTGAGTAAGAATTTAGCACATCCTGCAGACTAATGGCCGCATGATGTTCTGTAATAGGACAGGCAGCTGAGCGGACGCCTCAGAGAGCCACATGATGAGGGACGCTGAACTAGGATAAATAACTCGGGAGGGAAGCCAGAGAATCTGAACGGCTGTCAAGAGCCACACTCTGAGAACACATCATTGCACGGCACTCTGTTCAAGTAAGTTCTAAGTGTTTCTTTTTGAAACTGAAGTATCAAATCACTACACATACATTCATTCTGTCTCGTACACGCTAGCTAGCGAGCTATTTCACATGTTCACCTTTCTATCTTCAGCCTTAGAAATCAACAGTAAAATTAAGAATGAATTCAAAAAATGGAAATGAAATGGATTTTGGTACTGCCTCAGCTTAATTGAACAATTTCAGAGAGAAAAAAAGGGGTACGACATTAATGATACACGATAAAAAGCCACTTTAATGATCATATGTGGAAACAGGGATTCTGTGATAATTGATATACAACTATCATATAATGACACATCAATAGATCACCGTTAACTAAACAATATAAAATGCGTACATGAGAAAAACATATTCTTCTGCTGTCTTAAATTTGCACCTCTTGTTTGCCCGACTACGATTTCAAGATGAATCGGTTGTTTGACTCATTCAAAGCTCCGGGAAGAAGAACACCAGCAAATCCCTTAAAGAGCATTTACACTGATGATTGGTAAAGGGAGGATGATTTAGATACGTATGTGGTGTTTACAGCATGCACACAACTAGCACAGCACACACTGATTCCCATACACAGAAACCTTCAGAGAGACCTTCAGATACATTTGACTGTGTATGTGTGCAGTGTTAATGACTCTAATGGATGGATGTTAATGGAAACTGATACACTCAGTGTACAAAACATTAGGAAAACGTTTCATAGTATGAACTTAAATGTCTGGTGGTACACTAGTCTTGTCTGAGTTATCTTCTTTACCTTGTTTGTCCCTGTTTAAAAATGAATGGGTCTTAAGTAGGGGTGACCCCATGTAGTCGAATCTTCGACGATTGCTTATCTCACTATCGATTTTATGGCATAAGGATCATTCCATTCCAGCTATATGAGGGTGCTGAACGTCTGATTTTACAGTGATTTGTCCGTTTTCTCCGAATAAATCATGAAAACATCTCGTACTGTTATTCAATCCCCTAAATGTGTGCATGAAAAAATCACCCAAAGCAGCATATCAGTGTTCAGAATTTCACTGGCTACAAGAAATGTCAATCACCACAGAACAGAACAGGGGCAGGCACATCCTTTCAAACTCAGGCTCTCATTGGCTATTATAGGATGGGAACAGAGAATGGAAGGTCCTGATTGGACAAATGAGATGTCAATGGTAAGATCAGAGTGAGGCCTGCATTTTGTTCTGTCACAGTTGAAAAAAAATCATTCATAAAAATATTTTTTTTTTACAGAAAATACAGCGTTGGCAAATTTGAAGCCATTCCTGGAACTTTATGAATGTAATGTGTCTGGATTAAATCTTTCTCTGGGTTTTGATGGAGGAGCCTTGCTAATGCAGCAGGACTGTTTTTGTTGAATGTTATGATCGGGAGAGTTCAGTAGATCTCCAAATGGTAAATCAAGGGGCAGTAAAAACCGTTGTTTTGTCATCAGTGATGAGATTGTTGCTGCTGTGGTGGTTGAATCAGCGCGCGCGCACACACACGCACACACGCACATACGCACACACGCACACATGAGTGAGAAAAAAGGACTGTGCCATCATAGAATATTCATCAAAAGAAATTCTTATTCCAGGTCTAGAAGACAAATAGAATAATATCGTTGTTAATCTCTAATGTCGCAAAAAAGAATATGGAAAGAGTGCAAAAAAAGGTTGACGCTGGGACCAAATTCTGACCAATCAGGTGCGACTATGTACATCCTAAATCGGGGTCACCCCTAGTCTCGAATATAAGATAATACAAAGTTTTCTCCCCCCTGTTTGTGACAGTGAAAAATACAGTTTTCCGAATATTTTGTACACACACTCTAGGTAGACTACAGAAAAGGAGGGTGGTAAAACCGCATCCTTTAAAGTGAAAAAGGGAGAGGGTGCGTACTGAGTATCATTCAAGCTGGATTCCCTTTTGGAGAGAAAAGAAGGAGGGATGGGTGGGAAGGAGAAAAGAGAGAGAGACAGAGGAGGGAAGAAAAGATAAAGCAACGAGTTAGAGACACAAAAGGGAGGAAGGAATAAAAATGTGTCTGTGAGTAATGAGGAAAAAAAATGACTGGACCCCAGTGGATTGTGGGAAGATGAAGCTAGAGTTGTGTGAGTGGTTGTCTGATGAAAAGATGACGGCTGGGGAAGCGTGAAGATGATGGTGTGTGTGATCGATGTTAAGGCTTCACTCACATCTCCAGGACAGTCTTGAGTTGCTCCAGTTTCGATTTCTTCTCCTCAATTTCACAGTCGGTGTGCTGGCCCAGCTCGGCCAGCAGCAGGCGGGCGATGTCCAGCACTTCCTGCAGACAAGGAGGCAGTTAGCCTTAATTGGACTGTTATCTAGCAGACTAAACCTGACCCTGGAGAAAAAGCTCAGCGCCCAGAGTCTTTTTTTTTTTTTTTTTAAACAATCGCTCTTCAAATTGTATGACACTCCCCGTATTTTAGAAACCTACATCACATCCTCTTTGCTCCGTGTCTGCTGGGGTAAAAAACGCTAGGTGGACACAGGGCCTAAGAGAGTACAGACGACAGCTTCTACAAGATTTTTTTTTTTTTTTTTAAAAGGCACAATGGCAGGATGAATGTGTGAGAGAGTGACAAAGACAACAATGCAGGAATACTTAGACAGCAAACAATAATAGTCCATGATCAATTACCATAATTATATATAATTAAAACACATCATGTGAAACCACAACATCCTCATTTAGAGGATTCATTCATAATCTTCAAGAAATAAACACAGACAAGAGAGGGATCTGTGGGAAAAACAATTACAGGAGATTAGAATCAGTCTCTCTCACCTGGAGCTGTTTGGGCTTCTTCAGCTTCAGTTTTCCTGACTTGTAGCCTCCGTACTTATCGAACAACTCAAAGAATCTGTAGAAGAGAAACAATGAAACACAGCAGGGTTGAGAGATACAGTTACATCTGATAAGGAAATGTATTCAAAATCTTTTGATGGTGCTAAATCATCTTTAAAAATATCTATTATTGAGTAAAAAGTGTCAGCCAGAGAGAAGCTTATATGACTTTTATTTTATTCTAACTGGAACACAAATCTTACAGGTATGCTAACAGAAAGAGAGAAATCTTAATGATCCAAAAGACTTACAGAGGATGTCGGACCTCCATCTTCATCTTCTGCTTCGGTGTGCGGTCTCCGTGGCGGATGATGGCAATAACACAGCGCAGCTCCATCCTGGAGACAGCGTGGAGTTGAGAGGACAAAATTAGGATGAGGAACAACATGTAGCTTTTATTTTACCCACTAAAACACTCAAACAAACACAGAGAACATTTGCAATTTAAAATTATGGAGCCCCAATGGCCTAGCGGTTTTGTTGCGCGCCCCATGTACAGAGGCTATAGTCCTAGTCGCAGCAGCCGAGTGTTGGAATCCGACCTCGGCCTTTTGCTGCATGTCATGTCCCACTCTCTCTCTGCTCCAAACATTTCCTGTTTCTCTTCAGCTGTCTTATCAAATAAAGGCAAAAGGCCCAAAAAATAACTTTAAAAAAAAAAAAAAAAAAAAAGACAATTTACAAGATACTAAAGAAGTGATACGTTTTAAATTAAAACAGCATTTATTCAACATTACATTTAGATTCTGGTTGCAACTTTATGTTCTAATGTATTTTAAGAGAACCCATCTGACTGAATTGTAAAGTTAATGTTCACCAATATATGCCTTTTAGGTTTTTGTATTATTATCAGTTGTACTATGTATTATATCATTTGCACGATTGTTCACCGATAAGCATATTTTCCAGAAGTTTTCCAGATAAACGAGGAACCCTGAACACCAGTATTGGTGCGGTGGGGGGGTTTCCCAGTACATACATGGTCCCTGAGGTTGTTGGGACGATGGGGATGTCTTCAGCTTCCATGGGGATAGACCAGGGGATGTGAAACTGGGGGGCTAACTCCCTCATCACCATGTTCCTGATGAAGATGATAAAACAAAAAATAAAGGCTTAAATCCACAAAGTAAGCAGATTGTGGAAATCAGGTTAAAACCATGCAGTGTCAACAACACAAACTAAAATAAATCAAGTATATATTTTTATATTTTCATCTCCTATGAGGTCTTGTATGCTACATGAGCTCCCTACATTGAGGGATTTTGTTGAAGCTAGTGTCCGTTACAGAACAGCAGTTGCCTTTACTTCGTCTTTGTCTTTTAATTATCACAATTTATGAGTCCTTAGCCATAAAGCTATAGTTACCCTTCCTGGAAGGAGAGGTGATAAATCAGAGACTAACTTGGATGTAAAGCTGACAGCAGAGTCCTGTGAGCTGTCTGACGCTCCGGATAAATTACAGCATGACAGCTTCCAGGCAATATTTACTTTAGAGGTACAACAAGACATGTCAGAGATAAGTGCCAGAGATGTCATGTCGGAAAACAAGAAGAGGCGTCTGCTCCTAGGTACAGTCAAACTGATCTATCCAGAGGACTTGATACTGTTTATCAAGAACAGGAGCTTATGTAAGGCTGCTGTCTAGAAAAAGTTAGGATGTCAGCACTGACCTTTAAACAGTCTTTTAGCTAACAGACAATCGGACAATGTGCCTACACTTTCTCCAGTTCAATAATGAGAAATGTATTTTTTTAAAGCTCATGTTACCCCAGGACTTTGGCACAATCATCGTAGTACTTCATGGAGTTTTTGACGAAGCTGAAGCCGTTAACATCACAGACGAAGGAGTGACCGTTGGCCCGGAGCAAGTCGAACCCACACACTGTTTGCTAAAAGAAATAAAAAAATAGGTTGAAATAAATGCATAAACAACCACAAAAGGAGACAAAGACAATATATATATTATATTCTTATAGTCCAAATTAACATCCAGCATGTTTTTAATCAGTGCAGATAAAACATGATGCCTTTGTGGTTAGTGTGCGCACCCCATGTACAGAGGTCTAGCCCTCCAAGTGGGCTGCTTGGGTTAAAATCTGACCTGTGGCTCCTTTCCTGCATGTCGTTCCCCATTCTCCCTGATTTCTGACTCTATCTACTGTCCTGTCTCTAAAATAAAGGCATAAAAAGCCCGAAGATAAACCTTTAAAAAAAACAAGCACGATGCCTTCAACCATTGGTAAGGCTGAGAAGGTGAATTAACCAATGAAAATATTACTCTGACTTCTATATCGAGAGAAAACTCCATTTATACGTTTGCCATCTCTTTCGTTTTAACACATTATCTGAATGTAAATATCTTGCTTTTTTTTGTTAAACAAAAAGTTAAACACATCTTGTTTAGTTTTTCTTTTGCAGAAAACAAAATGACTCGTGTTATAATAAAAACAGCCTGAGACTGTATAACTCACTCATTGGTTAAAAACAAATCAGTCATGTACTCGTCTCAATGAATGATGGGTGTTAACGGAGTCAGCACCAGGCATGCTCTCTATTAGCTTAATGTTTGCTGATAACAGCACTGTGAATAATGTTGGTGAGAGCAGATTGATATGAATTATTCTAATGGGTGCAGAAACAAAAGGGTTCTGGCAGCACCAGTGTTGGGGAATATAAACCAGCAAATATCAACAATTAGTCCTCATTAGGAGGCTCCTCCACTGGCTGTGTTTATACTGTTTGGTTTTTAAGTCATTTTCTCTGTCTACTAATGTTGGTTTAATGAGCTGAGAGCCTTGTGTTTAAGTGCAAGTAAACACAAGAGGATGCAATCTTTAAGTTAACTCCAAATGGATAACTTCACATAAAAAAATACCCCGTGTGTTTATGACCACTGGCGCCTTCGAGAGCTATAATCAGGACTGGAGAAGGACCACATGTTCATAAATAATGTAATGTTCCTTTCTTTGTTTCCCCTCTCGCTGTGCCATGCTGCCTCCTCTGCATGATATTGAAAGTTTACCTTGAAGGCCAGGCAAACTTTGCGGGCCACAAGCTTCTCCATGGCGGTCAGCATGACGGGGTAACGGATCTCCTTCCCTTCGCTGTCTCGCTCTACCTTTCCGTCCAGGGCAGGAGATTTCCGAGCCTCTGCATGGGCGTAGTCAGGCCCCACTGTGTAAACCTGACACACGCGCACACGCACACGCACACACACACACACACACACACACACACACACACACACACACACACACACACACACACACACACACACACACACACACACACACACACAGAGAGTGTCTTAGAGCGTATGATAATGTATATTTTATTCAATGCATGACTTATTAGCATTTAGCACAGTTAGTCTTATTAGCATTATTTATTTGTTTATTTAACATGGACATACAGTAACATTTGTGCTGTAACATTTAACCATGAAAAAGTTCCACATGCACTGCTCTTAGTGTTTTTAGCAAAATGCTAATTTGCAACACCTGTCCCATGAGGCTTTTAGAAACAACAGAGATAAAGATAAATAAAAAGGTTAAGAAAATGAAAACAGTTCAGTTATAAATAGAGTACAGTTATGAATACAACAGGGATGAAATACAGTTACAAAGAGAAGGCAGCTAAAAATATACGACAGACATTTGTGAGCTCGTGTACGGTTACGTGTGGGAACAATGTTGTTTCTCCGTCAGCCATGATTTAATACCTTTGTTAAAAACATTCAAACTGTGTAGCATTTTCAGTTCAGTGGATAGACCATTCCATAGATTAGCTCCAACAACAGAGAAGGCTGGTTGTCCAAAAACACCTCTATCAAAAACATCCCAGTACCTTCACATCAGTACCATCTGTCGGCATGAACTCCTCATAGATGTAGGATCCTGTCTTTCGTACGCTGCTTTCTGGGGAATACACACTGCTACGACTCCCAATCTATGGAGATGGAGAGAAGGACTCAGAAAGGCAAATCAAAGCATTTTGACCCAAATTTGTCCAAAAAAATAATGTTTTTGTTCACCTAATTGTCCAACCTTTCTCCGTCTCTGCTAAGCAGATTTCTACAATTCGACTGCTGCTTCATTAACAGGTAAGGTGAGTGACAGGTTTAACCTGTCAGTGTAACCTTTAGTAGGCTTAACATTTGCTTTTCTTAAGTCATTTAATGATGCAACAAACTAAGACTCAACCAAATAAACATATTAAGCTTATAATTCTCCATGAAAGGCGACTAATCAAACTCTGAAACCTGTTTCTTTGTTGTAAGTATCTCAAAGATCACAACATTGACCAGTGGCTGAATTAGTTTGCCGTGTGTTGCTTGCTTGATATCTACCTTCCTGAAGAGTCGTTGGCTGCCTCCTCCCGCTGATGTTGGGTAGTAAATGTAGACATTGTGGTCCTCGGCACACACGGGTTTCTCCACAAAGGGTTTAGGGAACACTTCCCCGTTCACCTCCACATGGTCCTCGCACTCCACCAGGTTACACTCTGAACAGGGGAGACGATTTTAAATTCATTTAAGAAGAAAGGTTAAAATAATGCAACAGAACCGGGAAATGCCGTAAAAAAAAAATGCAACTACATCAAAACTGTTGAAGGTTTGAAGTTGTAGATTCAAAAGTTAAAAAGCAAGCAAACTCCACGGTTTTGTGTCCACATCCATCAGACTCATACATGGCTGCTTTGTTCATTTATGTATTTTAACATCACTCAATTTAAATGTTCTTAACATTACTCATGCCTTTTTCATGATGGTAAATGGAATTGAGCGTGTATATTTCTTTTCTAGTCTTCTGACTATTCAAAGCACTTTTACACCACAGGTCACACCTACACATTCACACCCTGATGGCAGATGTTCAGCAACAGAGATCTAAAAAGTTTTCTAGTGACATGATGTCCGTGTGGATCCCTATCAAAAACTTTTTGAGTCCAGGAACTGCTCCTATCTTACAGTTTTATCATGGTAATGAAATCATGTGTGCTTCCATTTATTCACAGATTTGTTCTCTGAAAACATTTTTCCAGGAATTGATGACTAAGCTTCATTTTGTTATAATGAATGAGGGCTAGGTGCAGGGTTAGGATTTCTTAGAAACACTTTGTTAACACAAAGTCAGAGCTGTTGGTCACCTTCAGGATTGTCGGGGTCTCGGTTCAACACGGCATAACGAGGTAGGTCAATGCCCTCCTCCAGTAGGATCCGGTACACTTCCCTCCTGACAGGGAAACAAAAAAACAAACACAGGTAGTCAGTTTGTGCAGCTGCGAAAAATAACCTAGTGCATATGGTTAAATGAAGGTGTTGAAAAGAAGAAACATTGCAACTGAAAACAGGCTGGTCGTTTTAAAATAATGCAGCTGCTCCAATTTAGCAAAGAGAGATAATTAATGTTCATAAAGTTGTGTGATTTGCATGACAAAAGAGGCGACCAGAGGTGCTACTTCATGGTAATTCCCAGTTTACCTGCTAGCAGCTGAGACAAAGAGTGTGAGTTTAACAGACTGCGAGTTATTGTTTGGGAAACAAGGAGCTCCAAAATGGGACAGACAATGGGGGAAAAGTATCACTGTTGCAGGTCCATTCATCAGCAACACCTCTTGCTTTGTTCTAGTTTTGTTCAGAACATCTTCATGAACAACTCACTCACAAGGCACTGATACATCAACAAGTATCACATAATCAACAGTGGTGGCTGAGACCATAAAAGTGTTTACTTTACTTTCTAATACATAAATATTAAGGGCTGTCCTCACCATGAAGTACTATAAAGATATCTAAAACGATATCCACACTGAGAATGATTAACAGCATGATATGACAAAATCATAAATGATAACGGGTTGACAGCACTTTGAAGCACACAGCTTTGGAAAATGGAAATGTATCACCTTAGATAGAAAGAGAAACAAGAAGGCTGTGGATGAAAAAAGTTCTACTTAACGTGTCATATAGCACTGTGAAGGTCGTGTTTAGAAGGCAGTGTTTACTGTTCTTTGTGTAGACAGCCCTTTACAGTTTGACTTGGCTGGTAATTATGTGGAGCCTCTAATAATTCACTAGTAATTCTGTTTACATTTTTTTTTTTATACCCCTTTACTAAACTGTATAAAAGACTGTATAAAACATGGACAGTGTCTCACTCGTTGTTTTCTGAAGAGGCATTATGAAGCCCAGTGACGATGGTCCCCAAATTGGAAATGCAGACTCCCGCTTACTTTTGTCCGATACAGAAACAGGCAAAGCGTTATAAGTGTAGAGGGGCTGAATGAATCTTGGATTTTGACAGAATTAAACTAAAGCGAAGCCTAGCCTCGCCGCAAACAGCTGCAACGTGCACACCTGCCAGTCAGATCAACCCTCTAAGCCTTAATAATCAAAACAGATGAGTTACCCCCCCCCCCCCCCCCCCCCACCTCCCAACCACCACCACCTTGACAGTTTTCATATATAGAAAATAAGCTTTAGAGACCAAAACTTGTTGTAACAGGCTGTAAATATGTTTCTTTCTACTTTAAAATTGGGCATCTTAATTTGGAACCTGAATAGGTTTTCTTGGTTTTTGGAGCCAGCCTCAAGTGGAAACACAGAGACGTAAAGTTTACCCCTTGCCTTGATGTGGTGTTTTGTTTATGTGTGTGTGTGTTAGCTGGTCTTTACCTGTCCTGTATGAAATACTGCATGTTGAGGTCATTGATGAGAAGTGGATTCCTGAGCTTCACGTACTCCACAGCTTTGTCCAGAGGGAAACCTGAGTAATAAACACACACACACACACGATCAGACCATTCAGTATACTCATAAATCCAAGCTCAACCAACATATACAATCATGTGGTTAGTCACTCAAACTTTATTACTGCAAGAGGGATTGTCACATTCTATACATCACAATGAGTTATTATCACACTGTAGAAACATCGTGGAGGTCACTGCTCTTAATATCTGCTGTAATGTTCTACATTAGAGGCAGAAAGGCTGACGCAGGAAATATCTTATTGAAATATTAGATTTCAGACTTTCTATTAATAATAATAAAAACATCAGAGGACCTAACATGTTCCCAGGGTTGGAGACACAATCCAAAAAATGTAATGCTTTTATAAATAGAATGGAAAAACAGTCATGTGATAGACTCTGACTCACATAAACACAGAGACGAGTCAGGAGGACAAAAATACTTAGAAATAGTGGATGAATGTTTATGTGATATGACTAAAATATTTGTAATTTATTTTACATATTTAATTAATCCCTGAGGAAAATTCTGGTTTACACTCTGTGATTGAGAGACATGCTTCTCACACACACACAGGACCTGTGGACATGCATGAGTGGACAGATGTCAGAGTGGGGCTGCTACACACTGATGCACAGGGAGCGCACCAGAGCCATTTGGGGTTCGGTGCCTTGCTCAACGGCACCTTGACAGAACTCGAGAAAGGATCTGGCACCTCTTCAGTGATCAGACCAACTTCCATATTTCAGTCCGCAATGGTACAGGACTTGAAACGGTGCATTTCTCTGATGTCTAATTATTTGACACAAAAGCAGCTGAGCCTGTATTCAGTCCCTCTCCTTCCACTCCAAAGGTTTCAAAGATATATGAAACTATTGAATCCTTTGCTTTCTATATTCTGCTGGTTTAGTACATGATAACTTTAAATACAATCCAAATGTTTAAGCTCTTGATATAAACCGCAGTGCAGCATCATGTGTTTGCATGCACCATTCAAGATAGAGGACATATACATAAAGAGTTTTATTGATCGTGTTCATGTGGCTATGTCTCCAGCACACATAGTCAGCTGAGGAATTACATCTATTGCAAGCCATAAATAGATGTTTCCACCGTCCACCAGTTCTCTTTGTTTTCCAATGACAAGTTCCCATAAACTGCTGCGGTCTCTGCCGGGCAGGCTGACACAAACCAGACCAAGTCTCTAACATACAGCTTCTTAGGTACTGATACTTCACAGGACATTCACTCAGAGAATTCACTCAGCAGATTAAAGAACAAAAAAGAAGGATTTAAATACTGCTGGACTTGGTGCGAGAGGAAATTGATTCTGGGGTTTTCTCTTAGACACAAAGCAAAAACAAAAAAACAAGACTTTGTGGTTAGTTTTCACGCCCCATGTACGGAGGCTGTAGTCCTCAAAACCAGGAGGCCCAGGTTCAAATCTCACCTGTGGCTACTCTCCTGCATGTCATTCCCCACTCTCCCTCTCTCTGATTTCTGACTCTATCCACTGTCTTATCTCTGAAATAAAAGGAATAAAAAGCCCACAAAAAAATACTTTGCTGCCAAAAAACATTATCACTTTCCCCCCTTTACGATATAGTTGGTTAAGTTTACTTATTTCAAAATGACATACACCAAAGGGTTCCCAGCCCACATGGGCTGAAAAGACACTGACAAACATAACAAACAAGTTAACACAAGAAGAGAAAATGTAAGTTATATAATAAATGTTGCCTTCCATGTACAAAGATTAGGGTTTGCTTTTTGAAACATTTCTTGGTGAACTGTATGGATTTGTTGTTCAAAAGATTCAAGGTTTTTATTATTTATGATGAAACATGATGCAACAGCAGGACACCAGAGGTACATGTGAAAAGATTGAAATGACTGAAAATGAATCTGGATGGAAGGAGAAACATGGCTAACTCCACAGATGTCTGTTTGTACCACTTCCTCCTGAACCACAGCAGGATGTTTTTAACTTGTGTGTGAACTTTTACCTTTAGAGTGGAAGGAGATGAGGCAGTCGCAGAGAGGCCAGTTCTCCACAGGTTCCTCCAGGATCACCTCCTCAGGAAAGATGACCACGTTGATGTAGTCAAACTTACACAGGCGCTCCAGGATCTGAGTCATGGGCTTGGATTTGGACTTCTTCACCATGGCACAGATGCCCACCAGAATCTGGCGCTCTGGTGGCTGGTGTGTAGAGGACGGAGAAGACCAGGGCAGAAGAGGGGAAAACATGGAGAGAGATGACAAGTTAAATTAAGTGATATTTTCAGAGACAGCTAAACAAAACAGATCTCCTGTCCTGATATGACTTTTTGTGCCCTGCCCCCCTTTGGTTTAGTTAACAATACAATACTTTATTGTCCCCCAGAGGGGAAATGTGTTGTCACAGCTTTGCATAGTTGGTGCACAGGTTTACATATATGATAACATAGCATGGAGGAAAACATATAAACAACAGGAAGAAACACAAAGACAATGAAAGAGGCCAGTCAGCATGGAAGCTTATTTAGAGCTTCAATTATTATTATTATATTTAGAGAAGCACAGACACACTTTTTTGTAAGTCCGATGTGATTCTGATACACATACTGATATTTAATAATCATAGTTAATAGTGTTTTTGTTGTTGGTATTATGCCTAAGGCTACACAAACCTGTAGTGAACCTGGAATTTTGTATTCAAAGAAGAAAAAAATATTAAATTTAAATTTAAATGTAAAAAAAATTGACTGGCTGCACAAACAAACAGGAAGCAGCAACAACTGTCAGGTTTTGAAATTCAATATTTAATAAGTGTAACAGTTGTACTTTTGATCATTTAGAAGGAGCTCTTCCATGTTGTCTGAACGTCGTCATGGAGACGATGTGTGGTCACTTTGCAGTTCAGACTCTGAATGTCTTCAAAGCCAAAGACTGTTCAAGCTGAGAATGTTTCAAATGCCCAACGATCTTTCTAAATCGATGACCTGGATCGGTGCCATCAGTCCGATAACTGATACTTTCATTACATCAATATCAGACCCCATACCGATAATAGATCGGATCGGTCCCATCCTTAATTATATTGTCATTGTCTTTTAGTAGGTTAAATGTTTATTGCTTGCGCTGAAATGTTATCTGACTTTTCAGACGACATTAAACCTCAATAGTTTTGGAAAATATTTTTTTCATTTATGATGAAGAAACATTTTGTTTGTTCCGCAGTCGGTGAGACAACAGTTGAAGAATAAAATGTTGAAGTGAAACAGAGACACATATCCTGACTGAGACAGCAAAGAAAGAGCAGGTCACGGTAAGTCAGTGAGGAGCTAACACAGCGCTATCATTAAGTCCTTTTACAGCTACAGGACTAAACAACAGACCTGAGGCATTAAAGCTGTTTATTTACTGCATAGTTCTCATGCCAGTCATTGTATACTTCTGTTGATTTCTTTGTCAACAATCCAATTCTAATTAAAACTTTCCTCTCTAAAATGTTCAAATCTGTTTATTTCCTAATGTCAGAAATAAGAAGTTCCAGTTCTATAAATTATATTTTCTCACTTCAAGTTACATAAGGAAATGATCAGTCTAAGACATAAACACAAGTTTGTAAAAAGAGTTTGCTAGAAACGAAATATGTAATAAGTTGTTTTGTTTATTAAAGTGTGCACCCTAGCAGTGCGTTCACAAATAAACACCTGTCTCTTACCGACTCATCATCCTCCATGTCTTCTTCTCGAAACATCTCGTTCTTCATGCCTGCCTCCATTTGGCCCATGTCCTGCTCGTCATCTTCACAGCCAACCAAAAACCTAGGGACCTCTCTTTGACCCCGTCCTGCCGGTCCTTCCGCTTCCACTGCTCCTGGTCCAAGTCCAACTCCTGGTCCTGGTCCGTTGCAGGACTCTGACATCACAAACCACTGCGTGACATTGATGCTTAGGATGTCACCTGAAGCGGCTAAGCAGGAAGAAAGCCAGTCGACCCTGCTGTGACTGACACCTGAAAGCCTTCTGATAAAGTAAAGGGTCTGCTGGTGTTTCTGAGCTCAGTGGTAACAGCTACGTGCACCCGCAGGGTGCGGAGGTAGAAAATCTCCTCCTGAGAGGTGGAACAGAGGGAGTGAAGTCCACGTGTGTTGAGGTAGACTGTCAGCACTGTGGTTGTAAAACTCCCTGTGTCAGGACAGAGGAGGTCTGGCTCTGAGAGATAACATGTCCCAGTCTGGAGACATTCATTCACTCTGCAAACTCAACATCTGAGCTCCGTTTTCTTTGACCTAGGAACAAGTGGAAGGAAGATTAGAGACAACATTCAGCAACTACTTGATGAAAACTGCAAAACAGTCAAAGTTGACAGCAACATCTAAAAGCTGCAGACATACAAAGAAGTTCCAACTGTGAGCTAATCTTGACAAACATACCGCTTCCGAATAACCATAGAAACGGCTGTTGCAGCGTTGCTTCATATACTGTCGATTAAATAGACGTCAGAGCTGCCACACAATAAAATCTGATTCTTCTGGAAACTGTGTTATTGCAACACTGCAGAGTCAAGAAAGACTTTACACAGGTCGTTTATCAAGGCGTTTGAATGGAAATAATTTTTGATAAGTCGACTCCTTCAACAATCTTGATGGCAGGAGTTTGGTAATAACAGTGGTAACTGTTAACAGAGAGGCTGAGCGTTGCGTCATCAGATAACCGCAGATTACATCATTAAAATGGACGGGTTTTGGATGTAAATCGAGGGTTAGGAAACGCAGGAATAAAACTATTCCAAGCTCTTTAATCCAAAATGTATACACACATGACATTCAGAGTATGTTCAAGCCCCTTGCGTATGGCATGAACAACAAAACCATTCAGTACCACATGAGCCGGATGCTGACTCTGCACATTACGTTTTCTAAGGAACTCTTACTGCTGTTTGTTGTTGCCGTGACGACGCAGGTCTGGAGAGGAGCCAGCCTCTCTCTCCATTGTGTCCTTCTTTATGTCCATTGAAGTGGATCACATTACTCTGGTTTGTTTTTCACTTTCACACGGAGACTGTAACATCCCTAATGAATCCAGCCCTGAATAATAACTCTACACATAATGTACACGTGAATGTGTTTCACTCAGGTTTCTTTAAAGGAGCAATATGTAAGATATCTATTGAATTAAATGGTAAAATGACCTTACTATATCGTCAGACATTAAGGAAACATGCTATGTTGAAATACAAGCTTCTCTGACAACAATGCAGCAGCCAGTATGTCCAGAGAGGGTAGGTGGTTTTAAGGCACCCCCACACGGCCGTTTTGGACCCCTTATTCGTATTCTTCCCGACCTAAAAAGCCCCTTCCTTTTTCTAATAAACTCCATGACCAGAAACGTGGTCAAACTAGGATAAGTATCAGTGATGCCGATGCAGAGCTGGCTAAACACTGAATCTTCCTTGTGCATCGACACAAGGGAACAGGGGGGAGAAAGCTCTCCAATGTTTTGAATTTGGACCGCAGTTCCCATTTTAAACGCAACGTGTCAGAGTTACATACACATCAACTTCATGGTTATGTTGAACTGCATTGTTCAGTGGGGTTGGGCTCAGATGAGTCACGATACATGGGTTCTGATTTAATACTGCACATTGTAAGAAAGCACCGATACATATTTGTACATAATCTAAGGAAAACTGCTATAGTATAAAGAGTAAAATACCACAAGCATAAAATCTATCCCTTGAAAATCAAACACCATAGCACTACTTTTTACAATTAAAACACATATTATGAAAAACATTTTAAATCTGGAAATATATAAAATATTTGCATGTAAACTATTACTTGAATATAGTGTTGCAAAACATTCCACCACAACATTCAAAAGTATACGTGTACTGTTTTAGACCCCTGTTATTCAGCGAAGTGTTATTCTGTTATTCAGCCAACCCTGAATTTTCCAAAAGGCTGGAAACTTGACCAAGCATGTGCAACCCTGGTGCTTGAATGCTCTGGGTGTGTGCTGTCACTGGTCCTCTGCTACCTGATCCCAGGCAACATAAGGAAAAAGGAAACAAAGCTGTTATGTCACTTCCTCTAAACTGAGCCAAAAACCTGAGAGCTGGAGTGAAATGTAGCCGAGCGCGAGGTAGAAACTTGCTGTTCTATGTACAGTAAACAATAGACGCAGCCAACCAGCTTATGTTTCACTCATCAATATAGTCAAACACCCCCCCCCACACACACACACACACACACACACATCAAACACCACCACCATCACCACCCTGGCCCCTTCACACAGGATAAACAGCTGACTCGAAGGGAAAAGCCTCCAGAAACAGATGGACGTATCATATCACCACTCAGATATGCGCTCCAGGCGGTTTTCGGATGCCTACAAGAACTTAGTTAAAGTCACTTCCACTCGCATGCCGATTATTCCTCTGGAAGTATTTAAACGCTCAGGCCGCCGAAGATTAGACATGGTCTTCCTGTGACCGAGTTTTTTTTTTTTTTTTGGAACCAAATCTCATACGTGACCCCCTTAACCTTGGTACCCAGAAATAACAGTGTCCTCTACTAACTGGATCAGGAGAGGGGGTGTACAAGCCACGGGTGTTTGGTGCCATGTGCTATGTTACCCAAAGATAACTAATCATTATTAACATGTGAGGCGATGACAGGCCACACTAAACCAAGTGGAAGCCCGTCTTGCTAACAGAAGAACCTATAGCTTCTTATTAGAGTGGGTTTATTCCAGCTTTACGACACCTAGGACATGACCTTTACTCTACTGGCAGTAAACAGACACTTCACCCGCACTGCAGAAACTCTGCATGACGGTGAAAAACAACTGATGTGTCCAATCATTCTGATTTAATCAGTTTCTCGTTCCAACAAACAGATTAAATCAGCTGATTTCACTGATTGAAATAACTTAATGCTGTCAACCCAAGTATTGGTATAACCGGCTTTCATTCACTGACTCATGACTTAGCAGTCTGTTATAATGTCTTCTATACAGTGAAGCAAAATCTCCACACAAAATCAATTCCTCTCCCACCATGTCCATGGCTTGTACAGTATTTCCTTCATAGGTCTTGTTTGCATCAGCATGTAGCAGGGGGGGGTCCAGTTAAGAAATCCTTTACAGAATGAGCTGACCTATAGCTGTCATTACATTTTGAAAAATTTAACATTTCCTCTGATGGTGAAGTGAGGTCCTCTTTGAGTGAGACTAGGTGAACTGATCGGCATGAATCAGTGCAGCAGCTGAACAAGTTTTTCTGCCTCCTCATTGTCTGAGTCTGTTGACTTTTGCTCATCCATTCACCAGCCTTTAAAACACTTCTTTATCTCACCTTCCACACGTACGGAGGAAGGTCTCAGGGCTGATAGGGTTTGACCCTTACTTAAATAAGGCCTCTAACATTTGGCTCAATCCCAAGCTAAATATTGATAAGAAGGCATTTATTTGTAAGGAGTGGGTAGAAAGGGGCATCCTCATATTAGAAAATATATATAGTGCTGATACACTTAAATCATTCAATGACCCAAAACAACAATATGATTTACCCCAAACCCAATTCTGGAG
Source organism: Labrus mixtus (assembly GCF_963584025.1). Lineage (NCBI taxonomy): Eukaryota > Metazoa > Chordata > Actinopteri > Labriformes > Labridae > Labrus > Labrus mixtus. Next base: position 13,820,159 of record NC_083615.1, read on the forward strand.
ATATCTTCAACTACGCCATTTGTTGCAAAAGCTCTTTGGGTTAAGTGTACAATCTCCAAAGTCAGCAGATAAGTTAAATAAAATTATACAGGTATTGGGGGAAGGTCATGAAGCTGCTAAATATTATAGGATGCTCATGGAATATGGAGGAGGTAGCATTGTCACAGCCCTTAGAGTTTCCTGGGAAAGAGATTTGAGGGTTTCGTATGATGAGCAGGAGTGGGTCAAGATTGTTGGTAATTGTCGAACAATGTCAAGGGATCTGAGGGTGAGGCTTATTCAATTTAAGCCAAGTAGACTCTTCAGACTTGGCTTAAAGGATTCGACTACTTGCTGGAAGTGTGGTGTAAATGAAGGTACACTGGTACATGTACTTTGGTCGTGCCCCATGATTAATCAGTATTGGAGGAAGATTCATTCTTATATTATCAATGTTGTAAAAAGGCAATTGGTGCTGTGTCCTAAGCTCTACATTTTAGGAGATTGTATGGTGAAGAAAAATATATTCTGAAGTGGGGCGTGTATCTTGATGCGATTAACAGGCCAGAATGAAGATCAAGTGTGAAAATTAATTTTTATGTTTGTTTATATGCTAAGCCACTGTAGAAGAAAGTACCTGCTGACCCCTCTGTGTTAGAGTTTTGTGTGTGGGTGGGGGTGGGGTAGAGGGTATTTGTAACAAAGAGATGTATCCCATATGTTATCGCTGATTTGGTTTTTGTAAAATAAAAATTGAAAGTCGTAAAAAAATAAAATAAAAACACTTTATCTCATACTATGCAACGTTCTGTGTTTACACTATTTGTCATTTTTCCATTTTGTAGATTCTTCTGTCATAGCCAGCAACATGCATCTCTTTCATCTGTAGTTATCCTCTCCTTTCCCTTTTCTCCCGCAGTAAACAGACCAACGTCAAATACACCACACATCTTTCGGCAGAATGATACTATTGCAAGTCCCCGCGTCCCTAGCAACCGTCTGCTTTTCCTGGTAACCGTGAATGTTCCTTAACAGCAATCTGTAGAGCAATATCAGACCGTTGCTATGCGTAATTAGCCAATCAGAAACAAGTATTTGACACAGCAGTGTCATAAAGTAATGTTATGGAGTAAGTGACACTGCTATGCATAACACACTACATTTTAGCATTTACAACAATCTACTATTCAGTAGTTACTCGGTCCTGCTTTGGACAACATAAAACACAAAAAGGGTGAGAAACATGTTTGTAACCCTTGAACTAAGGAATTGAAAAGTGTTGCTTTGGTATCTGTTCTGAAACTCAGACATTCACACCCAAATCAAATCAACTCTCACTTCTACTCATTGCTGATGGTTGTTCTTTCATTGCTGTGCAATGAGCTGTGTCCAATCTTCAGTGGAGATGTTTTCATTTTTTGGATGCAAATGGAGGTCGATAAATGTCATGGCTGACTTCACGTCTTAATGACTTAATGGGCAAAACGGAAAAGGAAGGCGACACAATGAGGAACCAGACAGACTCATTATGTGTTACAGTCTCCTGTCTGCCCGCTTTGCTGGTTAAATTGTAAAAAAAAAAACAAAAAAAAAACACGCATTGTGGTAACCATGAATAAACTAGGTGTCTGATTAAACACATCCCCGGACGTCACCTGCAGGCCCTCGTCCATGGATGAGTCACCTCTGTCACCAAATCGAGGCCGGAGATCAACAATCCTGCTCCTATAAAAGGCTTTTAACCTTTGAGACCGTCTGCCTCAGGAAGCCTGCGTCGTGTTTACCACATGGTGAGGGAGGAGCTGGTCATTAGCTCCAATTCACTAACATTTCACTATCACTTCTCTGACAAGACGGCTAATGAGAAACCACACTACACAATGTGCGTACAGCGACAGCTTGCCCCTTACGGTTTCATGCTGTTTGGATTGATTGAAATATTTTGAGCAGATTCTGGGAAAGAAAAGAATAAAGATAGATGTGTTTAAGATTAAGATTAACTTTATTGATCCCCGCTTAGGGAAGTTTCTGTTTTTACGCTCTCTAAGTCATGCAACACACACATAGGCTGAAATATACACACATGATCACATGAACAGGATCCTATGGACATGCACTAATGGAGAGATGTCAGAGTGACGGAGCTGCCCACAGCAGGCGCTCCTGGGCTGGTGGTGGTGGTGGTGGTGGTGGGGGGGGCGAAACAGTGCCTTGCTCAAGGGCACCTCGGCAGTTCTCAGGAAGTGATCTGGCACCTCTCCAGCTACCAGACCAACTTCCAGATTTGGTCCGCATCGGCTTGAACCGGCGACCCTCCAGTTCCCAGCCCAACTCCCTACAGACTGAGCTACTGCCGCCCAGCATCAAGGGAACATAACTGTTATGTTCCCATGATAAACACATCTATCTGTTAAACTTTATGAGGTATTCAGCTAAATTAGTTTCTATAAGGCTGCGGCTAAACAAGTGAGAGGTTAAATATCTGTCGAGAGTTCAGATAACAACATGTCAATTAATTATTATTTGATCAACCTGACATGTGCACAAAGTAATCAAACACAGACACAAACATCAGCTCTTAAACAGGAGAGGGTTTTTTTAAGTGCTGGTGATGTTATCCAGAACAAAAGAGAAACAGCAGTAACAAGTCGCCTCTACAAGCTTGCAAATTCAATATTTACAGAGCGCTTTAGACATGAGCTTTGTTTGCCGTCATTACTGGAAACAGGGGACAAAAGAGACCTGCCAGTGTACTGCAAAACAGGACTATTATTTTCTATGTGATCGACACAAACATTTCTCACTGACGGAGATGCGACCTCTGTCGGTTTTATGAGATGATTTATTGAATGTGGAAATAACAGGACTTTATTCTCCAGCTAAAGATACATCTTTACATCTGTGAAGGTTCAGATAAATGGATCTCTTAGGGAAAACTGTGCAGCAGCAGATAGTAAAACATGTAGGAGAAACACAACAGAAGATAAATATTGGGTTATGAAAACAGATAATGCAGCCGTTTATTTTAAAACATTATACAGAGGGGAGAGTTACACATGTTTGTGAGACAATTACATCTAAAGTACAGTTTATCATTATTGCCTAAACAAGCTACAGGCTATAAGGCTACATTAAATCTGGAGGATATTTATATTGATGAATTGTGACAACGACAGGAGCTTCGACACAACCAACATATTTAGTTGTTTTATTCTTTGATTTAGAAAATCCAACATGAAAAAGTAATTGCTTGCATGTGACGTCTAATATTTGACCAATAACTAGTTTGTAATGTTTTCTTCCACTTTCCTTCATTTAAACTACATCATTTTTTTTAGTTTGGATTACAATTTATCTCACTTCCTTCTATTACAAATCACACGTTGAAAACATTATTTCATGAATTAGTTAGGGGTTGACAGACATGAGATTTTGTGGGCCGATTGTGTCTTTGACGTGTGTTAAGGACACACTTTTTTGTTCTATACATTTGATCTCTCTCACCCAGAAAGCGGAGGAGTTTGATTAATCAGTCTGTGAGTGTGAGACTGTTTGTGTGCATTTCAGGTGTTTTATTTTTAATCCGGGCACTGATTCATGCGTGATTTAATGTTGCTATTAAAAATATGTCAATAGAAATAATTCCCAAGTAGGCATATCAAGTAAAAACGACTATCATTTGATCAACAACTATAATAATAGTCAGTCAGTAAAGTAAATGCCAAACTACTTTCTCAAATAAAGGAGTTCAGACTTAAAGATATAAACATGAAAATTGCGATATTATGTGAACAGACTTCCTAACTATTTCTGCACAATGACCCTGGGAAACAACTAAGTAAATATTCACAGACAATAGTTTATAAGGGAGGGACTCACATGTTCACACACTCAGTAGCTGCACACACACACAATATGTCAACACACTCAATCACTAAGCAGCAGCTTAACTGCATGAATAAAGTGGTCAGGTTAACTTTGATAAGGTTTTTAAAAAGTGCAATATGCCCTCCTCTCTGGTGGGTTATAAACTCTGTATCAGGACAGCAGCTAAGTTGAGTCTTTAAAATCAGCCTGACGCACAATGAATGACAAAAAGAAACGCGTCTTCAAGGGGGGGGGAGATAAACCACACATGACAAATACGTATGTCCACTTGTTTCCTGAAAAGCACTCATAACAGATGAAGTAAAGTTACGAGATGTTTAAAAAAAAAAGCTTCCTGGCTAACCTGCTTAAGAGCAAAATCCAAGTTTCATTTCATCACAGGAGCCTCCACGCCGCGGGAAGAAACCAGAAAGAGTCAAAAACAAACGGGACTTACCGGCGGAGAAGTAACTGGAGGTCCGTCTGCTATTCACTTCCTTGTTTCTCTTGGCTGAAGGTGGACTGCTGCTACTGTCTGAGTTTATCTTTTTCCCTTCTCGGTAAAGTTGTGAACTACACGCTGAAGTTCACCCCCGGGTCATTGCTTGTGATTAGCTAGCCCCTGCTGCTGCTGTTGCTGCTAGCTTCCTTCCTTTTTTTTCTTTTTCTTCACCTTTTTCTTTTTTTTAAACATCAAGTTTTGTTTCGTTGTCACGCAGCGCCATCACTGCCATCTACCGGTCACAGTGGTGTGTTGCAGCACTGCATGACTCAAGGACTAGTAACCACCATAGACTGTAAAAATAACAGAACAGAAGTTTTAGTGACACTGATGCTTCCTAAATCATTTAAATAAGTGGAATATTGAACCTAAGTCAATTATTTTGTATTGTATGCAGGAAATTTTCCTTTTTATAATTCTAAATTTAGTATTACCTACCATACGGTATAAATATTTCATGATTGCAAACATTTCACTACATGAAAGAGTGTTTCATGAAAAAGAAAAACATTTTGACAAACATAAAAAAAAAAAAAAAATCAGGGACTGCGAAATATATATTTCACTTGCTGAAAATTCTTTTACACCTGCTATGAAATATGTTTCACTTACTGCAAATTGTTTTATACAGGTGTAAAACAATTTGCAGCAGGTGAAATATATTTTTTGCAGTCCTCGAAAAATGTGTATGTTTTTTTTTAAATGTTTTTGTGTTTCATGAAACACTTTTGCATATAGTGAAATGTTTTTCGCAATCATGAAATATTTGCCCAGTTTACCTTCAGGGCCACCGTAATTACATAATCCGGATTATTTAGTTGAAATTGAAACTTGATTAATTGTCCAGCCCTCCTAAATACTACAGGAACCAACATGAGGTAAACTTTACTCCATAACATTTATTTGACAACAGATGTATTATTGTGGAATAAGATCTTTATTACAAATAAAATATATTTGAATCAACTAATAAATGATGCAACGTTATTTGAGATTATAGATTACGTTTTTTAGCACTATAAGAAGTAAAATATTTATCAGTTGCAACATTAGTGTATGTAAAGGCATCACTAGTACACGTCTGAAGTTGATCATTCTGAAAAATGCATATTTTTACGCTTTATGTTTAGGTTTATGTTGATGCTTGTACTAAATTATGATAGTAATACTTTATTTGTGACGGTGTTATTTTATATCATTACATCATGTAAGTATTGCTACTTGTGCTAAACAAAGAGATCTATAACTTATTACCGTATTGTTTACAACACAGTTCTGCAAACCCAACACAGCAGCAGCAGATGACTGTTCAACATGAGTCTGGTTCTGATCGAGTTGTTCTTTAAAAGTTTTTTCTAACCACTGTCATCTGCTAGATATTGCAAAGTGCCGCACTCATGCTGGATTAATGTTGAGTGTAAATAATATTACAAAGAGTGTGGTCTACACCTGCTCTTTTTGTTTTTTGTTTTGTTCGATATATTTACATTGGATGTTAATAAAAATGTGTCAATCTTCAGGGTTCAGACAGAATAATGAGTTTTTATATTTTTCATTTTATTTTTTTAATGGCTAACTCAGGGATTCTACTGGCACAGTAGCATGTTTACGATCTTCCCCCTGGGTGGAATATGAAGACTATTACTGCAGCACTCCAACACACAAACTTTAATACACAGTTCATCATGTCAAAAACGGAGCAATGGTCCAAGGCAAAGCTTTCAAGACAGTTAATAACGTAACATAAATGGACTGTCTAAAAAGGGACTGTCTAACCCCCCCCCCCCCCCCCCCCCCCCCCCAAGTCTGTTTGACGTGAATTCTTTCCATGCTGCCTAAATGGTGGCCCTTGGTGGACAGAGTTGTCACTACAAACGTCCAGCTGGCTGATCACTGCAGACAAGTGTGCCTGCAGCCACTATTTAAGGCCCCAACTCGTACCTGTAGATCTCTCAGCTCTCCATCCACTTCACCTGCCATGTGTTGGGGCTGGTGCAGGTATGGACCAGCTCCTGGTTATGCGGCTATAGGCAGTTTACCAGGGGAACTGGCCTCTCTCTCTCTCTCTCTCTCTCTCTCTCTCTCTCTCTCTCTCTCTCACTCTCTCTGAGTATTTACATGATATTACTGCATGTCACTATCTGTAAATCTTCATGTGCTATGTAAGTTACGAGCTCCTGCTTAGCTCTCTTGTCTCGTAGGTTCCCTCTTTATCGTTGGTGGGGACTGGAAACATGGGAACAGGTTTCTTCTTTGTGAAACCACAAAGATTTCTGACTCTTAAAAGGATGTTTTTTCTTGCCGCTGTATCTTGGCTGAATGTTGCTTAATGCTCATGATAGAGTAACGTTGGGTATTTGTAATATAGCAATGAGTAAGGTCTTTTACATGCTTTTTGTAAAGTGTATTGAAATAAAATGAGTTATGAATTGGCTTTATACAAATAAAGATTGATTGATAAAGATTGATTGATAATTCCTGAGCATGTAAGACATGTTGTTATGCTTATTTATATTCATTATCTTGAATCTGTCTGAGTTAACTATTCATTTAATCACAATGGTAAGGTGTTATTAATTTTAGAATATATGTTGTTGGTACTACAGAAACCAGGGCTTTGGATGGAAAAATGAAACCTTTAAACTTCAACCTCTGTCCTCGCCTCTTTAATTTGGGACTCTTGTGCTGTCAGCCCATTCTTAAGAACCTGACTAGTTTTAATACTGTTCATGTTCTTAAAAAGAGGCCATATGTCTTAAGAATTCACACCATCAGGGTTAATGATGTGAGGCACAGTAGGGTTTTTAAAATGTAATATTGATTGTGAAAGGCTGCCAATGTTTTTTTTCTCTAATAACCTGCATGAATCAGCACATAACCTTTTACATCTGCAGCTCTTATACCTGATCTCAGCTTCTATGCTCTGTTTGCTGTCATAACATTTAAGACACAAGTCTGACTACTACTCCTTTGATCTTGGATGTTCGCAGTGTTGAACTTGATATTTTTGTCCACTAGAAGGCAGCAGAAAGAATCTGTAAGGAAAATGTCATTACACCAAGAGAGGTTCAATATTAAGTCAATCAAGTCCAGTCCAATGGGAACTGTCTTTTAATCTGCATGTTTGGGCTCCACAAACTCCTTGCAGAAGAACCTGGCTTTGCAACTGCAATTTAAAGTTGTTATCATGTTATGGTGATTTCATTTTACTTTTGATTTATCACCTTGTTTTTTTTGTTTGTTAAAGATTTATTTTTTTCAGTGGAGATAGGAAAGTGGATACAGTCAGAAATCAGGGAGACAGAGGGGGGAACGACATGTGAGAAAGGAGCCACAGGTCGGATTTGAACCCATGTTGCCCACTTGGAGGACCACAGCCTCCGCGTGTACGTACCATTACGCCCCCGTGCCCCTAATTATCACCTTGTTAACATTACGCAGCATACATTCAAAGTGAAAGGCTCATGACATCTTAAGGGAAATTATAATTAAAAAAGATTCTATATATAAGATTGTCATGATTTTTGAGCTCACAAACTAATTGAACTACCAACAACTATTCTCATTTCTCTCTCCTTTCTCCTCTGTCCCTCTGCCAGTGATCCACAAGAAGTATAGTATGCATGACATCTTTGTAGAAGTTTATTTAGCTGTGGCGTATACAATTGGAGTGACACACATGGAAGGGACTAAGATGTAAAGAGAGGAGACTAGGTAAGGAATAAAGGATGCACAGCATGAGCAAAGAGAAGCGGTTCAAACCTGTTTCTATGTGAGGAAACATTCACCGCTGTTCTCTAACAAACACTTTTCTTACATTCCACTAGAGGGAGCCACATCCTAAGATTTCAAAATACTGTGCAGATGCAGAGCTGAGTCAGGCAGGTGTTTTTTTTATTTTAAACTCTTAATAGAAAGCCCAACAGGATTTAATCCCATGAATTTAAAAACACACCAGAATACACAAAAAAGTGGACATTTATAGTTCCCCTGTCCTGAAATGCCTGAGGTATGCTTTTGTTGAGTCTGTGTTGCATGTTTCACTTCTTACTTTTTGTTCCTACTCTGTCATTTTTTAGTTTCTTATGTGTTGTTTCCTTTTCCTCGTGCATCAGTTCGGTTCGCTTCTGCTGAGTTTATTAAAAAAAAATTATTTTTTTTTTCTTTTTCTTTCACTTTGTGTGCAAAGTTATGCATCACTTCTTAAATGAAATGCTTTCATGCCATAAAGAAGATTCAACGTCTTTTAAATTACCTGGTTAAAGCGTCCTTGACCAGATCTCCCAGATTCCTCAGTGACAGGAGCTGTGATTGGCAGGCTGCCTGAAATCAAATCAGCCTGTCATCTCTGCTTTGCCCTAAGACATGAGATGTCGTTGTCAGGTTTTACTCTGAGAGGAAGTGCCAATTAATCGTCAGAAAAAAATTTAAAACATGTAAGTGAGTATTGTTTGACGTACAGGCATTTTGTGACAAAGACAAAAAACAGTCTTATTCTCAGGAGTTAAAAAATGAGACCAATGCTTAATTGCAAAATCCTGCAGTTCCTCAAGTGTCCACTTGAGTCAGACTGCAAAGCCCCTTGATTCTGATCAACACCCTGATTAGAACACCAATTTCAACAGCAGGAACAAACTTTTTTACAATTTCTTTAAAGAAGAAAAAATAACTTTAGGTCTGAATAATTAGGTCCAAAAGTGTGATTTAAGTCTGAATATTTCATGTCTTTATCTGCAAACACTGTACTGATTTTTTTATTATTAAGAATAAAATGATGCCTAGGGGCCTGACTGATAGGACTGCAAGGACATGTTGTAGCTGTTTGCCAGCTCTGCCTCTGTTTTCATTTCCAATATGGCGACCGATATTGGGCTTCAAAACTCACCTTCAGTAACCATCAGATGACAGATCAGATGTTTTTTTACAATCTATTGTATGACGTAACTAGTTAGAAATTGATGAAGTCAAAGGAAGTATATCAGTGGTTCCAAACATTTTTTCTTTAACATCAATTTTAATAGTTTTTATTGATCAAATCCTGACAGAATAGGCCTACACACTCTTGTTCTCACCAAAAGACATTTGTATAAAAGATCCAATAAATGTGTTATGATGTTAATTCATATGCGCAAATCTAATTGTGACAACCTCAGAGCAGACAAAGCTTATAGGGCCGCCATGAGCTCTTTGGCGCCCCACAGAGAGGGCCCAGACCCCAGGTTTGGAACCAATGATCCAGAGGTAGTGAGTTTTATTCATGATTTTGTTTTGTTTTTAATTTTAAATATTAATTTCATTTTGATCAAATTCAAGGAATAGAGTAAAGCACGAGCTTGTCTCTGTTGTAAAATGTATCATGTTTGTCTTAAAAGTGTTCATGTGTGTATACTCAAACACACATGAACTTCTACATAGATCTCGCTTCAATAGAAATCCTGATCATCATGAAATACATGGTTGGAATAAATGGTTGAAAAAAGGGTTAAAAGTGTACATCAGCTGAACCTGTAGCCTTTTTCTTCCATGTGGATCTCTCGGCAGAGACGTTGCATATTGTTGTCAGCTGGTAACCACAACGGTGCAGTAATAGAACAACAACAGTATTCATAGACGCAGACAGTAATTAGTTGGAAATCAGCCAGTGGCTGTTACAAAATTTTGCTTCTCGGAATTACAGTTAAAAATACCAAAATATTTTCTCTATGGATGAAACGTTTTGAAATGAAAACCCCACATCCACACGGCTGTTGATGTTAAATCAGGGTGACACTTTGCCAGAACATGTCGACTGGAGCGTTTAGGGGGGTAAATGCACTGTAGGGGATGACAGCTCCATGCAACGCTGAAGTCTTCAAGTTTCTGGATGACTCATCCTGGCATCAGAAGTCGGGGCAGGTTTTTAAACAAGAATCCCGTTTTCTACGACGCTGGGTGCCAAGTATCAGGGTCGTGACCTTAACCACACGGGTTGAACTGGATGGGGCAGTGAATATGTGACGGGCATGAACCCAAAGAGCAGAGCCTGGATTTTCTTCACACATATACAAGGAACCAAAATCTTTTTTTTCACCCTTTTCTCAGTTTATGTCTTTAGTTTTTGCAGCATCTAACATTCTTCAGGGAGAGAGCGCAGGTAATGACGTGCGGGAAGGAGCCACAGGTTCGGGTTCAAACCTGGGCCATCCACCCTGAAGACCACAACCTCCGTACATGGGGTGCATGCACCAACCACTAGACAACCGGTCCTGGCATGTACAATTCTTAAAATGTTTAGCATCATTTTTTTTTTTTTTGAACTAGCACAATGAAGGTGAAGTCACATCAGTGTGCATTCTGATCATTGCTCTGAGATGTGCACACAATAGGTGTCTCAGAGAAGGACACACAGAAACAGATTCCTCGGTGCGTCGTGCATTGTGGTGGGTGTGTGCCACTAATTCTTCAAATCCCAAAGAGGTTTGTTCTGAGGTAATAAAAAGACTTCCTGACAAGCAGAGTGTCTGTGAGTTAAATGCAATGCAATGTTCTCAATCCCACTGACATGCAAGATGTACAGTATATGTGTACACATGAAAAGTCCCAATTCTTCAAAGTGAACAGAAAACGTGTAACATAAAATATCCAATAACAAGAAAGTGGTTGAACTAAAAGCAGTGGTGGAGTTTTATTTGTGGACGAAGCACAACATTATGCAAAAACACTCAATTATTGCTTCACTTGAATGAAAATAAAAATCAGCAGCAAACTTAACTCAAAGGATAAAATGTCAAAGTATATGTTTATTTAGTAAGGCTGCTATAAAACCTTAAAGTGGATTCACATTAAAGATTCATTAAAGCAGCACTTACAGGTCGGACTTCTTGAAGTGAAGTATATAGTCGTATATGTTATGTTCTATAGATGTTGCAAAGAAAAAGATTTTATGACTTTTTGTTAATGAAAATCAATCAATGAGTCAGCATGTTTTTTATAAAGCTCTAAATTACATCAATAGTTATCTTTACATACTGTCTAAACTATAGGGGAGAGAGATTGGCTCTTAGTCATTTATTTTACAGAAACCAGAAGAAGTCTAACATGAGCGAGGACAGGGCGATAGCAGCAACAAGTAACCTTCATTATATAGTACTAAAGAGCAGAAACCTCGAGCAGAACCAGACCGATGGATGGACAGCCATCAGCCTCAACTGGTTGGATGGAAACATAAAACATAGAGTACACAATTACTCTTTTGGGATTTACTAAATAAATGAGAAGCTCAAAAATGTCCTTAAGAACACTATATATTTTTGTAAAAAAAAAATAAAAAATTGTTTCAGTCGGTTAGGTAAAAGAAAAAGTATGAGAGTGATAGAAAAAATAAGGAGAAAAAAACAAAATGAGAAATAACTCCAGAAGTTGTTTAAACAATAAAATAAGTTAGAACACATAATACATAATAAGGAAAAACTTTGCAACAATACAGGTTTCAAAAGGCACAGTTTAAAGGAGCAGTACACAACTATTTCACCTTAAAATAACAATTTCCATTTTTATTGATGAACATTTAACAAATACAATGACAACAGGTTAGGAGAAAAAACTAATTGAGTGATCAGTACCTGAGGGCAAAATTTGCCTCACACAAGTGAGTTATTGCACGAGATGCTACATTAATCATGAACAATCTATTTCATTGGCTACATAAATACACACATATAGAATTCTGTGAGAAAATGACCCCAACTATAAATTGATATATCAACTCATTAAACATTTTCCTCATGTATTTATGGTGTCAGGATAGAAGACTTCTTTTGTGAATTATGGTCCTTTTTTTAGAAAACAAAATATACCAAAAAGTGCTATCGGCTTTAGGTCGTGACTAGCTTGTAATTGACAAGTCTATACCACAGTAACCTTTGTATCAAGCTGTTCACCCAAATATGGTAACTCATGTCCCTGAAAAACCAAGATGACCACGTTTAAAATGCAGATCTGGTGATCAAACAAATTGTTGACTTCTCAATGGTTACATCCACTTCTTCTACCGACAAAGAAGACTCTGCCATACATTATTCTGCACGGCGAAGCACAAAAAGTAAAGTAAAGATATTTCTCAACTGAGTGGACACAAGGGCAAACTTCATCAATGTCATTGAAACCTGAAAAACAAAATGACAAGATTTGTACCTTTACTTTCTAGACAGTCCCAACCTTGAAGTTGGGACAAAAGTAGGATTTAGAAGAAGCACCTGCTCCCTGCACTCCACAGCCACGGGCTCCTTGTTAGACAGAGAGAGGCTGTGTGAGGGAGAGAGTGAGGGAAAGACATCGAGCTAAATGTGGAGGGGGATAAATAGAACCCAGAGAGGAAGAGAGGAAGAGGACAGAGCAGATCAGCAGGGATGATGACTGAACAGGGGTCTGGTTCAGCTCCTGGCAGCCCCTCAGGGACAATCAGACGAAGATGTGGCCCAGATCCAGGCTCGCCTCCGCTTCCTCCTCGTTCCACTTCCTCCCTGTCTGCCAGCAAAGTCACCACCGAGCCCTTCCATGTCCTCCTATTTGAATCTGTGGCCAGGATACGAGATTCAGAGCTCGCTGTCTCACCCTCTTTATTTCTTTCTTGTCTGCATGCTGGCAGACGGGGCTTCAGAGCCTCAGCACACAGGACCCAGTGATGGCGGACTGGACGCCCGGCTGCCCTCTCAGTCCACTGTGCCCTCACGACAGAAAGGGAGTCATTATGCCTGCTGTGTGTCCCAACAATGAGCACGTTAATATGAGCCAAGTATTTCCACAGGACTGAGACTGCTGTCCCCGACTCCAGCTCCCATACATCAGTGTCTGTCCCATCTTCTCTGGTTGCACCACTTTCTCCCAGTCCTCCTCTGATGGCCCTCATTTCAACTCAGAGCTGGTGCCTGCTAGTTGGACCCTGCACACATTTTTTATGGGTCATCTACCAATGACCTATTAACATGCTGAGGGAATTAATCTTGATTCTTTAGTTCCATTAGTCTGCATGTGCAAGATATTGAAACCTAAAAAGCGGCCGATGTAGAGAAAACTGTAAAGCTTGTAGAGTTGAGGGCCTTGAGTGGTCAGTGCAGTTCATGTTCCATTTTCCATTTCTATGCACAGCGTAACCTGTCTATTTAAGTAGGGTTTTTTTTCTGATTTCCTAGAGATAACATCCAGATAGCAAAGCTAGAAATCTGTAATGTAATATCTGCAGGGATGTACACTCAGCTTCTTGTTCGGTCACTCTCCATTTTTCTCTTCTGAGCTTCATCCGTCTCCGTCCCCTTCTGTCTCTTAGCCTCAGCCATTTTATCGAACAGTAAGGTCACACGCACTTCTTGTGGGATGACCTCGGCCCGCTATCAAACTTACAAAGTGCTATAAGCAGGCGACATGGGCCGATTTGTGGAAATGGGAGAGACGCACCACTCTCCCTTTTGAAAGTTGTTGTACGTTGATCAAATTTTTAAACTACTATTTTATGGTGGGAAAGTAACATATGTTTGCTGTATGGCTAATGCAGGATACATAATGTGTATATATGAATAAACAATATAAGAATCAGGCATCAACACTTCAGAAAGGGTTGAGTTTAGTGACTGAACTATCTGAGGTGACACCGAGCAAACAATGTGTGTACACAGCTGTCACTCAAACAACATTCTCAATACACCTGGGATAACATACCAGTTTGTACCAGTTTTGTTTTGTACCATTTACAAACTTAAACAGTTTATTAAAGCACACTCTGAACATGTTTATTTCTGCTGGAAAGTTTGGCAGTTTATCATAGGGTTTAACTGGGATTGACTCGCTTTTGGGGAGAGCCTCAAGTGGCCATTGGAGGAACTGCATTTTCTGGCACTTTTGCGTTGGTCCTATTTTTCTCTCCTGCGGGATCTCAACCTTTTTATCATAACAAACTCCAGAGCCCTGTCCTTGTATCAAGTAGTGAATTTTGATTTTCTATAGTCTTTCCCCTGCAAACTGCACCTTTCACCATTAGTTCAAAGATAAAAGTAGGTGGATTAGAGATTTACACATACTGTAGCCATTCATCACTTTCCCTCTATCTGTGTGCATGAGCATCTGTCATGACTGTCACAGTTGGCTTCAGCCCAGTGGCTGTGTGAACAGGATGGGGCAGGTAGAGAAAATAAAAGTGTCAATCAGGTGTCACCGCACCTGATACTTGAGAACAGTTCGGCCTGGATCAACATGCAGACAACTCAGCCAAATGTGAAGGTTGAAAGCTAAGGTAGCTGTTCAAAGCTAAACTTGATCATTTCTCAGTGAGTTTTTTGGTTGATTGATGAAGGTGTTGAAAAAAATATTTTTTATATGTTTGGGCATGAAGTAGTCCATCCAGCCCGGAGCTTGCCATGCACACCCACAGAAAAACGTGAAAAATTTACATTTTTGTTCTGAAATGTTACAGTGATTTCAATGTCCATGGGATTACCGTGTCCATAAGATAACAATGCCGTTTTGATTGGTTGATGTTTTGTCCAAGCCACATATCATGAGCCCACAATAACTACAGACTAATGACCAGATTCCTTTCCAGTGGTGGGAGAGATTATCTCCACATGACAGCACCATATCCGCTGATTTGCCCCAAGTTTAAACACGAGTCTGGGATTTGACACATGACAAAACAGTAGGAGAAAAAAAAGATGCCTGTGGGAAATACAACAGTACACATCTGAAATTTCCCTTTGGATAACAGGAACCAGTTACAGCCCTCTGTGTGGTGTGTGTGTGTGTGTGTGTGTGTGTGTGTGTGTGTGTGTGTGTGTGTGTGTGTGTGTGTGTGTGTGTGTGTGTGTGTGTGTGGGGGGGGGGGGGGGGGGGGGGGGGGGTATCAAGGTATATATCCCTTAAAGCACTGTGGACTATTTTTTTTTATTTAATGTTTTCAGTTAAAGTGACAATTACAGGTTTATTTCAACAATTTTGTGTGTCTTCTGTTCTTTTTTTCCCATCATCAGCAACAATTGTGCAGCCTATGTTGTAACAGCTTTGCCCTTCAACTTAATAAATGAAGACTTCCATGTCTATCCAGCACAAAAGAAAAGGGGTTTTATAAAACATCGGAGAGGTAGATTATCAAATTCAGAGAAAAACACAATGATACAGTGATTTCCACAATTTCCCAGTTTGGGATCAATAAAGTAATTCTATTCTATTCTATTTCCTGGAATAAAAATTGGGGGGAAACTACACATCCCATAAATCAGAATGATTACAATCTCTCATTGTAACCAGTGGATGTCAATCTTGCAACATTTGACCCACATTTGTGGACTTAAATACCTCATTCTGGGTGACCAGGCTGGATCAGCCTCCACTAATCCTAAATGTCACATCTGGGAGCTGCAAAGGCCCCGGTCCTTGCTTTTCTGGGATAAAAAAGAGCTGAGAGATTTAAACCCAGAGCATAATGTCAGATTAACATTGGGATTTTTGTCTAAATTACAATTTTGAATATCAACTGTCAAACACAATGACCTGCAAAGAAGACAGAAAGACTAGTTTTCAATCTCTTTATTCACCTTTGTCATGTCATTGCTGTACCGGTCCCTGGATGTCCCAGAGCCTCAGTTGTTACTAGTCACAGATTAAATATTGTAGCTAGAAAGGCCGACAAATGCTGTTGTCAATCAGCCTGTAGGGACGCACCTCCTTTCCAGTTGGGAGCGCACCGGGACCTCGCATCTGGATTTTACGCGTCGGTCGGCCGCACGGTGCACCACGCCTACAGGACTGCCCTCCTCCCTCCTCCCTCCCCCGCAGCAGCCCGCACACACTCGGCTGTCGGCTCGTTTCCACGGCGGAGACCTGTCGTCCTCTCTCCCCCCTCTTTACAATTCCTTCAGTTTTTCCAAACCTTACCCCTCTCTTTCTTTCAAATGGCCGCGCGTGGCGTGATTTGCATTCAGCAGCGCAATAGTTAAAGAGTGCCGGATGCGCCCTCACTCCAGCAGACCGCTACAGTACGAAGATGGCGTCGGAGGGAGCCAGCGGGGAGCAGCCTCCTCCGGTACAAACACTGGCAACCGCCGTGCTTGGAAGTGTCGACACGGTAAGACAAGAGGATTTAGTACAATACCAAACCTGAACGGGTGTTTTTCTTTTTTCTTTTCTTTTTTAACTTCGAGGCTTTTGAGCAGTCACGAGGAATAGAGGGAGAAATGCAGTGCGCATCTATGTCACACAGCGCTCGCGAAGCAACAGCGGTGGCCAGAGGGAGCCTCGCGACGGTGTCTGGAGAAAAACAAGGGGTTCGTGTTTCAGTTGGGGGTGATAAATGACTCGGAAATACTCTCAAACTGGGAGAATAGCGAGTCTTCTTCAACATGAGCATGACTGTAAATTCTTTTGTTTGGCTCTGCCGGCTGCCTTGAGCATTCATGCTGCCGCTGTAACATTATCCTGCGTCTGTATCGAAGAGAAATCGTCACAGGATACACAGGTTGTAGCTCTACTCTACATTAAATGGGTAATACGCAGAGACGGAAAGCGAGTTGTCTGGCTGACTGCAGGATAGCTTAGTTAGGCTAATGCAGAAAAAATATTAGATTTATGGAGGCGAGAGGTTGAAATGTTACCTGCAAATATCACAGTCCACCTTTCTCATTGTTTTCTAATATAGTATTCACCTGGCCAACACTGATTGTACCAATAAAAAATGGATTATCAATACAGGAATCCTTAAGGGTTTCCATAGTTTGTGACAGCAGTTGCCTTTACAAAGCTGTGAGTGTGTCTCCTCAGGTCTACACTGCCTGTAAGACCACAGGACTGAAGAGAAGTGAAGCAAGACGAAAAATTTCTTTCAAGTAGTCCCTAACTGGGGTTGAGCTTCAGTCGTTTACACACACCTGGTTGTGATTTTTCTCACTTGCCCTCCTGCAGGTAGCAGCATTCTGTAAGTGCCCAGACAGCATCATGTTACGTCTTTGTGCAAATTGGTCAATCTGTTGCCCCATCTCTGAGATACAACCTGTCAGACTGTTGTTATCGACCTGCCATCAAATGCAAAAAATGAATTTTTCAGTTTTTACTAAACGTAACCTTTGTGAACCATTCAGTAAAATACCAAACAGCACTTCTGTGGAGAGTCAGGTGGAAGACTGAGGTAGGCCAGTGCAAATGTGTGGAGTTTCTGGAATAGAAAAGCAGCCACTGTCCCTGAGGTGGGTGGGTGGTTGGTAGTGTGGGTGTTGAGTTGGGGGGTGAGTTGAGAGGAGAGGAAAAGTAGAAAAAAGAGAGAGAAGCGGGAGAAAAGCTGCGGGGGTGGATGGAGGGCAGAGGAAAGGGGGGGGGGGGTGGAGGCCCTGTTCACCAGACACCTTTCTAAATTGGTCTTAATTTCAGTGACTCAGCTGGCATAGCTGGGAGTACCGTGTCAGCCTCCTCCCCCCCCCCCCCCCCGTCTCTGAGCGCGCTCAGAACTGCCTCAGGGCTACTTTACATTTAGCGTCGAGGTGAACAGGTGCTCCAGAGACATGGGAGCCGGGCAGCCTCCTCAGCTTGCCCGCCGCTCTGCCAAGCGCACTCTTCCTTCTAAAGGATTCAGCCAACGAAAGGGGGCTTCCGCTTTCATCCCCACCCCCTACTCCTCCTCCTCCCCCTCCACCATCATGCCTGCTGTGGTTAAATAAAGCACTTTGCTCTTTGCTTACCCCTGTCAGACTCTGTGTTGTTGGCCTGAGGTGGGGGAAGTTTGTCATTTGTGAGGACTCTTAAGGACCGGTCCTCCTGGTCAAGAATAGGAGTCAGAGGTCAATGAGAGGGACTCTGCTGGTCACCTCCCACCCACTTACCAGAATTTATGTTTGTGTGGCATGCAGTATTTCCACAACTAGTTTTGTTAATGCTTCAGGGAAACAGCCACTGTCTGATTTAGGTTGTTTTGTAGGTCTTTCCTCAATAGTTGGCCAAACAGCCAAGAAAAAGAATTAACTTGACTGCGGTTTCATTAGTTGGTTTAGATATAGGGACAAAATGTAGCAAATAGGATTGTTCCTGGGCATCTTATTTGAAGTCTATTAAACACAAACTTAAATTTAGGCTAGTTGACTTGTTTAATGTCAGATTGGTTTGCAAAAGTGTGTCGCTAACATTAGCAGTTCTAGCACCACCAGCCTTTGGACCTCCTAGCAGGTTATCATCCATGTGCCTGTGCTAAATGTGGTTATGCAATGCTTCGTTCAAATGGTTACCTGACACAGCCTACATACAACGTTACCTCAAAATACTGCCAAACCCCCTCCACGATACAAGATTACTTTCAAACCTGAAACACACAAAAAAAATGTGAATTCCCCCAAAGTTTATTTATGTAGATATGTGAAACAACTGTGATGAACTTTAATTTTGAACCTCTTTGGGACAAAGCAGTGAACCTCATTTCTTCACATACTGCAGAATGCTAACAAAGGCTTTTCCAGTGTACATGCTATTAATTGCCTCACTGGAATCAGCTTCCTTGACATGACTTACAAATAACTGTTCAGATGTGGTCAATCTTGCCGCTTATGGTCTGGTTTAGTTTGTAGTTCATATAGAGACATCTCTTTTAAGAATGCTGTTGTTTCATAAAAGTAAAAGCGTGTTTAAGTTAATGCTGAAAATATGCAACGACTAGTTGACCAATGACTAACGACCCTATCGACTAGGAAATCCGTGGGCAGACCTACAGTCTTCAATTATTTGTAATTTTTTAAAGATAAGATTCAGATCGAGGTCACAAGTTCATTCAGATCACAAGTCAGAACAGATCAGACAAAGTTGTTGTTGGCGGGCATCATATCTGGTGTAAAATCTGAATCCATTGGAATCTGTTTACTTGGGTTTAGACTTAGCTTTCAACACGTGGAAGTTACTTAAGGCTTAAATAACCACCTGTAACTGAAAGCTATCTGATAACCCGTGGCAACAAAATCTAATGGAAATTTACAGCTACAGACAGGATAGAAGAACACTTTTCTTGCTGGCTATTGTTGGTTTGGTAGAGCTGGTCTGATTCTCTGATTAGTTATGTTCTTTATTCTCTAAAAATGAAGACTTGGTGTAACATGTTCTCATCAGGGTACAGATGATTGCTATAACTATACAATAAGATCTCTTTGGTAGCTTCCAAACATTTGCCCTAATGTCTGCTAAGACTATTGTGTCATGAAACCTGAGAGTGTTCACCAGTGGTTGTGTGGAATATGCGGCTATGTTGGAGAAGGGCCATTAACACGAGTAGCTGTCATGTCATCGCTTCTTCTTCCTGACAACAACATTTCTGTCTTCTGATTCAGCGGGGGTTCAAATGACCCTGTAAACAAGTTGGAGAGGTCACAGGAGAGCATTAAGTACAAACTATTAAAGAGCTTATCAATGTTACCTCCCTTCCTTTTATACCATGCAGAACAAATGTTGAAGTACAGATATCTGTGAGATGTATGTGGCCGTCTAAGTACAATAGTAGAATTTAGTTTTGTTTGTTGTGCTCCCAGCTAGAGTTGTACAGGTTCAGTGGGTTGGTATCAGTGCCGGTACTAACTCTGTAAACTCAACCAGGTATCTGGTTTGGTATAACTGATCCCTGAGCATGTGGGCACTTCAGTCTGAAGAGTTTTGGTTCCTCTCCACTCTCTGAGTGTTGTACTACCCTGGACTTTGACAAAACAGTGCCTTAGTTATTTTTTTAATTGGACATTATTTTAACATTATAGTCAGATGGTTGTTTTATCAACAGAACTCCTGAAAACAGAAATCCCCAAATTCTCATAGTGAGCTGCAGAAATATTCAGTAAAATTCCTAATGAGTGGTTTTGGGGATGACGATGTTTATATCACCCTGCAGGGAAGACTTTCCGGGAGGCTGTGTCACATTGGTGGCGATAGATGGATAGACTTTATTTGACATGGACATCACAGATACATTGGACGAACCAGATGCATTGGCAGTTGAGTCGGGTTGTCTTTCAACCCGAAGGTTGTGGGTTTCATCCCAAGCTCCTGCAGCCATATGACCATGTGTTCTTGGGCACATTAGGCCTAAATTGCTCCCTCTGCTACATAGCAGCCTCTTCCATCAGTGTGTGAATAGGTTGGTAAAACCAATTTTGAAAGGAAATCTTTAAAGGTGCACTGCGTTGTTTTGGTTGTAAAATTTTAAAGTTGGAGAAGTGAAACAATTCGATGCTATATTTTCTGAACTGAATGAACTTATTCAAAGGAAAAAAAAATTGGGTCCCTGGAACACTGTTTAGAGCAAAATAGCTACCAGGAGAGTTACGGTTTCACTGTTGTGGGCACACACCATAACTTCTCATGTAGCTCTTCAAACAGTGATGCAGGGACCAATTTTTCCTCTGAGTAAAGTTTGTGTATAGAGTTATGAACATATACCACAGAATATGTACACTTCTCCAACTTTCACATTAACCTACCAAAACTACACAGTGCACCTTTAAATGTAATCCAACGTGGTCAATGGCTGCTGTGTCTTCATTACCATCACCATCATCCCTTTAGTGTACAGATGATGTTCAAAAAAAGGACAAATGAAAGGAGAAAGACTGGGAGGGAGTTAGAATTTATGTAAAACTAACTGAATGCATGCAAGCTACAAAGTTTGTTCTGCTGTGACTGCACATCGTCTTTTGTCTCTCTCATGTCACTTTATAGTTTCACAAGTTGCCTTATACGCTTTCCTCCGATAAGCTTCACAATCAAGAGGATTTGCTGCTCTTCTTTTTTTTTGGTGTGAAAATACTGATCAATTAAATAAAACACGTCCGCATAATTGATCAAAACAAGACGATCCGTTTCATATTAATAGAGTTTAACTGACTCTTTAATTCACTTTGATTCCTCCAAAAATTGTTCCATTTTTCTCGTAACCGTTGGCAACCTCTCACAGACTCCTTTTTCCAGGCTGTCATATCACACAGTTCTGTGCTCGCAGCAACACGACATGAGTCTGTGGGATAAAGCCTTTTTGCCAGCATAACAGAGCGGAGGAAGTTGCACGGAGCGAGCAGTTCCTCTCCCTTGTGGCTCCGAGTGAAATGACACAGGCTTTATTAAGTGGGCCGGGGCTAACAGCTAACAGCGAGGCCTCAGAGTGTCGGCCCGGCTGCTCGTGCCCTTGGCGCACAGCACACGGCTCGTGGAACAAATTAGCCTTCTCTTTCTTCACCTGCTCACTGTGCAGAAATCTCACCTCACCTCACCTCACATCCCCCTCACCACCGGCACTCACTGCCCCCATGACAGGACAGTATGGCTCAGGGTTGCTGTCTATCAGGGCTCCAATTCTCTGAGTGGTGAAAATGCTGCCGGGGGAAAAAAAAGGGCCTCAGAGATCGATTGGACTGCTTGATGCAAATGAATCAATCCACTGGAATCTCTCCTGCTTTTATTCCCTGGCTGGCAGTATGACTTCAGAGTAAAAAACATGGTTTGACTTAAGAGAAAAGTGTGATTGACGTAAGACTTTCCAGCTCCTTGTTCTCAGAAGTAAGAGGGTGGTGCATATCAGGGCAAGCAGACCCAATTGCTGTGTAAAAAAACCCCACAGATGTTGGATTCTTCAGCACCTTTCTTGGCTTAAATATCTTTGTAAACCTTGAAAAAAGACACTATCCATATGTATTTTCCTCCTCTGCTCCCATTGTTTGATGAACTTTCCCCCCTCATAGTGAAACAAACAACGTCTCAGGAGAGTATAAAGGACACATAGAAGGCAGCAGCTCGGAGTAGTCTCACATCGCTCTGTTCAAAGTCATATTCTGTGCGACTGACCTCTGGAGATGTGAGGCTCTTGGATGAAATGGAAAATCTTGGCTGAGGTTTTGATATCTGCTTGTAAATCAGATCTAAATGGCCGGCCGACAAAGTGAATGGCACCAGAATGAGCAGGTAGCAATCCGACTGATGTGCACCACAGGCCGAGTCGCTCCACGCTTCCTCCATTTGCCTCTCCTGTCTGTGGTCTATTAAGGTTTTATTGAACAAACAGCCTGGTGAAAAGCTTCCAGATATCGGTAATGCAGTTGGATGTCTCAGCACATGGCTACAGTAGATGCCGACATGGTAATTGGAATATCTCCTGTTAGTGTGCTCCGTTGTTACCTTTTTGTACCTATTTGTATGTATATATGCATATATATTAGGCAGACAGCCAGGAATGTCACACACATTCCTTGCTTCTGCTCTGCCTAAGACATGTAAAACCCCTTTCAAGGCTTCCTAACAACTTGACACTGTCCTTTTCAATGTGGACTTTCTAGATGATGTCATGAAGTTGAGGGATGTAAGCAGGGGAAAAATATCCCCCTTCCCCCTGAGACATCATCTGAAGTGACTCGCTGTATTGTCCCAGAATTAGGATGCCTTGATAGAACTACACCCTGGCTTACTGTTGAACTTCACATCTTTGAGGGGAATTCCAGTTGTACTAAACCGATTTAAACATTTAACACATTTGTGGTCAAGATGAGTAAGGCAGACGATGGCAGATTTATCTTAAAGCATCATTCATGCAATTCAAAGTGCTTTACAGAGTTCAAAGAAGAACATTAAAAGGAACATGACAAGTAAAAAAACAAGTCATTAAAATACCTAAAATATCTAAAATATCAGTCTAAAATATGAGTAGTAGGTATTAAAAAGTTTGTGATTTGCTAGAATACATTGCTTCACCCAGCAGACATTCCAGTAGACTGTAATGGGGCAATGTACATGGTTGTTCAAAGGCAGTGGTCTTTTAGTCCTTATATTTAAAGTGGCATTGTTATTTTAAAATCTGAGTTCTTTTAGTATGGGGCATTCTCCTAATCGAAGTACTTATTGAAAGACTGTTGGAAACAGTGCCAAGATAGGCCAGAAACAGCATCACTCTCTTAGAGCCATCTGATACCAATGACAAAACGTTTTGACCTTGCAGAATATGAAAGCTGCTGGTCTGTCTTATCATGAATGAAAACAGTATAATTTGATGTAGCTGATGAATTTACATAAAACCAGCAATTAGCAAACTAAAGCTACAGCAATCTTGAAGTGTTTTGTGACTGCTTGATATATTTGAGGTGGTAAAGCAAAATCAATATACCATTTCTTTTAGCCAACAATATGTTTAATAAATACAAAAGTAATTGGTCATACAGGATGTTACACAGTATCCTGGCAGCCAGTGTCTTAAAGCCTAGTGAAAAGCCTGTTTACTTTATATTTAAGAAATTGGACACATTAGATTGTTTTTAATGCCGCAAGTCGCTAAGGCAAAGAGTCATATCCAGTTTAAACCTTACTCTTCAAAAACATTTACCGTGTTTCTTCATAGCAAAGACAACACTAACAAAAGTTAGATAAAATGGACTTCACCCCAAAGAGGTCATGGCCTCTTTAAAAAGTGACCACTTTGCTTTATATCAGTACCAGGAAAAAAAAGCTTTTAACAGACTTGTGGGGAGGCAAGAAGTGGTCCGGTCACTCCCAATTACAGTCATCTGCTCCCTCCAATCGTTAGCCCTGCGGTCGCCACTGACCAAATAGGTGCTGAATGACCTAGCTAAATGTAATTAGACCTTAATGGCTTCGAGGTAGGTTGGGACATCTAGACTAATTTGAGAGCTGAGCTTAATGAGACCAGTTGGAGATGGGAAGGAAGTCATGCATTTATATAGGATTTTTATTTTCAGCATCATAACCAATTGTTTGAGCATCATGTCAAATATATAATAATTGAATGAGTTGTTTGAAGCATTAGATGATGTTAACTTGCATTGAAGTTGCAGTTGAAGTAATTTAGTTTTCACCCGGTCTCATGTATGTGGTCCTCTTGGTTTGTTATGAAGTTGGTGATGGTCAGAAGATGGTTTGCAGGTCTAACATTATGTTTAAAAGTGAAATATCTTTGAAAATATTCAACAATTTACCACACATTTAGGCCAAAGTTTGCAGTATGAAAATTAGGTCTGGAGCAACAAATAGTTGAAGATGAAAGGCCGTCGTTAACTCTAACAATATGTGCTAACATGCTAATGGGAACATGCTGTGTTCATCTTAGTTTGCATTTTTGTCTTGTAATATATTCAGACTTCTACTTTGTTTCTTTGTTACAATCATCCGCATTGACAGTGTCTTTGAACTTTACAAGACATATTGAATATTAACAGCGAGCTGTCTAATGCTGCTGTGATGTCGAGCTGAAGGCTTTGACATTGATCAAGGAACAGCTAGCTTAAGAGCTTTATGTTAAAGATCTGTAAGAAGTTTTTATTTAGACTTTTAAATAAGAAAAAAAATATATATATATTTTAATACACTCATTTGTAAGAAAAAAATGCCCTTTTGTCAAAAGCAAAAACTTAAATTGTAGTAAGAACCTAATGTTAGCATTTTTTTTAATCCTGAAGGCCTGGATCCACGTAAACATTTCCTCATATGTTCAGTTTATAGTGATTCGATGTCACTCATTTTGTTCACAAATGTTGGGCTTGCGGACCTGTTTGCAGCTACTTGAACAAGTAGAATTGAAGCAGATGCTAACATCAGCATGCCAGCAAGCTAAATGTCAGAATGTCAAAGCAGATTGTTGACATTTATAACTTGTATTTCACATAAAATTCTGAATATACATTTGCAATTTCTACATCTTTTGGTGGACGTTTTGGTCCATAGTGACAGAAAAATGATTTGCAATAGGTGAACTAGAAGCCTATGAAAACAAGTGCCTAAATCATAAGGAGGCTTGCAGGAGCATGAAGTTTAAATTACTAGGTTATGGTGATTACATGTTACTTTTCTTGAAAAAGAAAGTACGTTTTCGGGAAGAGGTAGGAGGACCCAAAGGGAGTGTGCTGATCTAATCAAGCAGTGAAACTTATTCCAGCATAATTGCACAAGGAAGCAAACAAATATGGCTAAATTAGGAAATTCAGGAAGGTGGGTGTTGCATATTAGGGGAGTTAGGATCTGATACTCAGCCTTAATTTGAATACAAACTGTTTATTTTATTGTATGATTCTGATGCATTGTTTCTGTGTTGCAGAAATGTGAGTTCAACATGGATAACCTGAGCAAGCCGGAGCTGCTCACCCTGCTGAGTATCATGGAGGGAGAGCTGGAGGCTCGCGACTTGGTCATAGAAGCCCTGAGGGTGAGTCCAGTCGACACACTAACACACTCCTGTACTCATTAGCTAAGCCTCTGCCATCGTAGCCACTGCCGGGTTAAATCATACACAACCCATTCACAGCAGATTGCCTTTGTGTGCGAGAGTTGAGATGAGATGATAAGATGTAGTTGTGACCCAGAATTGAGTTGGTTATAGTACCACATGGTTTAATGAATGATGAATGGTTATGAATGTACTATCACTAAATCAGAGTCTGTGGCCCTTTTCCCGTGAATTTGTACAACACGTGTGGGATCACGATGAAAGACTCTTTCTTTCTTTTCTTCTGTTATGACCTGCTGATAAGCAGTCTCACTAATTGCCTCTGTTGAATAGGAGCTGGCTGGGCCACTGGTTATCCCGGCCAGAGAGGCCAGTGTGATCAAATCTGTGTCAACCGAGCACCTTCTGTTTAACCAGCAGATAAGAAACAGACATCCATAGTCACTGGTCCTGGCTCCCGTTGTCCTTTAATGACTGAAAACCAATTATAAAGTTGAACCTTAAAGAGAATGTTGATTTGTCTCGCAAGGGGAAGTTTGAGCCTGCAAAAAAAAGTACAATTCCTAACAATATCTTTCGGTGAACACTGCACATTATTATGCTTGAGGTGTTTTTAGGATGATTGGTTTGTCTAGCCAACCAGCTGAATTTGAATAATTCTAACCCTCACTGAAGATGATTTCAGTCAACTAGCAGGTACTTGATTTTGTTAGCCTATGATTTATTATTATTTGTCACA
The DNA here is from genome assembly GCF_963584025.1 of Labrus mixtus. Classification (NCBI taxonomy): domain Eukaryota; kingdom Metazoa; phylum Chordata; class Actinopteri; order Labriformes; family Labridae; genus Labrus; species Labrus mixtus. Next base: position 13,846,439 of record NC_083615.1, read on the forward strand.
ATCTTTTTGTTGTTGGGGTTTCTTTATGCCTTAAGGGAGAATTTTTGATCCAGTAGATGTCGCCCTTAAGCACCAGCACTAAACCAAATTAAACTGCTGTTTGGCGACACCTCCGCCATACTGAATCCTCTGCTCTCCTCCAGCAGCACACCTCCAACCCTTTTCCAATCGCGTTCTCACTAAGGAGTTATGAATTAGAACAGACCATAATTAAGCATCATTAAGCGCAAGCTGCAGACAAAATTGTCCTTTGCTTGAGCTGCATTTGCCTGTGTCCTGCATTGTTGTGTTAGCAGGCTAATGTTTGCACACTTTGGTTAACTCATGGCATAAATTTACAGAGAGCTAACGACACTTACATGACATCCAAATAAGCAGTGAGTATTTTATTCTTCTTTTCTCTAGTCCTTGACTAAAACAGCTTTATACGCGAGGCCGTCCCGTCTGTGTAAACATGATGTAAACACGGTACTGACAACAACACAGCTGGCGGGACTCACCCTTCTCACTCATAGTAGACAGTCATGACTCAGAGACATTTACACAGTATATACTTGATTTATTCTGTATTCATGTGTAAAATATTGCGCATTCTTCCTTTAAATTAATTCAACCCATCATAATGGCTTGAAGGTACTTTACAAGGAATACAGTTCAAGAAAAATCAACAGTAGATAATGATGAAATGCTCTTAACATTGTGCACAAGTAAAATTAAATTGAATTATATTGAATGATAGGCCTGCATAGTAATTCTTAAACCCGAAGACTACATCCTTGACTATTGAGTAGTATTTTTCAAATTGCAGAAATGTGTGGCTGCTTTCCCATCATTTTTTCCCACAATGGGAAACATTTGATCTCAGTTTTAATGCCGCAATCCCAGATCATTATCTGTGGGGAATCACTTATCAGCGGCTCAATGGCTGATCTCAAATCCTTATAAAATTCTTTGATAGGGAGTCTAACTAATAACCTTTCAGCAAAACTGGAAGACAAACAAAGAATATGACATCAGACTGCATCTAAATATTATGGTCTTTGGTGACTGTAGAGATTTTGATATTTCGTCTTGTACAGCCCGTGTAATGGCAAAAAAAAAATCAGTTGGCATGAGTTTAAATGGATAATGTATGGATCTGAATACACTGATTGCTCTGATTTTGAATGCCTGGCGTCCTGGAGAACGTGTGTAGCCTGGCATCAAAGGTTGCAGAGATATCTCAGAACAAACCCTGCCATGTTCCTCTCTCTCCCTCTTTCTGTATATAGGTCAGGGTCTCTGCTCAGTTTGGTTACGTTCTACTTTTACACCGTCTTGTTGCAGTTTTTTTTTTGATTGGCTGTTGTGCAACACAGTCACTGTGTTGGGACTACAAGGACATTGAGAGATGAATGCCAGACGTTAATTTTTTCTCTCTTGATTGTGTGACTAAGCTCATATTGAACGGCACAGACTGACTCCTTACCTTTGTCTGACATTGCAGTCTTAGTTTCAACTTTTTTGCAATCTTCTTTTTTCCTCTTTGGTGATATCATTGTTCTTTTTCGCCCTCTCCCTTTCTTTGAATTTAGGACATCCTGGGCCCCAGTGTAAGCTCTTCTCTATCTCTTTGTGTCTCTGGTATTAGTGATTTCTATGTTCCACCCTCAGCATCACCCATGTTTTCCAACCAACATTAAGAATCCCTGCAGGCCCCCTTCTCCCCTGTGAATGGATATCCTATCCAGGTTCAATGAAATAAGCCTCCTGTCTGTGCCCTGACTGCTCTCCAAAAACACAATGAGCCTGTTTGTTCAGTGGCTGATAAGCCTCATCTGAGAGAGAGAGAGAGAGAGAGAGAGAGAGAGAGAGAGAGGGACGGATAGACGGATAGACGGATAGACGGATAGACTGAGAGACTGAGACAGACAGGAGGAGTACAGGGAGTGAAGAAGGAAAAGAGAAACGTAGACAACAGAGTTAAGAGAGAGATATACCTAGAGCAAGTAGCCAAGATCGTCTGTTTGAATCAGAAGGAAGGCGATGCAAGGCAGTTGAGATGCAATGAAAAATGGAGGCCTGACATTGTCTCTGACAAAGCGGGACACTGTGACAGAGAGGATTAAGCCGACTCCTCCTTCCACTTGCTTTCCAATTCTCCCCCTCTCCCCTCTCAAATAGCCAAAAGAAAAGCATCATCTGGCCACCAGCTGCATGGTTATCAATGTTACTACACAATGATGTCCGTTTTTTAAGAGTTGGATCCAAAATCAAGCCAACCAGCCTCAGTATTCCCAAAATGCATAGAATTGGCAAATTCACACCAGGTCCTGTATCTCCAGAATACCAAATCCCCCTCCGTACCACTTAGCTGCCCCCTCACCAAACGCTTTGGCCAAACTTCCACAGCTTGGCACGACTACAGCGATTGTTTGTGGCGTTTGGGCATTATTAGGAGTCTTTGGTGCCGCAGATTAATTAACGTGTGGCTAAAGCTGGCTGAGCTACCGTATCAGGTTTCAAAAAGAAAGGGGGTTGTAAGTAGATTAGCCAAACGACAGCGATATCACATGATTACCGTGGCCAGCGGCTACACAAGTCACCCATTCTTCTGCGCCAAGAGTCTTTCAGAGACTCGGCCCTTAGAGAAAGAAATAAACTCTTTTATTTGTATTGGCAAGTCAAAAGTGTAAGAGTATTTTCCATCGGATGAAGCTGCTTTCACTGTTTAATTAACGGTGGATTCTGTTGTTGGTTGATGGAGTAGCTGCCCGAATCAAAGCGGATAAACCGGCCGGGCTGGAGATCAGAAAGATTTCAGCCTTTGGAGAAAGGCCAGCGGTAATTGGCCACTTTACCAAAATAAATAGTTTTACAAAGAAACCATTGTACGGCCTCCTCAGTGCTAAAGTAGTGTACACAATAAAGGAGAAAAAAAATCAAGGTCGGTTAAGTTTTTTTGGTGTCCACGATATTTCAACAAATGCCAATCCTACAACTAAAAGAAATACATGACTTAAAGCTACTTTTGGGGGGGGAAATGCCCAGCAAAGTAAGAGAACATTATGATAGATTTATAGCTTTTTGTTTACTACAAACTCCTACTTTCGGTGCACAAATGTTGCCAAAGTTTGATGTCCAAGTCTGACAGTGTGCAGGATTTTGCCTGCAATTTTGGGGAATCAAAAACAAGAAGTGACCCAATGTTGGGTGCCTAGAACTTCTAATATTGTTGCTGTGGTATCAGAACAAGCATTAATATGGTTTGGATTTTAATAGTCTCTTATCAAGGTTTTAATTATAGTTTCATACCAACCCTAATACGTACATTAGAAAGTACTTATTCAACTCCAAATTATATATTTTTTTACCAAGTGTTGGTGATTCACTGAAACAGTTTTACCCTGGAACCCTTTTTTGATGTGAATTTGTCAATTCACATAATCTCTTAACTTCTGGTTTACAGATTATAATGACAATAGATGATAAAACATTTTAAAATACACCAATTATTGACATCAGAATAAGAAAATAATGGACACTTCTATTGAGTTGTTCTGGGATTTAAATGAGCATCACCAACAGAATTGGATAGGATTAGAAATAATTTGATAGCATCACTCTCTAGGCTCTCTGTACTTTTTTAAAGCAGCTGCATGCAGGAACCTGCAGTGCTTTGACTGCTGAATCAACCACAAACAGATTGTTTTCCTCTGTTACAATGACTGCGTGCTGTTCCACAAGGTGGATCGGGGTAACATCCCCACAGACACCGCTGTGTTGGGTAAAACCAGCTGGGTGGTCTGCCTTAGTGCCCAGCAGGGCCCGGCCTCATGCAGACACGCTTCCTGGGGAGGTCATGTGATCTACCATATGACTAAGCGAGCTCATGGAGCTGCTGTCAGCACTGCGCTCATACATGCTTGGCACAACACAGCACATGCCCCGAGCCATCAGGCTTCCTCCAGCGTCACGTTATCTCTGACCATCTCGACCATCTAGCTATTTAAGGCATGCCCTGTTGCTGGGCTTTTCCAGCCCCCCCCCCCCCCACACACACACTGAGCAACGTCTTGTTCTTTATCTCTGTTCCTGTAAGTCTTTGTTGAGTTTTTTTTAGCAGTAGCTCCCAGTCTCTTTCTCGTCTCTTTGTCTTCTTATCTCTCTGGACCGACACTTTGGCAGCTCATCGCTCATCATTACTGTCTTTCTTCCAGTCTCACGCACATACATCTTTTTCTTGTATGTCTTTCTCTTACTGCATCATTCTCCTCCACCGTAGGCTGCAATGCTAATCCAAAATTTATTAAAAAGTCTGCATGAACCGTAGAAAGCGGCGCAATCACCCCCCACCTACATAGAGAGGGATGGGCTACAAAGCTTTGAGTTCAATCATGTGTGTGCAAAATTCATGTCCCAACAGATCAAGGGGAGTAATCTTTCATTTTATTCACACAGAACACGATACTGATTAAAAAGAATCCTCTCCAGCTGATGCCTGATGCTCTTTTTTTGGCAGGTTTTGTAGATGTAGATTCAAAACTGGGCCGTAGCAACAGAGTCCGCTACACAACGTTATAATGAGAATATTTGCCTTCATATCAATGCTATGTGTAGTCCAGTGGAATGACAACATACTGACGAACAGAAAACATAATGCAGCCGTTTAATTACGTGCACGGAGATCGCAGAGGTCGCGTGCAGACACTTTAGCCGGTCACTGTATAGAAACGTCATTCTCTTTCTATTGGCTCGAGATGAGCTCGAGTTGAAATCTCCGGAGTATATTCGGCCGCGTTCAGACATCAGCTCACTCGGATATTCTGCGGATAAAATACTAGGGGTCTGGCCGGAGAAACTCCGGGTAAAGTCTGTGCGAAAAATGCGGCTGTTTGCGTTCACACATAGCCTAAATCCCCTCTGGGTAGCCAAATCTCCGGAGTTTTTCAGGAGATTTCTGCATGTGTGAAAAGGGTTTTAGGCTTAGCTTTGTATTGTTTTACTCATTATTCATCATAATATGAATGACGCTAGGCGACTTATTTCCCAGTCAGTTAAACAGGAATCTAAATTCTTACTCGCCAACTAGTATTAAGGTAAGAAAACACTCAGAGAACAGCGACAGGAAGCGTTGTCTAAGTCAGTGTGCAACACCAGAAATGTGTTCGATCAAAATTGTATAGTGTGCTATTATCACAATTTTTCTTTCAGAATATGTGACTTTAAGGAAATAGTTATGCGTTGCTTTGTCTGGTGTCTTTTTGAAACGCTTAAGGAATGATCAAACTTTGTTTAAAATACTCCACATGTCACCTCTTCATACATGATGATTTTGTGTTTTTCAAAATAAAAACGACTTGTACTTCCTTCCTTGTATTTGAGACAGAGCTGTAAGTTTGGATTCAGTAGGAACACATATATTTGAGTGAAGGTTCCCATTGAACTTCAGTGACACTGTGTACTGGGCTCCAGAGGGTTAATATGCAAATGTAGTGCAACATACTCCTCACTCCTCTCAGAAGTGACATATATGACACCCTTTGTAGCTCATCTTCCTCACTTTTCCATGCTCCCAAACCTACTCTGCACGTCTCGGGTTAACCCTCTCTCCAGATACAAACACAAGCCAATCAGCATCCTGTTCTGATCGGTTTGCTGCCTAGCAACCAGACCCCCCTCCCCTCTTCAACCAGGACCCTTCTTCACAAGCTCCCAGGCTCGTGTTTCACTGCCACCCACTGACATGACACTCAGGAATGAAGCTACAGAAATTCAGAGTCTCAAGCCAACAACACCATCACCAACCAACCAACCCCAACTCCCCCCCCCCCCCCCCCCCCCCCCCCCCCCTTCAGTAAAAAAAAAATGGTACAATCCGGTTGTGGTCGTCTCCAGAGGAACCATTTCTTATGACAGAAGTTTTTTTTTTTATCTTCTGGGTGGGCTGGTTTTTGAAGGGCTGTCAGTCAGTGCATCGGACAGATCCACTCCCCGGGGATGGACTGTCTCACAGCTGAAAGAGCGAGTCTGAGTGTGTTTGTGTTTGTGTGTGTTTGTTTGTGTATGCAATGCATGTATGATGTATGAGACATAGGAACATTTTATATCTAAAAAGTTCTCCCCTGTTCAAACTGCAATTTAACACTACATTTAATATCTAAACAAGGGCCTAATAGATAGTTAATATTCTGTTGTTGATGTTTCAGTACCCAGCTTGTCTTCTGACCGACAACATGAAACCTGAAAAACACAAGCCTCTTATTAATCAGAATGGGATGGTTGCTTCATGCAGCGTGTCTTAGAAGAATTCGATCCGGCTTCATTTCTGCCGCAAAACAAATCAATATCCTTTTGCAAGACCCTGGAATATATAGTATGTACTATCTCACATACTATACCTAAACATGAAACATAATCAGTAGAACACAGAATCATTCCAGCAAGCTGACAGATTATTGACTAAAAAACTAGAAAATGAATATCAGTGCTACACATTACTGTAATACCAGAATTTTGGGGGATTTTGGTTTAGCACCTTGTATGATTCAAATATAATTTGTGCAGTTACAGGAAGGACACATTTTCCGGTAATCAAATACAGAACTGGAACAGGATGGATGTAAAGTGTTAAAATGCATGTAGCACTATAGTGCTGATAAAAGTCAAGATTTGGTTCTAAGAGAGGCTCCAGTGAGGTCTGGAAGTGTTTTGGTTTTGCAAATCACTGTCTGTAACATTTAAAGTCTGTGGAAACTAAAAGCAGCAGCAGCACTAATTGATTCCAGCATCCCAAACTGAGGCGTACAGCTGTGCGAGAGAAGTTTGTTGCACCATATGGCCGCCTGAAAACACCTGCTAAAGAAGGCGCTACCATCAGCAGCATCTAGCCAATTAGAGTTGTTTTTTCAGCATGGTTTAAAAGGGTACAAGAATTATGTTTTTAGGCGAAAGCAGTAAGACCGTAACATTATTGTTTTTCAGATGTTTACATTGGAAATGTGCAATAGTCTTTCAAGAACTCATGGCCGCTCCATAGGGCACGATGCTACAGGTCAACAATTATCAACTTGTGAGAAGGACAAATTTACAGGAGAGATTCCTTCATTCAAAGTTTGATGCCTGGGTCTGAATTGAAATGTGATTATCTATAAAGGATTGTTCTTCATTTCAAACTTACTAAAGAATACAATATACTCCATGATACTGTTATGATAAGAATATTATTTTGTACATTTTGCATTAATATTAGGGCTCATGAACCGTGATGAAGGTCTGAAATTAACCCATTATTATTTTTAGAATTATTTATTATGCCTTTAATGTAGTGATAGGACAGTGGATAGAGTTGGAAATCAGGGCGAGAGAAATTAGGGAATGACATGCAAGAAAGGAGCCACAGGTTGGATTTGAACCCAGGCCGCTAGCTTTGAGGACTACAGCCTCAGCACATGGGGCATGCACACTAACCACTACCCTAGTGGCACACCGCGGATTCATTTTTTAATTTGCTTGCTTTCGTCCCTTTAGGCACACAGTAGGTTAGCCACCGTAGCATCTTCCTGTAATCACAGTGATGGAAAAGAAAGACCCCGCTGCACCTTTGAACCTCTCATTTCACTTAAAAAAAAAAAAGTCTGGGACAGCTCAGTTGACGAGTCAAAAGTCAAACATTTAACTCTTTAATATCTGCATACGTTGTTTTTATTTACAACAAGTTCCTTTTGACGTGGTTAAGTGAATGTCGTAACCTTCGATCTGCCGGAAGTTCTGGATTTTCTTTCAAAATAAACGTAGGGCAGGAAATTACCTTTCCTTTAGCTTAAGACATTACAAAAATACAAAATAAGAGCATAACAAAAACAGTTTTGAAATGCAAAATAATGGAGTTTTAAACATTACATTACAAATACAAAGATCCTGATAAACTATTGAAATTCAGTGATTAATTCTGATTTAAAAATCACTCATTTGACAGCCCTAATTAATATGATTATCTACCAGGTGTAGCCTCATCCATCTGTTAGATAACAAATAGACAGACAGATGACAGATAGTTAGATAGAACTGGATTTCTTTAAGGATCCTTTGTGCTTGAAAACTCTCCAACATTTTCATCCATCAACCTGCCTGACTGAAAATGGAGTTTGAATAATTTACCTTTTCCTCCTCGCTGTGTGAAACAGTGTCTGGAGAACGTTTGTGTTCAGTGATTCATTTGTCTTGGCGCCCTCACTTCATGCGAAACTGACCTTTGCATTTATTTGAGCCACTATATAAACTGTATGTATTTTACAATTTGTTTCTCTTCGTCTGTGTCCTATTTTGTGTTTGTTGGTTCACTGTGTGTGTCCCGTGCAAGCAGACAATCTTCACAGTTAAACAAAGCGATTGGTGAAGTGCTTAGGAAGTAGGTCATAGCAACCATCCCTCTCACTCTCTTTCTCTGTTAATCCTCTTCCTCTTGACTGTAACCCCCCCCCCCCCTCTTTTTACAGGCCTATATTTCACTCTCCGCTCCAGCCTGCCCTTTCTCCTTCTCTCTCCTTCTCTCTCTCTCTCTCTCTCTCTCTTCTCCCCTGACACAATTATATAACATATGCCGAGAGGTATAGGCTTTTATCTTAAGTGCATAGCAGCCCTGCAGTCTATGACATGGGTTGCCCCAAAGGGAATCAAACCTCAAACTCTGCTGATGTTAAAGGCTTTGCTCGTCCCGTTTTCCTTGCACAGGAAACGTGGGGATGTTCCTGTGGAGTCCGACACCTGACTGTATGTTTTTAGTGTTTCTGGGTCAGGACTAAAATTATGCATGGAAGGAACAGCGTGTCAGGTTTTTCTGTCTGTAGTTGTTTACTGTGTGGGGGTGTTAAGAGGAAAGGAAGTTAGAATGTGATGTATCAAATTTAGGGCTTAAACTGTCAGTTTTGTTCAGCATCAAGTCTCCATATTCACATTGAGGGCATTTTACTCGGACATCGTGCTCAGGGTGGCTCATTTTAATGTCACTGCTGTGTTCCAGGATGTAAGTTGTAATAAATGTACTCTGACTTATCAGTTCACATGTTTAGGTGCTTAGAGTACTTTCTGTTTAGGTTTTCTTAATTCATCGTTTATAGATTAGAATAATACTGGAGCAGAAGAGGTCTGCTTGTCTCTGACACAAACAGACTCGGGGATTGCAAAAATATATACAGTATTTTTGGGCCTTTTGCTTTTATTGGATAGGACACCTGAAGAGAGACAGGAAAATGTTTGTGAGGAGAGGGTGCACAACATAACCGCTAGGCTAACCAGCACCCAAGATTTGTTTGTCAAGAGGCTTTAAACCCGCCTCAGCTCCAGCTCTACGCCTGTCGTTAGGTTGACTGAAAGTTAGGCTGAGACAGCATTTCCAGCATGGTGGCTGCTGCCAATGAGCCTCCAGAGCCCCCTGCAGGAACTGATGGGTGACGTCACTCAGGCTTTGTCCATCAATATTTACAGTCTGTTGTATGAACGTAATTAAACAGCTGCATTATGTTTTCTGTTTGTCAGTATGTTGTTCTCTGCTCTTTAGTTGATAGTGTGATTCAGATTAACTACACGTAGTATTGAAGTAAAGGCAAATATTCTCATTGTAGTGTATTATAGATCACCTCTTACCTCAGTAGACCCCCCCCCCCCCCCCCCCCCCCCCCCCCTTAGAAGACCTCCTTATTATCTAGATAGGTTCAGGAGTGTATATGCGAAAACAGCTCTAGTCGCTTTGATGATGGATTTCCATGGGTAATAAAACTCACTATACTTTCCTCTTATTCTCTTTGCTTTGAAATCAGTTTTTGTTCTCTCACTCTGCACTGTGATGATTCAGAAAGATCAGTTAAAAACTTTCAGGTTAGTTCCTTTTCATGAAAAGTTTTTGTTTGCAAAAAAGTTCAGTCCAAAAATCTGTCGGTTCTACTTCTACTCCTCACCTTCCTCTCTTTTTATCCTCTGCCTCACTCTGCTACACACTCTCTCTCTCTCTCTCGCTCTCGGTTAGTTCATCAGATGACATGGCTGCTGTTTGATGTGGACTAAAAGTGTCATGAACTCTCTAACTCACAGAGGTCTCCTCCTCTCACAAACAAATTCACCAAAGAACAAAATCGAGAATCTGTGTCACTTGATGCTCACTAGCCTTATAAAAATCCAACATCCCGCGAGATGATTGTGTTAAAGGCGACAGTGAAGAGACTTGAATCATGAAGAGAGCAGTCTGCTCGGGGGAAAGTCGACATGTAAGGGATGGGAATCTGGATTGAAAAGTTACTCATGATTTGATATGAGATATGGGGCCTACAATGACAATAATCGAACAATTCAGCAATTCTGAATTAACAGTAACATTCACAAAAAAACAGTCATATTAAACTGAAATAGTCTCAAATAGTCATGTTGGGCTGAATTAAAGGAAAAGGACGACTACCTGAACCGCTAAATTAGATATGACTGACACAATAGTGCGTCTTTTCCAGCCACAGTCAACGAAGAATAAAATTGACCGACATAATCTCATACTTCATAAACACAGTAATAATGTAAATGCTCTCTCCTCTCTCCCTCTCTGATACATTTACACTCACACACACACACACACACACACAATCACACGCAGTAATACAGTGTGGGTGTTCAGCTGGAGCAGAATGAGAGCAGCAGCTGTGAGTGGCCGACTTCAGGTTACCAGAGAGAGAGAGACTAAAAATACAAGAGGACCTCTTTTTTTTTCATTTGTAGCGCTATCCTCCTTTCTTCTCTGCTTTATTCCTCTACATGAAATAATATTTGCCGTAGTGTGTTGGGCCTGCTAACCTGCGTCTCTCCTCCTCATCCTGCTGTTCCTGCTGCTGTTGTTGCTGATGTAGCCAGAGGCGACAGAGAGGAGCGTGGGAGTTTTGCAGCTGCAGCAGGAGAGGACGAGAGGCTCAAAGAGGACACAGCAGATAAAAAAAAAAAAAATGTAGCCCCATTAGCTTTGGTTGTGATAAGAAAATATACAATTAATGCTTCATTTTAAGAAAAACACCCACGATGATAATTTATAAGTAGGGGTGTCACTCTGAAGGAGGATTAATAAACCTTAAACGCTGTATGAGCAGTGTCTAATAGAATCTTTAATGATTTTTTTATAACCTCAGCTGAACGTCACATCTTTGATACAAATGTGTATAAACGCCTTCACCACATGGATTTAAATCCATTCATTATGTTCTTATGATTATAATAATAGCTATAAATTGGCAGATAAGCGCTGATTGGTTATAAATCAGTGTCGAACTTCTAATAATCTAATAATCTCATTCAGCCCTATGTAAACAATCTTAACATAATCCTGCTTAAACTGATCCGAGATGACGAGCGTTATGGCTACAGCAGAAAGCTCTCATTTCCATCTTTTGCATCATCATAAAGAGCGTTCTTTTATTTCATCATCATGTGATGTTGGTGTAAAACGGGGGACACCGTGTGGGCAGCAGGAAACAGCTGCCATATGGGAATTTAGTTGTAAATTTGTAGGTTGCGTTTAATCCTGTTTAAATTAATCTTATATTTAAACCACAGGAGCTGAGGCGTGTTTGACATAACAATTAGGATGAGAACATAACAGGTTGTTAAGAGCTGCAAGATGCTCTGAGACAGGGTATCATAATAAGCAACAACACTGATGGAGACACTGGATGGAGACACTGATGGAGACACTGGATGGAGACACTGGATTACTGATGGAGACACTTTTTCACTGATGGAGACACTGGATGGAGACACTGATGGAGACACTGTGTCACTGATGGAGACACTGATGGAGACACTGGATCACTGATGGAGACACTGATGGAGACACTGGATCACTGATGGAGACACTGGATCACTGATGGAGACACTTTTTCACTGATGGAGACACTGATGGAGACACTGGAGACACTGTATTACTGATGGAGACACTGATGGAGACACTGTATTACTGATGGAGACACTGATGGAGACACTGTATCACTGATGGAGAACAGCAGCATAGTGTGTGGTGCTGATGGACCAGAGTATGTGGAAATTGGGGTTTAGAGCTGCTTTAGTCCTTCTTTTATAACAAGTGTCTCCTAAGCGCTCTGAAATACCCCTCCTTTGATTTTTCCGTCATGTTTTGTATCGCTCTAAACAGAGAAAAAAAACAGTGAATGCTGCGAAAGATACAATCCTGGGTGGGTCTCTCTCTCTCCAGCCTGCAGCTGGTCTCGCTCAGGTTAAAATACTCAGTCTTATATACCTGTTAAAGTGCCCTTGAGCAAAGTGAGCCGCAGCACACCCACCTGCTGCAGGGAGTCCTCTCCCAGCAGCTCTCTGGGCGGTCTAACACCTCAGGTGAATGTTCTGTATGTGTGTCACTGAGCGGTTTGCCAGGAAGCGGATTTCTTCGAGCGTGTGTGTGAGATTGTGACAGAGAGATAGCGGCCGAGCTCCAACACGTGTGAAACCATGGGAGGAGGAGTGCGAGAGGCTCTGAGTGGAAGAGACGCTTCAATCGAAATGTCAAAGAAGAACTCTGAGTCATTACAGAACGGAGAGCTGTTGGGGTGAGATGTCGATGGTGTGGGATTGTGGGCCGATGCCAAGTGGGCACAGGATGTCAGAGAGACGGCCGCAGTTATGTGGTGGGTTTTTTAGCCATGCTACCAGTTCAATACTGTGGTCTGGATTGAAATAAAAATACTCTTCAATTTTAAGATTGATTGTGTGTGCAGAAGAGGTTTAGAACAAGCTTGCATGTATCATTTTTGAGATATACATAGATGTTCTTTTGGGACTTTTTGCCCTTTCTGGATAGGACAGATATGTTGGAAGGAGAGATTGGGCGACGACATGCAGCCAAGGGCGGAGTTCGGACCCAAACCCATGGCAGCTGCAACAAGGACCACTGACTCCGCACATAGGAAGCACCACACAACCGCTAGCCCATCTTTAGTCAAGTCTTTAAACCATAAGCTGTCGCAAGTGAAATAAAGCACCGGCAAAAGAGAGGCAGCGCTGTCTAAACGGCACAAACTGAAATGTCTGATGGAGAGCAGGTGTGCTTAAATCGTCACCATGGTGAAATAAATGTCTGGAATAATGGAGCCCTGCAGTGTGCAAACCGTCTTTCTATTTGTTTGAAGTGACTCCTGTGCTCGACTCAGCAGCTGTGTGTGAATGGGATTAGTTAATACTGATGGACTCTTTACATAGCAGCCTCTGCCATCAGTGTGTGAATGTGTAGGTGTGACCTGCAGTGTAAAAGCACTTTGAGTAGTCAAAAGACTAGAAAAGTGCTCTACAAGCTCAAGTCCATTTACCTTCATAACTTCACTGATGAAGACAAACATTAAAATCAGTGTCCTGTAAATCCATGCTTGGTCTTCAGCTCATGTGGGATTTACTTGGAACCAATCTTTGTTATATTTTACACACCTTAAAAAGTAGCACTGGAGCAAAGCATTGACTGAGTGCTCTTTTTTTGCACTGATTAACTTGTTTACAACAAGTAAATCACTAATGAAATTAAACAAATGAATTGTCTAAAGCGAATAAATAACTACATTTAGGAGAACAGCACTTTTGCAGCTCTTATAACTTTCACTAAATCCTGAGTGCTTGAGGTTTTTATGGGACTCGCCTCGTTGTGGGAATAAGGGGCTCTGCCTCCTTTTCTGTTGCAGCCATTAATCGATTACACCTCCCTGCATCACGACTTACTCTCCCTGTTGGATTCAAAGTAATGCATTGTAGCGAAAGCAATTACATTTACAAGCATTCAGCAGCTACTACAGCAGTCCGTCTGAGTTTTTTAATTCTCATATCAGCCATTCCCCTCCGAGACAGCAGCTTTTTTAGACAAACAGCCTGCCATCGCCACTCTTTATTTTCACTTTAATTTGTCCTTGTGGTGTGTTCTTCATGGACGTTCTGTTCGGGGTGAAGCCGAGTGCTCTATCACGGGAGGAGGTGCGAGGTCGTGACTGATGTGGGAGGGGAAAGTGCTGTCGAGGGGCTCGTGAGTTCTGCTTCCACACAGCTACGGCTTTGTCTAGACGTCGAGTTCCTGAGAAACACTGGCAGCTCTGTTCTCACCCCCGACTGCAATTTCTGGTGAAATAGGCAGAAAACAATATTTCTGTGTGGGGTAAAATGAACTCTCACATCTGGGTTGCTGCTCATCCTGAGGCCATTCTGTATCAGACATAAAAGGCCGGGGCAGCAGGTCACACCTGTTGGACTGCACGGATCAGGGTTTAGTGTATCCAAAAGAAATGATCTAATAGAACCGTATGAATAGAGTGCCTGTTCCATTTTTAAAATTCAGATGTTGTTGGCAAAAGAGAGAAAGACTCTTCAGTTTTTTATTGCATTAATGTTCAAGCTTTTTAATTCAAGACGGGACAAAACGTTGATTCATGCAAACTTGGCTACACACAGAAAAGCACTAATCTATAAAGGGCCTAAGCACACTCAAAATCACATAAGCATGAATGGAAAAAAAGAGACAACCATTAATCTAGATTGTAACAGTATATTTTATTAATTACATACAAAGGCCTGCATGGTATGGCCACTACACAAAAAAACAGAGATGATAGTGCGTGGGCAGCTTGTAAACTCTGAAACAGTCTTCAGCATAACATCAGGTCTGCTGAATCTGTAGTTTCTTTTAAACATCAGTTAAAACCTCATTTTTATAGGTTTACATTTTAATACATTCTGTCTCTGCATTTAACTTGTGTGTTCAACGTATGCTGGTTTATGTGATTTATGTCTGTATATATGTATTCATTATATGTCAGTGTATCAGGTGTATGCTTATGTTACAATGTTACAATTCACTTAGCAGACGCTTTTATCCAAAGCGACGTACATCAGAGAGTAAGTACAACACTAATCCAGTCATACACCGCCACTGAAGCAGCTGGAGCAATGCGGGGTTTAGTGTCTTGCCCAAGGACACATTGAACACTCGATCTTTCGGTTGAAAGGCGATGACTCTACCAACTGAGCCACAGCCGGCATGCTTTTCAGTAGGAAAAGGTTGACTTCTTTAAGTTATCATCTGGACAGGGGCACAGACATTTTACTTAAAAATGAGTTAAGTAGAGACTCTCTTTATGTTCATATGAAGCAGAAACCTGGCTTCTGATTACATATCCCAGAGTCAGGGTGGATTTCTATCTTAATTGTTGGGCTGCATGCAAGGTCATGTGACTTAGTATTTAAGAAATCAAGTCCAACTGGGCTGACTGTGAGGGATGATTGATGGCTAACCAGGAGGACAGAGTGAGTTCCATGCAAAGCAAAAATCAGCAATGGCTTCTTTTAACTTCACAGCCAGTCATATTGTAATACAAGGACTTATTGAATTAACCTTAACTGCTGTATTACTTTACTGAACTGATAATTAAGATGAGGAGAGACAAGAAATGTGGGGAGCAGAGGGAGGGGATTCATGTGGTGAGTGCTCAACCAAATACGCTACTAGGTCACCATCATTTAAAAAAAAATGTTTTCTTAATATACTTTTCTGGCATGAGGACCCCTGTCCTGTTTTGGTTCTTATTTAGGAAATGATTCAGTGGATAGAAGACTTGTTGCCTGTAATGATTAAAAAGTTAGTTCATATTTTATGTTGACCAATGATGAATCAATAATCAGACTAACATAAACATTCAAAGAAAGTTCTTCTCAGGTTGTTTTTTAAGATCAAACCTGACACATTTCTGTGAAATAAGCCGACGTTGTTGCTCCACTTCTTTAAGGCAGTAGTCCTCATCCAGCTGACCATTGCTGGCCGGTCTATATGCAGGCTTTTAGTCCATACAGCTAATTTCACTAATGAGTCCTTCCTCCCTGGATGAAGACTGTCTAATCAGCCGAATCAGCCACGTGGCGCTTTGTTGGAATGAAAACCTGCAGACTCTGCGGCCTTAATGACACAGAATAACTGTTTTATAGAAAGTGCCAGCTCTTCATTGTACAACAGACGCGGAGTAGAGGGCGTACCTGCTGCCTCGGCCCTGCCTGTGTGCCAGTGACCCTCCGTTTCACACCAGAGCAGCTTCTCGCCTCGCCAACCGGCCGCGTGGCAGCACCAGACTGTGTGCCAGAGCTGCTTTGGACATCCAGTTCTTAGCAGTGAAGCGTGGTTTGAGTAAAGCTCCGTCCTGCAGAAATAATGACCCTTTAATACCATTATGAACCGAGAACCTCACCCCATAAAAATGTATTTGTCCAAATGTGGAAAAAAAAGAGAAGAACATACAGTACCCTATACCTCTAGATTCAGACATTTTGATCCAAAGATGGGATGAACAATAATAAAGCAAAGATGTCTGAAGAAACTTCAAAAAGCTTTTTGGAAGAAAAGAATCAGAAAGGGAACATTACAGGTTTGCTGTTAAGAGTACGATGTCTCCTCAGGGCTTCTGCTTACGTTTTTTTTTGGGATAAAACTATGTGTGTTTCACAATACTGGAATAAAAAACTTAATTTAAATGGACTAGTTGGCCTCAGTTGTCAAGTTACTTTACATACCACTGGGAATTACCAGTAAAAACAGTAAGGTAGTACTGAAATAATGAGGTTGATGAGTGTGAATCCTGTTAGGGAACAGGAGAGCATCACTGTATGACTGTATGGTACGGTATCTTATCGTATCGTATTCTGTCGTATCGAATTTGCAGTTTACCATGATCAACTTTGGCTATATTCAATTTTAAAGGGTGTCTCAGAAGAGTTAAACGTTACTGCAGTCAGACACAAAATGCCAAGAATATAATTGTTGCTTTTAATGTACCATGTATTATATTCAATAGAGCTTTAAATTTAGATTACAAAGAAATGTTTCCCATTTGAATTGTTTTCCATCATGCTGAATACTGGACAGGACCGTAAAAATCCACTTATGGTCCGGCCTTGTACTGCTCTGTTTACACCACAAGCCTCCATCGTTGTGGTTGGTTTAATTCTGGACCGTCACAGCCTGGTTTTAATTCAGCTTAGTGACATGTTGTTGTTTTGAACAGTGCCAGGAGGAGCCGCGTCATTACAGCCTGGTCTCTTTATGGGAAGCCCTGGTATGTGCGTTAGAGGTTCCATGAGGGAGGTGGGGGCATAAGAGGCCGAGGATGTTTAAGTTAACTGCTGCTGATGTTGAGTCACTAAGGATTGTCTTGTGCATACGTGTGTTAAGATTCTGTGTTTCAGCCTGCAGATTGAAGGCGTTTTGCAAAGTGATGAAGGTTGGATGCAGCTCTCCTTCACCACTTATTGTTTCCCTGACTAGATTGTTTGTCCTCTTCCCTGCATAGGGGCCTTAATAGGCGCCCTAGGGCCAATCCATAGTATTTCTGTAGTATTCCCCCGTGTGTGGCATTTCCTGAGCAGCTAGAAGGCAAACTGTGATCTACTGAACCTTCAGAGATCTTTAGAAGTGATGGTGTAGTATCTATTTTTCATGATAGGGTCAAGATGCTGGACAGTGTGAATATAATGTATGCCTCCTTACTCCTGTCTGAAATAATAGTGATTCATTATGTCATTTTAAATGCAATAAATAATATGCCTTAAACTCTTTGAGATTGGATACTCTTACAATTTATGAAGAAACACGTCTTTGTTGCATCACAGCTGGAGTTGTTCTCATTTGGCCTAAATACAGCCCGAAGTGAAGTACCTGGTATCTACATGTCTTGAGTTTATATCAAACCAGCCCCCCACCCCAAAGAAAAAAAGAGTCAACTGGTTAAATTATCATGAAGAATAACCAAAAAACAAACCATTTAACAGATGAGCATTGTTGGACGACACTTGTGTCAGGATATTTAGAAGGAAGAACATCAGAACATCTCCGATCACAGCAGGGGCATGGCTCTTTAAAAAAAAAAAGTGCAAATACATTTTAGAGCAAACACAAACAATCTCATAAACCTTTATAGGACCTTAAGTTAGACAGCTTTCTGAAGTCACTCCTTAGGATATTCAGCCTTGGGAATCATTACGCCGATCATTAAAAAAGGTATTCTCATTCCTTATAGATAAGTAGATAGATGTGGGAGATCTTCCTTGATTTGTTAGACTGAATGAGCTACAGTGATTTGAAGTGCCCATCCTAATTAACAGATCTCAGAAGGTCAACCACCAAAATCTGCATCTTGGATAAGCTGCAGCTGTGGCACGATGTTGTAAGTGAACTGGAGAAGATCAGGGATGCCCTGCATGGGGACTAATAATGCCCAGTGGGCAGACCTGAAGAGCTGCCGTGTTTGTGTGTAATCTAAAATGTAAATATTCCACCACCATAACAACTTTCTTAATTTATCCGAGTGGGCAGACGTCTACAGGGACTTTCAGTTCAAAGTGTCTCAGGGATTTCAGTCATTATCTCAGCCCACGATACACCGCTGCTCATTTCTCCTCCTTGTAACTCATTGACTGTGTTTAACAGGACGCTTAATGATCCGTCAGCACCGCCGATATGATTTCATCCTCAGAGACCCGAGAGCTGGAAACTTCTCTGAGCAAACACTCTGAATTCCTTCCGTCGTCTTCCCTGTGAGTCACTTTAAATAAAAGCAGTGAAAAGGCTGTGATGTAAAAGGCTGGTGGATTATCCTGTCAGTCCACATGAGAGCAGGCGTGCAGGCAGGATCTGTGGACTTGGTGTCTGCTCGGGGCTGTTTGTCTTTGGGAGCTTCAGCATGAGCCCACACCCGTCGCTGCAGACAGATCATGGCTGATCGCTGCGAGGGACTGATCAGACTCCTCGCCCACCTCCTTCTACTTTCCTCTGTCTCTTACTACTAAGTTCCTAAGTGAGTCTGAATCCTCCTTCTGAATCACGGTCTCCTTTGCCCTTACAACCTTTTTTTTTGCACCTTTTTCCTTCCTCCACCCTCTGTCTTTTTCTGCCAGCCTTTCTGCACTCACATTGAGCCATTCAGTGTCAGACAGGGAAGAAAGTGCTATCACGGCCCAAAGATTTTCAATTCAGAAAATAGGCTGCACATTCAGAAATGATGCAAATTCATAAACACATGGAAAAGTCCCAAATAAATGTACAACAACAGAAACAGGCTGCAAAAAAACCCAGAAACAAATGCAATAAAACACTCACTGTAATTACATAAAATCAATGCAAAGTAAAAAAAAAAACATTAAAATCCAGAAAACAAGTGGAACAGTAAAAGCTGCTGCCATTTTTCAATTTCATTAAGGGTTATATCTAATTTTATAGTTAGCTATTTATTCCTTGGATGTTAGTTGATGCACTCGGCTGTGTCTCAGTTGGTAGAGTTTGTTGTTAACTGTCAGTTGTCTCTCAACTGGAAGGTTGGGGGTTCGGTGCCTAGCTCCTGCAGCCACATTTCCGATGTGTCCTTGGGCAAGACACTTAACCCCAAATTGCTCTCACGGATTTCGTCGGCGGCATATGAATGTGTATGAACGGGATCAGTTAATACTGATAGACACTATACATAGCAGCCTCTGCCATCAGTGTGTGAATGTGTAGGTGTGACCTGCGGTGTAAAAGTGCTTTGAGTAGTCAGAAGATTAGAAAAGAGCTATACAAGCTCAAATCCATTTACTCATGTTTCGGACAAGGACAAGCACCTTACAGACATAAAATAACCTATGATCTTTTTCCTGGTGGTCTGGTATGCTTTCATATGTCATACAGAGGCTTGGCATTATATCTTGAAACTCTATGAACAGTGGACGTACAGCTCAGAAATCCACAGTTTTAACACTCTTGGTCTTCATTGTTGTTTTGAACACACAGATTTCTGTTCAATTACGACAAGTTAAAACTAAAATTTTTATAAAAGGATTTTTGTGGCATTTTGTCTTCCCATGTTATAGCCACTCCATCACCAGGTATCCCGTCTTTAGGACATCCCTTTAAACCTGAAAAGTTAAATTCTGGAAAAACATTCAAACTGAAGCTTTGACTGGCAGCTGTGGCCTTCTGACAAACACGTTCACTTCCTGCCTGGAGTGTCAAGGTGTCATTTTCCTGTCTAATTCTGTCTTTGTTTGTGATAGGGCTGTGTGTGTGCATGTGTGTGTGTGTGTGTGTGTGTGTGTGTGTGTGTGCGCGCACGTGTGGTCAGGTGTCCAGGGTTGCTGAGCTCTGTGATTTTTTACTGATGTGTGATATCAGAGGAGCTGTTGGAAAGCAGCCCTCTGGCTTGTACCTCGGCCTTTTTCATCTCACCTCTGTTGCCAAGCTGGTGGTCAAACACACATTCAGGTTCAGTGTGTGAGTGTTTACATGTGCTTTGTGTATGTGTGTGTGTGTAGGGCTGGATGAAAACCATTTGTATACAAGTAATTTTTTTGCAATGATAGTTATCACTTAAATTCAACAATGCTGTCAGTCTGCAGTTTCCTGATATCTTAAAAATACTTGACGAAGAACTCGTTCCAGATTAGCGCAGGCTCTGAACCAGCCCTAGAACTTGGTGGAAAATGTGTCCATGTAACTCCTGACTAGATTTAGTCGATGTCCGCAGTCAGAAAAAAAACATTGAGTTTTTCATTTTGTCCATGAATGTATTAATTTGCATATTTTGTATCAGTGGTGTGTCAGTGCTAGCAGGGGGAAATGTTTCTGGAAATGTGTGTGTCTGTGTGAGTTCATATGCTCGCAGGATTTTCTCTCCAACATGGAGTCAAATCAACTGGATATAAAATGCTGACACACATTTAATCAGAAAAATAGATATGCATGCACATGACTGCACCACAATCTCGAACACAGACCCACACAAACACACACACACACACACACAGACACACACACAAATAAACACACTTGTGGCCCTATCAGATGTTGAGTGGGGGTTTCTTTTTGTGCCGCTGCCCACAGGGAGTGTGAGGTTTAATCAAGCAGCAGGCCTGTGGTGGTTTACTGTGGCATTAAGGATAAAAATAGGCTGCAAGGAGCTGACTCCTCTGGGCAGCACAGCCCGGCACACAGCTGCAAGTCATGCTGTATGTGTGTGTACGACGTGTGTGCATTAACCAAACTTGATGTTTGTGTGCGTGCTCTGAAGCATTTGTCCCTCAGTATGTTTGGTCTGAAATGTTGTTTTCGTCATTATGTTTTGAAGACAACATTAGAATACAGCTCAGGGACGGGAAAGTTTGTGTGGGTTGGTTTGCTGTAGACTTTGACTCACAAATTGTATCATCTATTTTTGTTTTTAGATATTTTATGTAGTCATATTTTATTTTGACTCTTTCCAAATGTCCTAATTTATCGTAATGAACAAGAAAAGAAGACTTTATGAATCCTCTGGACTTTCTAAAACATACACACACACAAACAGAAAACATATGGACATGCACTAATGGAGAGATGTCAGAAAAAAGAGCACCTGAGCAGTTACGGGTTCATTGTCTTGCTCAAGAGCACCTTGGCAGTACTGGAGAAGTGAACTGGTCCTCACCAGCAACCAGTCCCAGTTTCCGTAATTTGGTCTATACCAGGACTTGGACCAGGAACCTCCAAGTCCCAAACCAAGTCTCCACAAACTCCACCACCTAAGAAATATTTTATGTAAGCAAACAATTCTCTCACTAAGCATTTTCAGGCAGTCACATGAAGGAAAAAAAACAACCCTTTTGGATTATTTTGAATTCAGTCATTGTGTCAAATAAGAACAGTAGATAGACATCAAAAACTGTAAGTTAGAGCTAATTGGCGCTCCTTTTTTTTGTTTATTTATTGCAAGTTTTGTTAGCGCAAAGTTAAAACATGTCATTGAATGCTTTCTCATTGTGCAGCCCTGATTCCTATTTCAATGTCAGTGAAGCTGTTTGAACGCTGCCGTTACTGTCCCTTTAAATAAGTCCATTTCAGTGTTTTCATTAAAATATGTTTCTCCCATCTCTGACTTTTCTTCTGGGTAACTGAACCAGCATTCAATCCACCTTAAGCAACCAAGCATCTTGCAAAAAAAAAGGCAAATTAATGAAAACCGGCATTAAAAGAAGTCTTCAGTAAATTAAACTTGATTGCAGGTTTTAAATTCTTCCTCGGCTGTGTTGAAGGAGAGACTTCAATCTTAGTTAGTGGGCGATTGGCTGACATCCAAAATCTCATAGGAGCCTGAAACCACCTCGATTTATTGTGGTTGCTGTATTGTGTTTGCTGTATTGTGTGTGTGTGTGTAAGAGAGAGATTTAGGACACAGGGGTTAGGAAGCCCTGGGAATGTTGAATCAAGATTTCATCTGTGGCAGCGAGTAGGAGCTCGAGAGAGAGGCTTACTGTTCAGTGATGAAACATCACATGACATTTTAAAGTGGGTCTCTGTGCTCATTCTCATGAGGATTACTTATCATTAGATCGTAAGCTACTTTTACACGCAGCAGATAAGTCAGCCCTCAGAATATGGCTTTATAGATTATGTGTATTTGTTTTCTCTCGTCTGTGTGTTTTTTTTATTTTAGTTTTATTAGCCTTTCTTGCATCATGTTAGTATTCCTTTGTGTGTGTCTGTTTGTGTGCGCTGTATAAATGTGTGTGGGCATACAGTATCTGGGACTTCATCAAACTTTCATTGAGGCTGTCAGCTGAGCTCATTAAACATGAGTGGATCTTGCCACCGAATGGGATTCTGGGTAAAAATATCCCCCTGTTTAGGACTTCAGCCTCCAGTCTGCATAGAAACATATACACAGTAAAAGTGTGTACGTGTGTGTGTGTGTGTGTACTTGTGTCTTTTGCAGATGTCTCCACAATAGGAAAATATTCATGGTGTAGGACATGCAGAGATGACTTTAAGACAGGGAAGAGTCTGCCAGTGAACCCATTAGCATTTATGCTTACTGTAGCTGTTTTCACACATACATTCCTGAAATTCAGGAGAACTGCTCTGTATATTTTTCCTGACCAGGTTGTTCACATATGCACCTCACAACAAGAGACTATCCCTGTCAGACAGGACGGGGGCCAGGGGTCTCCTGTGGTAAGACGCGATGTTAAAAAAATGACGCGGAAGTAGCGGTCGAAACAACAGTGTCCGCCATACGACGCTATAATGAGAATATTTGCCTTTTTATCAAGGCTACATGCAGATCTACGGAATCCCACTATCAACAAAATGGTGAAAAAGAACATACTGTCGAACAGAAAACGTAATGCAGCAGTTTAAATGCATGCACGGAGATCTTAGCGGACGCGTGCAGACACTCTATGCAGCGTGCAGCAGTCACAGGATTTACAAGTCATCACCCTCTCCTACTGATTCCCTGTTTATGTTTACATACTATGCCTTTTAAACCGACTCAATACAAAGTGTTGGCATAAAAAATGTATGTAAAATGTATCCTAAACCACAGCAGTAATAAATGTAACATGTGAGCCATCACTTTGTTATTTTGAAGGTCGTGCTCTTCTTTGTCGACCTCAGAAGCTGCATCAGAGCTAGAAACACCCGGAGCTAACCATTCTGTCCTGTTGGTGGGCTGATTACATAAGAATGGCCTGGTTGGTTCCTCACTGATGTCACAGTGATGTCAGCTCTGTGCCTCTACAGACAGCAAACCAACAAACTGCAACCAACCCCCTCCCCTCTCCCCCCCCCCTCCCATCTCTGCATCAACCAACCACACAGATGGAGGGGGAGAAAAGTGAAAGATGGATTTTTGGAAAGATTTTGGAAAGAGTTCCTGTGGTGGGGCAGACGGGACGCCACAAGCAGGCGGTGAGGTTTTAGTGTGTACAGAACGACCACCGTTGTGAAGGAAAATCAATCATGGCTGGTCAGAAAATAGAGGGAGCAGATTTTGGCACCACATCTTCAATTTCTGGATTTCTGTAGAAACGTATACTTAATCCAATGAAAACCTCTTAATGTATTTCGACATCCAACAAGTTGTCGGGAAGTACCCAGAGTGCTGTATCGCTGCACCTGAACACTTGCTTTGCATATTTCTGTTTCCAGAGAGGTCACACTCTTTGTTGGGGTTTCATCAATGCCTCTTTTCCTCTCTCATTGAGAATATTCTGTATAGTCCGTCAGTGTTGCACACTAGTCTGATCTTCTGTACACACCACATGGATGGAGAGTTTTCCATCCTGTTTAACCTGTTTGATCTGAGGACAGTGAAATAGAAGAAACAGGAGGTATGCATCTTAGTGGCGCAGCAGGTTTCTATTTATTTATTTATTTTGCATCCATCCTGTAGTTTCACAATAAGAGCCTTTTAAGATTTGTATTTTATTTAATATGAAGCAGGTCAAAGATGATGAAACAAAAAGATTTCAAGTATAAGATTAAATTGTTGTCATTTAATGTATATATGTTGTCAATAGAAGGATATGTTATAGGCGTGATATATGGTACGGAAACTGCTCTGTCACAGACCGTAAGGCGCTACAGCGGGTGGTAAAAACCGCCCAGCGCATCACAAGGTGTCCACTTCCTGCCATTGAGGACGTCCAAAGAAAACGCTGTCTGCGGAGAGCTCACAGCATCCTTAAAGACTCCTCCCACCCTGCCCGCAGACTGTTTGCCCTCCTGCCCTCCGGTAGGCGCTTCAGAAGCCTCCGGACCAGAACCAGCAGACTGAGGAACAGCTTTTTCCCCAGAGCTGTCTCTTTACTGAACTCTGCCCCCCCCCGAACTCTGAACTCTGTCTCCCTCCCGAACTCCGCCCCCCGCTGACCCCCCCCTTCCCCTGCACATCACCTCACACCCATCATCCCCCCCACCACTCCTCCTGATCATACACACACATCTCTCATCCACCTGTATTATTGTACTATAGTATGTTCATATCACCTCAATAAGTTATCAACCTGTACAATATGTCCATATTCTGTATATTATCTGTAATCTAGTATAGCATGCTCACTGCACCTTAATCTGTATATTATAATCCTAAGAATATACTTATATTTATAGCATTTATTTATATTTATAGAATCCCATTAATCCATCCATATATACCCAATAATTCACTTTTTTTAGTCTACATCTGTACATTTTGTAATTACTTGTACATAGCACAGATTCTTGCACTTTCTGCTGATTGCACTTCTGGTGAGATGCCAAACCTCATTTCGTTACTCTACACTTGTATATATGTGTAATGACAATAAAGTTGAATCTCATCTCTCATCTCATATATATATGTAAGGGCCTGTCCGATATGGGATTTTTGGGGCTGAGTATCAATATTGGGAATCAAGCAAATCCGATCACTGATAAATTGGCCGATATTTTACTTTGGTCTATGTCGATATTTAGAGATATATAGATATAGACAGATATAGATATTTTGTGTTTATCACACATATGCAGTTATGAAACGCTTGTGGGAAAAAAAGTACAATGAAGACCAGATGGTCACTTAACTAGGAAGTAACTGCGCATGCACCAACCAGAAAGAGAACTGCTTGTGTGATACAGTGATGCTGAAATGAAATGCTACTTGACTAGCTAATAAATCTGGTAACATTGGCACGTATCTGCGATGAAATGGGCCGATACAGATAGTCACTGGATAAGCTAACGTCAGGGGATATTATCAGCTGGCAGATTTATCGGCCGTGCTCTGATATATCTATGTATTGAGCAACCTTCAGCACTCTATCTTGTTTGTTTTTGGTAGTTTTGGGTGATCATATTGATGCTATTCAGGCTCAGTGAAACTGTCAACATGTCACATAACACTGAATGGTCGTAGCTATGCATTAACGCAACCCGGCAACCATCGTCCGATCTATTCCTTCTTGATCTTTATCATCTGTCACGGTCATTCCCCTTTCTCTCTCTGTCTCCCCATCTTTTTCTCCTGTGTCCCTCCCTCTCCCTCCTCTGTTCTCCCCTTTATCTGAATCTAATTTACACCATACCTGCTCCACCTCCCCCGTCCATACCGGATCTGTTTCCTCTTTGTCAAATCACAATCTTTTTTTTTTTTCACATATTGATCCCTCTGGCAAAGTGAAATCCCTCATGATGGCAGGTCAGTGAGTGTCAGATGCTCTCTCTCTCTCTCTCTCCTTCTCAGTGCTGGGATTGATCTGATTTAGTGTTACCGTAACCACATGCCATGGTCATGCTGCATACTGATTGATATTGATGTGATGTGTTTGAGAGGCATTCTTCGCCTTTAAAAACACACTCGCAGTACTTTGCACCCACGTATTACCTAATCTCTAGAAATCTGCAAATGAATGCAAACTCTGTAGGCGAGGGGCAGGATTTTTAGTTGTTGTTGTTGGAAATGTTCATATAACAGTTAGCATGGCATTGTCCACTGGCAGTTCAGCAGGTTCTGGTTGAATGCAGAGACTGTCCTCGTCCTCCAGACGACACAGAACACATTGGCTAAAATGCAATCCTGAGTCACATCGACTATGGTCTCAAAGGATTCAGAGATTTTTTCAACCACAGTTTATGTCAAAATGTGCTCTTCTTCTCAGAAACTCGAATATTGACATGATGGACTTGTGTTTTTCTTCAGTGTCATTTTGGAAGTATTTAAAAGAAAGTTTTCCTGCCTGTCAGAGTAATATTGTAACCGTTGCCTTTACATCAATGAGTCCATAGGAACTGCTAAGAGTTAATTTGGTATACTTAAATCAGTGGTTCTCAGCTGGTGGATCCCGGAGCTGTTTTCAGTGGGTCGTGATTGGAAAAGAAATTATGTCAAAAACTCCATGTAGTGCGTTTTAAACATGTATGTTTTATTCCATTTCTTTGTTCTGTAACATGTTTGATCTGAACATCTGAGATCCAAACTGCAACATTTTTCATGAAATGAATCTGACTGGTTGAAAAATTGCAGAAATTTGTGTCGCGGTTCTTCAGAGAAGAAGTTGGTAGTGGGTCCTGAAGCAAGACCAGATGAGAACCGCGGCTTTAAAAAGTGTTTAAACAAATATTTAGCATTATGTCTTATAGGATGGAGATGTCTCAGCGTATTAGTTTGGTTAGTTTAATTTTTGATTCCTTATGGCACTTTTTTGTTGTCGGATGTGCCGGTTGGACGACTAAATGATTTATAGTCATCACTCTCACTTGTTGGCACCAAAATGACTGGTCAGTTGTACAGTATTAGTCATGCAGAATTGACGTAAGCCCACAATGTCGGTTAATTGTTGTGTCTAAGCTGTAACGCAGCCACTCGCCACAAGCTGGGGCTGTTGCTTGGAGTGATTGGGCTTACGCTCCTCGTTCTACTGCCCAGAAGTAAACCAGCACAACGTGCGGGATGCCATCTTGTATTCAGACTGTACCAGGAATATACCACTGGAATATAACCACTTGACTTGAGCATAGCGGAACCACATTCAGCACAGGCATGTGGACGTTTACCTGAAAGGAGGGGGAATAATTTTATTATTGAAGAATGTGATCAACAGTTTAAAGGCTACACATAGTTTTGGGTTGCGTTCAATAGATCATGCCCAATTTTGACTGTCTTCTGAGTTTATTCCTACCTTCAAACTCGTCGTCTATAGTATGAATTTAAATGTCTGTTTAAGAGACATGGAAATATGTTGCTAGTTGTATGATTAATTCACAGTAGGCTGTGTTAACCATAGGTTTGAATAACTAGTTTTGAAGGGAGTATTGTGCCAGGTGTCCCCATTTCTTCATCTGAAAGCTTGAAAGATTGTTGTTTAGTGACCTTTAAGCTTCATTCTTTACTGTACAAGCTGTCAGCGATCGCTTGTCTAGGTTTGTTTTATGTTCTGCTAATATTGGGTTTAAATGTCACTGCAAACTCACAGCTCATTGACTGATCATTTGGGAGGAAGCGCTTTGAAGCAGAGATGGTTTAATTGGTTGCTCTGCTTGTGTGTGAATGACAGATGGGCTTCAAGATCGCTGTCATCACCCTAAGGGTCAGTGCACCCCCAGGGACCATCCACCCACTGCTGACACACACACACACCTACTCATAGACCCAAATATTTCAGAGGCTTCCATATCTCCAGGGGCCAGAAATGGATCCAAAAAGTTCAACCCCCCCCCCCCCCCAAATACACACACACACATCTTCAGCCAATCCTAATTCGCTCCTTCCTGGATGCTGTTCCTCAGCTCGTCATCGCTCTGACCTAGAAAACCGAATCTCGATTGGAGTCAATGAGGATCGACCTCAGGAGTGGATGATAAATCAGGTCGCTTATCATGCTGAGAAGCTGCAGAGTCGTCCATGCTCCGAGGTTTAATTTCTCACATTTTGTGCCCTGAAATGTTTTAACCCTCATGGTTGGCACAGATTCCTGTTTGCCAATATGTGAAAGACGGCTGAAGGCGAGGTAGAAAGACACAGGATACGTTTGTTCCCTGTAGCCGTTAGACTGAGCAGATTATTGCACTTTCTGTTATTGGAGATTTTTAAGTGCAGGAAGCTTTTCAGTAACCTACAACCTTTTTATCAGCTCAGAAACTTGAATTTACATTTCGGAGCGTTGATGCTTTTGCCTCTGCGAAAAAGTCTCAGAGGCATGTCTGTCCTCTCAAACCAGACTGTAACTAATCCTGTATCAGCGTCATCTAAAGAGTGAAATCTAACAGTGATAATACCATTATATAATCCCAATCTTAAATGCTAAATAATTAAAAATGTTTTTCTTCATATGTATATTTTGAAAGAGTATCATACAGTTGATTTGTTTTGTCTTTATGAAGTCATTCTCGGGGGCTTTTTTTTTTGCCTTTATCAGATTTGACAGCTTAAGAGAGACAGGAAATGTTAGGAGGAGAGAGTGGGGCATGACATGCAGCAAATGGCTTAGGTCAGATTTTAACCCACAGTCGCTGCGACACGGACTTTAGCCTCTGTACATGGGGCTCGTGATGTAACCGCTAACCCATTGCGCCCCCCCCCCCCCCCCCCCCCATATGATGTTGGGCTGTTTCTTGTTCTATCTTTTTAATCAAACTGAAATGATCATTTTGAACATGCACCCGAGTTAACCTACAAATGTTCTGCAGAAACTACAAAATCCTCAATTTTGTTTCTTGGTGTCACTTCCTGTGATACAAACAGAAGTGGTCAAACATGTGAGACTTATATTTTGTTGTTCTGTACATATAGAACCTCAGAACATTAAGTCTACTATCGAAAAGTCTCTCGAGGCAGATTCCTCAAAAAGTATTGCACTTGAGCAAACGTTAAAATGCCAAGTGTCTCAGAGCGAGGAGCTGAGCACACTGTCACTGTTACATCACAAATAATAATAAATGTGAGAGCAGCTCTGGATGTGAGGCAGAGCTCAGAGTGAGCAGGATGCAGTGGACACACTCGTCACAGTGACCTGGCCCTGTGTGTGTGTGTGTGTGTGTGTGTGTGTGTGTGTGTGTGTGTGTGTGTGTGTCTGAAACCAGAGCCCGCAGAGGGAAACATCGATATATTGACGCGACTGTCCTCCCGGCGAGGTGCAGGGCAGGCATGACCGGCAGCACCGCCTCTGACAGGAAGTGTTGATTAAAGCCCAGCGGCAGGAATCAGGCACCACTCACCACTATAGTGATGATAGAAGCTTTAGCTTTGCCTTTTTTTATTCATTACATATGCAATGTATCAGGTACATATACAAACCTGATGATGTCTGTGTCAGAGCTGGATTGGCAGGCGGCCGCTGAAAAATGAGACACTTGACATGCTGCTCTTTTCTCCACCGTGTAAAGTTTGAAGTCAGGTTGTCACGATACCAGAATTTTAACCTTTGATACGATGATAGGAAAAATCAAATTATATTAATAATACCTCTTAAACACCAACAAATATAGAAGTCCTAGGTAACAGATATTGGGTACTTTCTTGTTTTTGATTACCAAAATGTGCATGCATGTTCCTGGATTCTGTCTGAATTGCGCAAAAATGGAAACGTGTCCTGTGTGCAGAAGTTTTCTTGCCATTTTTGATGAAGCCATTTCCTCTCCTATACACCTGTCCTGTGAAACAGATGCAGTTTTTTAGAGCTTGTGTACTTTTTGATACTATCGATGATTATTCAAATAAAGGGAGAGGGTAGAGTTTTAAAACACGTGGTATCGAAAAGTATCAAACATTTTGACAACCTTAGCTGGTATAGCTTAGCTATCCATGTAATTTCTTCAATCTGATTTTTAGTTCTTGTTTTCGTCCTTCCCTTTTAACGTTTGTCATATCTCCTCCTCTCTCATCTGTCCTCCACTTTCTGCCATCTTCTTTCTGCCAGCAATCCATCTCTCTCTCTGTCTCTCTCTCTGTCTCTCACTCTCTCTCTCTCTGTCTCTCTCTCTCTCTGTCTCTCCCTCTCTGTCTCTCTCTCTGTCTCTCTCTCTCTCTCCCTCTCTCTCTCTGTCTCTCTTTCTCTCTCTCTCTCTCGCTTATCACTCTCTCTCTCTCTGTCTCTCCCTCTCTCTCTCTGTCTCTCACTCTCGCTTATCACTCTCTCTCTCTCTCTCTCTCTCTCTGTCTCTCTTTCTCTCTCTCTCTCTCTCTCTCTCCCTCTCTCTCTCTGTCTCTCACTCTCGCTTATCACTCTCTCTCTCTCTCTCTCTCGCTCTCTCTCTCTCTTTCTGGCTGTGTTCCCTGAACTCTCTCACCCACTGTGTACAGCATGTTTGTAAAGGTTGATGCTAATAATACTGAGGTCTCACTTTGAGCCCTGCACCACTGCTAGACTTGTAAATAATATAATATTACTACAGTATTAATGCGGCTCTTGTAAATACAGTACCCCCCCCCCCCTCTAAAGTAGAAGATAAACATCTCAAACCGTATGAAGTGTCCTCAGATGCCCCGATGTTTACACTTTGAAATGCTAAAATGTGCTGTTTGAATCCCCTCATTGCCTCTCGAGTCTCGACTGACAGAATAAACAGAAATCTCTCTTTAATTTGTGTAAGTCGGTCCTGCATCGAACAGCAGCTCAAACGAGAACAGACAAGGCAAAGCCTCATCTCCCATGACTTTTAAGTCACGTTACATCGTCCAGGGTTGAACTATATGATCGTGTGTACCATGGGATGGGAGGAGGAGCAGGTGGAGTCGATCAGAGCAGCTTTTGTACAACATAAGGTGCCTGATCTTGTGATTTTGTTTGGGTTATCTTACAAGTAGAGCCGCCTCACAGTCACAAGGACGGTGATTTGGTTTAAAGGTTAGAAGAAGA
This sequence comes from Labrus mixtus, assembly GCF_963584025.1. NCBI lineage: Eukaryota > Metazoa > Chordata > Actinopteri > Labriformes > Labridae > Labrus > Labrus mixtus. The sequence continues at coordinate 13,877,597 of NC_083615.1, forward strand.
GGGAAGAAGTTAATGCAGAGCAGGAGGAAGCATTACACCCAACGTTTAGATTAGAGCTGCAGTCATTAACGGACTATTTGAAGATAAAAGAAAGGAGCCACTGGTCGGATTTGAACCTGGCCGCACGCCTCTGTACATGGAGCACACGAACTAACAGCTAGTCCACCGGCGCCCCGGATCATATGTTTTTGTTATTGTTAGAAGCTGTTAGTATAAGAGATTGATAATGATGAACATCTTTTCATCGTGTTTACCGCAGCAGAGAAGAAGGATATTGAAGAAGAGAACAAAAAGTTTTCTTCTTATAAGAGCATCGGTGTCATCCTACAGCAGCTATAGATCAAATCCACTGTCTACTCTAGCTTTCCTCTAACGACAGCCAATGTGTGCATGGGATCAATAGAGCATCAGGGGAGCTCAGTGTTCGACAGCTGATGAGATCTCAGAGGATTTAGCCTTTACGCAGAGGCTGTTATAGGGTAACCTCTGACCCTGAACCTCACAACCAGGAAGAATTGATTAACCTTTCCACAGCTTGAAACAGGGAGAGAAATGAGCCGGTCTGAATGAGGGGGAAGGTTCAATCACTGTACACGTACTAGGAAGGATCATTTATTTTCCTGTCACAAAATGTAGGTAAAACAGGAGAACACACACATGTTGTGTATCATTATGATGTGACGAGGAAAAGATACAAATTGTACAGTGCATGTTAGGAAGTTACATGGGCCACTCTGAAACTGTATATAAAAAAAACAAACTCAGGGGACGACAATAATTTGATGTTGCACGCTCCATGTACAGAGGCTAAAGTCCCTGCCGCAGCGGCCCTGGGTTCAAATCCCACCAAGGCCCTCTGCTACATGTCATCCCCCCCTACTCTCTCCTCCAAACATTATCTATCTTCAGCTGTTCTGTCTAATAAAAGCATGAATGGCACCAAAAAATATCGAAAAAAAGAAGATGATGAAACTTCAAAGTGAATTAAGGCAGACGAGTTCATTTTGCACGGGGGGAAACCCTGAATTTATTAAATTTGGAATAATTTAATGAACGTGTTCTGATCCCTGAGAAGAAAGTCGGAGAAAAGTAGGACATCCTGTAAACTTTTAAAGACGTGAAAAGAAAGAAAAATCAAACCAAAGATGTGTTGATAAGGCCTGTTAGCATCATCTTATTCCTTCTCCTAAAACCTTTAACAACCCCAAACCTTTAGTCCGATAAGTGAGGGTCTGAATGTTGAAGTGAAGAGCAGCTGGCTGACTGAGAAGCTTCTAATGCTCTCTGGCTCTGTGTAAATATTTACCGGACCATCTGGGAGTTAAAGGCCAGTTTAAAGACGATGTCCCAACAATCTCTATTATTTACTCTGGAGCTTTGCGGAGGATTCCCCTCAGACGATGCCTTCACTGCTGCGGGATGTTACAGCTTCAGAGCTGAGGAGTCTCTCTCTCTCTCTCTCTCTGCAGAGTCGGAAATGTTTCATTTATTCTTCCGGGGAAATTTAGACGTGACAGTTGCTCTCATACAGAATAAAAGAATGAAGAACATAGTAAATAAATAAAAGTAAGAAATACACGATTCAAATATTCAACACTACATATACTTAGAAATAGAAATTTTACAAATTAAATAAGAGATATGCACAGAGCGACGCACATTTTTAAAATGATAAATGTTGTTTTAACAGCTGAATTCATTTGATAATCGAGTTTTTGCTTATTTTACATGTGAAAATAGTAAGGCTAAAATAAACACACCACAAAGAAGAGTTGAGTGTGTGTTTCAAAAACGTGGAGTCAGGTCAGACTTAGGAACGAGGAGGCAAGAAGAACTCCGCGTACCGGAGCAGGGCACAGCAAACCCGTCCTCCAGGAGGTACTCGACCTCCTCCTTCATAGCAGTACACTTCCCTGGGATAAGCGAGCTGCTTAACGTGCTTGTGATCACCAACATCCACATCGTGCTGCAAAACTGTTGTTTGTGTGGGACCATGAATATTAAGGTCACTAACGTCACACTTATCTATGAATTTGTTTTCATTTAAGGAGGTGTTGACATCTGATTTGAAATGGTTGTGTAGTTTTTCAAATAACAACATTTCTCAGTTTTTGGTGCGCTAATAGCCTAGCGGTTGTGCTGCGCGCATCATGTACGGAGGCTTTA